>NC_138772.1:4696245-5379393 GCF_965119305.1 Pelophylax lessonae
ACCCCCTACCCACCTCTGAGCACCATTCTTTGGTTCCACCCCCTACCCACCTCTGAGCACCATTCCTTGGTTCCACCCCCTACCCACCTCCAAGCACCATTCTTTGGTTCCACCCCCGAGCACCATTCCTTGGTTCCACCCCCTACCCACCTCCGAGCACCGTCCCTTGGTTCCACCCCCTACCCACCTCTGAGCACCGTCCCTTGGTTCCACCCCCTACCCACCTCTGAGCACCGTCCCTTGGTTCCACTCCCTACCCACCTCGGAGCACCGTCCCTTGGTTCCACCCCCTACCCACCTCCGAGCACCGTTCCTTGGTTCCACCCCCTACCCACCTCTGAGCACCGTCCCTTGGTTCCACTCCATACCCACCTCCGAGCACCATTCCTTGGTTTAACCCCTTATTCACCTCCCAGTACCACCCCTTTTTAGAGAATGCAGAACGTACAAAAGGTATCAATTTGTGGCACAAAGTATTTTGTATGGAATTTGTTAATGATAACAAGAAAGACAGTAAAGTAGATTTAGCAGCAATGGACACCCCAGAGACAATAGAGCCACCCCAGCAACAATGGACTCCCAACAGCAAGCATCAATAGACCCTCCTGCAGCCAAAAACATTAGACCCCCTCCCTCAGCAGTAGATCCCTCCCAGCAATGATTGACCCCCTGCAACATAAGACACACCACAGAAACAATAGATCCCCCACATCAACAATAATAGACCCCCTCCTTTAAAAATAGATCCCCTTCAGCAACAATAGATTCCCCAGCAGTCAGCAACAAAAGTCCCTCCAGCATCCAGCAACAAGGACCCCTCCTTCAACAGTAGATCCCTTTCAGCAACAATTGACTACCCCCCCACCAACAATAGTTCCCCAATGAGCAGCAGAAGACCTCCCCAGCAGCAATAGACCCCCTTCCTCTGCAAAAATAAATCGCCCCAGCAACAATTGATTTCCCAGCAGCCAGCATCAATAGACCCTCTACCACATCCCAGCACCCCTTTCCTTTACATACATTCAGTTTTGGAGGGGCAGGAACTGCGTTCCCCCGCATTCCCGCTAAAAAAAGCCCTGAAGACATGTATGAAATAAGTGTCATGCATAAAAGTTTGACCAAGAAACATACAAGCTTTGGGTATCACACCAAGCAGTCATCCTGTAATGCTCTGGTGACTCACATTGGATGCAGGTGCCGGTGTTGAGAGAGCCTGCCCCGGCTCAATCTACAGACATAGAGAAGGGAAGATGGAACGCAGCACTCTCATGAAACAGTCCAGGTAAGAAAAGATGAAAGCGGCTTAAGCCTGACACCTCCCAGGACATGCCCTGACATATTTCACCATGCCCACAGGGCTTAGTCATAGGGGTCTCTGTGACTAAGCCCTGTGGGTAGAGCAAAATGCGTCGGTTATATCCTGGGAGGATTGGATTTTGGACTGTTTCTTCAGAATGCAGCATTCCATCTTTCCTTCTCTATATGCATAAAAGTGTACTGACAGCCCAGAGTATTGTTAGTGTAACAATCCATCTGAAATTATCATGGAGGATGGAGGGGGGCAATCCCAGTGTACTCAACCAACTATCTCAATGCTTCTCACATTTATTAGGGAATCCCCTATGTCTATACACTAATGTTTCCTTCTGTAGGGTATGACTGTTGTTTCCAGTGTTCATGTGTAGGTGGAACAGGAGAAATCCGCTTCTGAGCGATCGATTTTCAGGCCAGGAATAGGAAATTAGTCATTGTGGTGTGAATATGGGGGGTGGTTGGAAATGCTGGCTTTAGTTTATGTCAAACACATTTACTGTGATAAGGAGGTATTAGGAAATAATGGACTTTAATGGCACGTAATATAAAAATAAAAATGTATTGATTTCCATTCAAATATGTATGATTTCTTGTATAAGTGCATCAAAAGTAACAAACCATATATCTAAAATCACATTGGACTATTAGTGGGTCCCCTAGAGCAGCACTTCTCAACCGGTGTGCCGCGGCACCCTGGTGTGCTGTGAAGAGTCCCCAGGTGTGCCGCGGCAAAATTACCCCATCTGATCAACAAACTGCTGTTGGCCACTCGGGGTTAAGCCTTGTTGTTACAGCGGTGCCGGCCCCCTGTCTAAAGCCCACTTCCCACTGCCACAGGCACTTAGAGCAGTGTTTTTCAACTTTTTTTCAACCAAGGCACCCTTTAAAATCTGGTAGAATCTCAAGGCACAGCAACCACAAATGCAGCCTGGACTGGAAGTAACGTCATGATGTTGCTCTGGTCCTCCAAGGCCATAGAGGCAATTAAAGAGGATCTACTGGCAGCGGGAAGTGAGCTTTAGACAGTGGACCAGCACCGCTGTACCCACAAGGCTTAACCGAGTGGCCAACATCAGTTTGTTGATCAGTTGGGGTAATTTTGCCGCGGCACACCAGGGGGCTCTTCATAGCACACCAGGGTGCCGCGGCACACCGGTTGAGAAACGCTCCCCTTGAGGCAATAGTGTTATCTATAATGATGTTCATACAGATTTACAATGCCTATGCATACATAAGTCCTTAAAATTGGGATAGCACTTGTCCATGTATTCTGCTCTGCTCAACATGTTTCGCGACCACAAAGTCTCTTCTTCAGGAGCTTTATTGCATCTATTCAGGCAAAAAATATATACATACATCTTAATATACAAAAAAACAAAACAACACACCACAGTAGTAATATGCTTGACTACACCCATACACGACACTTATGAAACAGCATTATAGAAAACACTATTGCCTCTAGGGGACCCACTGATAGTCCAATGGGATTTTAGATATATGGTTTGTTACTTTTGATGCACTTATGCAAGAATTCATACATATTTTAATGGATATCCAATAAATTGTTTAAATTGCCGTTAAAGTCCATTATTTCCTAATACCTCCTCTTCAAATGTTTTAGGATGTGGCACATGATACATAGGGGTGTCTCATAACCACCAGAGGGCACCATATTCATTTGCATACATTTACTGTGATACACGTAACATAATTGCTACCCAACCCTAACACTTGCACCCCTACTGGCTCCTTTGGTTACAGGGCAGGTAGGTGGCTCACAGTAGACATGTCCTGATTGGTGTGTTTAGGTCCACCTTTAACCACAATAAATGCTTAGGGTCCCCTGCTCGGGCTGTCAAGGTCCGATGAGTTGGATGCTGTTGACCAGTAAGGGTACAACCCGGGAAAACACACTGTGGAAATAGGAAGAATTAGCCCGGCTGCCCCACGCCTCACCCCACCCAAGTAGTTAGCAGGTAAAAGCAGCCTAAGCTCGATTTTTCCAGGCCACTCCCCCCAACATGTTTCGCCCATTTTTTCCAGTGTCTAGAAAGAGGAGCTCAAATTACCTACAGATCCAGCAATAAGATTTTGAGGTTCTTAGAGACTTCCTTTAGCATCAGGCAGCTCTTGGGCTGAATTTGCTGGGCTATCAAGACCTGGACAAATTGGAAGTAATTTAAAATCTGCGCCAGACTCCTAGGCACCCACACTTTTTTATTTTCGGAGAGCCTTGGAGAAAGCTATTGATCTTGGCATGATGACCCCACACATGGCAATAGCAAAGGGAACACTAGACCCCAGATATCTGGGATTTATATAAAATAGGTTCCCCCCTGCATACTCGCTAAGGAAGTTCTAATCATTGGCACCTAATCTGGAAAACTCAATTCTAATTTCATTTACCTAAAGAGGTGGTAAATGCAGGGGTGTGCTTACTTAATTTCTGTTAATTTAGTTTGTGAGAGTAAACGCCATGTCAACTATTTGTTATTTAGTCAAGTATATCTCCTTCTGTAGGCACCATGTATACGAAGATCTAATGTTTGCTGGTTCAAATATGTTGAAAAAAAAAAGGGGTGGGGGTGTTGGGCGCTTGTGCCGACAAGTAGGACCCGCACTGGGGTATGGGTGAGGAAGAAATGGAATGGAGAGAAATCCAAATGGTGCAAAATTCCAATGTTGACTCAGAGGGCAGTGCTGTAGGCAGGCAGAAGCCAAAAATCCTGCTGACACATAAAGGAAGAGAGGACAGGCGCCACTCAGTGAGACAATCAAGGTTTATTGCACAATAGTTATTACACACTTACATTAAGGCAAGGTGAAGGCTTCTCCTACTGGCTCCTATACCCTTTCTTTGGCATGGCGCTTCCTCCTTCGGCCGAACCAGCAGCCGGGAGATGACGCAACCTCAGGGGAGTCCAGTGGGGGAGCAGGATCAAGTCAGGGGCGGCGATGAGCCGCTTGTCGACTAATGATGATGTAACGCGTTTCGGAGCATGCGTACAACGCTCCTTCCTCAGACCGTCTGAGGAAAGAGCGTTGTACGCATGCTCCAAAACGCGTTACGTCATCAGTAGTCGACAAGCGGCTCATCGCCGCCCCTGGCTTGATCCTGATCCCCCACTGGACTCCCCTGAGGTTGCGTCATCTCCCGGCTGCTGGTTCGGCCGAAGGAGGAAGCGCCATGCCAAAGAAAGGGTATAGGAGCCAGTAGGAGAAGCCTTCACCTTGCCTTAATGTAAGTGTGTAATAACTATTGTGCAATAAATCTTGATTGTCTCACTGAGTGGCGCCTGTCCTCTCTTCCTTTAAATATGTTGAAAAAGGTCAACAATTTTTCAGGGTGTGTACTTATTTTTTCTCACCAAGAGTAATGTAGAATAGTGGGGCTATCAGGAGTAATGGGGGATAGACATGGTGGGAGAAGTGACATTACAAGTAATATAAAAGGAATAATGATGACACATGGAGTAACATAATGGTTCAATTGGGAGTAAAATCAAAGGCAACCTAGGAGGAGAAGTGGTGGGATCGGTAGTAAAATAGCAGAGATAGAGGTGAGATCTGAGTAACATAGGAGGAACAGTGTTTAGATTAGAAGTAACAGTGGTGGTATTTGGAATAGCCTAGGAGGAATAGTTGAGACTTTCAGGAGTGACATAAAGGAATAGTGTTGACATTAGGAGTAATATAGTAGAACGATTAGGACTTTCAAGAGTAACATAGATGGAATAGAGGTGACATTTGGAGTAACATAGGAGAAATAGTGTTGACATCAGAATATAGCAGGAGAAACATAGGATGAAAAGTTATGACATCGGAAGCCGTGTAGAAGGGATAGTATGGAGTAACATGGGAGGGGTAGTGGTGACATCAGGAGGAACATAGGAGGGATAGTGATGACATCAAGAGAAAGATTGGAAACAATATTGGGACATCAGGCGTACTATAGGGGATAATGATGACATCAGGAGTAACCTAAAAGGAATAGAGGTGATATCAAGAGAAACATGGGAGGAATTCTAGGGGCATTAGGAGTAACATAGAAGGAATGGTGGTGACATCAAGAGTAACATGGGATAAACAATAGGGACATCTGGAGTGACATAGGAGGCATAGTGGTGACATCAAGAATAATATTGGAGGAATAATGAAGACATCAGGAGTAACACGGGGGGATAGTGATAATATTATAAGTTATATAAGAGTAGGAGAATTATTAGGACTTTCAAGCGTAACATTGGTGGAATAGAGGGGACATCAGGAGTAACATAGGAGGAATAATGGTGATATCAGAACTTATAAGTACCATAGAGGTAATAATGACATCAGGGGTAACATACAAAGAATAGTGGTGGCATCAGGAGTAGTGTAAAAAGAATGCTGATAAATTCAGGAGTAACCTAATCGGAATAGAGGTGACATCAAGAGAAACATAGGAGAAATATGGACACCGGGAGTAACAGGAGGAATGGTGGTGACATTAAGATTAACATGGGAGAAATAATAGGGACATCAGGAGTGATGACATAGGAGAGATAGTGGTGACATCAAAAGTAACATGGCAGGAATAATGAGGACATCAGGAGTAACACAGAGGTAATAGAGACATCAGGAGTAACATATGATGAATAGTGGTGATATCAGAAGTAGTGTAGAAGGGATAGTGATGAATTCAAGAGTAACCTAATAGGAATAGAGGTGACATCAAGAGATACATGGGAGTAACATGGGAGGGATAGTGATGACATCAGAAGTAGCATAGGGGATAATGATGACATCAGGAGTAACATAGGGGATAGTGATGACATCAGGAGTAACACAGGGGATAGTGATTACATCAGGAGTAACATAGAGGATAATGATGACATCAGGAGTAACATAGGGTATATTGATGACATCAGCAGTAACATAGGGGATAGTGATTACATCAGGAGTAACATAGAGGGTAATGATGACATCAGGAGTAACATAGGGGATAATGATGACATCAGGAGTAACATAGAGGATAATGATGACATCAGGATTAACATAGGAGATAATGATGACATCAGAAGTAACGTAGGGGATGATGATGACTTTAGGAGTAACATAGGGGATAATGACGACATTAGGAGTAACATAGGGGATAGTGATGACATCATGAGTAACATTGGGGATAGTGATGACATCACGAGTACCATATGGGATAATGATGACATCAGGAGTAACATAGGGGATAGTGATGATAATTAAAAAGCAATCAATCTAGAATGCACACCAGATATACTGTAAGTAATGCCTTGTGAAGAGCGGTGATATTTGGATCAATCCTGGAAGAATCAGGGGGAGATCAGGATTGATCTTGGAAGGACAATGATAATATTAGGTGTAACATTGCAGCAGAGGTGATGATAACCTAAGGAGTCATCTAGAAAGGACAAAGGTTACATTGTACCTTAAAAAATTCCTTCACTATTTTGTGAATTTAGTATTTTGTAGCATCAATGTTTTTCTTTTCTCAGTACTAATGGTATTTTACAATTAACATTTTTGTTCATGCAGGTGAACATGGTCATCGGCATTTTAGTATTCAATAAACTGGTATCCAAAGATGGAATCACTGACAAGAAGCTCAAGGAGCGGGCCGGGTAAGTCCGTTTGTGTCTTCTCAGAGAACTCAATGTGATCATGAACCAGCTAGATAATTGTAGAGTGAAGCCTAAAGTGAATTCATAACACAAGTTTCCATTAAAACTAAAACATAAAAACCTACATCAACATATTCCATAGGTAATGCTGCTGGAAGGCAGCCTAATATAGACAGGAGGTCTCAAGATACGGCTGGTAGGAAGTAGGCAATATACACGGGAGATCTTAAGATACGGCTGGTAGGAAGTAGGTAATATAGAAAAGAGGTCTTAAGATACGACTGGTAGGAGTAATATAGATGGGAGGTCCTAAGATATGGCTGGTAGGAAGTAGATAATATACATAGAAAGGTCTTAAGATGTGGCTGGTAGGAAGTAGATAATATAGGCGGGAGGTGTAGAAAGTAGGGAATATAGATAGGAGATCTTAAGATACAGCTAGTAGAAAGTAGGTAACATAGATGGGAAGTCTCAAGATATGGCTGGTAGGAAGTAAGTATTATAGATTGAAGGTCTCATGATAGAGCTGGTAGGAAGTAGGTAATATAGATGGAAGGTCTCATGATACAGCTGGTGGGAAGTAGGTAATATAGATGGAAGGTCTCATGATACAGCTGGTAGGACGTAGGTAATATAGATGGTAGGTCTCATGATACAGCTGGTAGGAAGTAGGTAATATAGATGGAAGGTCTCATAATACAGCTGGTAGGACGTAGGTAATATAGATGGTAGGTCTCATGATATAGCTGGTAGGAAGTAGGTAATATAGATGGAAGGTCTCATGATACAGCTGGTAGGACGTAGGGAATATAGATGAGAGGTATCATGATATGTCTGGTAGGAAGTAGGTAACATAGATGGGAGGTCTCATGATACAGCTGGTAGGAACTAGGTAATATAGATGGAAGGTCTCATGATACAGCTGGTAGGAAGTAGGGAATATAGATGGAAGGTCTCATGATACAGCTGGTAGGAAGTAGGGAATATAGATAGGAGATCTTAAGATACAGCTTGTAGGAAGTAGGTAATATAGATGGAAGGTCTCATGATACAGCTGGTAGGGAGTAGGTTATATAGACAGTAGATCTCATGATACAGCTGGTAGGAAGTAGATAATATAGACGGGAGGTGTAGAAAGTAGGGAATATAGATAGGAGATCTTAAGATACAGCTAGTAGAAAGTAGGTAACATAGATGGGAAGTCTCAAGATATGGCTGGTAGGAAGTAAGTATTATAGATTGGAGGTCTCATGATAGAGCTGGTAGAAAGTAGGTAATATAGATGGAAGGTCTCATGATACAGCTGGTAGGATGTAGGTAATATAGATGGGAGGTCTCATGATACAGCTGGTAGGAAGTAGGTAATATAGATGGAAGGTCTCATGATACAGCTGGTAGGATGTAGGTAATATAGATGGTAGGTCTCATGATATAGCTGGTAGGAAGTAGGTAATATAGATGGGAGGTCTCATGATATAGCTGGTAGGAAGTAGGTAATATAGATGGAAGGTCTCATGATACAGCTGGTAGGAAGTAGGTAATATAGATGGAAGGTCTCATGATACAGCTGGTAGGAAGTAGGTAATATAGATGGAAGGTCTCATGATAGAGCTGGTAGGAAGTAGGTAATATAGATGGAAGGTCTCATGATACAGCTGGTAGGAAGTAGGTAATATAGATGGGAGGTCTCATGATATAGCTGGTAGGAAGTAGGTAATATAGATGGAAGGTCTCATGATACAGCTGGTAGGAAGTAGGTAATATACCTACTTTCCCTTTTATTAATAACTCCTTTGATTTGTATGCAGGCTACAATGCTGATACTCCATGCTCCAAACATACATTGGAGGGGGGGGGGGGTCATGATGGAAGAGGGACTTTTATTTCAGTTCTGATTGACACATCAGGATCACTTTGTAGAAACACCAGACCCCAGTACGATGGCTTAGGAAGCATGCCATGGCAGGGTGGCATTAGATGTTGGAAGTGCAGGTATTGGTGATGAGAATAGACAATGAGGAGTAACATGGCAGGGAACGGACGTGCTGCTCCCCTGTAGGCACCATTTAAAGTTCCTGAAAGGTGACAATCTCCAACCAGGTGCTACTGGCAGCATGACATAATTACCTTTAGAAGGGGTCCAGATAACCTCTTTACATAGAAGCCATTTGCAGCTAATTTCCTTCCTGAGCCTTTAAAATATTGTTCTCCATGTGTGCCTGGTTTTTGATCACATTGGGTGTCACTGACATTATTTTATTTGGACCTTATGTTGTTTTCCCGCCTTCCACTGTGATCTGTCTGAAAATGCGTTGGAACACAGTTTGGGATTTATTTAAACACAATCCAATTGAATTATTGGCAGAAGAGAATTTCAAAGATGTTATTTCTTGCGCCCTACAAATTGAAACTGGAAGATAGAGAAAACACACCGGCCGTTCACTAGTCATACAATAGGGGGTGCCGGACAAGGCATGGTGGGAACTTGTTGTTGAGTCCTGAAAACCAAATTGTATCAAAATTGTGTCAAATTGTATCAAGTATACAATTACAAGTATTAACATCTAATGATCAACTTCAATTTATATTTCAGATTTTGTTTCTATTGAAGTGCTCTAATGTTAATAATAGATTGGGATTAACCTCTTAAGCCCCGGAGGATTTGGCTGCTCAAAGACCAGGGCCTATTTTGCGTTTCGACACTGCGTGACTTTAACGGACAATTGCACGGTCGTGCGGCGCTGTACCCAAATTAAATTGACGTCCTTTTTTTCTCACAAACAGAGCTTTCTTTTGGTGGTATTTGATCACCTGTGCGATTTCTACTTTTTGTGCTATAAACAAAAAAATAGCAACAATTTTGAAAAAATAACAATATTTTTCACATTTTTTTTTATATGAAATTCCCCCCCCCCCCCCCCCCCCCCAAAAAATGTAAAAATCAATTTTTTTAACATTTTAGGCCAATTTGTTTTCTGCTACACATTTTTGGTAAAAAAAAAAATCGCAATAAGCGTATTTTGATTGGTTTGCGCAAAAGTTATTGCGTTTACTAAATACGGGAAAGATTGATGTCATTTTTATTGTTTTTTTTTTAAACTAGTAAAGGCGGTGATCTGCGATTTTTTTTTTTTTTTGCGGGACTGCGACATTGCGGCAGACAGATCGGACCCCTGACTGACATTTTTGACACTTTTGGGGGTATCAGTGACATTACTGCAGTAATCAGCGCTATACATATGCACTGTTACTGTAAAAATGACACTGGCAGGGAAGGGGTTAACTTTATTGGTAAACAGTGGGTTAAATGTATCCCTAGGGGTGTGATTTTAATTGTGGGGGGGGGGCGTGGCTTGTGATGTAACCACAGAGACATACGATCCTACATAGCAGGATCATATGATCTCTGCAGTTACACCAGGGAGAATGACAGACGGTTGTGTTTACATCAGCCGCCTGCCTTTCTCCCTCTCCAGCGGGAGATCGCGAGTGGCCGGCGGACATCAGAGCCGCCGGTCACTCGCACAGGGATGTCAGGGAACGAGCGGGGGCGGGAGCACGCCTCCAGCGGCGCTCGCTTGCCCCCTAGAGGCTCGTGGGCGAGCGACGTACCAGTACGTCAGTTTGCCCAGGAGGGGCTGACCGCCGCAGTAGATAGTCGTGCGGCGGTCAGCAAGTGGTTAACAGGGTACCAACATCCCCCAAAATATATTCAATCTAGAAGCATATAACAGTATTGGACTTTTTAGGTACCGAAACCGTTCAATAAAATACGTTTTTATCTACAACATTGCTGGACCGGGCCTTTTTCTGACACTTGTTGTTTACAAGTTAAAATCTTTTTTTTTTGCTAGAAAATTACTTAGAACCCCCAAACATTATGTATTTTTTCGTTGCAGGGACCCTAGATCAGGGGTCTTCAAACTATGGCCCTCCAGTTGTTCAGGAACTACAATTCCCATCATGCCTATTCATGTTTGTGAATGTCAGAGTTTTACAATGCCTCATGGGATGTGTAGTTCTGCAATAGCTGGAGGGCCGTAGTTTGAGTATCCCTGCCCTAGAGAATAAAATGGAGATTGTTGCAATATTTTTTATCACACCGTATTTGCGCAGCAGTCTTAAAAACACAATTTTTTGGTGGAAAAAATTCAATTTTTTTAATTTAAAAAATAAGAAAACTGTAAAGATAGCCAAATTGTTTTCTATAATGTGAAAGATAATGTTACACCGAGTAAATAGATACCCAACATGTCATACTTCAAAAATTGCACACGCTCGTGGAATGGCGACAAACATTGGTACTTAAAAATCTCCATAGGTGACACTATAAAAATTTCTACAAGTTACCATTTTAGAGTTACAGAGGAGGTCGGGTGATAGATGTATTGCTCTCACTCTAACGATCGCGGCGATACCTCACATGTGTGGTTTAAACACCGTTTACATATGTGGGCGCGACTTGCGTATGCGTTCGCTTCTGAACGCGAGCTAACGGGGACGGGGCGCTTTAAATTTTTTTTTTCCTATTTATTTTATCTTTTATTGTTTATTTTTACAGTTTTTAAAAAAAATAAAAATATTTTGATCACTTTTATTCCTATGTAAACATCCCTTGTAATAGAAATAAGCAGGACAGGTCCTCTTTAATGTGAGATCTGGGGTCAAAAATACCTCACATCTACACTTAAAGGGTAACTCCACCTTTGTGGGGGGAAAAAATAGCAAAAAAAAAAAAAACTTTAGCATAAAAAAAAGTCATTTTTTTTTATGATGAAAAAAAATGGGTTCTTTAAATCTGTTGATAGAAAGCGACGTATGATGCCGCTCCGGTCCTCCAAGGCCATAGAGTGGAGTGGGGGGCCATCTTGTCCTCACTCGACTTTCTGCCTCAGGTGACAGCGGACTGGATCATTTTCCCCGCTACTGACGGGTCCGGTAAGCGGGGAAAACGACCAGGAAGCGGCGGGAGGGGGGGGGGGGGCTCCTCGCCCGCCGCCCCTAAGGGTGATCCTGTGGTGAATCCGCCACTGGGTCCACCCTTATGTTAAAGCGGACCGCCCGCCGTTTAAAAAATACCAGGGTTATGGCAGCTATCCGCTATCTGCTGCCATAACCCCGGTATTTAACGTCAAAGTACCGACGTAAAACTGCGGCCGGCGGTCCATAAGTGGTTAAAATCAGAAGAATTAAAACAGATTTCTAATATTCAACTTATCCATCAGGTGAAAACGTTTATATTAGAGCCTCCAGATACTGTATGGCCTCAACATACCCCATTGATCAGTTAATATGTATCGTATAGTTTACTACAGATACAATCATACAAATGGCAACATTTATATCCATTCATACATTGCTGCTTCTTCTGAGGTTAATTCCCATCATGTTTCCGAGATTTAATGATCTGCTTCATAGAGAGATATATCATGAGGTATATATAAAATATTTATATACAAAACATTATTTCATGTTATAGTACGGTGATGGCGAACCTTGGCACCCCAAATGTTTTGCAACTACATTTCCCATGATGCTCGACTACACTGCAGAGTGCATGAGCATCATGGGAAGTTTAGTTCCAAAACATCTGGGGTGCCAAGGTTCACCATCACTGTTATAGTATATAATCCATGGACTAGAACACTTGAATAAAGTCCAAGATACACTATATTACCAAAAGTATTGGGACACCTGCCTTTACACGCACATAACCTTTATTGGCATCCCAGTCTTAGTCCGTAGGGTTCAATATTGAGTTGGCTCCACCCTTTGCAGCTATAACAGCTTCAACTTTTCTGGGAAGGCCGTCCACAAGGTTTAGGAGCGTCTATGGGAATGTTTGACCTTTCTTCCAGAAGCGCGTTTGTGAGGTCCGGCACTGAGAAGGCTTGGCTCGCAGTCTCCACTCTAATTCATCCCAAAGGTGTTCTATCGGGTTGAGGTCAGAACTTTGTGTAGGCCAGTCATATTCCTCCACCCCAAACTCACTCCATCTCTTTATGGACCTTGCTTTGTGCACTAGTCCAAATTATTTGGTAGAGGGGGGATTATGGTGTGGGATGGTTTTTCAGGAGTTGGGCTTGGCCCCTTAGTTCCAGTGAAGGGAACTCTTAAGGCGTCAGCATACTAAGACATTTTGGACAATTTCATGCTCCCAACTTTGTGGGAACAGTTTGGGGATGGCTCCTTCCTGTTCCAACATGACTGTGCACCAACGCACAAAGCAAGGTCCATAAAGACATGGATGAGCGAGTTTGGGGTGGAGGAACTTGACTGGTCTGCACAGAGTCCTGACCTCAACCTGATAGAACACCTTTTGGATAAATTAGAGCGCAGACTGTGAGCCAGGCCTTCTCATCCAATAGCAATGCCTGACCTCACAAATGGGCTTCTGGAAGAATGGTGAAACATTCCCATAGACACTCCTAAACCTTGTGGACGGCCTTCCCAGAAGAGGTGAAGATGTTACATAGTTACATAGTTACATAGTAGTTGAGGTTGAATAAAGACAATAGTCCATCCAGTTCAACCTGTATAGGTGTGTGTGGCTGTAATCATCTCTCATACCCCTGAATGTTCTGATCCTTGAGATGTACATCCAAGAGTCTTTTGAAAGCCACCATACTTCCCTCAGAAACCACCTCTTGTGGTAGAGAATTCCACAATCTTGTAGCCCTAACAGTAAAGAACCCCCTGCGTTGCCTGAGGTTAAAACGCTTCTCCTCTAATCGCATTGTATGCCCTCGAGTCCTCATGCAATCCTTTTGACTGAATCGTTTTTTTTTTCTATGCTGAGATCACCTTTGAGGTATTTATAAATTGCTATCATGTCCCCTCTCAGGCGTCTCTTCTCCAGGGAATATATGTTATAGCTGCAAAGGGTGGACCAACTCGATATTGAACCCAACAGACTAAGACTGGGATACCATTAAAGTTCATGTGCGTGTAAAGCCAGGTGTCCCAATACTTTTGGTAATATAGTGTAGCTTTGACGTCATGTAAGTGTTGTGGTCCTAAAAATTAAAAATGAATAATATACAATAATATGAAACTCTTGTGTACCGTCTATGGAATCAGATCATTGTATCTGGGAAACACATTGATAATTAAACTCCGCAAGAATCAGCAATGGATGAATGGGTGTAAATGTTGCCATTTGTAGGATGGGATCTGTGGTAAACTTTATCAACATGAAAAAGCTGAACGGTGGGGTGTTTTCAGGTTCTAATATAAATATTTTGATATGGTGAATATATTGAATAATAATAGCTTTATTTTTATAAGTTCTGTGATTTTATACTTTTTGAAAAAAAAAAGTATTTAATTTAGCTACTTGTATGTTTGGTATTTATTTCTAAATTTAAAATGTTTTCAATTTGTTGGAACTCAATGGAACTCAATGGACGTCTGTCTTTTTTTTTTAACTAAATACGTAAGCCTTTGAATTAAATAAGGGATATCGGTACACGAAGTCCATGACAGTTTTGAGCCAGTAAACATGTATTTGTTGACTAATAGGCCTAGAAAGATCAAACCTCCGCTTTCAAGGTTATAAATATCAGCTGAAGCAGGGCTAGGGTGACGTGGGAAGCTTGCTTTTCTGACTATCCTTCCATCAATAGAGGGGCTTTATCCACATCACCACTTGTTACCAACATACACCATTGATTTTCCCATTAGGATTACTAAATTCCTTCCTTCTAAGCTATTTAAATTTGAACAAAACTGTTTTTCTTTCTGATATAGTTGAACAAAGCAGTGTTCTTAGAACTGTTTATAAGGACTCTTTCAAAACATTGCGTCTTTTAAAGTCTGAAGATAAGACGAGACGCAACAACTCTTTCCAAGAGCGGTGGGAATAACAACATGCTAGTCAATTACATATAAGAACTTGTCGGACTCTAGTGCATTGGAAAATCGCATTGGCTACATCCTAACTTGGAGCCCTAATGAGGATAATGTATGTACGAGAAGTTTGTAGTTTGACTTCTGCTCCACCACTGAAGCCTCTTGACGTCATCTAGACCCACTATTCCAATCCAGGGTTCTTTGGAACTCTAGGGTTCCTCCAAAGGTTGCTAGAGGTTCCTTGAGCCCATGTCAGGTGTTTGCTGCTATCTGGGGGTTCCACTACAGAGATTTACCCTCATGTCCTGTCCAGAGACAGGAAGTAAGGAACTCTCCAAATCTATCTTTGGCTGCATTCCAACCTGGAGTCTCAATGAGCTCCCCCAAAAACAGGTACTGACTACCATTGTTTTAAGTCATTGGAGGGCCGTTGGAAAGAACCTGAAGGGATAGCTGGGCTCAGCAGGGAGTTGTAACTGGGTGTAATAATGTATGTAGGAGAAGTTTGTAGTTTGACTACTGCTCCACCACTGAAGCCTCTTGACTTCATCTAGACCCACTATTCCCATCCAGAGTTCTTTGGAACTCTAGGGTTCCAAAGGTTGCTAAAGGTTCCTCAAGCCCATGTCAGGTGTTTGCTGCTATCTGGGGGTTCCACTACAGAGATTTACCCTCACTTCCTGTCCAGAGACAGGAAGTAAGGAACTCTCCAAAAGCTCTCCAACTCTCCAAAAGCAAAAGACTGAAATAAAAATGCTTGTTTATGTAGCGACATAATACTTCGCTGTTTAATTTACTTCATGATGTACCAACATCCCATTTGAAATCTTCAAAATAGTAAAGAGATTATTAGATGGGAGCTCCCCCAAAAACAGGTACTGTCCACCATTGTTTTAAGTCATTGGAGGGCCTTTAAAAGGAACCTGAAGTTGTAACTGGGTGTAATAATGTATGTCGGAGAAGTTTGAAGTTTGAATACTGCTCCACCACTGAAGCCTCTTGACGTCATCTAGACCCACTATTCCAATCCAGGGTTCTTTGGAACTCTAGGGTTCCTCCAAAGGTTGCTAGAGGTTCCTCGAACCCATGTCAGGTGTTTGCTGCTATCTGGGGTTCCACTACAGAGATTTACCCTCACATCCTGTCCAGAGACAGGAAGTAAGGAACTCTCCAAATCCATCTTTGGCTACATTCCAACCTGGAGTCTCAATGAGCTCCCCCAAAAACAGGTGCTGACCACCATTATTTTAAGTCATTGGAGGGCCTTTAAAAGGAACCTGAAGGGATAGCTGGGCCCAGCAGGGAGTTGTAACTGGGGGTAATAATGTATGTAGGAGAAGTTTGTAGTTTGACTACTGCTCCACCACTGAAGCCTCTTGACTTCATCTAGACCCACTATTCCTATCCAGGGTTCTTTGGAACTCTAGGGTTCCAAAGGTTGCTAAAGGTTCCTCCAGCCCATGTCAGGTGTTTGCTGCTATCTGGGGGTTCCACTACAGAGATTTACCCTCACTTCCTGTCCAGAGACAGGAAGTAAGGAACTCTCCAAAAGCAACACAGACTGAAATAAAAATGCTTGTTTATGTAGCGATATAATACTTTGCTGTTTAATATACTTCATGATGTACCAACATCCCATTTGAAATCTTAAAAATAGTTAAGAGATTATTAGATGGGAGCTCCCCAAAAACAGGCACTGACCACCATTGTTTTAAGTCATTGGAGGGCCCTTGGAAGGAACCTGAAGGGATAGCTGGGCCCAGCAGGGAGTTGTAACTGGGTGTAATAATGTATGTAGGAGAAGTTTGTAGTTTGATTACTGCTCCACCACTGAAGCCTATTGATGTCATCTAGACCCACTATTCCCATCCACGGTTATTTGGAACTCTAGGGTTCCTCCAAGGGTTGCTAGAGGTACCTCCAACCCATGTCAGGTGTTTGCTGCTATCTGGGGTTCCACTACAGAGATTTACCCTCACATCCTGTCCAGAGACAGGAAGTAAGGAACTCTCCAAATCCATCTTTGGCTACATTCCAACCTGGAGTCTCAATGAGCTCCCCCAAAAACAGGTACTGACTACCATTGTTTTAAGTAATTGGAGGGCCTTTAAAAGGAACCTGAAGGGATAGCTGGGCCCAGCAGGGAGTTGTAACTGGGTGTAATAAAGTATGTAGGAGAAGTTTGTAGTTTGACTTCTGCTCCACCACTGAAGCCTCTTGACTTCATCTAGACCCACTATTCCCATCCAGGCTTCTTTGGAACTCTAGGGTTCCTCCAAAGGTTGCTAGAGGTTCCTCGAACCCATGTCAGGTGTTTGCTGCTATCTGGGGTTCCACTACAGAGATTTACCCTCACTTCCTGTCCAGAGACAGGAAGTCCAGAGACAGGAAGTAAGGAACTCTCCAAAAGCAACACAGACTGAAATAAAAAATGCTTGTTTATGTAGCGATATAACACTTCGCTGTTTAATTCACTTCATGATGTACCAACATCCCATTTGAAATCTTCAAAATAGTAAAGAGATTATTAGATGGGAGCTCCCCCAAAAACAGGTACTGACCACCATTGCTTTAAGTCATTGGAGGGCCTTTGGAAGGAACCTGAAGAGATAGCTGGGCCCAGCAGAGAGTTGTAACTGGGTGTGCATTAGCAGTAATTCACATCAAGACACCAGAAACAGGATTTTTATGAATAAACATTATAAGGTCTAAGGTCATCCACAAAGATTGTTTTGGGTAGCATGTGAGACTCCTTCAAGCATGATGTGGCGGTCAATTAAATATAAGAGCTTGTCGGACTCTAGTGCCTTGGAAGATCACTTTGGCTGCATCCTAACATGGAGCCCTGATAAGAATAATGTATGTAAGGGCAGTTTGTAGTTTGACTACTGCTCCACCACTGAAGCTTCTTGATGCCATCTAGACCCAATATCCTCATCCAGGGTTCTGTGGAACCCGAGTTTTCCTCCAGAGGTTGCTAGAGGTTCCATGTCAGTTGTATGCTGCTATTGGGGGATTTGCACTTCACTTCCTGTCCCAAGACATTGGTTTCACCAGACAGGACGCAAGGGAACTCTTCAAGAGCAACACAGACAGAAATAAAAATGTTTTTGCTTTTTTCTTTTGTAGAGATAAGTTACTCAACTGTTTAATTTACTTCAGGATGTACAAACATCCCTTTGAAATCTTCAAAATTATGGAGAGAAGATTAGAAGGGAGCACCCCTGAAAACAGGTACTAGCTACCGATGGCCCAAGTCATTGGTGGGCCTTTAGAAGGAACCTGAAGGGATGGCTGGGCCCAACAGAAAGTTGTGGCTGGGTGTGCACTTGCAGTAATTCCCATCATCACATCACACCAGAAATAGGATATTTATGAATAAACATTGTGAGGTCTAAGGTCATCCACAAGGTTTCTTTCGATAGTACGCAATCCTTTCGAGGCACCCGGACCGAAGGTGTTTTGGGGGTGCCCCAATCTTCTTCATTTAAAAATGTAGTCATAACGATGTACCTAAAATATTCTGCTAATTGTTTTGTATGTTTTGAATTTTTTCTTTTAGTAGAGTAGGGGAAGGTTAGAAGCCCTGCCGGTTTGTAGTGCTGTCTGTACCTCAATGCAAATCTTCCTTTACTTCTTGTCTGGTGAATTGGTTGTCAGTGAGACAGGAAGTGAGGGGAAATCTCTTTAATAGAGTCCCGGATACATGTAAAAACCTAACAGGAATTCAAATTCATCCAATACCCCATCCAAAACAATGAAAAGGGAAAAGGTTTTGACTAGGTTTGCACTTTTTGAATACGTCAGACTCCAGGGGTGTGTTATACATCCTATATGCCAATTTCAATGGTCAATTTTCGATGTGATGTGATAGTATTTGTTTGCCGTTCTAATGTTGGCATTGGTGTTACCTTCACCATGGGCGTCGACAAGGGGGGGCTAGGGCCCCCCCTGGAAATTTCTTGGCCTGCTCTAAAAGGGGAATCTATGGGGACACTGCGCTAAAGGCTGATCTATGGGGGACCCTGGCCTGGCCTGCTCTAAAGGAGGATCCATGGGGACCCTGCTCTAAAGGGAATCTATTGAGGACCCTGGCCTGCTCTAAAGTGGGATCTATGGGGACCTGGTCTACTCTAAAGGGGATCTATGGGGATCTTGGCCTGCTCTAAAGGGGGTCATATTGGTTATATATATATATATATATATATATATATATATATATATATATATATATATATATATATATATATATATATATATAGTCTTTGCAGGGAGAGCCTGGAGTACCTGGTGGTGAAGGAAAACCTGGTAGCAAGGGGAATATAGGTGAAAAGGTAAGACTAAAGAAGTATCTATAGGGACCCTGGCCTGCTCTAAAGGGAGATCTATGGGGGACCCTGGTCTGGCCTGGTCTAAAGGGGGATCTATGGGGGACCCTGGTCTGGCCTGTTCTAAAAGGGGATCTAAGGGGACCCTGCTCTAAAGGGGGATTAATGGGGGACCCTGGTCTGGCCTGTTCTAAAGGGGGATCTATGGGGACCCTGCTCTAAAGGGGATCTATGGGGGACCTTGACCTGGCCTGCTCTCTAAAGGGTGATCTATGGGGGCAAAAAGGGGCAGAGCCTGGGTAACCCTAAAATGATGCCCCACCTGAAAAAAGTTCTGCAGATGCCCATGACCTTCACTGCTACCTGTACACAAGAAAAACGGTGGCAGCTTATGATTGCACAAAATCACCAAGAGGTTAAAGCAGCCTACCACCAATAGCTTCTATCAAAATTTGATATTTTTTTAGTAATGTTCCAAAGGTTACCTTGTTTCATTTGATCTCTTTTATGACCAAAAGCTCAAAAAGGTGGAAATTGCCTACAGGCTTGCCTAGTAGGCAGGATAAGGGCAAGGGAAACTGTATGCTATTGTACATTTTTCAAAGGATACATATTAATTGTTGCTTGCAGATGACCATTAGACAATATGCAAAATATTAAAAAATGGAAATCCAAACTGTTTTCCAACCAAATATGTTCCAAAATGTAATATTTTCCTTTAGATTGTAATTAAGTGCATTTTTAAAAATAAAATAGATATTACATTATATGAATTGTAGAATAAAAGGCAGACGTTTTAATTCCATGTTTACAAGAGGCCAGCATTCAATAACAGAGGTATTGGGTTTTTTGAACTGTTGACAGTGCTACCATATTGAACCATTTGGTGGTCATTTTTATCCTGTGAATAAGTTTCTCCAGAGTGAAAAAAAAGAAGCTTGGGCAATTACCCAAAAAACTTCCTGGTATTTCACCTGAGGCTTACCATATTCACATCATGTCTCAGGAACCCTTGCTTGGAAATTTCTGAAATTATTTGTTTTTCTCGTTGGGCACATCAACCAATTTTTATCATTTAAGCCAGGTGGAACATTCAAGTCTGGCAGATTGGGATTGGAGTGTCCTCACTCTGATCCGAACAGTTGTAGAACAGATAGATATTTTTTTGAGGTTCGGTTATATCCACCCATTGAGTGAGCGGATCTCAGCAATAAAAGATTTGATCTCATTTTGCATTTTGTAATCCATGTTGTGAGTTGAGTGCAACATGAAGAGGCAGTTAGCCAAAACCTGCATCACGCACGTCTTTTATTATGTTGGTTTTGTCACCCTGATTGGACAAACCATGGTCATATTTAATTCATTTGTAAATAATAAATATAAAATGGCAGTTAACCACGAGCTTGTTGCTGATTTCCTTTTAGGGGGCACCACAGAGAACACTAAAAAAAAAAAAAAAAAAACCTTTAGATCTCTACAAGACACCATGTCCTTTTCCTTAATCCTTAGTGTGTTTGCCGAATTGTAGAAAAAAAAAGTGTCCTTGTTTAACCCCTTCACTCCTGAGAGCCTCCTTCAGATTCTGTGAGAAACTCAACGTTTCGTCGACGACGTACAACAGTGCCCTTAGCATTAAGCATTAAAGTGCTTTTGTGTTCCTAAAATTCCGGGAGCTCGGAGAAGGGGGAAACTCTTGAAACTCATGCACACTTTGTATTCAGCTACAGTTCACATCCCCTGAACTTCTCCATTTTGTTTATTGGGAAAGCTTTTTAATTAAAAGTTTAAGCTCCACTAAGGGTTTGAAAAGGAGCATTGTTTGTTTGAAATTCCAAGAAGTGCAGTCATTATTTGGCTCCTTTTGACGTGCTCTGTTCGAACAGGCTAATTACTCAGGGGTGAAGGGGTAAACGGAGCATGGGGCACCAGTTTTTTTTTTCTTTTTTTTTTTTTTTTGTGTTTTTGAGGCACTGGAAAGACGCAAGAATCACTTTGTTCATGATATGGTTTAATATAGAAGAGACTGAGTATTAACTGTTGTTTGCAAGTCATCTCTTTACAAGTCCATTCAAGCCCGAGAGGAACAAATAACACCAAAACCTAAAAGACGGTGTTCATGTTCCCATCTTGTTTGGATGTAACGGCATTGTGTTATGTACAGAACGGAAATAGACCTTGACACTAAATGGTAATCAACAGATGAGATAACTTTTATGATCTGGAGTAATGTTCAGAAGAAGCCCTCAAAACCATTTTGGACCATAAATACTGGGTTATTATGGACCGATTGGCTGCATCTGTTGACCATTGGTTCATTCAACAAATTTGTTGTCTTCACTGTAAATGAAAACATTAATGGGAATATGGTGGCATATTGGTCTCTTCCATATTAATATCTTAAGGACCTGGGAAGGGTGAGCAAAAACTTTTGCTAAAATTTTCCTGAAGATCTTGAAAGATCGTGGACCTAAAGTGGAACTAAACAAATTACATGCCCATGTTTATCAAAACATTGCAGCATTGATGTTCTGAGATAACCTTCTGTCTCTTCTTTAAAAAATAGGAGCTTAGCAAGTGATTACTCAAAACTACGAGGATATCATCTGTGAACTCCAAAGTAACTTTTAATATAAATACACTATATTGTCAAAAGTATTGGGATGGCTGCCTTTACTTTTGTGAGATACTGTGTATATATATATATATATATATATATATATATATATATATATACATTACATTGCCAAAAGTATTGGGACACCTGCCTTTACACACACATGAACTTTAATGGCATCCCGGTCTTAGTCTGTAGGGTTCAATATTGAGTTGGCCCACCCTTTGCAGCTATAACAGCTTCAAGTCTTCTGGTAAAACTGTCCACAAGGCTTAGGAGTGTGTCTATGGCAGTGATTGTGAACCTTGGCACCCCAGATGTTTTGGAACTACATTTCCCATGATGCTCGGCTACACCGCAGAGTACATAAGCATCATGGGAAATGTCGTTACAAAACATCTGGGGTGCCAAGGTTTGCCATCACTGGTCTATGGGAATGTTTGACCATTCTTCCAGAGGCACAGTTGTGAGGTCAGGCACTGATGTTGGACGAGAATTAGATATATTGAACAAGCACTCAAGTCCAATTCTATCAAGTCCATAAAAAAGCTACTCCTGGGAGATCCATATGAACAAAAATTTGATCTGTAGGAGGAGAAGGCCTGGCTCACAGTCTCTGCTAAAATTCATCCCAAAGGGGTTGAGGTCAGGACTCTTTGCAGGCTAGTCAAGTTCCTCCACCCCAGGGTTCCT
This sequence comes from Pelophylax lessonae, assembly GCF_965119305.1. Taxonomy (NCBI): domain Eukaryota; kingdom Metazoa; phylum Chordata; class Amphibia; order Anura; family Ranidae; genus Pelophylax; species Pelophylax lessonae. Next base: position 4,718,682 of record NC_138772.1, read on the forward strand.
CTGTACGGTTGAATATTGAGTTGGCCCACCCAATGCAGCTATAACAGCTTCAACTCTTCTAGGAAGGCTGTCCACAAGGTTTAGGAGTGTCTATGGGAATGTTTGACCATTCTTCCAGAAGCGCATTTGTGAAGTCAAGCACTAATGTTGGGCAAGAAGGCCTGGCTTGCAGTCTCCACTCTACTTCATCCCAAAGGTGTTCTATCGGGTTGAGGTCAGGACTCTGTGCAGGCCAGTCAAGTTCCTCCACCCCAAACTCACTCATCCATGTCTTTAGGGACTTTGCTTTGTGCACTGGTGCGCAGTCATGTTGGAACAGGAAGGGGCCATCCCCAAACTCTTCCCACAAAGTTGGGAGTATGAAATTGTCCAAATTGTCTTGGTATGCTGATGCCTTAAGAGTTCCCTTCACTGGAACTAAGGGGCCGAGCCCAACCCTTGAAAAACCACCCCACACCATAATCCCTCCTCCCTCAAATGATTTGGACCAGTGCAGAAAGCAAGGATCATAAAGACATGGATGAGCGAGTTGGGGGTGGAGGAACTTGACTGGCCTGCACAGAGTCCCGACCTCAACCCCTTTGGGATGAATTCGAGCGGAGACTGTGAGCCAGGCCTCATCGTCCTACAGATCAAATTCTTGTTCCTATGGATCTCCCAGGAGTAGCTTTTTTTATGGACTTAAACAGAGTTGGACTTGAGCGCTTGTTCTATATATTATTATTATATAGGATTTCTATAGCGCCGACAGTTTACGCAGCGCTTTACAACTTGAGGGTAGACAGTACAAAGACAATACACCTTAACCGCTTGCCGACCGCCGCACGACTACTTACTGCGGTGGTCAGCCCCGTACAGGCAAAGTGACGTAGTACTACGTCGCTAGCCTGTGAGCCTGTAGGGGCCAGAGGCACGCTCCCGACCCCGCTCGTTCCCTAACAAGTCCACGCGTGTCACTCGCTATCTCCCCGTGGAGAGGGAGAAAGGCAGGCGGCTGATGTAAACAAAGCCGTCTGTCATTCTCCCTGATCTAACTGCAGAGATCATACGATCTTGCTATGTAGGATCGTATGTCTCTGTGGTTACATCACTAGCCACACCCCTTTACAGTAAGATGCACGCCCCTAGGGACACACTTAACCCCTGCATCACCAATAAAGTTAACCCCTTCCCTGCCAGTGTCATTTTTACAGTAACAGTGCATATGTATAGCACTGATTACTGTAGTAATGTCACTGGTACCCCCAAAAGTGTCAAAAATGTCAGTCAAGGGTCCGATCTGTCCGCCGCAAAGTCGCAGTCCCGCAAAAAAAACGCAGATCGCCGCCATTACTCGTTAAAAGAAAAAACAATAAAAATGACAAAAATCTTTCCCTTAGTTAGTAAACGCAATAACTTTTGCGCAACCCAATCAAAATACGTTTATTGTGATTTTTTTTTTTTTACCAAACATATGTAGCAGAAAACAAATTGGCCTAAAATGTTAAAAAAATTTGATTTTTACATTTTTTTGGGGGAATTTCATATAAAAAAAATGTGAAAAATATTGTTATTTTTTCAAAATTTACGATTTTTTTGTTTATAGCGCAAAAAGTAAAAATCGCACAGGTGATCAAATACCACCAAAAGAAAGCTCTGTTTGTGGGAAAAAAAGGACGTCAATTTCAAGTGGGTACAGCGTCGCACGACCGCGCAATTGTCCGTTAAATTCACGCAGTGCTGAATCGCAAAATAGGGCCTGGTCAGGAAGGGGGTAAAATCTTCCAGGGCTTAAGTGGTTAATACAGTAGGAATCAGAGGGCCCTGCTAGTTAGAGCTTACAATCTATATATCTAATTCTTGTCTAAAATCAGTGCCTGACCTCACAAACGTGCTTTTAGAAGAATGGTCATACATTCCCATAGACCAGTAATGGCAAACCTTGGCACCCCAGATGTTTTGGAACTACATTTCCCATGATGCTCATGCACTTTGCACTGTAGCTGAGCATCATGGGAAATGTAGTTCCAAAACATCTGGGGTGCCAAGGTCGCCATCACTGCCATAGACACACTCCTAAACCTTTTGGACAGCCTTTCCGGAAGAGTTGAAGCTGTTAAAGCTGCAAAGGGCGGAGCCAACTCAATATTGAACCCTACGGACTAAGACTGGGATGCCATCAAAGGTCATGTGCGTGTAAAGGCAGGCGTCCCAATACTTTTGGTGATATAGTGTATTACTATGTAGTAAAGGTTTGGGGTATTCTTTAGTACCTGTGTTTAATTTTAAAATGATTAACTAACTAGGCGCCTAAAGACGAAACTTTTTAAAATATAACTTTTGCTAGCTGGAAGTTACCTTGATGACAACACAATATCTATACTATGAGAAAGAACTAAAAAAAATAAAAAAAAGTATTGTCTATTATGCTATTTTTTAAATCTAATGCAGCTAAAAGTGTTAACCTTAAAAAATAATTTAGGGCAGTGACCGATGATGAATTGCCATTGATGCGCCATGGCAACGACCAGCAAGCAAAAATTATTTTCTGACTAAAGAGCATTGTCTTTGGTTTAGTTCTTCTTTAAGACTTTATTGCTGGTGGATTCTTATCTTTCTTTCTGTTTATAAGAAAAAAAAAAGTGAAGTATATTTTTGATTTTGTTTCAGTATTTTTGATTTTAATTGCAGTCAGATGACCATGCCTCTTTACGGCATGACCCTCAAATGTTCCAAGTGCGGAGTTCTGTCCTCGGCAGAAGTGTCGGCCACAGCCACCAGTAATGCCATGTTAGTTTTTTTTCTAATTTCTGACTTATTTGCTTTCTCCTTTTCTTTTATTTGTATGTTTGTTTGAATTTTCTTTCGTTTCCCGAATCATTACCCTTCTTTTTTTTTTTTTGTTCTAATGTTTGTATGCATTTTTATTTATTTTTTCGCTCAGCAGCTATACAATGTCAAATGCTTCTGTCCATTAACATCTATCTTTGGGTTCAGATGATGTTCCAAAAGATCTTCCATTGTATTTTCGGCCTCTACATTTCATACATAAATTTTCTAATTCGGCTACTAATTGTGAAATTAAGAAATGTTCGGATCAATTACCTACAGATGTTTTGTTTTGGAGTAACTGCCACAGAATTCCTTGCTGGTCAATGGCAGCTCTTGGGACTTCCTAGGTTGAAAATGTCATAGGGCTTTCATGCTGTCTTCAAGGCTTATTGGACGTTTTTAGCATCATAGTGTCTAACTTTATTTTTTTATTTATTTTTATTTATTTATTTTTTTTTACTACAAAAAATCTTTCTTCATCTTTTCTGTTGACTCATCTTTATGGTGTACAGTGTTGGCAGTGATTGTGCATATGTTGGCTTCCTATGCGTGTGAATGTCAAAGGATGTACATAAACCACCACAAAATAATATCTCCTCATAGAACAGTGAAAGTTATAGTCAAGTTTTTTTATTTTTTTTTATTTTTTTTTCTTAGCATAGTTGCATTTAATTGTATACCAAAAAAGTTTTAAAGGTTAATTTAAAAACAGCTCTAGAGATAATTCATTATTGTCACTAGTTTTAAAGTCTTATGTAGAATCGTGAAAGTATAGTGTCCATTTTTGGATCTTAGTTTAATTATAAAAAAAAAAAAAAAAATTTTTTTAATAAATTCATTTATGTAATTTATGTGATTTACGTTAATTTATGTAATTAATTTATGTAATTTACAGTAAAAATATAAAAAAAGGGGTAGTTTTTAATCTAAATGTCTGATTTAAAAAGAAATCCTAATATAAAATAATTGTAAAATAATTCCTACTATGTAGTTGTTACTTTAATAACGCTGATACCGGCTTTTATTTGTAGAGTCTTTATAAATGAATTAGAACACCCTAAAAGGTTTATACAAGGGGTCTTCAAACATTGTCGGCACTTTTTTGATGTTTATTAGAGTTAAAAAAAAGTGTGGAGACTTTTTAAAGAACCTTTCTATATTTGACTGTCTTCTCCGCCTCTTTATTCGTTTTTTTTAAAGAGGGTAAATTCTCTCAGCTAGTTCCTTTTTTGCTTTCTGTCCTATTTTTCCCCAATATGTATATACATATATATATTTTTTTTTTTTTTGTAAGCAAAGAGAATTGATATTAACATAGCCTAAAAGATGAAGCGATTTGCTTGATGCCTAGGAAAATCAAACAGAAAAAATGAGAATAAATTAAAAGACTAAATTCATAGGATAAATTATGATTTAAGATGTTCATAAGTTTATATATAAAAAAAAAAAAAAAAAAAAAAAAAAAAAACAGAAAATGTATTCTACATTTTGTGTCTTAGTGAACTTTTTATGTATTTTTTTTTTTTTTTTTTTAGTAATTTTTCTTTCGCACAAAAAAAAAAATTGAGCTGCTTACTGCCCTGTGGATGTCTTTTGTTGGGGTAGCATTCTGTCAGCGTCTTATATTTTCAGAAATTTGATTATGCTTTTTATGAAGTGGTGTTGTTTTTTACAGCGCTCTTCAGTTGGATAGTACAAACAAACAGAAACCTGTAGCTGAAGTGCATACTAAGTGCAAGCATAATCGATGCAGAAGGTATGCGTTCTTTGAATGCAAGGGCTTGTGACGTGAATGAACATATGTGCGTCTATGTGTAAGGGCAGCCCTATTGGTCTCTATAGATTGAATTGTAAATTTATAGAAGGATACAAGATATATACAGTATATCCCCTTCTTTTAGGAGCTGCTGTTCTTTTTTTTATTTTTTTTTTTATTTTTTTTTATGTGTAGGTAAATTTAACAAACTGTGAACAGGCACCAGTCTACTCAGGAAGTGGATTCTGTAGAACAGTAGAGGGTGGCAGCTTGGATATTTAGTTGTCTACAATATCTTTGCCTTCTTTAATTTCCTAAAAAAAAAAAAAAAATTAAAGAGTCAGAGTCAGTAGCTGTAGCCATTTTTGGTTTCATCTACAATTATTTACAACATTTTATCATTTTAAAATTTGCAATATTTGTAATATTTCATAGGCTCTGTTTTTTTAAACAATAGTGCATTACTATTTTTATAAATAGATAGAAATTTATAACATTTCTATCTATTTATCTTTTTACTCACTTAAGAACAATTTTTTGTTCTTAAGTGAGTCCTACTTTATTTTCATAAATGGTATAGAATATTTTTTAAGCAATTTAAAAAACCATTATTTAAGTATCTTTTTACTTGTCTTTTTAATTCCAATAGAGCTTGTAGAAATGTTGCTTTTAATTTGGTTAAATTTAGTTTAAATTTAATAAAATTAATTTGGTCAGTTAAGACATAAATTAATTAAACAGTATATACAGTATATGGTGATACATACAAAAATTTGGAATGTCAACTTCAACACCATGTAGAACACTACTACACTACTATTTATTTATTTTTCCGTTAAATTACCATATTCCATGAAAATTCAATAGGACAGGAATGTCTTAATTTTTAACGTAAAATTTTCAGTTAAATTACCATATTCCATGAAAATTTATTAGGACAGGAATGTCTTAATTTTTAAAGCAAATTTTTCCGTTAAATTACCATATTCCATGAAAATTTATTAGGACAGGAATGTCTTAATTTTTAACGCAAATTTTTCCATTAAATTACCATATTCCATGAAAATTCAATAGGACAGGAATGTCTTAATTTTTAAAGCAAATTTTTCCGTTAAATTACCATATTCCATAAAAATTTAATAGGACAGGAATGTCTTAATTTTTAACGCACATTTTTCCATTAAATTACCATATTCCATGAAAATTCAATAGGACAGGAATGTCTTAATTTTTAACGAAAAATTTTCCGTTAAATTACCATATTCCATGAAAATTCAATAGGACAGAAATGTCTTAATTTTTAAAGCAAATTTTTCCGTTAAATTACCATATTCCATGAAAATTTAATAGGACAGGAATGTCTTAATTTTTAACGAAAAATTTTCCGTTAAATTACTATATTCCATGAAAATTTAATAGGACAGGAATGTCTTAATTTATAACGCAAATTTTTCCATTAAATTACCATATTCCATGAAAATTTATTAGGACAGGAATGTCTTAATTTATAACGCACATTTTTCCATTAAATTACCATATTCCATGAAATTCAATAGGACAGGAATGTCTTAATTTTTACCAAAAATTAAATGATCATTATCCATTTTATTTTTGCGCCCAGTTGCACAGAAATCCTATCAGAGAATGCCAATTTTTTTTTTTTTTTTTAAGTAAAGCTGTCATTTTTAGGATGTAGGCTTTTACAGGCTTTTTAAAATGCCAAAGGTGTTATCAATTTTTGGAACTTATTTGTATTTTGCATTTACTGAAAATCCGCTTTCAAAAATGCATGGTCTGCATGCTTATTAAGTCATGGCATGGGGTGACTGGGTCAAAACGGAAGTCTCCATTTGTAAATGTGATAAAATATCAAAAGGATAGATTCGAATTGTTTACAATATATTACTGGTTTAATATACAGTATTTTTTATATTTTGTATTTTGATGTTCCAATGCAATATGTTTTTGAAATGGTTACTTTGCTTTTGAGGCAAAATACAAGAACATAACAATATAACAATTTCTTTGATTTTTTTTTTTTTTTTCACTTGACCACCATATTTACTGATGGAAAAAATGGTGGCAATGTGGCCTCTGAAATTCTCCTATTATTTTATACAATCAACCCAGTACAGCCCGCTGAAAACAGCCACAAAATCAATTGTTTGATTTTTTTTTTTTAATTTTACTGAATGTTTAAATGTTTTTTTTTTTTTTTTTTGTTACACAATTTTAATTTAATGATCTGCTGTTTAGTTTTTTTCTTTTTTAAGTTCCTTAATGTCTGGCTTCTCTGTGCATTTTTTACATTTATTCTATGTCTCAGTGTAGCAAGAGTCTCTAAAGCAATGGAATCAAAGAACATATATTAAGTTTAGGGATTTTTTATTTATTTTTTTAAACAAATCAGTTGAATTACAGTTTGCGTCTAATTTTGTTGCTTGTGGCAGTATTTTATGTTTAGTGTGACATTAAGGTTCTATCTTATTTATGTTGGTCTAGCTATTTTTTCTTAGCAATTTCAGCAGTTCATGGATTTTGTTTTAGTGTAAACATCTGTTATATATATGCAACATAAAAGGAGCCCAACCTCTGGTGGAAAATCTTAGGCGCTCACTTGTCATGACAATTGAAGAGCTCAAGTGAAACAGTTTGTGAAATAAAAAATTATTTTTATATATTTTTTTCTTGTTAATAGTGCAATTAGGTGCCATTCAGACCTCTTTTAAATACTGGGTTAATAAATCCTTTTTTTTTTTGTTTGTTTTGTTATTTGGTTTGAGATTGGCTAGATCTTTCCCAACCAACATCCTTTTATTTTATTTTTATATAAATAATTCATTGGTGTCAGTGAGAGGAATAGTGCCCCATCATTGGTGTCAGTGGGAGGAATGGTGCCCCATCATTGGTGTCAGTGGGCGGAATAGTGCCCCATCACTGGTGTCAGTGGGAGGCATAGTGCCCCATCATTGGTGTCAGTGGGAGGAATAGTGTCCCATCACTGGTATCAGTGGAAGGGATAGTGCCCATCATTGGTGTCAGTGGGTGGAATAGTGCCCCATCACTGGTGTCAGTGGGAGGAATAGTGCCCCATCATTGGTGTCAGTGGGAGGAATTGTGCCCCATCATTGGTATCAGTGGAAGGAATAGTAACCCATCATTGGTATCAGTGGGAGGAATAGTGCCCCATCATTGGTGTCAGTGGGAGGAATAGTGCCCCATCATTGGTGTCAGTGGGAGGAATAGTGCCCCATCATTGGTGTCAGTGGGTGGAATAGTGTCCCATCGTTGGTATCAGTGGGAGGAATAGTGCCTCATCGTTGGTGTGAGTGGGAGAGGTAATTTCCCACTGTTAATGTCAGTGGGAGGAATAGTGCCTCATCATTGGTGTCAGTGGGAGAAATAGTGCCTCATCATTGGTGTCAGTGAGAGGAATAGTGCACCATCACTGGTGTCAGTGGGAGGAATAGTGCCCCATCATTGGTGTCAGTGGGAGGAATAGTGCCCCATCATTGGTGTCAGTGAGAGGAATAGTGCACCATCACTGGTGTCAGTGGGAGGAATAGTGCCCCATCATTGGTGTGAGTGGGAGGAATAGTGCCCCATCATTGGTATTAGTGGAAGGAATAGTGCTCCATCATTGGTATCAGTGGGAGGAATAGTGCCCCATCATTGGTGTCAGTGGGCGGAATAGTGCCCCATCATTGGTATCAGTGGAAGGAATAGTGCCCCATCATTGGTATCAGTGGGAGGAATAGTGCCCCATCATTGGTATCAGTGGGAGGAGTAGTGCCTCATCGTTGGTGTGAGTGGGAGAGGTAATGTCCCACTGTTAATGTTAGTGGGAGGAATAGTGCCTCATCATTGGTGTCAGTGGGAGAAATAGTGCCTCATCATTGTTGTCAGTGAGAGGAATAGTGTCCCATCATTGGTGTCAGTGGGAGGAATAGTGCCCCATCATTGGTGTCAGTGGGAGGAGTAGTGCCCCATCTTTGGTGTCAGTGGGAGGAATAGTGCCTCATTATTGGTGTCAGTGAGAGGAATAGTGCCCCACTGTTGATGTCAGTGAGAGGAATAGTGCCCCACTGTTGGTGTTAGTGGGAGGAATAGTGCCCCACTGTTGGTGTCAGTGAGAGGAATAGTGCCCCATCATTGGTATTAGTGGAAGGAATAGTGCAATGTATCAGTTGGAGGACTAGTGCCTCAAGGGTCAGATGAAGACAAGCAAAGGGCCGCACCTGTCCGTGGGCTTCAGCTTGGAGACCACTGCTCTAGAAGTTGTGATCACCTATGTCCACCATCCGGGTCCCTTGTCGGCATTGTTCCCAGGTTCCCGGGCCAGTAATTGATCCCTGACATCACAACTGAAATTCTAGTTCTGGACCCTGAGAGCACCCTGCTGTGTTGCACCCATTAGGACATGTCTACATCATGGAGAGAGTGATGTGGACACCTGAAGAAGGACCTCGTCTCCTGTATACAGAAGAAGAGAAGTCTCATAAATGGAACCTCCCATGGCTGTGAATTTAGGTGGGTATTTGGGTGTTTGGGTAGGTTTTTCTTTATTATATGCTAGTATTTAGCTGGCGAGGGGGGACTTTGCTTCACCCTGGAGTACGACTTTAATTCTAGGACAGAAAGTTGCAGACCACAGTGGATGGATCTCTGGTTATTTTTATTTTTCTTCCTCCCCTTCATCTTGACAGCCACTTGGAAAGCCTTCAATCATTCCCAGTACATACTTCCAGCTCCTCAATGGACATAATAGTGCAAATGGTGGAGAAATTGCAGGGTATGACAAGAGAATGTTTTTTTTAGCTGCGTTTTAGCGTTTATACGGCAGCAAGCGCCATTACCTGCCGCTGTCCAACTAACAATTGACACGGTTTTTATTCTCAGATGTTTCCCACACAATTGCCATTGTTAAGGTTGCCATGAGATGAGATGTCAAAAAGCATGATAAATAACTTTGCCGTCTCCTTCACTGCGGCATTAATAATGGTCTTTACGGATGTAAAATGTCCCTCGGCAACGGCTCACACATGCTGTGGATGGGCTGCTTTACTTGAGTGATATAAAGATATCCAAAGACAACTGTCACATACCTGATAGGAGATGGATACTACAAGGGTGGCCTCCCTTGTATCTCCTGCCCAATCACCCCTGGAGGTGAGGCAGGCAATGCCAAGGGACAGGAGGAACATGAGCGCTGGGAGATGATGATTGCAGAACCTTAGACTGGAGATGCCAACCAGGAAGATCTAGAACAGGGTTCTTCAAACATTCTAAACAAAGGGCCAGATTACTGTCCTTCAGACTTGATGGGGGTTGGACTGTGGCCAGTGGGAGTAGAAAACACCCTGGTGTAAAAAATGTACTGGGTTGGTTGTAAGCGGAAGTAAGAAATTTACATAGCACCTGTAGTCAGTGGAAGGAGCAATACTGCCCTATCATTGGCATTGATGGGAAGAATGCTGCCAAGTGTTGGTATCAGTGGGAGGAATAGTGCCCCACTGTTGGTGTCAGTTGGAGGAATAGTGCCCCACTGTTGGTGTCAGTTGGAGGAATAGTGCCCCACTGTTGGTGTCAGTTGGCAGAATAATGCCCCATTGTTGGTGTCAGTTGGAGGGAATAGTGCCCCTTTATTGGTTTCAGTGGTCGGAAAAGTGCCCCATTGTTGGTGTCAGTGGGCAGAAAAGTGCCTTGTCTCTGTGAGAGGAATAGTGCCCCTCAGGCTGGATAAAGGCAAGCAAAGAGCCACATCTGGCCCGCGGGCTGCAATTTGGAGACCACTGATCTAGAAGAACATATGGCCAGTCAATGGATCAGAAGAGCCATGGGGGAAACCAGCAGAAGTTAAGGCGAAACTCTGGTTGGGCCACAGGTTCAGGACGGCAGGGTCCGCCAGCATGATCAGAGACAGTAGTGGAGTCACGGAGCAAGTCAGGGTCACCAATAAACAGGCAGCGCCATGCAAAATCTCAAGATGTGGATGAAGCCGAGGCTAGGACCTAGTACGCAGCAGTACAGGGAGGAGCCAGGTGAGTAACAGGAAGCATATACAGGGTACAGGTCAAAATAAAGGACTTGCCGAAGACTGGTCAGCACTGACACTGAGTTGGAGCATCCCCTTGCCGCTGACTGCCTCCCGGCCCTTTAGGAGTTCTTAAAGCTGGGAGGTGGGCATTTGGGTCATGTGATCACTGTCATTGGCTGTCACATTGGTCACATGATCAGAAAGCTCCCAATCGCAAGTATGCATTGGGAGCTTACGGATCCCAGTCGGCTAGCATTCTAGAAGCGTGTAGAGAGCACGCTATCAGCATGGTAAGGTGTAAACACAGGGCCACTCAGTGTCAAGGCCCACCCGCCGGGAGGCCACATATCTGCGTACAGCTGGTGCCAATAGGCCATCCGTCACCATTACTGACTGTGGGTATGCACACGCCTCTACATGCTTACTGTGAAGCGCGTGGACGAATAAGCCTAGGCACATGCCTACCTGCGACGCTGTGTGCCGAACCATGAATAAAGATAGAGATTCCCATTTAGAAGACTACATGGTACCAACATTATCACATGTAGAACATTCTAGCTATCATCCTTGAAAATTCATCCTACCTAGAGATGTAAGTTTTCAGTGGTCTTCTTACGCCTACCCCTAGTGTTGATGGTCAGGCACTAAAGCTCTGTGTTCTTCACCTATAGCAGCCTTCTGTCCCATAAGGCAAGCAGGCCTACCAGTACTTGGTTGCCCCCAAGTCTTATTCACAATGCTACAGTGCCTGGCCACCACGCCAGGGCAGGTGCCAGCTAAGCACAGCAAACAAGTACTTGCGATTGGCAGACAGACACAGTGGTCTAAAGGCAGTTCAGGTTCTGGGCAGGCAATATTCAGAGAGTAATCAGGGTCAAATCCGTGGTCAAAAGGCAGGCAAGGTGAACATGCTGAGATCCTTTAGTCAATTAGGGCCAATTAATTTATAGGCATGTCAAAGGCAATTGTATTAAGAAATTGACTGGTAAAGTTTTTTCATTTTAAGGCTTGTTGCACTTTGGAACAGGGGATCCATCTTGTCCCTGTCCAGGGACCGCCAATCGTTGACACGTTTCGCCACTACTGGCTTGATCAAGTCAAGTGGTGTTGAAACGCGTAAAGGAGGAGTGGTCACTGGGCAGGGGTGACATGGATGCAGCTGTATTATTGATGGCCCAGTAAAACTTTTTCAGACTAGTGTGCAGATCCTATTCATCAGTATCCTTTGATGGTGAGCAGAGATGGGCTTCTTGAGCAGACACCCTGGGCATCCACAGCGAGTGAGAGCGGTGCAGATCTGGAATGGTGCTCTATCTTTTGACTAGTTTATATTTATAGGCAGAGACAGAGAACTTGTAATACATTGTGTTTTGTTGCATATAAACTCAGTGTACTAGTTTCTGTACTGCCTGGAAGGTCCTTCATAGGCTGGACACTTTTAGAGTGAAACTTGGCCCTAATGCAAAGTATTTATAAAAGTCAGTTTTGCATTGTCAGGACAGTTTAATGCTGAGCACCAGAGTCATCCCTGCCATGCAGTGCCAGGACAAGGTCATTAAGTGGCCATGGAGTTAGCCTTGCTTCGCCACTGCAGCATCCTCCACTCTTCTGGGTAGGCTGAGGTCAGGTGCTGATGTTAGATGAGAAGACCTGGCTTTCCATCAGCATTCAAATCCATCCCTAAGGTGTTCGGTAGGGTGGAGGTCAGGGCTCTGTGCAGGACACCCGAGTTCCTCCACACCAAACTGGTCAAAGCAAGACCTGGCTCACAATTTGTGTTCCAATTCATTAAAAAGGTGTTCAGAAGAGTTGAGGTCAGGTACTGATGTTGAATGAGATGACCTGATTCACAACTAGCTTCCTGGTTCAGTAAGGTTGAGGTCAGGGCTCTGTGCAGGACAGTCAAGTGTCTCCACACCAAAGTGGTCAAACCATGTCATCATGGAGTTGTTGGTTTTGAAGACCTGGCTCATTCCAATTTATCCCAGAGGTGATCAGTAGGGTTGAAGTCAAGGGCTTTGTGCAGGACACTCGAATTCCTCCACACCAAACTGGTCAAACCATGTCTTTATGGAGCTGGGTTTGGACTCAGGGACAAATGTCAGCACTGACATGGTGGTCAATCGCTTTGTTAATGGTTTTCATAACCACAGCCATCACATACAGTAACTTTGTTCATATCTTTATAGCTATGTACACTCCTACACTACATGGCCAAGATTTGTGAAAACCTGGCCATCACACCAATATGAGTTGGTTGGACATCCCATTCCAAAACCATGGCCATTACAATTCATCTCAGAGGTGATCAGTAGGGTTGAAGTCAGGGCTTTGTGCAAGACACTCGAGTTCCTTCTCACCAAACTGGCCAAACCATATCTTTATGGAGTTGTTGGTTGTGAAGACCTGGCTCATTCCAATTCATCCCAGAGGTGATCAGTAGGGTTGAAGTCAGGGCTTTGTGCAGGACACTCGAGTTCCTTCTCACCAAACTGGTCAAACCATGTCTTTATGGAGCTGGCTTTGGACTTGGGGACAAATGTCAGCACTGACATGGTGGTCAATAGCTTTGTTAATGGTTTTCATAACTACAGCGATTGCATATCTTTATAGCTGTGTACACTCCTACACTACATGGCCAAGATTTGTGAAAGCCTGGCCAACACACCAATATGAGTTTGTTGGACATCCTATTCAAAACCCATGGCCATTAAAATTCATCCCAGAGGTGATCAGTAGGGTTGAAGTCAGGGCTTTGTGCAGGACACTCGAGTTCCTTCTCACCAAACTGGCCAAACCATATCTTTATGGAGTTGTTGGTTGTGAAGACCTGGCTCATTCCAATTCATCCCAGAGGTGATCAGTAGGGTTGAAGTCAGGGCTTTGTGCAGGACATTCGAGTTCCTTCTTACGAAACTGGTCAAACCATGTCTTTACGGAGCTGGCTTTGGATTCGGGGACAAATGTCAGCACTGACATGGTGGTCAATAGCTTTGTTAATGGTTTTCATAACTACAGCGATTGCATATCTTTAAAGCTATGTACACTCCTACACTACATGGCCAAGATTTGGGAAAACCTGGCCATCACACCAATATGAGTTGGTTGGACATCCCATTCCAAAACCATGGCCATTACAATTCATCCCAGAGGCGATCAGTAGGATTAAAGTCAGGGCTCTATGCAGGACACTCGAATTCCTCCACACCAAACTGGTCTCACCATGGTATCTTTATGGAGCTGGCTTTGTACACAGGGGGGCCCAGTCGTGGTGGAACAGAAAAAGGTCTTCAACAAGCTGTTACCACAAGCTTGGAAGAGCAAAAATGTCTAGGATGTCTTTGTATGATGGCGTATTAACAACTTGGAACAACTGACCTTAATCATTTGGAGTGTCTAAGGGAATTTGTGCCAATTTATGAGGTCAGGTAATGATGTCGGCTGAGAAGACCTCAATCACCATCAATATTCAAATCCATCCTAAAGTTGTTCAGTAGGGTCTGTGCAGGACACACCATACTTATGGATCCTTTAAAACTGAAGACACCTGAGAAACATATCACCAACAGGTGGAATGACCCTAAAAATGAAGGACACTTTCGAGAAATATGACTTCTAACTGGATTGACCCTTTAAGTTGAAAGTCACTTGAGAGTTGAGAGATCTGTGAGAGGGTACTTCAGTAGAGTTCAGCCATAAGAATAATAATATATTTTAATGTACTTTTAAACCAGACAAACCTGATTTACAAGCTGTCATAAAGTCAGTTCCTTAAATGACACATACATTTATAGTTCAATCCTCTCGTAAATCCTAGAGAGGCCAGTAAAGGTTTTACAGCTCTCTCCAGCATTTTTCACACTTATAGCATAAAAACGTCCATTAAACCCTCCTCTATAAATCACAGGATGATAGAGTGAGGATTGTCATTTTGTCTTATCAGTTCTTTAGAACAATTTCATAAAAAAAAAAAAAAAAAAGTTTTCATTTTGAATCTTAAAGAGAATGTATCCGATTCTCCCCAATGTGTGGAGTCCATGGAGTGCTTTCATCTCCACAACACTTGTTGTTTACAAGTCTAATTTTTTGCTAGAATATTACTTAGACCCCCCAAACATTATATATATATATATATATATATATATATATATATACATATATTGTTAGCAGGGACCCTAGATAATAAAATGGCGATTGTTGCAATTTTTTAAGTCACACTGTATTTGCGGAGCAGTTTTTCAAATGCAATTCTTTGGGAAAAAATACACTTTAACCATTTGCCGACCACTGGCAGGCTGGCTCGGCTGCACGAAACGATTTAGGGGTACGTTGGTCGCGTAGTGCTGGGGGGCGAGCATGCGGTGGCGAATTCCCGCCCCCCACTAGGCAGCGGGGATGCCGATCCACAGGAATGGCGGCCGGAATTGCCGCCGGCACTCGCAATCGCTCCCTGCTGAGAAAGGACGGTCTGCTGTTGTAAACACATCTGACCGTTCTTCTCTTTGGAATGATCACAGTGTGCCTGTGATCCTTCTATATATGAACACATGTCTCTATGGTAATTTCACAAGTCCCTCCCCCACACAGTTAGAGTAACACTGAGACATACCGGCGAGCGATGGAAGAGGAAGAGGGGGGGCGACCCCTTTTGCCGCTTCTGAAAGCGATCCAGCGGCTGATCAGACACTCTGACCGCTTTCATTAGAAAGCCAGCCGCCGGCTGAAAAATAAAAAATACCGGAGTTATGGATGATCTCTTCAGCCATAACCTCGGTAAACCACTTGAAAGCCACAACATATCTATATCTAATTGCCGTCAAGTGGATACATTTTAATATATCAAATTGCACTCAAAGAGCTCCTGAAGAAGCCGTTCTCCGCGAAACACTTTGAGCCAAGATATATGTGATATGGAACCCCCATAGCTGACATTTGGAGATATGGAACCCCCATAACTGACATTTGAACTGTTATGGCAGAAATTGTGATTGGGGGATATCGTCTTCCAACTTATAGGTGCTATTTTGGTATTTTTTTATTTGATATGAGTGTTCACATGAATTAAAAAATAAAATTGAGGCTTTTATATATTTGTGTTTAAGTGTCTTAAAGCTACATGTATATTTTCTCAAATATTCTCAAGCCATGTGCAGTGTGCCAGGCTGTGTAAATTTCAGGACTGGGTGAGGTGGGTGGTTGATGTGTGCTGTGAGGTGGATGGGAGGCACTGCAGTGGTGGGTGACTGGAATGGGAGGCACTGCAGTGGAGGGTGACTGGAATGGGAGGCACTGCAGTGTTGCGTGACTGGAATGGGAGGCACTGCAGTGGTGAGTGACTGGAATGGGAGGCACTGCAGTGGTGGGTGACTGGAATGGGAGGCACTGCAGTGGAGGGTGACTGGAATGGGAGGCACTGCAGTGGTGCGTGACTGGAATAGGAGGCACTGCAGTGGTGGGTGACTGGAATGGGAGGCACTGCAGTAGAGGGTGACTGGAATGGGAGGCACTGCAGTGGAGGGTGACTGGAATGGGAGGCACTGCAGTGGTGGGCAACTAGAATGGGAGGCACAGTGATGGGTGACTGGAATGGGATGCGCTGTGGTGGAGGGTGACTGGAATGGGAGGCACTGTGGTAGAGGGTGACTGGAATGGGAGGCACTGCAGTAGTGGGTGACTGGAATGGGAGGCGCTGCAGTGGAGGGTGACTGGAATGGGAGGCACTGCAGTGGTGGGTGACTGGAATGGGAGGCACTGCAGTGGAGGGTGACTGGAATGGGAGGTACTGCAGTGGTGGGTGACTAGAATGGGAGGCACTGCAGTGGAGGGTGACTAGAATGGGAGGCACTGCAGTGATGGGTGACTGAAATGGGAGGCTCTGTGGTGGAGGGTGACTGGAATGGGAGGCGCTGTGGTAGAGGGTGACTGGAATGGGAGGCACTGCAGTAGTGGGTGACTGGAATGGGAGGCGCTGTGGTGGAAGGTGACTGGAATGGGAGGCGCTGTGGTGGAGGGTGACTGGAATGGGAGGTGCTGTGGTGGAAGGTGACTGGAATGGGAGGCGCTATGGTGGAGGGTGACTAGAATGGGAGGCGCTGTGGTGGAGGGTGACTGGAATGGGAGGCGCTGCGGTGGAGGGTGACTGGAATGGGAGGCGCTGTGGTGGAAGGTGACTGGAATGGGAGGCGCTGTGGTGGAGGGTGACTGGAATGGGAGGCGCTGTGGTGGAAGGTGACTGGAATGGGAGGCGCTGTGGTGGAGGGTGACTGGAATGGGAGGCGTTGTGGTAGAGGTAGACTGGAATGGGAGGCACTTCAGCGGTGGGTGACTGGAATGGGAGACACTGCAGTGGTGGGTGACTGAAATGGGAGGTGCTGTGGTGGAGGGTGACTGGAATGGGAGGTGCTGTGGTGGAAGGTGACTGGAATGGGAGGCGCTGTGGTGGAGGGTGACTGGAATGGGAGGTGCTGTGGTGGAGGGTGACTGGAATGGGAGGCGCTGTGGTGGAGGGTGACTGGAATGGGAGGCGCTGTGGTGGAGGGTGACTGGAATGGGAGGTGCTGTGGTGGAGGGTGACTGGAATGGGAGGCGCTGTGGTGGAGGGTGACTGGAATGGGAGGCGCTGTAGTGGGGGGGGGGAGAAGATGATAGGTGGGTGTCAGTCACACTTCCGGTAGATATCCTCTCACTTTGGGGGAGGAGATGGCAAATAAAACCTGAGAAGGGTTTGCTAAAAAAGAAATAATCATTTTTTATATTTTTTTCTTTATATATTCTTTGCATTCGATCCAAATAATTACCTTCTATCTTTCTGTATATCCAATTCTCTCTCTACAGCTGAAATCTGAAATCAGACTTTCAGTGGGAGTGGCTACAGTGTAAGTTGATGTTAGCGGTAGTAGGGAAACTCAGAGTGGCATTGTTTAGGTGCAGATGTTTTGCCAATTCCTGTATATGTAAAAAAACACACACAAGGGGGTGCAAACGCTTTGTGCATTACCACCAAACATTTTTTTTCTTGAATCCTTAAAAGAAAAATGGATACTCAATAGACCATCTGATTGGAAAGCTAATGGGTTTCGGGAGACAAGCCCCCTTTGTCAGAGCTGTCAGCTCTGAAGAAGAGGGCTTGTGTCCCGAAACCTGTTAGCTTTCCAATCAGATGGTCCATGCACGGGGACACCACCCATGGCTAAATTATTAATGGTGTTTTTACCGATCTGTGGAGGGCTGCACCTGAATGTGTTCCAGGAGAAAAGCCTCTTCTTTAAAGCTGTCACCTCTGAAAAAGGGGGCTTGACTCCAGAAACCCATTTGCTTTCCAATCAGATGGTCCATGGACGGGGACACCACCCAAGGCTGAGGTATCCATGTTATATTTCCCGATCTGTCGAGGACTGCACCTGGCTGCATCTAAAGCTAACGTGTTTCAAGAGCCAAAAGCTTCTTCTTTAATGCTGACAGCTCTGAAAAAGAGGGCTTGTCTCCCGAAACCCGTTTGCTTTCCAATCAGATGGTCCATTAATGCGGACACTGCCCATGGCTGAAGTATCCATGTTATATTTCCCAATCTGTAGAGGGCTGCACCTGGATGCATCTAAAGTGAACGTGTTTCGGGAGACAAGCCTCTTCTTTAATGCTGACAGCTCTGAAAAAGAGGGCTTGTCTCCCGAAACCCGTTTGCTTTCCAATCAGATGGTCCATGGATGGGGACACCACCCATGGCAGAAGTATCCATGTTATATTTCCTGATCTGTGGAGGGATGTACAGGGGGAAGCATTGAGCACCTAAACATCTTTGGAAGTACCTTGTATGGAGCATTGGAGTGTTTGTGAAGATGAAGTAATTTCTGTATTTGTGCCTCAGCTGTGTGCAGTGGATGCCTCTTCCTCGGTGCTGTATGTAGTGACATCATAGTAGTGACATCATAATATGCACAAGTACCTGAAAACCCAAGGAATTACAACCCTGACCCAAAGAGCTTACAATCTACAGGGCAGACAATCTTCACTCTCCTGGTCTTCCTCTCATCCTCCCGCTCTGCTTTTCTGTTTGCTTTTCTTTTCTCGTCCCTGCATGTCCGTGTTTTGTCATTTTTATTAACCTCATCTGTGACAGAATTGGTGACTATGGCAGATTTCTTCCTGGGAATGTCTGCCGCTGGGCTGGAAACATTTCCCTCCTTTTCTGTTAATTCCGCTGAAATTTCCGATTAAGTCTGTCATCCTGGAGATGGTAAGAGCGGGAGAAGGTTCCGAACGGGACGCCTAAAGCAAAATGACCTTTTCACTGAAATCGCTGTGTATGGAAATAATCATCCCGTAGAAGTTTTATAGTCACATAGAATTTTATCTACCGCTGGAAAAACCGTCTGATGGAATGTTTGTCTTTTATTTTATCTGTTAATGCCGTAATCTACCAGAATGGAGCAAATCTCCCTATTATCTATGTGCTGTCTATATCTATTCTATTCTATTCTATTCTATTCTATCTATCTATCTATCTATCTCATATATTTCTTTCTTTCTTTCTTTCTTTCTTTCTTTCTTTCTTTCTTTCTTTCTTTCTTTCTTTCTTTCTTTCTTTCTTCCCTATTTATCTATCTATCTATCCATCTACTGTATCTATTTATCTTCTTTCTTTCTTTCTTGAATTCTTTCTTTCTTTCTTCTCACACATCCACCTACCCATTCATCCATTTATTCATTCATCCATCCATCCATCCACCTACCCAACCACCCATCTCGCTCCTAACCCATCCAACTATCTATCTATTTCTTTCTTTCTTTCTTTCTTTCTTTCTTTCTTTCTTTCTTTCTTTCTTTCTTTCTTTCTTTCTTTCTTTCTTTCTTTCTTTCTTTCCTATTTATCTACCTATCCATCTACTGTATCTATTTATCTTCTTTCTTTCTTTCTTCCTTTCTTTCTTTCTTTCTTTCTTTCTTTCTTTCTTTCTTTCTTTCTTTCTTTCTTTCTTTCTTTCTTTCTTTCTTTCTTTCTTTCTTTCTTTCTTTCTTTCTTTCTTTCTTTCTTTCTTTTTCTTTCTTTCTTTCTTTCTTTTTCTTTCTTTCTTTCTTTCCCCTATTTATCTATCCATCTACTTTATCTATTAATCTAATATCTTTCTTTATTTCTTTCTTTCTTTCTTTCTTTCTTTCTTTCTTTCTTTCTTTCTTTCTTTCTTTCTTTCTTTCTTTCTTTCTTTCTTTCTTTCTTTCTTTCTTTCTTTCTTCTCACACATCCACCTACCCATTCATCTATTTATTCATTCATTCATCCATCCATCCACCTACCCAACCACCCATCTCGCTCCTAACCCATCTATCTATCTATCTATCTATCTATCTATCTATCTATCTATCTATCTATCTATCTATCTATCTATCTATCTATCTATCTATCTATCTATCTATCTATCTATCTATCTATCTATCTATCTATCTATCTATCTATCTATCTATCTATCTATCTATCTTATTGATTTCAGACAAATCTATATATTATATATTTCACATTTCCTGTTGATTGCTGTTTCCTGTGATTTAGAAATGTTCTGCAGTATATAGATAATTTGCAATGTTTTTTTTCTTCTTGATCATATCACGGTTATCCGCTCTCCCTAGCACTGTCCATAGACACCGATAGGCGGGTGGATATACAGATGTTGCCCGGCTGCCTTCGGGGATTCATATCAGACAGATTTGTAGGAAATGTATAAAAGTTGGCCCATAAATGCTCCATTTTCCCAGTCTAGTTATTATATAGAAAGTCTGCTACATTATTAAAGTAGAAACATTAAAATTCCATAGAAGAAGGAGTGATACTCCAAGAGAGCAGCATGGGGCCTATTTATGAAAAAAAAATTTGCACAGCTATTTATTCAGCCAATCTGCATGTACAATTATTATGTGCGAAATTGGCAAAAACAAATGTTCTTTAGGTTATTTCCTCTTCTGAATGAATGTTCTTTAGGTTATTTCCTCTTCTGAATGAATGTTCTTTAGGTTATTTCCTCTTCTGAATGAATGTTGCTTTAAAAAGGGCAGTAGTACAATACCGCATCATGGCCACTAGATGGAGCCGTGGAGCATAGGAAATTGATAAGTCTTTGTAGCAAAAGATACAATGTAACAAATCTAAGAACACTAGAGGGAAGTAGCAAATAAATATAACCAATAGTTACATTTATGTGCCAAGTTCTTTTAGCAGTCTATAGAATTGTTACATTTTATCTCTTGCTACAAATACACAGGGGAAGCCCGTCCATTGGGGGCGCAGGGGCGCCGCCCCCCCCCCCCCCCCCCATGCATTCGGCCCCCTAATCTACATGCAGGGCGCCGGACGCATGGATTCCAATGTTTTTTTTTTTTTTTTAAGCACTTGATTAGTGCCAGTTAGCACTAATAGGCTTCAAAAAAGGGTGGGCTCAGGGGCGCAGAGCAGCACTGCCCCCTGAGCCCTCCCAGTCATATGACAATAGTGAATGAATATTCGCTATTATCACACTGATTTTCCTCCCAGACAAACAGGAAGCGGTCGTGAGTCCCCTTTCCTGATTGGCTGAAAAGAGAAGCGATTTTACTGTCCATTGACCATGAAGAGGGAGGAGACGCATGGCTGGAGGAGGTAAGAATGCTGGCTGTCCGGCTGACCATCCGTCCCGCTGGGGAGGGTTTATTTGCCTGCCGGCCGTCCCGCTGCGGGGTGTGGTGGATTTGCCAACCCCCTCACAGTGTGCAGTGAAATCAGAGGACGTTGTTTCGGTCCAGGGGGAGGAGCCGGTACAACTGTGCAAGACTAAAGGGAAAGCCAAAGCTTCATAGGCATGCGCAGCATATTGCATTCGGGTCTGCACCCCAAAGCTCACACACACATGCCTTTCTCTGCATCCTCAGCTGCACAGGGCAGTGCATGAATAGAAAGTGCTAAGCGGCTTCCTGTTCATTCACAAATTGAAGCATATTAAACACAGTTTACTATGCTTCAGTTATGAATGAACACAGTGAGTTATGGGGAGCGGGGGGGGGGGGGGGAGAAGGGGGGAAAACCCAGGCAGTAGGGGAATCGGCACCACACGTAGGGATTATGGTGTTCCCAGGCACATCTGGCACACCCCCTGTGCACGCTTATGCAAAGGTTATATTTAAGAAACCAGTATACAGTGAAAAAGTACAAAATAACTTTAATACTAGGATCACATTATGTGATCATCCAATGAAATGTGTGGGCCAACAGAATCCCCCTTCATCAGGGCTTAAATAGTTATGAGAGCTTAAGTGAAGCAAAAGCAGCATGAAACCAATTTGGAAAAAAGTCCAAAATAACTTTAAAAGTCCATATTATGATCAAATAGGTCAGCCAACATGTTTTGGAGGCCAATATTTCCCCACTCATCAATAGCTATAAACTAGAGTCTAAATGGAGTTTGTGGGCAAAGCTACCACAGTCGGGGAAAGAAAATTGGCCTTGCCCAAGGAGTCCATTCCAGCTCTTATTACTATTTGAGTCCTAATGAAGGTGGAATGTGTTAACCCCAAAACGCGTTGGAGGGCCTATATGATCATAGAATGGATAATTAAAATGTTGGACGGTTTCACCATTTGGTTTGGTGCTCAATTTGCAATTTTACATTTGATTTGTATTCTGGGTACCCAACAAGGGG
The DNA here is from genome assembly GCF_965119305.1 of Pelophylax lessonae. NCBI lineage: Eukaryota > Metazoa > Chordata > Amphibia > Anura > Ranidae > Pelophylax > Pelophylax lessonae. The sequence continues at coordinate 4,740,946 of NC_138772.1, forward strand.
ATCGATGTCTCACTAGGACAACCTCACTGGAGCCCATAGGCTTCATGAATCATGATATCCTTCTGTCAGAGTAACAAAATAAACATCCCAGTGCCTTTTGGATTTGTCACCTAGTAATAGAAATATGTCAGAGCTAGAACCCTTCCCAATTCTGATAAAATAAATGATTTTGCTGCTTTCTCTTTACACATTGGAAAGAGTTGGATGATTTCCTAAAGACTACATTGGATGAGATGGTAAAACAGGGTGGACACTTTCAAAGCCTCCCATACTTTATCCGGAATGTAAAGAAAATGTGAAATTCCAATTTACCAACCCTTTTGCGTTCCATACATGGCTCTCTCACAAGGCATCTGAGCGTGAAGACTGGATGCTGGGTATTACCACCCTGTTAGACTGGATGCATGGTCTTACCACCCTAACAGAGAGAATTCTGGGTCTTACCACCCTGTTAAACTCAATGCCGGGTCTTACCACCCTGCTAGACTGGATGTTGGGTCTTACCACCCTGTTAGAATGCATGGAGGGTCATATTACCCTCTGGACTGGATGCTGGATCATATTACCCTCTGAACTAGATTCTGGGTCATATTATCCTCTGGACTGGATGCTGAGTCATATTACCCTCTAGACTTGATGCTTGGTCTTACTACTCTCTAGACTGGATGCTGGGTCTTAATACTCTTCGGACTGGTTGGTGGGAGATATTACCTTCTAGGCTGGATGCTGAGTCATCCCACCCTGTAGACTGGATGCTGAGTCTTACCATCCTATAGACTGGATGTTGGGTCATACCTCCCTCTAGACTGGATGCTAGGACTTATCACCCTCTAAACTGGATGCTTGGTCTTACTGCCCTCTGGACTAGATGGTGGGATATAATTCCCTCTAGGCTGAATGCTGAGTCATTCTGCCCTCTAGACTAGATGCTGAGTCCTACCACCCTGCTAGACTGAATGCTAAGTCTTACCATTCTCTAGACTGGATGTTGGGTCATAACCCACCCTAGACTGGATGCTAGGTCTTATTACCCTCTAGACTGGATGATGGGTCCTATTACCCTGTGGACTGGATGCTGGGTCATATTACTCTCTAGACTGGATGCTGGGTCATACTACCCTCTGGACTGGATGCTGGGTCATACTACCCTCTGGACTGGATGCTGGGTCATATTACCCTTTGGAATGGATGCTGGGTCATATTACCCTCTAGACTGGATGCTGGATCTTACCACCCTCTAGACTGGTTGGTGGGACATATTACCTTCTAGGCTGGATGCGGAGTCTTACCACCCTGTGGACTGGATCTTACCACCTTGTTAGACTGAATTCCTAGTCTTACCATCCTACAGACTGGATGTTGGGTCATACTGCCCTCTAGACTGGATGCTAGATCTTATCACCTTCTAGACTGACTGGATGCTGGGTCATAACACCCTCTAGACTGGATGCTTGGTCGTATTACCCTCTAGACGGGATACTATATCTCGCCACCTTGTTAGACTGAATTCTGGGTTTTACCACCCTGCTTGACTGGGTGCTGGATCATACCACCCTTCTAGACTGGTTGCTGAGTCGTATAACCCTCTAGACTGGATGCTTGCTCTTACCCAGGACTGCTGATAAGGGGGTAGCACCTGCCCTCCTGTATGGTGCCGAGGCCCCATAAGTTCAACAGTAGGGTTTAGAACAGAAGGAGTGGGCACATTTACTGGAACCAAGCCCACTGTGGCCCTCCCTGTGCTTACAAATTCTCCAGGTAATGAATGACTCTGTATTGAGTGCTTCCTGTTCATTCATTCTGCAGCAAGCTCTGCAAAAGAAAGGATTGAGGAATCTGAGTCTTCAGTCACTTTCTCTGTCTCATAAGTGAGACGTTGAGTGAATGTTTTGACCCCTGACATTTCACCAACCTCCACAGAGCTCTTCACAAAATGGAAAAAACAAAACTTATAAAAAAGAATTCTCACAGGCATTCTGGTTGCATGGGTGAGTGGTTTGTTCATGCAGCTGGAACCGCCTTTTAGGCTTGACTCCCTGTTCCTATCAGCTAGGCTGTACAGGCCCCCATGATTTCTAACAGCAACCTTGCTCTTACCACCCTGCTAGACTGAACACTGCTTCTTACCACCCTGCTAGACTGAACACTGCTTCTTACCACCCTGCTAGACTAGATGCTGGGTCATAATGCCCTCCACAATGCTAGGCTGGATACTGGGTCTTACCACCATGCTGGGCTGGATGCCGAGTCTTACCACCCTACTATACAGGATGTTGGGTCATTCCTCCCTTTAAACTGGATACTGGGGCTTACTACCCTGTTAGACTAGATTCTGGGTTTTACCAACCTCTAGACTGGATTCTGGATCTTACCATCCTTCTAGACTGGTTGCTGGGTCATATAATTCGCTAGACTAGATGCTGGCTCTTACCACTCTACTAGACTGAATGCTGGGCCTTATCACCCTGTTGGAATGGATGCTGGGTCATACCCTCCTCTAGACTGGATGGTGGGTCTTACCACCATGTAAGTTGGATCTTATCACCCTGCTAGGCTGTAAGTTGGGTCTTATCACCCTCTAGACTGGATGGTGGATCATACCTCCCTCTAGACTGGATGCTGGGTCTTACCACTCTCCTGGGTTGTACCACACTCTGGACTGGAATTCTGGCTTATACCGCTCTCTAGACTGGATGCTGGGTTGTACCACACTCTGGACTGGAATTCTGGCTTATACCGCTCTCTAGACCGGATGCTGGGTTGTACCACACTCTGGACTGGAATGCTGGCTTATAACGCTCTCTAGACTGGATGCTGGGTTGTACCACACTCTGGACTGGAATGCTGGCTTATAACGCTCTCTAGACTGGATGCTGGGTTGTACCACACTCTAGAATGGATGCTGGGCCATACTTCTTACTAGACTGGATACTTGGTTGTACCACACTCTGGACTGGAATGCTGGCTTATACCGCTCTCTAGACTGGATGCTGGATCATATATCCCTCCAGACTGGATGCAGGGGCTTACCAACCTCTAGACTGAATGAAACTGGATGTTGGGTTATTCCAGCCTACTAGAGTGGATGCTGGGTCATATAATTCTCTAGACTAGATGCTGGCTCTTACCACTCTACTAGACTGAATGCTGGGCCTTATCACCCTGTTGGAATGGATTCTGGATCATACCCTCCTCTATACTGGATGGTGGGTCTTACCACCATGTAAGTTGGGTCTTATTACCCTGCTAGGCTGTAAGTTGGGTCTTATCACCCTCTAGACTGGATGGTGGGTCATACCTCCCTCTAGACTGGATGCTGGGTCTTGCCATTCTCCACACTGGATGCTGGGTCATATCACCCTCTAAACTGGATGCTGGGGCTTACCACCCTGCTAGACTGAATGCTGAGTTTTACCAACCTCTAGAATGGATGTTACCACCCTCTAAGCTGGATGCTGGGTCCCCCCTCTAAACTGCAATCTGGGTCTTACCACCCTCTAGACTGGATGCTGGGTCATATTACCTTCTAGACTAGATGCTGGGTCATACCACACTCTAGAATGGATACTGGGCCATACTTCTTTCTAGACTGGATGCTGGGTTGTACCACACTCTGGACTGGAATTCTGGCTTATACCGCTCTCTAGACTGGATGCTGGGTTGTACCACACTCTGGACTGGAATTCTGGCTTATACCGCTCTCTAGACTGGATGCTGGGTTGTACCACACTCTGGACTGGAATGCTGGGTTATACCGCTCTCTAGACTGGATGCAGGATCATATATCCCTCCAGACTGGATGCAGGGGCTTACCAACCTCTAGACTGAATGAAACTGGATGTTGGGTTATTCCAGCCTACTAGAGTGGATGCTGGGTCATATCACCCTCTAGACTGGATGCTGGGACATCCGCTATACCCATTATGAGGGGTTCCCACCATCCCTGTACTGAGTTCCTGGGTCTGTACACCCGATGTGCCCATTATGAGGGGTTCCCACCATCCCTGTGCTGAGTTCCTGGGTCTGTACACCCGCTGTGCCCATTATGAGGGGTTCCCACCATCCCTGTGCTGAGTTCCCGGGTCTGTACACCCGCTGTGCCCATTATGAGGGGTTCCCACTATCCCTGTGCTGAGTTCCCGGATTTCCCGTGCTGGTATTTCCCAGCAACCAGTGACATTGCTTGTGTGCGCCCTGCCCCCTGCTCCTGACCACGGCTCTCCCTCCTGGCCGGGCTGAGAGTTGGGGTGTGACGTCTCGCAGCTTCCGCCCCCTGCAGCTTGCCAATTGTGCTGACTCCTGCCCTCAAGGTATGTGGGGCACATTTTTTCATAAGGTGATCGCTGATGGGCATATTTTTTTTTAATGTGCACACTGATGGGCATATTTTGTTGTGCCCATCATATTGCCCCTTAACATAAAATGTGCCCATCAGCATGCTACTTATTTTATGTTAAGGTTCACGGTGATGGACATATTTTATTTTAAGAGCAACACTGATGGGCACATTTTTTGTTAAGGGGCATGCGGATGGGCACATTTTGTTGTGACCATCTGCATGTTGTGTCCCTTAACGTAAAATGTGTCCATCAGCATACCCCTTAACATAAATGTACCCATCAGAGTGCCTCTTAACATAAAATAAGTGGCATGTTGATGGGCACATTTTATGTTAAGGGGCACACTGATGAGGCCACCTGATGTAAGGGGCCACCTGATGTGATAGGGACACCGGATGTAAGGGGGCACTCTGATGAGGACACTTGATGGTACTCTGATGGGGACACCTGATGTAAGAGGGGACTCTGATGGGGACACCTGATGTAAGGGGGCACTCTGATGGGGACACTTGATGGTACTCTGATGGGGACACCTGATGTAAGGGGGCACTCTGATGGGGACACTTGATGGTACTCTGATGGGGACACCTGATGTAAGGGGGCACTCTGATGAGGACATGTGATGTAAGGGGGCACTCTGATGGGGACACCTGATGTCATAGGGACAACTGATGTGATAAGGACACCTGATGTAAGGGGGCACTCTGATGGGAACACCTGATGTGATGGGGACATCTGGTGTAAGGGGGCACTCTGATGGGGACACCCAATGTAAGGGGGCACTCTGAAGGGGACACCTGATGTAAGGGGGCACACTGATGGGGACACCTGATGTAAGGGGCACTCTGATGGGGACACCTGGTGTAAGGGGGCACACTGATGGGTATACCTGATGTGATGGGGACACCTGATGTAAGGGGGCACTCTGATGGGGACACCTCATGTGATGGGGACACCTGATGTAAGTGGGCACTCTGACGGGAATACCTTATATAAGGGGACACTTTGATGGGGACACCTGATGTAAGGGGGCACACTGATGGGGACACCTGATGTAATGGGGCACTCTGATGGGGACACCTGATGAAAGGGGACACACTGATGGGGACACCTGATGTGATAGGGACAACTGATGTGATAGGGACACCTGATGGCACTCGGATGGGGGCACCTGATGTAAGGGGGCACTCTCATGGGGACACCTGATGTAAGTGGGCACTCTGATGGGAATACCTGATATAAGGGGGCAATCTGATGGGGACACCCGATATACTGAAAGGGGATACTCTGATGGTGGCAACTGATTTATGGGGGTAGTCTGATGGGGGCATTTACATATTATTACCAGAGTGAGTGGAGGAAACAGTAAGAAAAGCACCAGAGAGTGCGGCTTGTGCCAAAAAAAAGGAAATAAGATGTGTACAATCTTTCATGGCACAGACTTGTGATTGGGACCTTGGCCGGTAAAATGTTTTAGTTACCGGACCTCCTTAAATTTTATTTCACTACACCTGCTATGATGTATCTAAAGCCAACTGTATCTAGAGGTTGTAACTTTTTCGTACTCTATTTATAACAACAACAGATATGGTTGGGTTTTAGATACACTTTAGTCTGAATATAACGCATTATTCTGACAGACGTTACATAATGACGCCAAATGGATTGAAAAATGATTTTGTGACCTTTGGAGGAGTTCCTCAGTGATGAGTTTCCTGTAGTTACTTTTTATCTTTTTGCCTTCCATTATAATACGTATTTGTCAGTAAGGCAGAGTTTGGACCTTTCTTTCGATCAGGTGGTAGGTCAGATCTATCACCCGGAATTCCATTGAGTCGTGTGATCTGGTCAGGATTTTGGATTTTGTAGGCAGGATGATCCGGTGTTCTGGTGGATTCAGGTGTCTTTATTGGAGTCGTATTTGGTGATCACCAGGCCTCATGTGTCACTTTGTATTCCATTTCTAGGGCGTCACTGTGGAGTTCCTGCGTGGTGCTGCCGCTCCTGGCACTGACGTGGATGTCCGCTGTCCTCGCCATCACAGACCGCCGCTCGGCCCTCTTTCAGATACTTTTTGCTGTCTTTGATTCGTTAGAGGGGTTTGTCATCGTTATGGTGCACTGCATCCTGCGGCGAGAGGTAAGAGAGCATTTTCTGAAAACCTTCTACTCCATGGGTGGTCCAACCTGTGGCCCTCCAGCTGTTGCAGAACTACAAGTCCCATCATGCCTCTGCCTTTGGGAGTCATGCTTGCAACTGTCAGCCTTGCAATGCCTCATGGGTCCTGTAGTTCCATAACAGCTGGAAGGCCGCAGGTTGGACATCCCTGTTCTACTGGATGGGCTACTCGGGGTCCCGTTAGATCTCATGCAGCGCACTTTTGGCAATGGACCCCATTTCAGTGCATGGAAGATCAATGCAAAAATGTATTTGTCAAAATGTATTGGAAACTGCCTAATCAATCAGCTTTGGACCCCATAGCAGTCACATGGTGGCTATTGCTAAAAGCTTGTCGTTGTGTTCTAAGGGTTCACACATTATACCTATGCTAGAGAATGCAGCAAAACTGGCTGCAAGAGGAGCACAAGGGTTCAGATGGGTCATAGAGTAAATGGAAAGGGGGCTACAACTTATTCACTTAAAGTGGTTAGAAAGGCTAAAGTTTTTTTTTTCCCCCTAATGCATTCTCTGCATTAAGGCAAAAAACTAGGATTGTGCCGATACCGGTATCAGAACCGATACTAAGCATTTGCACGAGTACCGGTACTCATGCAAATGGTCCGATACCTGCACCGATACTTTCACGCTTAGTTTTTTCAGCTGTCAGCGGGATCACCCCACTGACAGCTGGACAGCTAAAAAAAGACAGCAATTATTGGTTAATGGGCGGGGCCACCGTATCCTTAACAACAGATGACTCATTCAGCTGTCAGTGGGGTTCCCCTGTTGACAGCTGATGTGTAAACGAAGTCCCGGCAATTGTAGCTGTCCAAAAAAAAAAGATAAGCCAGGCAATGTTTATCAACAACATTTCTCATCCACTGGAAAAGAAAGATAAAAAGAAACATTGTTTCTTTTTTTATCTTTCTGTTTGTTCATCTACAGATCAAAGGGATTTTTTTTTTTGTTTTTTATTCAATGTTCCTCTGTTTAACCCCTTTATTCACCCTTAATGTACTCTAATCAGCCCGAATTACCTCCTTATTATCCTTCTCCATTTAATTTCTATTTTCCTGGTGATGTTTTTTTTATTCACTTCTATTTTATAAGCTATAATTAAAATGTTTTTATTGTTTGTTTTTTGTTCGTTAATATTTTTACACCTTTAAAATATATTTACATGTTTCATATTTAAAAAAAGCTAAAAAAATTGTATTTCATTTGTAAATAAAATAAAATAAGTATTTTTTTAATTTTTATTCTTATTTTATTCATTTTGGTTTCACCAAAATTGATGGCTGCTGTTTGCATGTTATTTGTAGAATTCTAGCACTAGGAGGTGCCATTTTTAATATACATTCATTCATTTGTATATAACTTTTCAAGGCTTTGTACCATTGCTGACAGCTGAAGTGTAAACAAAACAGTTGCGGTAGATATCGGTAATTGGTATCTCCTTTAAAAAAAGGATCGGTACTTGTACTCACTGTAAAAAAAAATGGTATCGGTGCATCCCTACAAAAAACTTTAATGTTCAGCTTTCCCCCAGCCCCCCCCCCCCCATAAATACTTACCTGAGCCCAATCTTGATCCAGCACTGCTCTCACTCTCTCTCCTCACAGGAGGCAGCAGGGGGAGCCATTGGTTCCTGCACCTGTCATAGACAAGAAGTATGACTGGGGGATTCTAATCCAGCCCTACACCTTCCAATCTGAATGTGTAATCCCTATTCAGCATCCTTTATATTTACCAAAATGATGTAGTCGAAAGCCCCGTCTAAAGAAGGAAGAGGAAAAGGAGGAGGAGGGGGGGGGGGGAAGCAAGGGAAGAAGAATAAGGGAAGGAAAGAAGGTAAAAAGAAGGGAGGGTGAAGGAAGAAAGAACAAAGGAATGCAAAGACAGAAAGAAAATGGAAGGAAAGAAAGCAGTGAGAGTGGAAGGAAACAGAAGGGAGGAAGCGAAGCAAGAAGGAAGAAAGAAGGGAAATACAGAAGTAAGGAAAGAAAGAAGGGGAAGAAAAAAAGGGAGGGTAAAGGAAGGGAGGAAAAAGCAAGAAAAGAATGAAGGAAAAAGAAGGGGAGGGAGAGGATGAGGTAAGGAAAGAAGGATGGAAGACTGAAAGGAAGAAGAGGCAAGGAAGGAAGAGAGGAAAAGGGAGGGGAAGAGAGGAAAAGCAAGGGAAGAAGGAAAAAGGATGGTAGGATGATGGAAGAAAGAACAAAAGAAAGGAAAGACAGGAAGAAAATGGAAGGAAAGAAAGGAAAGAAGGCAGTAAGATTAGAATGAAACAGAAGGGAGGAAGGGAAGCAAGAAGGAAGAAAGAAGGGAAAGACAGAAATAAGGAAATAAAGAAGGGAAAGAGAAAGGGGGAGGGTAAAGGAAGGGAAGAAAAAGCAAGAAAATAAGAAAGGAAAAAGGAGGGGGGAGGAAAGGAAAGACAGGAAGATGATGAAAGAAAGGAGAGTAAGGAAGAATGAAGTAAGGAAAGAAGGATGAAGACTGAAAGGAAATAGAGGGAAGGAAGGAAGAAAAAGAGGAAAAGGGTAGGGAAGAGTGGAGAAAGCAAGAGAAGAAGGAAAAAGGAAGGTAGGATGAAGGAAGAAAGAATAAAGGAAAGACAGGAAGAATATAGAAAGGTAAGAAGGCAGTAAGAGTGGAAGGAAACAGAAGGGAGGAAGCAAAGCAAGAAGGAAGAAAGAAGGGAAAGACAGAAGTAAGGAAAGAAAGAAGGGGAAGAGAAAGGGGGAGTGTAAAGGAAGGGAGGAAAAAGCAAGAAAAGAATGAAGGAAAAAGAAGGGGAGGGGGAGGATGAGGTAAGGAAAGAAGGATGGAAGACTGAAAGGAAGAAGAGGCAAGGAAGGAAGAGAGGAAAAGGGTTGGGAAGAGAAGAAAAGCAAGGGAAGAAGGAAAAAGGATGGTAGGATGACGGAAGAAAGAACAAAAGAAAGGAAAGAGAGGAAGAAAATGGAAGGAAAGAAGGCAGTAAGAGTGGAAGAAAACAGAAGGGGGGAAGTGAAGCAAGAAGGAGGAAAGAAGGGAAAGACAGAAGTAAGGAAAGAAATTAGGGGAAAGGAAAGGGAGGAAACAGCAAGGAAAAGTAGAAGGAAAAGGTAGGAAGGAGAAAGGAAGAGGAAAGGAAAGACAAGGAGATGATGGAAGGAAAGAAAGAAAGGAAAGGAAGGGAGGATGAAGTAAGGAAAGAAGGAAGTAAGACTGAAAGGAAAAGGAAGAAAGGAAAGAAAAGATGGAAATAAAGGGAGGATGAAGAAAGAAAGGAAGAAAAAAGAAAAGAAAAGAAAAACAGGAATATGGAGAGAAAGGAAGGAAGAATAAAGGAAGGAAAGAAAGAAGTAAGACTGGACGGAAACGTAGGGAGGTAGGAAGGCAAGAGGAAAGAAAGAAGGGAAAGGAGCAGGGAAAAGAATGGAGGGGGGGGGGGAGAAAAAACAAAGAAAGGAATATGAAGAAGAAGAAGGAAAAGCAGAAGAGGGAGGAAGAAGAGGCAAGGAAATGAGGGAAAAGAAGGGAGGATGAAGGAAGAAAGGGAGAAGTTGGAAGGAAAAGATGTAGGAAAGAAGGAAGTCTGACTTGAAGGGAAGCAGAAGGGAGGAAGAAAGTCCAGAGGAAAGAAAGGAAGGAAAGAAATAAGAAAGAAAGGATGGTAAATAAACAGTGAGATAAGTTGGTAAAATAGGTCAGAGTACCAGAGACCGTATTTCCCAATAAATAAAATAAACGTGTAATTTTGACCTCTGTAAATTGGCGTTCTGATTTTCCTGGCGGCTCTTAGTTTCCTGTATTTTGATGATTTGTGGAGAATTCTTGCAGAAAAGCCACATCAATGGTTGTCTTTGCTGTCTCATATTCCCCTCTAGGTGCAGGATGCTGTGAAGTGCCGAGTCGTTGACCGTCAAGAAGAAGGCAATGGCGACTCAGGCGGCTCCTTCCAGAATGGACACGCTCAGTTAATGGTATTTGTTCTCATTCAGCCATATTGTTTTTTTTTACCAGAAATCTATTTTTTATACATTTGTCTGCTTCTCAAGGATTCTGTTGTTCATCCCAACCCCCATCCTGTCCCTCGGTACCAAAGCGTCCACATTTCTGCCAGTGTATAAAAAATAAATGATGTTCATTCAGAGAACACGGACCGCTGTGATTGGTTCTAGGCACTCTGTACAGCGCTGCACCTTACGTTGGCGCTACAAATAGTAAGAATATTAAACAATACACAATCCATTGTCCTATATATATAGGCGAAGAAGGTTGGAGACCTCTTGTGGTCAAAATTGTAGAAACAGCTACGAGGATTCAGCTTTTTTTCCTGAAGTGCAAGGAATACGCAGGATATCATTGTAATCTCCTTCTGAAAATGCCAACTGCCTGGCTTTCCTGGTATCTTCCTGGTTACAGAGTGTCACAGTGATGTCTCACCTACTCATCTCGATTAGGGTCTCAAATATGAATTTGTTGGATTCGGGTAGTGGTCTCCAAACTGCGGCATGGGAGCCAGCTTGCTTTTATTCAACCCTTGGGTAGAGCTGCACGATTCTGCCTAAAATGAGAATCACGATTTTTTTAATAATTTTTTTTAATAATTTTTTATTATAATAAAGATCACGATTCTCGGCGTAACATCTTTTCTTACATAATACAAAAAATGGGCTAACTTTACTGTTTAGTTTTTTTTTTTTGAAATTCATTAAAGTGTGTTTTTTTTTTTCCCCAAAAACTGCGTTTTAAAGACTTCTGCGCAAATACATTATGACATAAAGAATTGCAACGATCGCCATTTTATTCTCGAGGGTCTCTGCTAAAAAGAATATATATATATACATATATATATATATATATATATTTATACAATGTTTGGGGGTTCTAAGTAATTTTCTAGCAAAAAAAAAAAAGATTTTAACTTTTAAACAACAATTGTCTGGAGAACAACTCTGTAAGAATCGAGGACATGCCTTTTTAAATCGTGAGGGGAGGGGGGGGGGGGGTTGGTGAATCAAGATCGTGATTTTATAATGATTAATCATGCAGCTCTACCCTTGGGGTACTATTTCGATGCCAACAATGGGGCACAACCCCCCCCCATACTGACAGCAATGAAAAGGCCACAATTCCTCCTAATGACACCAACAATGGGGCACAATTCCTCCCAATGACATCAACAATGGGGCACAAGTCCCACTATTGATCCAATGAGACCAGCTATTGGGCTCAATGACACCAATATAGGGGCACAATTCCTCACACTGACACCAGCGATGGGGCAAAAGTTCCCCTAATGATCCAATAACACCAGCTATTGGGCTCAATGACACCAAGGATGGGGCACAATTTCTCCCACCGACACCAAAGATGGGGCACAATTCCTCTAAATTACACCATCAATGGGGCACAAGTCCCCCTATTGATCCAATGACACCCGTTTTGGGCTCAATGACACCAATATAGGGGCACAATCCCTTCCAATGACACCAACGATGTGGCACAAGTCCCCCTAATGATCCAATAACACCAGCTATTGGGCTCAATGACACATAGGACACCAACGATGTGGCACATGTCCCCCTAATGATCCAATAACACCAGCTATTGGGCTCAATGACACCAAGGATGGGGCGCAATCTCTCCCACTGACACCAAACATGGGGCACAATTTCTCCCACTGACACCAAAGATGGGGCACTATTTCTCCCACTGACACCAATGATGGGGCACTATTCCTCCCACTGAAACCAATGATGGGGCACTATTCCTCCCACTGACACCAATGATGGGGCACTATTCCTTCCACTGACACCAAAGATGGGGCACAATTTCTCTAAATGACACCAATGATGGGGCACTATTCCTTCCACTGACACCAAAGATGGGGCACAATTCCTCTAAATGACACCAAAGATGGGGCACAATTCCTCTAAATGACACCATCAATGGGGCACAAGTCCCCCTATCGATCCAATGACACCAGCTATTGGTCTAAATTACATCAATAAAGGGGCACAATTCCAGCCACTGACACCAGCGATGGGGCACAATTCCTTGCAATGACACCATCAATGGGGCACAAGTCCCTGTAATGATCTAATGACACCAGCTATTGGGCTCAACGACACCAACAAAGGGGCACAATTCCTGCCAATGATACCAACGATGGGGCACATGCCCCCCAATGATCCAATGACACCAGCTACCGGGCTTAATGACACCAAGGATGGGGCACAATTCCTCCCAATGCCACCAACGATCGTCGATGGGGCACAAGTCCCCCCTAATGATCCATTGACACCAGCTATTGTGCTCAGTGACACTAATGAAGGGGCACAATTCCTGTTACTGACCCCAACCATGGGGCACAATTCCTCCCACCGACACCAACCATGGGGCACAATTTCTGCCTTTGATACCAATGGTGGGGCACAATTTCTGCATATGACACCAATGATTGGGCACAATTACTCCCAATGACACCAACAATTGGGCCCAATGACACCAAAGATGGGGCATACATCCTCCCAATGACACCAACAATGAGACACAATCCCTCCCACTGGCACCAAAGACAGGTCATTGTTTTTTCCCACTGGCATTGGAACCTTTTTTACTCCCAATAGTCACAGTCCGGCCCCCCCGAAAGTCTGAAGAACAGTAAACTGGTCCTTTGTTTAGAAAGTTTGGAGACCCCTGGACTAGGGTAACGGCCAAGGAAGTTGTGATTTTTTTTTTAGGATGTGGTCAGATTTCCTTTAAATGTATTACCTTGTCAAACAAAAATTGTCTAAAAATATGTATATGAAAACAGGTTAACTGTAAAATGATAATATTCACAACAGCCAATCACATCCATTCTGCCGCTGTCCGCAATACTTCTACGTGTCCATGACTATCATTTTTCGCTTTCTTTTTCCTTCCACCCTTCCAGCTGGAGGAGGCCAATAACCCGTACATCTGCACCGCCATGGTGGGGCTAAAAGACAAGAAGGCAGCGGTATGATACAATGTATTCCATGTGAATGTTTTATACAGTAAATATTGATACAATGAATCTTGTAGCTAACAGGGATTGGCTAGGAGAACATTTCGTAGAGTAATGACCCCCAAATCACCTACAGATTGTATGGCTCTGCAATGTGATTGGAGGGGAGTGGAAAAAATCATTTCAGATTTCCAGGAAATCAAAATTCAAGTTTGGGCTCAACTGTTGGTTGTATAATTCATAGAGAATCCAAAAATCTCCTTATTTCTGACCAATCTGTTCACCAGATTTCACCCATCGTTACCCTATTCATCTCTCCTGTATACACCTTCATCTCTCCTGTATACACCTCTTCATCTATCCTGTATACCTCTTCATCTCTCCTGTATACCCCTTCATCTCTCCTGTATACCCCATTCATTTCTCCTGTATACCCCATTCATCTCTCCTGTATACCTCTTCATCTCTCCTGTATACTGCTTCATCTCTCTGGTATACTGCTTCATCTCTCCTGTATACCCCTTCATCTCTCCTGTATACCCCTTCATCTCTCCTGTATACCTCTTCATCTCTCCTGTATACCTCTTCATCTCTCCTGTATACCCCTTCATCTCTCCTGTATACCCCATTCATCTCTCATGTATATCCCATTCATCTCTCATGTATACCCCATTCATCTCTCCTGTATACCCCATTCATCTCTCCTGTATACCTCTTCATCTCTCCTGTATACCGCTTCATCTCTCCTGTATACCCCTTCATCTCTCCTATATACCCCTTCATCTCTCCTGTATACCTCTTCATCTCTCCTGTATACCCCTTCATCTCTCCTGTATACCCCTTCATCTCTCCTGTATACCCCTTCATCTCTCCTGTATACCTCTTCATCTCTCCTGTATACCTCTTCATCTCTCCTGTATACCCCTTCATCTCTCCTGTATACCCCTTCATCTCTCCTGTATACCTCTTCATCTCTCCTGTATACCTCTTCATCTCTCCTGTATACCTCTTCATCTCTCCTGTATACCCCTTCATCTCTCCTGTATACCCCTTCATCTCTCCTGTATACCCCATTCAGTATACCCCATTCATCTCTCATGTATACCCCTTCATCTCTCCTGTATACCTCTTCATCTCTACTGTATACCTCTTCATCTCTGGTGTATACCTCTTCATCTCTCCTGCATACCCCTTCATCTCTCCTATATACCTCTTCATCTCTCCTGTATACCTCTTATGCAAGCAGAGCAGTTTTTGTATTTCCACAATGAGCCTGTTAATTTGAAGATAACTTTGACATACCCTTAACCACTTAACGCAAATCGCCGTAGCTGTACGTTGGCTAAGTGGTTGTAGCGGGGTGATGCCTGCAGCTAGAGGCATCATCCCGGTACCATTTTTTAGAGCCGGCGGTTGGCTTTGTGTCGGTAATGACCAATGCAGTTTGGGAGCTGCTTGATCGTTACCCCAACGAGCGGGAGGGGACACCCCCCATATAACAAACCCCCCCCCCGCCACCTTCAGCGGCTTTGCCCGGGTCTCCTGGTGGTCCGTGTGGCTGGTTGGAGTCCCGATCAAAGCCGCATGTGGCTTCAATCGGGTCTCCGATGACGTAACCCAGAGACGGCGTCCATTACGGCTTGTCTGGGTTACTCGGCTGCTAAAGGCGCAGAATTTAAAAAGTGACTGTATTCAAAAATGCAATTTTCGGCATTTTGAATACATTGAAGTGCAGTGGAGGGGTTTGGAGTCTATTTCTTGGTTGATTGTTAATTGTCAGTACTAGCAGTCGGGGAGCAGTTGCAGGGAGAGAATGGCTGGACGTAGGAGATACATCCTAGACACTTGGTGTTTTTTTAGGAACGTATCTCTTCTGTATGGTTTCTCATATATATAGGGAAAATCAAAGTTGTAACGGAAACCGCCGACCCACACTGTGCTTCCATCAGTATACGGCTTCCTTGCAGTTATGAACATATATACCAGATTTTCCCAGCCACCCTCATACAAAGCTAGCCAACAACTTAGCTTATACTGGAATCACTCTTTATTGAACAGACGCACAGAATTTATATACAGCATGGACACCCCCCTCCTGATCAGATTACCACACACAGGTCAGGGGTTGCCTGATTACATTATCATATGCAGATGAAATTGTATACAGAAACAGAATTAACCTGAACTAATTATCTAGCCATCTGGAAAGAAAAATGTGAGGTCATTAACATTTAACAATGGGACAGGCAGACTTAACACAATCCACATTCCACCTCAATAGACAGACAATAGGACAAGACTGCCAATGACAGTCTGTCTGTCTCCTACATTGAAGTACACGGAATAAACAACTACGTATTGCTATGATTATTTAGGTGTCACAGACTTCATGGCAACAGGCTATAGGTCTCACAGTGTAAAGTGGGATTAAATCTTCATATTCCCTGAGAGATATTGCTGACAAATATTACTGTCCCACTTGAAGCAATCCAAACCATTAAGTATCTGTCTTTCACTCCCAGTGACAGTGAGTACCGTCACAAAAGTGTTTTGATGATTTTGTGGAGAGTTTTATATAAGAAAGGAATCTGCACAGGACGGATGTGACATCATCTGATCTCTCCGCTATGACATCACTTTATGATACAAAGTCATTGTAATTCTCATTGTCTTTATCCCCACAGTCTGAATTCGAGAAAGATGTGGACCTGGCGTGTCGATCAGGTGAGGATTTCAGATTTATTTATTTCTATTTCTGCTTTTTAAAAAAAAAAAAAAAAAACAAACAAACATTTGCTCAGTATGCTTGCGTCTTTTCCACAATGGCTGTGCCCTTCAGTGCAGACTGTTCATCATCCAGTAGCAAGTCCTATAGAGGGTTATCCATTGATTTAATTTCCAGATGTGAAGTGTCAGGAATGGTGAACAATCCTGGAATACACAATGATCCGGATGGTCTTATCTGCTCCATTACTCCGTTAATTCCTCGTCTTCTCACGCCATAAACCTTCGCTCGATCTATACCGCAATTAAGCAATAGAATCATCATCACTTAACTTGCTCATGGTGGGCAAACATGTCAGGAGTCAGCGCTCCACAGCCACGCAATGGATTCACTGGAAGAATTGGCCATTTAGCGTGAAATATCTGTCATTATTTGAAGTGCTCTTCACGTCTGGTGGTAATAGAGCGCGCCGATTTGCTCCAAGTAATGTGAACCTTGCTCTTCTCACATGTATTATTAGTAGATAAAGAGAATTGCACCTTGATTAGACTTCTGTCCATTCAGCAGGAACGCTTATCTCAACCCAAGGATGCCATTGTAATATATCGCAGATTTCCAGTCCTTAGACGCGGTGGTTAAATTGTTTTTTTTTTTCTTTTTCCTTAACTTTTCTATTATCCTAATTATAATATAATGACAATAAATATTATATATATATATATATATACCTATATATGGATGTATGTGTGTGTGTGTGTGTGTATATATATATATATATATATATATATATATATATATAGATGTATGTATGTGTATATATATATATATATATATATATATATATATATATATGAATATATATATCTATATGAATATATATTTATATATATCTAGAGAGAGAGAGAATTAGAATTAGGTATATATATATCCTAATTATAATATAATGACAATAAATATTTTATATATATATATATATATATATATATATATATATATATGTATGTGTATATATATATATATATATATATATATATATATGTATGTGTGTGTGTGTGTATATATATATATATATATATATAGAGAGAGAGAGAATTAGGTATATATATATATATGTATGTGTATATATGTGTGTATATATATATATATATATATATATATATATATATATATATATATATAGAGAGAGAGAGAGAGATAGAATTAGGTATATATATATATATATAGATGTAAATATATATATATATATATATATATATACAGTATCTCACAAAAGTAAGTACACCCTCACATTTCTGTAAATATTTTATTCTATCTTTTCATGTGACAACACTGAAGAAATGAGACTTTGCTACAATGTAAAGTAGTGAGTGTACAGCTTGTATAACAGTGTAAATTTACTGTCCCCTCAAAATAACTCAACACACAGCCATTAATGTCTAAACCGCTGGCAACAAAAGTCAGTACACCCCTAAGTGAAAATGTCCAAATTGGGCCCAAAATGGTAATATTCTGTGTGGCCGCCATTATTTTCCAGCACTGCCTTAACCCTCTTGGGCATGGAGTTCACCAGAGCTTCACAGGTTGTCACTGGAGTCCTCTTCCCCTCCTCCATGATGACATCACAGAGCTGGTGGATGTTACAGACCTTGCGCTCCTCCACCTTCTGTTTGAGGATGCCCCACAGATGCTCAATAGGGTTCAGGTCTGGAGACATGCTTGGCCAGTCCATCACCTTTACCCTCAGCTTCTTTAGCAAGGCAGTGGTCACCTTGGAGGTGTTTGGGGTCGTTATCATGTTGGAATACTGCCTTGCGGCCCAGTCTCTGAAGGGAGGGGATCATGCTCTGCTTCAGTATGTCACAGTACATGTTGGCATTCATGGTTCCCTCAATGATCTGTAGCTCCCCAGTGCCGGCAGCACTCATGCAGCTGCAGACCATGACACTCCCACCACCATGCTTGGATGTAGGAAGACACACTTGTCTTTGTTCTCCTCACCTGGTTGCTCCGACACACACGCCTGACACCATCTGACCCAAATAAGTTTATCTTGGTCTCATCAGAGCACAGGAGATGGTTCCAGTAATCCATGTCCTTAGTCTGCTTGTCTTCAGCAAACTGTTTGCAGGCTTTCTTGTGCATCATCTTTAGAAGAGGCTTCCTTCTGGGATGACAGCCATGCAGACCAGTTTGATGCAGTGTGCGGCGTATGGTCTGAGCACTGACAGGCTGACCCCCCCACCCCTTCAACCTCTGCAGCAATGCTGGCAGCACTCATACGTCTATTTCCCAAAGACAACCTCTGGATATGACGCTGAGCACGTGCACTCAGCTTCTTTGGTCGACCATGGTGAGGCCTGTTCTGAGTGGAACCTGTCCGGGTAAACCGCTGTATGGTCTTGGCCACCGTGCTGCAGCTCAGTTTGCAGGAAATTACATTCCTGGAGGCATTCTGTACACCAACAATGTACAGAGCGCCCCCCCCCCCCCCAGGTGGCCATACTGTGTTTTACAGAAAAATTACAGCAGTAGCAGATTGAAAAGGAAAGATCATTCTTGAGAACATTGAATTACAATATGGCCCGTTTTGTTTATTTGCTATATTTCTTTCATGAAAGCGGAGTTACCCTTTAAAAGTCCGAAACATTTTTCCTTTAATAATGGACCTTCATGGTGAATTAAAGCCATTCATGAGATAAAACAGGTAACGTTTGTTGATGGATTAATTACTGTGTGAGGAAAGCTGAGAGAATTTTTATTTGATCTTTTGGAGGACGGAGTAATAATTTGGAAGGAAGCGGAGTCCGCGGGGAAATGCGTCTTCATGGAGGCCGGGATGATGGAATTTTTAATTGGAAATACGCTTTTCTCTTCTCGGCTTTGTGATGATGAGATCTCACCGGTTTTATTACTTGTGTAAAAAGGAAGAAAAGAAAATACTGATCCAGATTAAAGTTGGACTCCAGACAAAAAGTTTAATAGATAGTCAAAGTTGGTCTATGGGAGCCAAAAGTTTCTGTCCATCCAGTCCTGGAGTATCACAGCCCCGGTCTGGACTGGAGACCTGACATTTTATTCCTGCAGTTTGGCAGTAGAGCCTGGTCACCTGCCTAACCTTAGCCTGTGATTGGACAGCAGCACACTAAAGAAGTCATCACTCTGCTGGCACCTCCTCTCAGCATGTTCCTTGTTAGCATGCTTAAGCAGCACACCTGATTGGCTTCTAGCACTGGTCCTCCTTCTTCCAGGCTGAGGGCTGAGTGGTGCTGTACAGGGGGCTGGTTCTATATGTTAGGTGCATTTTTTAACATCTGCAAGAGCCTAACAACTTACAGTGCAAGGTCATGTAGACACCCCCACGTGTTTTCTGATCCAACGATTTACAGTGTAATTTCTATTGTTACCATCATACACCTCTGGCTGGCCAGTCAGAGGTGTCTAATGATGACCCCCTAGCTGGCTGGTGTCATTTCTGTGGCTACCATTGGACACCCCTGACTGGCCAGCAAGAGGTGTCCGATGGTAACCATAGAAATGACACAAGCCAGCCAGGGGTGTCAAATGGTGTCCAAAGAAATAACACCAGCCAGCCAGGAGTCACCATCAGGCACCACTGACTGGCCAGCCAGAGATGTCTTATGGTGGCAATAGAAATGACACCGGCCAGGCAGGGGTCACCGTTGGATACCCCTGAATGGTAAGCCAGAGGTGTCAGATGGTAACCATAGAAATTACACCAGCCATCCAGGGGTCACCATTGGACACCCCTGACTGGCCAGCCATGGGTGTCCAATGGTGACCAAAGAAATGACACCCGCTATCTAGGGGTCACCATCAACACCCCCTAACTGGCCAGCCAGAGGTGTCCGATGGTAAGCATAGAAATGACACCAGCCATCCAGGGGTCACCATTGGACACCCCTGACTTGCCAGCCAGAGGTGACCAATGGTAAGCATAGAAATGACACCAGCCATTCAGGGGTCACCATTAGACACCCCAGACTGGCCAGCCAGAGGTGTCGGATGGTGACCATAGAAATTACTTCCAGGGGTCACCATTGGACACCCCTGACTGGCCAGCCAGGGATGTCTAATGGTAAGCATAGAAATTACACTAGCCAGCCAGGGGTGTCCAATGGTGACCATAGAAATTACACCGGCCATCCAGGGGTCACCATTGGACACCCCTGACTGGCCAGCCATGGGTGTCCGATGGTGACCAAAGAAATGATACCCGCTATCTAGGGGTCACCATCAACACCCCCTGACTGGCCAGCCAGAGGTGTCCGATGGTAAGCATAGAAATGACACCAGCCATCCAGGGGTCACCATTGGACACCCCTGACTTGCCAGCCAGAGGTGACCAATGGTAAGCATAGAAATGACACCAGCCATTCAGGGGTCACCATTATACACCCCTGACTGGCCAGCCAGAGGTGTCGGATGGTGACCATAGAAATTACTTCCAGGGGTCACCATTGGACACCCCTGACTGGCCAGCCAGAGATGTCTAATGGTAAGCATAGAAATTACACTAGCCAGCCAGGGGTGTCCAATGGTGACCATAGAAATTACACCGGCCATCCAGGGGTCACCATTGGACACCCTGGACTGGCCAGCCATGGGTGTCCGATGGTGACCAAAGAAATGATACCCGCTATCTAGGGGTCACCATCAACACCCCCTGACTGGCCAGCCAGAGGTGTCTGATGGTAAGCATAGAAATGACACCAGCCATCCAGGGGTCACCATTGGACACCCCTAACTTGCCAGCCAGAGGTGACCAATGGTAAGCATAGAAATGACACCAGCCATTCAGGGGTCACCATTAGACACCCCTGACTGGCCAGCCAGAGGTGTCGGATGGTGACCATAGAAATTACTTCCAGGGGTCACCATTGGACACCCCTGACTGGCCAGCCAGAGATGTCTAATGGTAAGCATAGAAATGACACCAGCCAGGCAGGGATAACTATTGGACACCCTGACTGGGCAGCCAGGGGTGTCCAATGGTGACCATAGAAATGACACCTGCTATCCAGGGGTCACCATTGAATACCCTTGACTGGCCAGCCAAAGGTGTCAAATGGTGACCATAGAAATTACACCGGCCTTCCAGGGGTCACCATTGGACATTCCTAACTGGCCAGCCAGAGGTGTCCGATGGAAACCATAGTTTTCTTATTCATCCATTAACGTTTCTGTGGTCACCACTCCTACCTAGCCGTGCTTAAGAAGAAAATATAAAGAGAGATTTAAAAACCTTGTCTGAACATGATCAGCTGTGTGGAATATTCTTGGCCTTTCCATCAGTATTAATTTAGTTGACTAAAATATTTTCGTCGACTAAATTAACACTATTTTAGTCGACTAAAATACAACTAAAACAATTCAGACGACTAAAATTTAACTAAAACTAAAATGGCTTTTTAGTCAAAAGACTAAAATACGACTAAAACTAAAATAGCATTTTAGCCAAAAGACTATGACTAAAACTAAATTGAAATTTGCTGCCATAATTACCACTGCTCTCCATGCCATACTAGGCACGCTAAACTCAATGCACACATTCATGGGACAGCCAAGTGATAGCTAAACATGCCTACACATCTACTGCCCTTCTGTGGTCTATGGCCAGGTTATTCCCCCATTCCTTCTACTGTATAGGTGTTACAGGGACAGAAAGCAAAGAAACAGAAAGCAACAAAAACTTGACAGACAATATGGCTCCTATCCGCTGTATAGAAAACTAAAAATAAAAAAGGGTTTTGGATGGAGTTAAGCTTTAAAGAACCTTGGTTGACAAACATGGCCATGTTGCTCAACATTGAGCAAGTTCTTGACTGCAGGAGCAGTCAGTGGGCACCAGCTAAGTCATTTTACGCAACAACATGGCCACCTTGAGGGCCAAGCCGAAGGACAGCAAATACAGCATGAACATTGTTGGGCTTTAAATAATCTTGGATGAGGAACATGGCTCAGCAAGTTCTTGACTGTCCAGGAGCAGTCAATGGACACCAGCTACACCATTTTATCCAGAAAACCAATCACCTTGAGGGTCAAGCCGCAGAGGGACAGCAAATATCGCATAAACATTGGACTTTAAATGATCTTGGATGAAGAACATGGCCATACTGCTCAACACTGAGCACGTTCTTGACTGTCCAGGAGCAGTCAATGGACACCTGCTATGCCATTTTACCCAGCAACATGGCCACCTTGAGGACCAAGCCGAAGAAGGACAGTAAATACAGCATGAACATTGGGCTTTAAATAATCTTGGAGGAGGAACATGGCTCAGCAAGTTCTTGACTGTCCGGTAGCAGTCAATGGACACCAGCTACACCATTTTATCCAGAAAACCGACCACCTTGAGGGTCAAGCCGCAGAGGGACAGCAAATAAAGCATAAACATTGGTCTTTAAATGATCTTGGATGAAGAACATGGCCATACTGCTCAACATTAAGAACGTTCTTGACTGTCCAGGAGCAGTCAATGGACACCAGCTACGCCATCTTATCCAGAAAACCGACCACCTTGAGGGTCAAGCCACAGAAAGACAGCAAATACAGCATGAACATTGGGCTTTAAAAAATCTTGGATGAGGAACATGGTCCTGTTTCTCAGCATTCAGCAAGTTCTTGACTGTCCAGGAGCAGTCAATGGACACCAGCTACGCCATCTTATCCAGAAAACCAACCAACTTGAGGGTCAAGCCGCAGAGGGACAGCAAATATCGCATAAACATTGGACTTTAAATGATCTTGGATGAAGAACATGGCCATACTGCTCAACATTGAGCACGTTCTTGACTGTCCCAGAGCAGTCAATGGACACCAGCTACCCCATTTTATCCAACAACATGGCCACCTTGAGGGCCAAGCCACAGGAGGACAGCAAATACAGCATGCACATTGGGCTTTATGGAATCGTGGATGAGGAACATGGCCATTAAGCAATAAGCTTTCCCCAAATTACAATTTTTGGAAAAAAAATACTTTTTCATGTCTGCCCAATCTTTGCATTTACATTTTTTTCTTCTATACGTACGCAGGGTGTCTTGCTTGTTGTATATGCATGATAGAACGTTTTGTGTGCAAAAGACTAATTCTTTATTTTGTTCTTTCTTCTCCAGCCCTTAGCAAGGACATCTCAACATGTAGAACATCTACCATTACGGGGACTTTAAAACGGCCATCACTACAAGATGAAGAAAAGATGAAGAACCACCAAAAGGGATCGAACTTCAACAGTCTTCCAGCCAACGTCTCCAAAATGCATCTTCAAGGCTCTCCACATTATCTTGGAAGCATTAATCTCAACGAGTACAACAACCATACGCTCACCCTAAAAAAAGACAAAAACCAGCCCCCAAAGCCCATGTACATGTGCGAAGGGGACATCTTTAAAAAGTTAGACTCTGAGCTCACCAGAGCACAGGAGCAGTCAATGGACACCAGCTACGTCATTTTGCCCAGCAACACGGCCACCTTGAGGGCCAAGCCAAAGGAGGACAGCAAATACAGCATGAACATTGACCAGATGCCGCAAACCCGGCTCATTCATCTCAACATGGGTGACCCCACCTACATGGTGAAGAGTCCACCCAGGGAACGTTTGGGAATGAAATGTCCCGAGCAAGGTTCTCCAATGCAGAAGCAACAGCTGCACCCCAGCGAGTCTCAGATCCCCATGGGGCTGTGCGAAAAGGCAGAATTAGGGACAACTGGTATTGTCCCAAAGAGCGAGATCATCTCAACGCTATCGATGAGCTCTTTAGAGGTGAGAAAAATTTTGCTTACAGCTAAGGATGAGTGAAGTGCTTTCAGTAAAGATGATTTTGCTGCTGAAATATTACATTTGAATTTTACTTTTTATGGTTTTTTTTTTCTTTATTTAGTAATTTAGGGTATTTTGGTTTATTAATTTCTTGTGTTCATTTTATATATTTTCCTTACCGCCGCTTGAATTTTTTTATTTCACTTCTTCACTGTATTTTATTTATTTATTTATTTACATTTTTTTAACAAATGGTGAGGCTAATGAGAGGTTGCTTTTTTTGCACAAGAACAGGTCCAGAATAAAGGACCATTTGTAACCCTCATTTAATGCCCATTAAACCCCTTGAAAACCACCTAAGTCTACTTTTTGCAAATATTTTGTAAATGCACCAGATTTTGATAAATAAAAATTGTATATTTATTTCATTTTTGCATTAAGGCCTGCAGAGCACTGCAAGCGTGATCAGTAAATTGTGGGTGCAATGTACGGGCCTCTGAATTGTTTACCCCCAACCCCTTTGATAAATGCACCAACATTGATAAATAAATAAAAGGGCAATTACTTAATTTTTGCATTGAGGACTGCACTAAAGCCCCGTACACACACGCAGATCGTCGTCATACAAATGTTCGTCTTTTCTCCCCGGGATGTCGGTGTCTGTTGAAAAGTGCAAAGACAGCACAAGGACAGCACAAGAATTTTGTCCGCAGACTTCAGCTGACTGCAGAAGTGATGTCATGTGATGGTTAACTTTCCCTGTGTTTTTTATTTTCTGAGCATGCCCAGTCTTGCAAATCTGCGGTCTGTCGGCTGATTTCTGTACTGACAGGCGAACAATCGTCCGTTCTGGTGTCCGCAGACAAAAATTTTCATGTTTGCAAGAAAGACTCTTGTCCGCGGATTGTGTGCAGACAGCTGTCGGAGGCACCATACTAACACGCGTACAATCGGCAGATCTTTCGTCCGCCGACGTTTGTATGACGACGATCTGCGTGTGTGTACGGGGCTTTAGATCAGCGTGTTGTAGATGCAATCTTCAGGCACCTGCATTGTTTACCCCCAGTCCTGGGTCCATATAGATGTATAGACCTTTTGTTATATTGCTAAAGGAGTTGTACCCTGTACTTCAACCAGAGGGCGCTGTTAGAAATCATGGGGCCCCATACAGCCTTCCTGACAGGGCTTCACCCAACTCTCCAGGGTGCAGCGGAACAATGCCTTTGACTTTATCCACCTATGCCCCAAAAATGAAAAAAGTCCCTCCTCTGCTCCCTTGGGTCTCTGTGCAGGCCAGTCAAGTTCCTCCACCCCAAACTCGCTCATCCATGTCTTTATGGACCTGAAATGTCTTGGTATGCTGATGCCTTAAGAGTTCCCTTCACTGGCCAAGCCCAACCCCTGAAGAACAACCCCCCACACCATATTCCACCCTCCAACAAATTATTTGGACCAGTGCACAAAGCAAGGTCCATCCCAAATGTGTTCTATGGGGTTGAGGTCAGGACTCTGTGCAGGTCAGTCAAGTTCCTCCACCCCAAAGTCGCTCATCCATGTCTTTTATGGACCTTGCTTTGTGCACTGGTCCAAATCATTTGGCGGAGGGGGGATTATGGTGTGGGGTTGTTTTTCAGCAAGGGGCCACCCCCAAATTGTTCCCACAAAGTTGTCCAAAATGTCTTAGTATGCTGACGCCTTAAGAGTTCCCTTCACTGGAACTAAGGGGCCAACCCAACCCCTGAAAAACAACCCCACACCATAATCCCCCCCTCCACCAAATGATTTGGACCAGTGCACAAAACAAGGTCCAAAAACACATGGATGAGTGAGTTTGGGGTGGAGGAACTTGACTGACCTGCACAGAGTCCTGACCTCAACCCGATAGAACACCTTTGGGATGGACCTTGCTTTGTGCACTGGTCCAAATAATTTAGTGGAGGGTGGAATATGGTGTGGGGGTTGTTCTTCAGGGGTTGGGCTTGGCCAGTGAAGGGAACTCTTAAGGGGTCAGCATGCCAAGACATTTTGGTCAATTTCATGATCTCATTTACTGACCCCTTCCTTGTTTATGAATGAACGGGAAGCCTCTGTACAGAGCTATTCCTGTTCATTCATTCTGTGCAGCTGAGGCTGCAGAGAAAGGGATTGATTAATCTGTCCTCAATCCCTTTCTTTGTCTCAAAAGTGAGACATGAGGGGTCTGTTTAGAGCAGTGATATTTCTCCAAAGCTCCCCCCAAGTGGGGGTCCTAAAAAATATGTAAAAAATATATTTTTTTAAATTTTTAAATTTTTTTTTTAAATTGTAAAAAAAAAAAAAAATTAAAAAATAAAATAAAACGTTAAAAAAAACAACATTAATAAAAAAAACTACTGACACCAGGGGTGGAACTACCGGGGTCGCAAAGGTAGCACTTACGACTGAGCTTAGCTTTCCGCCAATGTTGGGGGACCCTAAGACAGCAGAAAGGTGGCCCGCTGCAGGACCGTAATGAAGGGTCCCAAAGGTAGCACTTGCGACTGGGCTCTGGCATTCCACCAAGGTTGGGAGACCCTAGGACAGCAGGAAGGTAGCCCACTGCAGGACCGTAAAAAAGGGTCCCAAAGGTCGCACTTGCGACTGGGCTCTGGCATTCCGCCAATGTTGGGGGACCCTAAGACAGCAGGAAGGTGGCCTGCTGCAGGATCTTAATAAAGGGTCCCAAAGGTCACACTTGCAACTGGACTCTGGTGTTCCGCCAATGTTGGGGGACCCTAAGACAGCAGGAAGATGGCCCGCTGCAAGACCATAAAAAAGGGTCCCAAAGGTCACACTTTCGACTGGGCTCTGGCATTCCGCCAATGTTGGGGGACCCTAAGACAGCAGGAAGGTGGCCTGCTGCAGGATCTTAATAAAGGGTCCCAAAGGTCACACTTGCAACTCGACTCTGGCGTTCTGCCAACGTTGGGGGACCCTAAGACAGAAGGAAGGTAGCCCACTGCAGGTCCGTATAAAAGGGTCCCAAAGGTCACACTTGCGACTGGGCTCTGGCATTCCGCCAATGTTGGGGGACCCTAGGACAGCAGGAAGGTAGCCCACTGCAGGACCGTAAAAAAGGGTCCCAAAGGTCACACTTGCAACTGGACTCTGGCGTTCCGCCAATGTTGGGGGACCCTAAGACAGCAGGAAGGTGGCCTGCTGCAGGATCTTAATAAAGGGTCCCAAAGGTCACACTTGCAACTGGACTCTGGCATTCCGCCATTGTTGGGGGACCCTAAGACAGCAGGAAGATGGCCCGCTGCAACACCGTAAAAAAGGGTCCCAAAGGTCGCACTTGTGACTGAGCTCTGGCATTCCGCCAATGTTGGGGGACCCTAAGACAGCAGGAAGGTGGCCTGCTGCAGGACCGTAATAAAGGGTCCCAAAGGTCGCATTTGCGACTGGGCTATGGCGTTCTGCCAATGTTGGAAGACCCTAAGACAGCAGGAAGGTGGCCCATTGCAGGACCGTAATAAAGGGTCCCGTGATGGCAGCAAAGGGCCAGGGGGTCCCTTCATGTTTTTTTTTTAACTGGGGCCCTGAAGCTTCTAGTTACACCTCTGGTATACCTGCCAGAACATCGCAGCACATAAAAGGTGGGGTTTGGGGAAAAAGAACAAAAGAACTTCACAAGCCGTGCATTCACCATGTATGAAATCTTGACCTACATTTCAAAGAGAAGTCTGATCTGCCATGACAGCTCCAGGGTTGGCATAGTGACTAAAACAATTGCTACCAAGTGAGGAGCCACAGACGGATCACTCTGGGCTGGGTGCAATATGTCTACCAAAAAATAATCTTTATTAAAATGTCTTCAAAAATGATAAAACATAGCAACTGAACCAAAGTTGTCAATTTTCACTTGGTGAAGGGGTTGTAGGAATGTAACTTTGTAATAAAGATAAGTTGGTACCCAAACTGCATCCAGCCTGTAGTTACCCATCTGTTGGCACTTCTCTTGGTCACAAATATTTTAGTCAGTATTGCAAGGCTATTGGCTGACAGTTATTAGATTGGATTAGTCTATGGGGGGTAGAAAATTAGACAAAGCTGACTTCATAGCTTTTTTCATATTTTTTTATTTTACATAGTTACACAGGGTGGAAAAAATCAATGATTTCAAAAAAAGAATATAAAAAGATGTCTAGATTAGGGGAGGTCGGACAGACTGGGGTGGGGAGTTCCAAAGGATGGGAGAAGCTCTGGAGAAATCCTGGAGGCGGTCATGGGAGGAGGTGACAAGGGAGCTAGAGAGCAGGAGGTCTTGGGAGGACTGAACAGAGCAGCTCGGGGTGGAGGACACTGAGTGGAGGTCAGTGGAGGGATTGGCAGAGAGGGGTGGAGGACACTGAATGGAGGTCAGTGGGGGGATTAGCGGAGAGGGGTGGAGGACACTGATTGGAGGTCAGTGGGGGGATTAGCGGAGAGGGGTGGAGGACACTGAATGGAGGTCAGTGGAGGGATTGGCAGAGAGGGGTGGAGGACACTAAATGGAGGTCAGTGGAGGGATCGGCAGAGAGGGGTGGAGGACACTAAATGGAGGTTAGTGGAGGGATCGGCAGAGAGGGGTGGAGGACACTAAATGGAGGTCAGTGGAGGGATTGGCGGAGAGGGGTGGAGGACACTGAGTGGAGGTCAGTGGAGGGATTGGCAGAGAGGGGTGGAGGACACTGAACAATTGGTAAGGTGGATGAGTCTTGCAGCAGCATTCATTATGGACTAAAGGGGGGGTAGTCTATGTAAAGGTAATCCAATGAGGAGGGAGTTGCAGTAGTCGAGGCGAGAGATAACAAGGGAGTGAATTGGAAGCTTGGTGGTGTCATTGGTAAAAAAAGGGGCGTATTCTGGAGATGTTGCGGAGGTTGAGGCGGCAGGATTTGGACAGGGATTGGATATGGGCCTGAAAGGACAGTGCAGGGTTACCCCTAGCACCCTGAGTCCAGAGAGTCCAGGGTTACCCCTAGCATCCTGGCATGTGTGGAAGGACTGATAGTTGTTCCATTGATCTTGATAGAGAAGTCAGGGGAAGGGGCACGTAGAGGAGGAAATATTATGAGCTCGGTTTTAGATAGATTCAGTTTAAGGAAGTGGTGTGACATCCAGGGTGATATGTCTGTTAGTAAATCAGTGATGAGGGAGGAGACTGATGGGGTGAGCTGAGGGGTAGTGAGATATATTTAGATGTCATCAGCATAGAAATGGTATTGGAAGCCATGGGAGTCTAGTAGCTGACCCAGGGAGGAGGTGTATATCGAGAATAGTAGAGGTCCAAGGACAGAACCTTGGGGGACCCCAACGGTAAGAGGAGTTGCAGAGTAGTAAGTGGAATAGTAAGCGACACTGAAGGTGCGTTGAGATAGACAAAATTCGAGCCAATGGAGAGCAAAGTCACGGAGACCAAGCAAATTTAGTTTTTTGAGGAGGAGGGGGTGGTCAACTGTATCAAAGGCAGTAGAGAAGTCCAAGAGTAAGAGTACGGAGTAGTGACTGTTGGTTTTAGCTGTAAATAAGTAATTTGTGAGTTTTAGGAGAGAAGTTTCTGTGGAGGCTGCCGGCGAAATCCAGACTGAAGGGGATCAAGAAGGTTTTTCTCAAGGAAGTGCTTGCTCAGTCGGTTGTAGACTAGACGTTCAAGGAGTTTGGAGGCAAAAGGAAGTAAGGAGATTGGTCTTAGGTCTAGTGAGGCTTTCCTTGGTATTGGAGTAACTAGTGCATATTTTCGAGGGTTGGGGAAGATGCCAGGGGAGAGGTAGAGGTTGAAGATATGAGATAAAGATTGTAGGATAGAGCCAGAGGGTGACCATAGTATTTGAGAAGGAACAGGGTCCAGGGGGCAGGAAGTTAGGTTGTCTTTGATTTATGATTTGGAACCCTTTCAGATGTATGAACGTGTTTTAACCCACCTTGTAATGGACATTAAAGCATATTTTGTCCATTCATTTCATGGTCACCTAAAGTGGATCTTTAGATCGAGAATTGTAGAGGTCCAAGGACAGAACCTTGGGGGACCCCAACGGTAAGAGGAGTTGCAGAGGAGTAAGTGGAATTGTAAGTGACACTGAAGGTGCGGTGAGATAGGTAAGATTCAAACCAATGGAGAACCCAGTCATGGAGACCAAGCAAATTTAGTTTTTTGAGGAGGAGGGGTGGTCAACTGTATCAAAGGCAGTAGAGAAGTCCAAGAGTAAGAGTACGGAGTAGTGACTGTTGGTTTTAGCTGTAAATAAGTCATTTGTGAGTTTTAGGAGAGAAGTTTCTGTGGAGGCTGCCGGCGAAATCCAGACTTAAGGGGATCAAGAAGGTTTTTCTCAAGGAAGTGCTTGCTCAGTCGGTTGTAGACTAGACGTTTAAGGAGTTTGGAGGCAAAAGGAAGTAAGGAGATTGGTCTTAGGTCTAGTGAGGCTTTCCTTGGTATGGGAGTGACTAGTGCATGTTTTAGAGGGTTGGGGAAGATACCAGTGGAGAGGGAGAGGTTGAAGATATGAGTTAAAGATTGTAGGATAGAGTCAGAAGGTGACCATAGTATTTGAGAAGGAACAGGGTCCAGGGGGCAGGACGTTAGGTTGTCTTTGATTTATGATTTGGAACCCTTTCAGACGTATGAACGCGTTTTAACTCACCTTGTAATGGACATTAAAGCATATTTTGTCCATTCATTTCATGGTCACCTAAAGTGGATCTTTAGATCGAGAATAGTAGAAGTCCAAGGACAGAACCTTGGGGGATCTCAACGGTAAGAGGGGTTGCAGAGGAGTAAGTGGAGTTGTAAGTGACACTGAAGGTGCGGTGAGATAGGTAAGATTCGAACCAATGGGGAGCGCAGTCACGGAGACCAAGAAAATGTAGTTTTTTGAGGAGGAGGGGTTAGTCAACTGTATCAAGGAGGTGCTTGCTCAGTCGGTTGTAGACTAGATGTTCAAGGAGTTTGGAGGCAAAAGGAAGTAAGGAGATTGGTCTTAGGTTGGTAAGATTGGTGGGGTCTAGTGAGGCTTTCCTTGGTATGGGAGCGACTAGCGCATGTTTTAGAGGGTTGGGGAAGATGCCAGTGGAGAGGGAGAGGTTGAAGATATGAGTTAAAGATTGTAGGATAGAGTCAGAGGGTGACCATAGTATTTGAGAAGGAACAGGGTCCATGGGGCAGGAAGTTAGGTTGTCTTTGATTTATGATTTGGAACCCTTTCAGATGTATGAACGTGTTTTAACTCACCTTGTAATGGACATTAAAGCATTGTTTGTCCATTAATTTCATGGTCACCTAAAGTGGATCTTTAGGTCGAGAATAGTAGAGGTTCAAGGACAGAACCTTGGGGGAACCCAACAGTAAGAGGAGTTGCAGAGGAGTAAGTGGAGTTGTAAGTGACACTGAAGGTGCGGTGAGATAGGTAAGATTCAAACCAATGGAGAGCACAGTCACGGAGACCAAGCAAATTTCGTTTTTTGAGGAGGAGGGGGTGGTCAACTATATCAAGGAGGTGCTTGCTCAGTCGGTTGTAGACTAGATGTTCAAGGAGTTTGGAGGCAAAAGGAAGTAAGGAGATTGGTCTTAGGTTGGTAAGATTGGTGATCTAGTGAGGCTTTTCCTTGGTATGGGAGTGACTAGTGCATGTTTTAGAGGGTTGGGGAAGATGCCAGTGTAGAGGGAGAGGTTGAAGATATGAGTTAAAGATTGTGGGATAGAGCCAGAGGGTGACCATAGTATTTGAGAAGGAACAGGGTCCATGGGGCAGGAAGTTAGGTTGTCTTTGATTTATGATTTGGAACCCTTTCAGACGTATGAACGTGTTTTAACCCACCTTGTAATAGACATTAAAGCATATTTTGTCCATTAATTTCATGGTCACCTAAAGTGGATCTTTAGATTGAGAATAGTAGAGGTCCAAGGACAGAACCTTGGGGGAACCCAACAGTAAGAGGAGTTGCAGAGGAGTAAGTGGAGTTGTAAGTGACACTGAAGGTGCTGTGAGATAGGAAAGATTCAAACAATGGAGAGTACAGTCACGGAGACCAAGCAAATTTATATTTTTGCGGAGGAGGGGGTGGTCAACTGTATCAATGAGGTGCTTGCTCAGTTGGTTGTAGACTAGACGTTCAAGGAGTTTGTAGGCAAAAGGAAGTAAGGAGATTGGTCTTAGGTTGTTAAGATTGATGGGGTCTAGTGAGGCTTCCTTTGGTATGGGAGTGACTAGTTTATGTTTTAGAGGGTTGGGGAAGATGCCAGTGGAGAGGTTGAAGATATGAGTTAAAGATTGTAGGATAGAGCCAGAGGGTGACCATAGTATTTGAGAAGGAACAGGGTCCATGGGGCAGGAAGTTAGGTTGTCTTTGATTTATGATTTGGAACCCTTTCAGACGTATGAACGTGTTTTAACTCACCTTGTAATGGACATTAAAGCATTGTTTGTCCATTCATTTCATGGTCACCTAAAGTGGATCTTTAGATTGAGAATAGTAGAGGTCCAAGGACAGAACCTTGGGGGAACCCAACAGTAAGAGGAGTAAGTGGAGTTGTAAGTGACACTGAAGGTGCGGTGAGATAGGTAAGATTCAAACCAATGGAGAGCGCAGTCACGAAGACCAAGCAAATTTAGTTTTTTGAGGAGGAGGGGGTGGTCAACTGTATCAATGAGGTGCTTGTTCAGTTGGTTGTAGACTAGACGTTCAAGGAGTTTGGAGGCAAAAGGAAGTAAGGAGATTGGTCTTAGGTTGGTAAGATTGGTGGGGGGTCTAGTGAGGCTTCCTTTGGTATGGGAGTGACTAGTGCATGTTTTAGAGGGTTGGGGAAGATGCCAGTGGAGAGGTTGAATATATGAGTTAAAGATTGTAGGATAGAGCCAGAGGGTGACCATAGTATTTGAGAAGGAACAGGGTCCAGAGGGCAGGAAGTTAGGTTGCCTTTAAATTATGATTTGGAACCCTTTCAGACGTATGAACGTGTTTTAACTCTCCTTGTAATAACATTAAAGCATATTTTGTCCATTAATTTCATGGTCACCTAAAGTGGATCTTTCCTTAACCACTTGCCGACTGCCGTCAGTATATTTACTGCGGCAGTCAGCCCCTCACAGGCAAAGCGACGTAGGTCTACGTCGCTCGCCTGTGAGCCTCTAGGGGGCAAGCGCGCGCCGCTGAAGGCACGCCCCCCGCCCCCGCTCGTTCGCGGACCCCCCCCACGCGTGTCACTCGCGATCGTCGGGTGGAGAGGGAGAAAGGCAGGAGGCTCATGTAAACAAAGCCGCCTGTCATTCTCCCTTGTGTAAGAACAGAGATCATACGGTCCTGCTATGTAGGATCGTATTTCTCTGTTGTTACACAAACAGCCACGCCCCTTCACAGTTAGAAGCACGCCCCTAGGGACACACTTAACCCCTCCTTCTCCAATAAAGTTAACCCCTTCCCTGCCAGTGTCATTATTAAAGTAACAGTACATATGTATAGCACTGACTACTGTAGTAATGTCACTGGTACCCCCAAAAGTGTCAAAAATGTCAGTTAGGGGTCCGATCTGTCCGCCGCAATGTCGCAGTCCCGCAAAAAAAAATGCAGATCGCCGCAATTAAATAAATAACAAATAAATAACAATGACAAAAATCTTTCCCGTAGTACGCTTATTGCGATTTTTTTTTTACCAAACATAGGTAGCAGAAAACAAATTGGCCTAAAATGTTAAAAAATGTTGATTTTTACATTTTTTTGGGGGAATTTCATATAAAAAAAATGTGAAAAATATTGTTATTTTTGCAAAATTGTCGCTCTTTTTTTGTTTATAGCGCATGATCAAAAAAATCTCACAGGTGATCAAATACCACCAAAAGAAAGCTCTGTTTGTGGGGAAAAAAGGACGTCAATTTCATTTGGGTACAGCGTCGCACGACCGCGCAATTGTCCGTTAAAGTCACGCAGTGCCGAATCGCAAAATAGGCCCTGGTCAGGAAGGGGGTAAAATCTTCCGGGGCTTAAGGGGTTCAAATAGGAGAGCATTGCTGGAAGCACCCCCAGTGATCAGTGATAAAAATATGCACTGTCACTGTACTATGACACTGGCTGGGAAGGGGTTAAACATCTAGGGGCGATCAAAGGGTTAAATGTGTGCCTAGCCAGTGTTTATGTGTATTGTGTGCTGCAGGGAAACAAAATCCATCCCATCCCCCGCTGTCAGGACGGACCTCTGCGTTGTTTCCACTTCGCCAATCAGCAGGTGCCGGAGGTCATCCAGTGGCCGGCACCCGCTGATCGGCTTGTGCTATGACTAATCACATCACAGCCAGCACAGCGGCCACGCGCGTTGCGCCCCCTACCTGGAAGTGCCGGATCATGTACTGGATATTTGATCAGGTGCAGGAGAGCCGCTCTGCCGCCGTACTCCTACGTAAGGCGCTTGGCAAGCGGTTAAAGCTGAAATTTATTCTGCTTCTATTTTGCCTTCCCTCCCCCCTAATGAACATGTAATGGCATTTATACTACGCACCTTATTTTATACCCTGTGATGTCATCACTGGGCCTCTGTTCTTCTCTTTGCAATGCAGGCAGATCATGGTGGGCGGGAGGGGCCAGCAGGAGGCGTTACATAGCTTCCTGAATCCCTCACAGCCCCCCTGCCTCAGTCCTAAAGCAAGCAGTGGGCAGGCTCTTGGGGAGGATTAAATGAGTAAATATGCAAATATTAAAATGCCTTGTTGGGTGGGTGTCAGCCGGGAGAAGTGGGCGTTCCTAGGTGGGCTGTATTTGCATGCAAACCACTCTAGGTAACGCCCACACGTGATGCTGAGCCTCCATGATTGACAGAACTGGAATCTCATGAAAGAATGAAAGAAAGGGGCGGGGCCAGGGGAGTCATGCTAGAAAGGAAAGGGGTGGGGCCAGAAACAGTCAGGCTAGGAAGGAAAGGGGCAAGGGCCAAAAACAGTCAGGCTAGGAAGGAAAGGGGTGGGGCAAGAAACAGTCAGGCTAGGAAGGAAAGGGGCGGGACCAGAAACAGGCTAGGAAGGAAAGGGGTGGGGCCCAAAACAGTCAGGCTGGGAAGGAAAGGGTGGGGCCAGAAACAGTCAGGCTAGGAAGGAAAGGGGTGGGGCAAGGAACAGCCAGGCTGGGGAGGAAAGGACTCCAGCCAGGAAATGGGGCGGGGCTCTATCTGACTTGCTGCAGCTTCTAATGCACATTGTGATAAGTTTACTGCATGCAGTGAAGTCAGAGGAAGTAATCTCAGTCCAGGAGAGGAGGAGGAGCCTTCCCCAAAAAACATACTTCCCCTCTATCATATTACTTTTGTAGCACAACCCCCCTCCCCTAGGTCCCCCCCCCTTTTAGCACAAATCCTTTCCCTCCCACTCCAAATCCCCCCTCCCAGAACAAATCCCCCTTCTCCAACCCCCCATCTTACCACAAATCCCTCCAAAAATGTCCTCTCCTAGCACAAATACCCCCCAATCATCCACACTAGCACATACCCCCCCCCCCTCAAAAAAAATACTTCCCCTTTACCATATTACTTTTGTAGCACAACCCCCCCTCCCCTAACTCCTCCCCTTAGAGCACAAATCCTCTCTCTCCCACTCCAAATCCCCCCACAGCACAAATGTCCCGTCTCCAATCCCCCATCCTAGCACAAATCCCTCCACAAATTTCCCCTCCTAGCACAAACACCCCCCAGTCACAGTTACAAAAAAAAAAAAGGAAAGAAAAAATACAAAAAATAGGCAACCCCCATATGCATTATAGCACCCAAAATCTTCCTGTAATATCCCAGTAATGATGTTTTTGTTATTCTTTGTAATTATTATTATTATTATTTGATCTGATAATTGTATTCTGTCCTCATTAGCGGTGATTTTATTTATTTTCCTTGTCTTTGCATTTACAGAGAAGAAAGTCGCGGTACGCAGAACTAGATTTTGAGGTGAGTTTGTTCTTTTTTAATTTTTTTTTTTTTAACAAAACCAATAAAGTATTTTCTGGTCTGTGTCTTAGGCTACATTCACACCTGAATTTTTTGCTCACAGCGTCAAAACTCTCAGATGTGAACAGGGGCCATTGAAATGAATAGGATTTGTCTTGTTGGGCGTTTTGAGAGCTGATCCTAGAGCAGAAAAACTCCCCAAAAATGCCCAAAAAAACGCCTACATGTGAACAGAGCCTTAAGTTCAACAATTACACAGCTTTATTTATGGCAGATATGCTGACAATGGGCACAAATACAAATTTGAAATATATACATTATACAACATGTTGCAACAAAATTGACATTTCTAAAAAAAATAAATAAATAAAAAATAAAATCCCATTTAAAATGACTCGCAGTTGCAATTGCTGGCACTCAGCTATTGAAAAAAAAATAAAGAAAAAAAAAATGGTCTGGTCTGCTATAGATTTGGAGGGGAAGACCACCCCCAAAAAATAAATAAATAAAAACAGCATGGGGTCCCCCAAAAATCAATACCAGGCCCTTATTTGAGCATACAGCCTGGCAGGTCAGAAAAGGGGGGGGGGGGAGGGGCGCTTGCCCCTTCTTAAACCATACCAGGCCACATGCCCTCAACATGGAGGGGTGGGTGCTTTGGGGCAGGGGAGGCTGCTTCCTGGCCCCACTCCTTAACAACCAGCTTACACTGTGCTCCTGACCAATCAGGGCACAGAATGCACAGTGCAGCGCTCAGTGCATTGCAGGATGTTCATTGGGGTAAACACCCTACAAATTGGGGTGTTTGGCAAACAGCCCAGCAGGCAAATGTTGGGCCCTAACTCATGCTCGGGCCGAACCATTCGCCCATCCCTAGTCCTAGGGGCAAACCAGGGGCCCATGGTGCAGCAACTTGGCCCCTCTCTCTCTTCCCGTCCTCCTCCTGACCCCCATTCCAGGCTGAAGCCCTGCTCCAGGTACTCTCTACTCACCGGCTGAATCCCATTTTCCCATTCTGCTCCCATTCTCTCATACTGCTCCCATTTTCCCATAGTGCCCCCTTTCTCCTATACTGCTCCCGTTCTCTTATACTGCTCCCATTCTCTCATACTGCTCCCATTCTCTCATACTGCTCCCATTTTCCCATAGTGCCCCCTTTCTCCTATACTGCTCCCGTTCTCTCACACTGCTCCCGTTCTCTCACACTGCTCCCATTCTCCCATACTGCTCCCGTTCTCTCACACTGCTCCCGTTCTCTCACACTGCTCCCATTCTCCCATTCTGCTCCCAGTCTCCCATTCTGCTCCAATCCTCCCATTCTGCTCCCGTTCTCTCATACTGCTCCCATTCTCCCATACTGCTCCCGTTCTCTCATACTGCTCCCATTCTCCCATTCTCCCATACTGCTCATATTCTCCCATTTTGCTCCCATTCTGCTCCCATTATCCTATTCTGCTCCCATTATCCCATTCTGCTCCCATTTTCCCATTCTGCTCCCATTTTCCCATTCTGCTCCCATTTTCCCATTCTGCTTCCATTCTCCCATACTGCTCCAATTCTCCAATTCTGCTCCCATTCTGCTCCCATTTTCCCATTCTGCTCCCATTTTCCCATTCTGCTCCCATTCTCCCATACTGCTCCCATTCTATCACACTGCTCCCATTCTCCCATACTGCTCCCATTCACCTATGCTGCCCCATTCTCCCATACTGCTCCCATTCTCCCATACTGCTCCCATTCTCCCATACTGCTCCCATTCTCCCATACTGCTCCGATTCTCCCATTCTGCTCCCATTCTCCCATACTGCTCCCATTCTCTCATACTGCTCCCATTCTCTCATACTGCTCCCATTCTCCCATTCTCTCATACTGCTCATATTCTCCCATTTTGCTCCCATTTTCCCATTCTGCTCCCATTCTCTCATACTGCTCCCATTCTCCCATAGTGCCCCTTGTGTCCAATACTGCTACCATTCTCTCATACTGCTTCCATTCTCCCATACTGCCCCCTTTCTCCAATACTGCTCCCATTCTCTCATACTGCTCCCATTCTCTCATACTGCTTCCATTCTCCCATTTTTCTCCCATTCTGCTCCCATTTTTCCATTCTGCTCCCATTCTCTCATACTGCTTCCATTCTCTCATACTGCTCCCATTTTCCCATTTTGCTTCCATTCTCCCATACTGCTCCCATTCTGCTCCCATTCTCTCATTCTGCTCCCATTCTCTCATACTGCTCCCATTCTCTCATACTGCTCCCATTCTCCTATACTGCTCCCGTTCTCCCATACTGCTGTCATTCTCCCATACTGCTCCCATTCTCCCATACTGCTCCCATTCTCTCATTCTGCTCCCATTCTCTCATACTGCTCCCATTTTCCCATTTTGCTTCCATTCTCCCATACTGCTCCCATTCTCCAATTCTGCTCCAATTTTCCCATTCTGCTCCCATTCTCCCATACTGCTCCCATTCTCTCATACTGCTCCCATTCTCCCATTCTGCTCCCATTTTGCTCCCATTCTCCCATTCTGCTCCTATTTTCCCATACTGCTCCCATTTTCCCATTCTGCTCCCATTCTTCCATACTGCTCCCATTCTTCCATACTGCTCCCATTCTCCCATACTGCTCCCATTCTCCCATACTGCTCCGATTCTCCCATTCTGCTCCCATTCTCCCATACTGCTCCCATTCTCTCATACTGCTCCCATTCTCTCATACTGCTCCCATTCTCCCATTCTCTCATACTGCTCATATTCTCCCATTTTGCTCCCATTTTCCCATTCTGCTCCCATTCTCTCATACTGCTCCCATTCTCCCATAGTGCCCCTTGTGTCCAATACTGCTACCATTCTCTTATACTGCTTCCATTCTCCCATACTGCCCCCTTTCTCCAATACTGCTCCCATTCTCTCATACTGCTCCCATTCTCTCATACTGCTTCCATTCTCCCATTTTTCTCCCATTCTGCTCCCATTTTTCCATTCTGCTCCCATTCTCTCATAATGCTCCCATTCTCTCATACTGCTCCCATTTTCCCATTTTGCTTCCATTCTCCCATACTGCTCCCATTCTGCTCCCATTTTCCCATTCTGCTCCCATTCTCTCATTCTGCTCCCATTCTCTCATACTGCTCCCATTCTCTCATACTGCTCCCATTCTCCTATACTGCTCCCGTTCTCCCATACTGCTGTCATTCTCCCATACTGCTCCCATTCTCCCATACTGCTCCCATTCTCTCATTCTGCTCCCATTCTCTCATACTGCTCCCATTTTCCCATTTTGCTTCCATTCTCCCATACTGCTCCCATTCTCCAATTCTGCTCCAATTTTCCCATTCTGCTCCCATTCTCCCATACTGCTCCCATTCTCTCATACTGCTCCCATTCTCCCATTCTGCTCCCATTTTGCTCCCATTCTCCCATTCTGCTCCTATTTTCCCATACTGCTCCCATTTTCCCATTCTGCTCCCATTCTTCCATACTGCTCCCATTCTTCCATACTGCTCCCATTCTCCCATTCTGCTCCCATTCTCTCATACTGCTCCCATTTTCCCATACTTCTCCCATTCTGCTCCCATTCTCCCATTCTGCTACCATTTTCCCATTCTGCTCCCATTCTCTTATACTGCTCCCATTCTTTCATACTGCTCCCATTCTGCTCCCATTCTCCCATTCTGCTCCCATTGTCCCATACTGCTCCCTTTCTCCCATACTGCTCCCATTCTCTCCTACTGCTCCCATTTTCCCATTCTGCTCCCATTCTCCCATACTGCTCCCATTTTCCCATTCTGCTCCCATTCTCCCATACTGCTCCCATTTTCCCATTCTGCTCCCATTTTCTCATACTGCTCCCATTCTCTCACACTGCTCACATTCTCTCATACTGCTTCCATTTTCCCATTCTGCTCCCATTTTCCCATTCTGCTCCCATTCTACCATACTGCTCCCATTCTCTCATACTGCCCCCTTTCTTCAATACTGCTCATGTTCTCCCATTTTGCTCCCATTCTACTCCCATTCTTCCATTCTGCTCCCATTTTCCCATTCTTCTCCCATTCTCTCATACTGCTCCCATTCTCCTATACTGCTCCCATTCTCCGATAGTGCCCCCTTTCTCCAATTCTCCTCCAATTCTCTCATACTGCTCCCATTCTCCCATACTGCCCCATTCTCCCATACTGCTCCCGTTCTCCTATACTGGCCCATTCTCCCATACTGCCCCATTCTCCCATACTGCTCCCATTCTCCCATACTGCTCCCATTCTCTCATACTGCCGCCATTCTCTCATACTGCCCCCATTCTCTCATACTGCTCCCATTCTCCCATACTGCTCCCGTTCTCCCATACTGCTCCCGTTCTCCCATACTGCTCCCGTTCTCCCATACTGCTCCCGTTCTCCCATACTGCTCCCATTCTCCCATACTGCTCCCATTCTCCCATACTGCTCCCATTCTCTCATACTGCTCCCATTCTCCCATACTGCTCCCATTCTCCCATACTGCTCCCGTTCTCTCATACTGCTCCCATTCTCTCATACTGCTCCCATTCTCCCATACTGCTCCCGTTCTCCCATTCTGCTCCCATTCTCCCATTCTTCTCCCATTCTCCTATACTGCTCCCATTCTCTCATACTGCTCCCATTCTCTCATACTGCTCCCATTCTCCTATACTGCTCCCATTCTCCTATACTGCTCCCATTCTCTCATACTGCTCCCATTCTCTCATACTGCCCCCATTCTCTCATACTGCTCCCATTCTCCCATACTGCTCCCATTCTCCCATTCTTCTCCACTTTCTTTCCTGAATGAACACAGGAGCAATCGGTACCACTCACTCACTGTGTTCATTCAGGAAATGGCCAGTACTGGTTTACAAACCCAACGGTTTACACAACCGGTTTACCAAATGCCAACACCCCCCTCCTTTTCCCCTCATAGGGCAGTTAAAACAATGTAAAGAATAATAAAGTTTAAAAAAATCCCCCTTAATTGCTCATTCACATTCCGGCTGCATGAATGAGTGGTTTGTTCATGCAGCTGGAGCCGTGTTCGGGGTACCCACACACCCACCCTGCCTGAAGGGAGGGGGCCCTGTAAAGTGAGGCCCCAGGATTTCCAACAGCATGTGCTTTTATTTAACAGTAAAAAAAAAAACCTAAAAATCCTTTTTTTTTCCACAGAAAATTATGCACACCAGGAAACGTCACCAGGACATGTTCCAGGACCTAAATCGGAAACTGCAGCATGCGGAGATGGATAAGGAGTCTCCAACAGCGGAGAGCAAGGTGGGCAACCAATGAGAAGAGCCCTGATTACTTTCCTTACCCCCCCCCCCTCTCTTCCACCCACAACCTGTATATAAACCTTCCCTAACTGGGGTCCAGATAGGACACTCTCTGCATGGAGTCTGCCTGCATGGTGCCTGGTATGGTTCAGGATGGGGGGGCTAACCATTATGGGGGTTCAGAATGGGGGGCACTATGGAGGTTCAGGATGGGGGGACCACTATGGGGGTTCAAGATGGGGGTTCAGGATGGGGGGACCACTATGGGGGTTCAAGATAGGGGGGACCACTATGGGGGTTCAGGATGTGGGGGACCACTATGGGAGTTCAGGATGGGGGACACTATGGGGGTTCAGGATGTGTCGGACCACTATGGGAGTTCAAGATGGGGGGGCACTATGGGGGTTCAGGATGGGGGGACCACTATGGGGGTTCAAGATAGGGGGGACCACTATGGGGGTTCAAGATAGGGGGGACCACTATGGGGGTTCAGGATGGGGGGGGCTAACCACTATGGGGGTTCAGGATCGGCAGGGGGTGCACGCTTGTCCCCCCTTTACCGGCCGCATAATTGGATTAAAGGTCTGGTACAGATTTCCTGGGGGACCGCCCTTAAAATCTAGACCAGATAAATTTTTTTTTTTTTTTTTATTCTACACAATTTTATTTTATTTTTTTTCATTCTTGCTGTGGCATGTGCTATTGATGTGATATTTACAGGGGGGGGGGGGGGGGGAATACTATTTAACCCTTTCACTGCCAGAGACATTTTTGTTCCCACACGTTTACCACTTTTGGACCATCCCCTTAATGACCAGGCCATTTTTTGTGATTCGGCACTGCGTTACTTTAACTGACAATTGCGCGGTCGTACGACGCTGTGCCCAAAGAAAATTGACGTCCTTTTCCCACACATAGAGATTTCTTTTGGTGGTATTTGATCACCTGTGCGATTTTTTTTTTTTTTTTGCGCTATAAACAAAAAAAGAGCAACAATTCTGAAAAAAAAGAACAATATTTGTCACTTTTTGCTAGATAACATTCCCAATAATAAAAAAAAAAAAATCTAATTTTTTCATCCTTTTAGGTCAATTTGTATTCTGCTACATATTTTTGGTAAAAAAAAAATCCCAATAAGTGCATATTTACTGGTTTGCGCAAAAGTTATCGCGTCTACAAACTAGGGGAGAGATTTATGTCATTTTTTTTTTACTAGTAATGGCGGCGACCTGCGATTTTTAGCGGGACTGCGACATTGCGGCGGACAGATCGGACCCTTAACTGACATTTTCGACACTTTTGGGGGGACCAGTGACATTACTACAGTAATCAGTGCTAAAAATATGCACTGTCACTGTAATAATGACACTGGCAGGGAAGGGGTTAACACCAGTGGCAATCAAAAGGGTTAAGTGTGTCCCTAGGGGGTGCTTTCTAACTGTGTGGGGGGTGGGCTTATGGAATGAACACAGAGATCTGTGTTCCTAAATAAGAGGATCCCTGTGTTTATCACTGACAAAAAAGCGGTCTGGTGTGTGTACAATGGCAGACCGTCGTTCTGTCTCCACGGGGAGCTATCGCGTCTTGACGGACCCGCTGATTGGCTCCCCCTGTGGCCAATCAGCACGTGCACCCCCACTAGCAATCTCGCAAAGGGATTTACATGTACGTCATTTCACGGGACAGAGCCGACCTTCCGCCATATAACTACGGCGGCTGGTCGGCAAGAGGTTAAAAAAAAAAAAAAAAAGCCGGCAGTGAAATGTCATTTGCTGGCAATTTCAAATACTTTTATCCTTTGTAAATGTCAGCGCAGCATTTGCTGTACATCATATGGACGCACCCGGTGTCGGGACAAGGTCATCTAGAGCCCAGGGGGGACATACTTAACTGCACCCCTCAAGATGTATGCGCATTATGTGTCAGAAAAACCCTCCCCCCCCAAAAAAAATAAAAAAATAAATAATAAAATTTCGAACTAATCTGCATGCTTACCCTCTAAGATCCCCCCTCCTCCTAGTAAAAATCTGCTCCTCTGCTGAAATCCCCCCTCCCAGCACAAATCTTTGCACCCTCATCCTCCCTCCCAGCCCAAATCCTCTTTCCCCAAATCCTCTTTCTCCAAACACACCCCCCCCAAAAAATCCCTCTTTCTAGCACAAATCCACCCCCCCCCCCAAAAAAAAAATAATCTACTAGCACAAATTCCCTCCCCCCTCTACCATATCAGATCTTCTAGCACAACCCCCTCCCCCCCAAAAAAAGAATTTGCTTCTTCACCCCCCCCCTTCCCAGCACAAATCTTTGCACCCCAATCCTCCCTCCCAGCCCAAATCCTCTTTCCCCAAACACCCCCCCCAAAAAAAATCCCTCTTTCTAGCACAAATCCACCCCCCCCCCCCCAAAAAAAATAATCTACTAGCAAAAATTCCCTCCCCCCTCTACCATATCAGATCTTCTAGCACTACCCCCCCCCCCAAAAAAAGAATTTGCGTCTTCTCCCCCCCCCCCTTCCCAGCACACATCTTTGCACCCCAATCCTCCCTCCCAGCCCAAATCCTCTTTCCCCAAACAC
Organism: Pelophylax lessonae; assembly: GCF_965119305.1. Taxonomy (NCBI): domain Eukaryota; kingdom Metazoa; phylum Chordata; class Amphibia; order Anura; family Ranidae; genus Pelophylax; species Pelophylax lessonae. The sequence goes on from NC_138772.1 coordinate 4,784,707, forward strand.
CCCCCCCCAAAAGAATCCCTCCTTCTAGCACAAATCCACCCTCCCCCCCAAAAAAAAATAATCTACTAGCACAAATTCCCACCCCCTCTACCATATCAGATCTTCTAGCACAACCCCCCCCAAAAAAAGAATTTGCTTCTTCTTCCCCCCCCCTTCCCAGCACAGATCTTTGCACCCCAATCCTCCCTCCCAGCCCAAATCCTCTTTCCCCTAACACCCCCCCCCAAAAAAAAAATTCCCTCCTTCTAGCACAAATCCACCCCCCCCCCCCAAAAAAAAATCATCTCCTAGCACAAATTCCCACCCCCTCTACCATATCAGATCTTCTAGCACAGCCCCCCCACCCAAAAAAAATCTGCTCCTTCCTCCTCCCAACACAAATCTTTGCACCCCCATCCTCCCTCCCAGCCCAAATCCTTTTTTCCAAAATCCCTTTTCCCCAACCCCCCCCCAAAAAAAAATCCCTCCTTCTTACACAGATCCACCCACCCTCCCCAAAAAAAATCCACCCCTAGCAAAAATTCCCTCTACCATATCAGATCTTCTAGTACAACCCCCCCCCCCTCCCAAAAAAGAAATCCGCTACTTCCCCCATCCCAACACAAATCTCCCCATATCACCAGTCCTAGCAACACCCCCCCCCCCTCCCTCCAGTTTCCCCTGCTAGAACGATTCTTGCACCTCAAATTCCCCCTCCCAACACAAATACCCCCCACCCCAATCTCCTTGTGGGACCCTCCCTACCTCACATGATACACCAGTGCCCTGGGCAGTCGCCTTTCATGTCCACCACTAGTCCTGGCCCTGGACACACCCCTTCACACACTGGATTAATGCACCCCCCCCCCCAGGCATGGTATTTGATAAATGTTCCTCAGAGCAGTGCTCCCTCCCCATGCTATTTTTTTTAACACCCCCTTGCACCCCCCCCCCCCCCCCATGTTGTCGCTGAAAAACAGCCCTGGTAAAATCAGAGAATTTTAACCTAAAAAAAAAAAAAGGGGGGCACCCAAATCTTTTGGAAATGACACAATGTGTGCTTTTGGGAAATGCTTTTGGTTTAGTGACCCCCCCCCCCCCCCCCAAGAGAACATAAATAACTTCTTTCAACAAGACTCCCTTTCTGTTTATAGGAGGGGGTTTGGGACTTTAATGGAGACACCTGCTCCATATAGATCGAGCTACTCCACCCCAATATATTGGATAAACAAGAGAGAGGTTGGGACTTTAGATGAGGCAATGGCTTGCAGCTGATAAAATGGTGTAATCAATAACAATTTATTGATAATTGGATGATAACAAGAGTGAACGTGACATCTTAGAAAGAATATTGTAAGTTGTTGATATGAGCTGATATATATTCATTGACAACAGATAAATAACAATACATAATTACAAACAATAGCACCATTTCATACATTAAATCAAGGTAAAACATGTAATAGTAGTATGGCGTCACCAGTAAAAGCTCAACGCGTTTCGTGTGCACTTCCTCAGGAGCAGATGCAGGACACGGGTCTGCAAAAAAATTGTATGTATGAGTGTCTAAAGAATCTCACAATTACCCCAGAAATAGGGGAGAAAAGGAGGAAGGGGGAGAAAGAAAAAAATATATCCCATGATAACTTACAAATCAGCTTAAGGTTCAAAATGGTGTTGAAGATGGAGGGTAGCTGAAAAGTGCGTCCAACAGCTACCCTCCATCATTGTCATGGCTCTGTGCAGGACACTTGAGTTCCTCCACACCAAACTGGTCACACCATGTCTTAATAGAGATGTTAGTTGAGAAGACCTGGCTCATTCCCATTTACCCCAAAGGTGATCAGTAAGGTTGAGGTCAGGTTTCTGAAGGCCATTCTAGTTCCTCCACACCAAACTGGTCACACCATGTCTTAATGGAGATGTTAGTTGAGAAGACCTGGTTCATTCCAATTCATCCCAAAGGTGATCAGTAAGGTTGAGGTCAGGTTTCTGAAGGCCACTCAAGTTCCTCCACACCAAGCTGGTCAAACCATGTCTTTATGGAGATGTTAGCTGAGAAGACCTGGTTCATTCCAATTCATCCCAAAGGTGTTCAGTAAGGTTGATGTCAGGTTTCTGAAGGCCACTCAAGTTCCTCCACACCAAGCTGGTCAAACCATGTCTTAATGGAGATGTTAGCTGAGAAGACCTGGTTCATTCCAATTCATCCCAAAGGTGTTCAGTAAGGTTGATGTCAGGTTTCTTAAGGCCACTCAAGTTCCTCCACACCGAACTGGTCACACCATGTCTTAATAGAGATGTTAATTGAGAAGACCTGGCTCATTCCCATTTACCCCAAAGGTGTTTAGTAAGGTTGAGGTCAGCTTTCTGAAGGCCACTCAAGTTCCTCCACACCAAACTGGTCAAACTATATCTTTATGGAGATGTTAGCTGAGAAGACCTGGCTCATTCCAATTCATCCCAAAGGTGCTCAGTAAGATTGAAGTCAGGTTTCTAAAGGCCATTAAAGCTCCTCCACACCAAACTGGTCAAACCATGTCTTAATGGAGATGTTAGTTGAGAAGACCTGGCTCATTCCCATTCATCCCAAAGATGTTCAGTAGGGTTGAGGTCAGGGCTCTGGTCACACCATGTCTATATCGAGCTGGCTTTGTACACAGGGGTCATGTTAGAACATTAAAGGGCCTTCCATAAAGGTTGGAAGAGCACAATTGTCTACAATGTCTTTGCATGTTGTAGCATTGACAGAACCCTTCACTGGAAAAATCTGTACTTAATAACTTGTCCATCATTTTTGGCCTTGTATGTGTAATAGTATAGTGTCCATGAACGTATGGCCATATTATCTATCTATCTATCTGTCTGTCTATCTATCTATCTCTAATTCGAACTTTTTTTTATCATCCTTCAACAGATAGAGAAACAGCAGACACCCAGCAAAAGGTCTTGGGAAGGAATGAGGAAGATTCAGTCTCCACCATCTTGGGTTAAAAAGGACATGGATCCAGTGTCACCTTCTCCCTTAGAACTAAAGACTGTGGAGTGGGAAAAAACGGGGGCGACGATACCTCTGGTGGGGCAAGACATAATTGATCTTCAGACCGAGGTCTGAAGCTTAAGAAAAAGACTTCTTTTTATTTTTAAAGAATATGGTTCCATATAAAACGGAGAGATGTTTGGTTTCTTTTGAAACCTTGTTAAAGTACTTTTTTGCATTGTTCTCAGAAGGGATATTCCGTTTAGGCTCTTAGAGGTAGACACAACGTGCTCTCTCTCCCGGGTGTGTGGCAGAACGAAAAAAAACAAAACAAAAAAACAACGACGTATTGGCTGAGCGGCCAGATGATGAAGTGGACAGAGATCAACTTCGAAAAAGAGTCATCGGCCTTCAAGCGGAGGTGACACTGAGGAATCCACGAAGGTTGGCTGGCAATTATTCAACAAAGAAAAAATCTTCTTCGACAAAAAGACACTCAATAGCTTCCGATAGCAAATAAGAAGTATATAGTACTTTGGTGTATTATATAAAAGCTCTCGGGGCCAGCTGTTATGGAATCAGACCTAAATCTTCAGTGATGTAATACCTTGCTTGATTATCTCCATGAAGTATGTTTAGGTTTCAACCACAAAAAAAAACAAAAAAACGCTAGAGCTGGCCCCGAAAACTGGGTCCCGGTTATCCTTGACTAGTCTGAGTAGATAGAACCAAATAATAATAAAAAAATAAATAAAAAATGAGAGATAATAATAATAATTCAACCCAGCAGAGTGAGGCTTTAAACCTAGATCAAGTGAAGATTATTTGTTGAATGGAAATCTTTGACTGTTATGAAGAGAACCGCATAAGAATTCCTTTTGATTGACCAATCTTCACCCTCTGCTAGGTCAAGCAGATGATTTTTTTTGTTACGATAAGATTGTTCTAAGCAAAAACGTTAATATATATAGTTTTGTAACAATGGCTTGTGGGACTTGACGGACTGCATTAAAAAAAAAAAAAAAAAAAATAAGCTATGGAGACCCAATAAAGTGTTCCCAAACTTTAGAGCACTTGTTTCTTTGCTCTTCTCCTTTTCGAGAAACTTTCCATTTGACCGAGGAACTTCCGAAGGACGAGGTTTGCCTGGTAGCGGTTGGTTTGGGAGTCTACCGCAACTTGACCGCTTCTTCAATAAAATGTCCAAGAGGGGTACGAAACGCAAGAGGTGGAATCCAAGTATCCACAACAACTTCTGTTGCGTCAAATGGAAAATAAAAAGATGCATAATTTAACCTTAAAGCAAGTTGCTTGATATGCAAGCATTTTTTTTTTTATTTTGGCTCCAGTGTTATTTTTATTTTTGGAAAAAAAATAATGACATTTATCTTGTCATGACCTGTATATTAAATAAATCTATTAATGTTTAAATGATTTAAAAAAAAAAAATCCAAAATAGTAAATAAAGGAGAAAAAAAAAAAAAAAGATTACTTAAAACTGTGATGTAATTGTCAGATTTTAGATTATATATATGAAGAGAAAGCACAAGGCATCAAGTGCCGTGTTGTATGATATTGTAATTATTATAATTACACATAATGAATTTTACCATATAAATATCTTTTTACTGTGTTTTAATTTTTTTAACACTCAAATTGTCCCGATCATCAAATCCCCCCCCCCCCCCCAAAAAAAACATTAGCAATGTTATGTAATAACTATGTGTTTGTTTAATAACTGTTATTTTTTTATTTTTTTTATTTTTGTTTTGTTTTTTTCCTTTGCCCAATTACCCCCGTTACTTTTTATTTTTTATGTTTTGTTTTTTCCGATCTGTGTTTGTCAGTTTTTTTGTACAGTTTTCTGAGCACAAATGAATGTGTTTTATTTCTAATAAAAAGCATATAAAGAACATTGTGCTTTTTCCTGCTCTATAAATTAAATATGGGTTAAAAAAACAAACAAAAACATGCTTTCTCTTACGTCCTCCGACAGTCGCTGCCCACTCATACAGTCTTCACCAATGGGTATTGACTTCCTCTCCACAGGAGTAGCTAGGCATAAGACTTGTTAAAAACAAAAGCATTTAACATAGACACACCCATGGGGGCTGTCCCACTGGTCAATACCCCCCCTGCAGTAAGCCATCCCAACTCAGTTTGTCTTCTGCCTAGCGTTAGGAGTAGATAGGCTTCCCTGTGCTGAGGCTACAGTCTCAGCCTTCTAATCCTTTTTTTTATGATTTTTATTTGCAAGAATGTCATTTTTTCTTTGTGTAACGGAACCTCAGACCCACACTGTACTTGTGGTCTTCCGTCAGTATACGGCTTCCTCCCAGTCATGAACATAGATATCAAATCCCAGCCACCGTCATACAAAACTAGCCTTACAGTTTGTATACTGGAAACAACTAACTCCTTTATTAAAAAAGAAACAGACTTTTATACACTTTAGAAGTAGGTTGGTCACTACATGAATATTTACCCAAAACATCACACAATGAATAGCTAACGAGGTACAGCTGACTCATGGCTAATCCCAATTAACATGCTAATTAATTCATTACACTTAAGCCAGCCTGGAAGACCAGACTGCCGGTGTTGTAAAATTTAATTGGACCGATGAAAATTCCGGACCCTCGTCACTTCCGGTGACACTACGTCACCACCAGCTGGTGCGACAGCTGTTGCGAGCCCCGGTGCGCATGCACCAAAGACATTTTCCAGGTCCAATGAAATTTTAAGACTTTGCTAACAGCTGACTGAGAGGAGGAGGAGGGGCTGAGGTAGGACGACAACACCGCCGCGGGAAAATTTTATAACACCGCCGCATCATCGAGCAAGGAACATGTTGCAGAGCTGACTTAGAGGGGTTCTCTATTAGTTCTCTATTAACTAATTCTCTATTACTTTCCATAGAGAATGCGGAATTCACTTCTATGTGAGGGCGGAAGTCTATGGACCTCAGGCGGAGGTATGTGTCAGTAAGGGCGGAAGTATCAGGAGAACAGGCGGAAGTGGCTCTATGTGAGGGCGAATGTCTAGGGACCTCAGGCGGTGTCCTAAAATTTTATATATATTCACTTCCTTCTCGCCTCCTCGGGACGGACAGTCCCCTCTAAGTCAGCTCTTGATGCGGCGGTGTTGTAAAATTTTCCCGCGGCGGTGTTGTCGTCCCACCTCAGCCCCGCCTCCTCTCAGTCAGCTGTTAGCAAAATCTTAACATTTCATCGGACCTGGAAAATGTCTTGGGTGCTGTCGCTCCAGCTGGTGGTGACGTAGTATCACCGGAAGTGACCGGAAGTGACGAGGGTCCGGAATTTTCACGGGTCCGACTAAATTTTAGAACACCGGCACCAAAGCTAAAACAAGATACAAATACACATATCATAGTGTAAATACTGAGAACCCACTGTAAACAATAGGTGAGCAAATCATCATGATTTACAATGCGTGGAAGACAGGTGTTTGAGCTGATGACATGCATCTGTTACATGTCTGACCAACTGAAGCAGTCCAAACCATCAATGTATCTGTCACATTGTTTTTTTCACTGTCAGTGACGGTGCGAACCGTCTCACTTTGCTTTACTAGCTGTTTATTTTGTCAGCTTTAGTTTAGTCGGATCTTCGGACGAAGATGGATTTTGTGGAGCTGGGAATCAGACTGGTCGCCCTGGGTCTCCAGGGCAGAGGGTCAGATGGATCCCCAGCCCGCCATCGAGCGTTCAGCCATGTGTTCACCCTGGCATTACGAACGACCCGTCCCTGTTCACAGGGATGCAGCCTGTGAGGTGGCTACCTCACTGGACACATCTACGGTTTGTACCGTATGCTGCAGTGTCCTGCATTTTGGCTGACGGCATTCCCTGCTATCTGAGGGCAGCGGCTTTCCGTTTGATGAGAGGCACCCCACGCCATCCGGTACAGGTAAGTACTCTCTGTGTGGGGCCTCTGTCTGGGGCTGGCAGTCCTGTGTGCTGTGGTATCCCCTCATGTCTGTGCGTTTGTGGGGCTCACTGATGCGATCCCTGCGGGGGTCTTTTTTAATTGCACTGCTGTCGCTGTGTGTGTGTTTGGGGGCCCCTCTCCTGTGTCAGTTTGGTGTTTGGAGGGGCAGACTGTGTGTGCGGCGGCCGCTGCGGGGTAAAAACCGCGCGGTCCGCCATTTTAAGTGTGGGCAGCATGTCTGGCTTCACTATGGGCTTTTTACACAGCTTCTATGTAGTGATTTTGGCGCCATCCGGCGCCATCTTGTGGGTGGCATCAGATCGTTCTGTGCACATGTCGGCGGCCATCTTGCCGAAGCCTCCCATTACTTCCTATGGGCAGCCATTTTCCCTTAGCCTGCAGCATATAGTTCAGTCTCTGGCGACCTCACTTCCTTTTCCTCTGGAGCAGTGATCTGTGTGGTGACACTCTGTGGGGCTCTGCAAACTGTCCTTTCCATTTTCTTCTGTTTTATCCTTTCTGGCTCAGTTTTGTCCCTGCGGGGGGTCTGTGTACACAGTCTATTTAGCGGTGTGCTGCGGGGTCCACGGCGCTCTTAAAGGGCCAGTACCTTGGAAAAATTGTTTTTCTGCAATGGAATCTCAGGACAGCAAATTCCCCCCAGCCTTGGTGGGGGACCCCAGTTCTGCTGAATCCCCCGCCCTGACGAATTTGGCTGCTGTGGTGGCAACTTTAGTGTCCAACATGGAGGTGCTGATGACTGAACGGGCTGCTAGGAAAAGGCCTAGGATCTCTTTCTCTTCTGATTCAGAAGGTGATGTGGCTGCTGTGGGTGGTGTGCCCCTTTCAGGGTCTCGCTCTTCTCAGGACCAGCTAGGGTCTGAGGGGGAGGTGGAGGGGGTAGATGATTCTCCCCCTGGATCGCCTGAAGAACGCGCAGCTATGGATGCGTTAATTTCTTCTGTAAAAGAAACACTACATTTGGAGGATGAGCCCAATCCTCCGGGCATTGTGTCCTCTTTTGGTACACATAGGACCCGCAAGTCGGCGCAGGTTTTTCCCTGCCCCGCTGAGTTTCATCACACGGTGAATGAACAATGGCGCAGCTTGAAACGCCCCTTCACGGTGCCTAAACGGTTTCAACTGCTTTACCCCTTTGCGTCTTCTACGGATTCACGCTGGTGTGTGGCTCCCCAGGTAGATCACACTGTGGCCGTGTTAAACAAGGCTACCCTGTTTCCCACTGAAGATACTCCGGTGTTCCGGGATCCTACGGACAGGAGGTTGGAGTCTCTCTCCCGCCATGCTTACATGGTGGCAGGTTCCATGCTAAAACCTATTTTTGCCTCTGTCATGGTGGGTCAGGCGGTGGCGGATTGGACTAAGGTGCTTAGATGCACTCTCGTGACTAATTCTGCCCCCCTGCTACGGGGTCATGTATTTGTGCGATGCGGCCTTAAATGAGGCCCCTTTGGCTGCGCGCCTGTCTAGCGTCGCGGTACTTAACCGTCGACTGATCTGGTTGAAGAGCTGGTCGGCTGACCAGACATCACGGAAAACGGTGGCTGATTTTCCCTATGCAGGTTCTCGCCTTTTTGGTTAGGCCCTCGATACTTTGGTTAAAGGAGTCACTGGGAGCACTTTGTTGCCCCAGAATCCGAAGAACAAGTTTTTTCACGGAGATCAAGGGAAAACCTTTCAAGGGCCAAAGTGGCCAGAGAAAGCCCTGGGTGGGCAAACAAAAGTCCGGCCACGCCGGTGCGGCAGCTCAGTCCGCCTCTGCCTGAAGGGGCGCCCTCACCCGTTTCAGCGGTGGGGGGACGTTCGCGCGGTTTCCTCCAACCTTGGCTGCTCCGCATTCCGGACAAGTGGGTTCAGGAAATCATTCGATCAGGATACAAGATCGAATTCCTTTCGCGGCCGGCGGACAGATTCTTTCCCTCAAATCTTCATTTGACCCCAGAGCGTTTGCGAGACCTGCATCGGACCTCCTTGCCCAGGGGGTGGTTGTCCTGGTGCCTCATCAGGACAGATTTCTGGGGTTCTACTCGAATCTGTTCACTGTGCCCAGAAAGGAGGGCAAGGTGCGTCCGATTCTGGACTTGAAGGCTCGGAACCGCTTTGTGCGAGTTCGAAAGTTCCGCATGGAATCTTTCTGCTCGGTGGTGGCCTCCCTGAGTCCAGGGGAATTTCTGGCCTCTATCAACCTGAAGGATGCGTACCTGCACATCCCCATTTTCGAGGGTCATCAGAGGTACCTCCGATTCGCAATAGCGGAGGACCACTATCAGTTCGTAGCGTTACCTTTCGGTCTCGCTTCGGCTCCAAGGGTCTTTACCAAAGTGCTGGTGCCTGTTCTGGGCCTGTTGCGGGCACAGGGCATTGTGGTCTTGGGATATCTGGACGATCTCCTGTTAAGATCGAGTGCCAGTCAGAGCCTGTTGCGCGATCTGTCAACTACTGTACAAACGTTCCAGGAGTTCAGTTGGACCATCCACGTTCAGAAGTCGACTTTGTCTCCTTCGGTTCGTCTTCCCTATTTGGGAATGGTTTTAGACTCTGCTCAAGCGAAGGTGTTTCTGCCGGAGGACAAGCTCCGGACCCTACAGAACGAGATCAGGTCCCTCAGGGACAACGAAGTCTCGTCAATCAGGACCTGCATGCGGCCCCTGGGGTTGATGGTGTCGGCCTTCGAGGCGATACCATTTGCTCAGTTCCACACTCGGTCTCTTCAAGCGGAGATCCTGGCCAGGTGGGACAGACTGCCTTAGTCCTTGGATCTGAGTGTCTCGTTGGGTCGCCAGACCAGAATGGATCTTCTGTGGTGGCTTCAGTCCCCGGCTGTGTCGGAAGGAAAATCCTTCCGGCCGTTACTGTGGACAGTGATTACCACGAATGCCAGCCTGTCGGGCTGGGGTGGCGTCCTGGGCAACCTGTCTGCCCAGGGCACTTGGTTGGAGGAGGAGTCCTCCCTTCCGATCAACATCTTGGAATTGAGAGCGATCAAACTGTGTCTCTTCCAGTGGTCGGATCGACTTCTGGGCCGTCCTGTATGGGTACAAACAGACAATGCTACCGCGGTGGCTTACATCAACCACCAAGGGGGCACCAGGAGTGCCCGGGGCGGCCCGGGAGGTAGCCAGAATTCTGTCCGATACTCATGTCCCAGCAATTTCGGCAGTTCACATTCCGGGTGTGGAGAATTGGCAGGCCGATTATCTGAACCGCCAGACCCTGAACCAGGGGGAATTGTCCCTACACCCGGAGGTCTTCCAAATGCTGTGTGCGAAGTGGGGATCCCCGGATGTGGATCTGTTTGCGTCTCGGCTAAACAATAAGGTGGAAAGGTTCGTGGCAAGAACACGCAATCCTCTGGCAGATGCCTCGGATGCGCTGGTGGCCCCTTGGCATCAGTATCGTCTGATGTATGCCTTTCCTCCGATTCAGTTGTTATCCAGGTTCCTTCGCAGATTGGCTTCGGAACCGACGTTAGTGATTCTGGTGGCGCCGGACTGGCCACGCCGGTCCTGGTACGTGGACATCATTCACCTGGCTGTTGAGCCCCTCTGGCGGCTCCCAATGCGGGAAGATCTTCTGTCTCAGGGACCGATCTTCCATCCTGCTTTACAGTCGCTGGCTTTAACGGCATGGCTGTTGAAAGTCAGGTCCTGAGAGACAGGGGTCTCTCTTCAGAGGTCATTCCTACTTTAATCAAGGCTAGGAAAGCCTCATCTGGTAAGATTTATTACCGTACATGGAAAGCTTATTTTGCCTGGTGTGAGTCCAGTGGCTTCTCTCCTTGTTCCTACTCGGTGGCGAGAGTGTTGGCTTTCCTCCAGTCTGGTGTGGACCAGCGCCTTGTGCTGGCCACGATTAAGGGCCAGGTGTCTGCACTGGCGGTCCTTTTTCAACACACTGTGGCATCTCATTCCTTAATTTGCACTTTCATTCGAGGTGTGCGTCACTTGGCGCCTCCCCGGAGGGCGCCTTTACCTCCATGGGACTTGAACTTGGTTCTGTCCGTGTTGCAGCGTCCTCCCTTTGAGAACATCCGGGAGATATCGTTGCCTCTGCTGTCTAAGAAGGTTGCCTTTCTGGTGGCGATCACTTCGGCTCGCAGAGTGTCGGAGTTGGTGGCCTTGTCTTGCCGCTTTCCTTACCTGGTGGTTCACAAGGATAAGGTGGTCTTGCGACCTAACCTGTCCTTTCTTCCTAAGGTGGTTTCTGATTTTCACCTTAATGAGGACATTGTTTTGCCTTCGCTCTGTGCGAATCCTAAGCATCCTAAGGAGGTTGCGTTGCATTCCTTGGATGTTGTAAGGGCGATCAGGGGTTTACCTGTCGTCCACTGAACCCTTTCGAAGATCGGATTCTCTCTTTGTTCTTCCTGAGGGACCTCGGAAGGGTATGGCTGTGTCTGCAGTGACCATTGCCAAATGGATCAGACAGACAATTGTTCAGGCCTATGCTACGTTCCTCCCTTCCCTGTTAAGGCGCACTCTACCAGATCTATGAGTACGTCCTGGGCTTACCGGCATCAGGCTTCGGTGGCCCAGGTGTGCAAGGCTGCGACTTGGTCATCGGTGCACACCTTTTCCAAATTCTATAAGATTGATGTTCTGGCATCAGCTGATGCCTCCTTTGGCCACAATGTTCTCTGTGCGGCAGTGCCATAGGGGACCCTGGTTTTTTTTGTGGGTCCCTGGCTGTTGGGGTTGTTTATTCCCTGGGTTATTTGATTTCCTGGGTTGTTGCTCCTGTTGAGCCTATTCTGTTGCCCAGAAGGTTCTCTTACTGTTCGTGTAAGGTTCCTTTCTCTGATGTGGGTACTGCGTTGCCTTTTATATGGTTGCGTCTCCCACCCCTCATGTCTAAACTGCTTTGGGACATCCCATTGGTGAAGAGTGTGGTGTATGAGTGGGCGGCGACTGTCGGAGGACGTAAGAGAAAACTGAATTTTTGTAAAATCTTACCGTAAAATTCCTTTCTCTGAGTCCTCCGACAGTCGCTGCCCCCGCCCCTCTTTTGGGGTTCTTGTACACTTACTGCTATGCTACCAAACTGAGTTGGGATGGCTTACTGCAGGGGGGTATTGACCAGTGGGACAGCCCCCATGGGTGTGTCTATGTTAAATGCTTTTGTTTTTAACAAGTCTTATGCCTAGCTACTCCTGTGGAGAGGAAGTCAATACCCATTGGTGAAGACTGTATGAGTGGGCGGCGACTGTCGGAGGACTCAGAGAAAGGAATTTTACGGTAAGATTTTACAAAAATTCTGTTTTTCCCTGCTCTATAAATTAATATGGGTAAAAAAACAAAACAAACAAAAAGAAACATGACTTTTTCTGCTCTATAAATTATATACAGTATCTCACAAAAGTAAGTACACCCCTCACATTTTTGTAAATATTTTATTTTATCTTTTCATGTGACAACACTGAAGAAATGAGACTTTGCTACAATGTAAAGTAGTGAGTGTACAGCTTGTATAACAGTGTAAATTTGCTGTCCCCTCAAAATAACTCAACACACAGCCATTAATGTCTAAACCACTGGCAACAAAAGTGAGTACACCCCTAAGTTACAATGTCCAAATTGGGCCCAATTAGCCATTTTCCCTCCCCGGTGTCATGTGACTCGTTAGTGTTACAAGGTCTCGGGTGTGAATGGGGAGCAGGTGTGTTAAATTTGGTGTTATCGCTCTCACTCTCTCATACTGGTCACTGGAAGTTCAACATAGCACCTCATGGCAAAGAACTCTCTGAGGATCTGAAAAAAAGAATTGTTGCTCTACATAAAGATGGACTAGGCTATAAGAAGATTGCCAAGACCCTGAAACTGAGCTGCAGCATGGTGGCCAAGACCATACAGCGGTATAACAGGACAGGTTCCACTCAGAACAGGCCTCACCATGGTAGACCAAAGAAGTTAAGTGCACGTGCTCAGCGTCCTATCCAGAGGTTGTCTTTGGGAAATAGAAGTATTTGCTGAAGGGGTGGGGGGGTCAGTCTGTCAGTGCTCAGACCATACGCCACACACTGCAAATTGGTCTGCATGGCTGTCGTCCCAGAAGGAAGCCTCTTCTAAAGATGATGCACAAGAAAGCCTGCAAACAGTTTACTGAAGACAAGCAGACTAAGGACATGGATTACTGGAACCATCTCCTGTGGTCTGATGAGACCAAGATAAACTTATTTGGTTCAGATGGTATCAAGTGTGTGTGGCGGCAACCAGGTGAGGAGTACAAAGACAAGTGTGTCTTCCTACAGTCAAGCATGGTGGTGGGAGTGTCATGGTCTGGGGCTGCATGAGTGCTGCCGGCACTGGGGAGCTACAGTTCATTGAGGGAACCATGAATGCCAACATGTACTGTGACATACTGAAGCAGAGCATGATCCCCTCCCTTCAGAGACTGGGCCACAGGGCAGTATTCCAACATGATAACGACCCCAAACACCTCCAAGACGACCACTGCCTTGCTAAAGAAGCTGAGGGTAAAGGTGATGGACTGGTCAAGCATATCTCTAGACTAAAAACCCTATTGAGCATCTGTGGGCCATCCTCAAACAGAAGGTGGAGGAGCGCAAGGTCTCTAACATCCACCAGCTCTGTGATGTCATCATGGAGGAGGGGAAGAGGACTCCAGTGCCAACCTGTGAAGCTCTGGTGAACTCCATGCCCAAGAGGGTTAAGGCAGTGCTGGAAAATAATGGTGGCCACACAAAATATTGACACTTTGGGATCAATTTGGTCATTTTTAACTTAGGGGTGTACTCACTTTTGTTGCCAGCGGTTTAGACATTAATGGCTGTGTGTTGAGTTATTTTGAGGGGACAGTAAATTTACACTGTTATACAAGCTGTACACTCACTACTTTACATTGTAGCAAAGTGTCATTTCTTCAGTGTTGTCACATGAAAAGATAGAATAAAATATTAACAAAAATGTGAGGAGTGTACTTACTTTTGTGAGATACTGTGTGGGTTAAAAAAAAAAAAAAGATGTTTCCAGCTCTATAATTTAAATAAACCCCCCCCCCCCAAAAAAAAAAAAAAAAACATGTATTTTACTCTAATCCACAGTTGTTCACTATAAAGTGTATGTAAAGCCTGTATGTTCTTTTTGTTTTGGATGAAGTAGGGACTGGTTAAGAGCCCATTATTATTATTTTTTATTTTTTTTATATTTTTCATTATTTCCTGACCCAAAGATATTTCCTCCTGTCACCCTACCATATGTCCCCACTAAAAAAAGAAAACTTGTCAGTGGCCCTAACCCTTCACTACTCTACCCAAATCCTAATACAAAATGTTGGCTTTACATACCCTTTAACCACTTGCTGTCCAGTCGTTGTACATAAATGGTGCGACCAAGCAGGTTGGAAGGCTGTTTTAATATGGCCTCCTCTTTTAAGTGCTTGTGCGCACTCTCTAGCGCCTGCATGAGCACCACAATGTGAATGCACTGAATGAACGTACAGAGCTAGTGAGAGTGGCTCTGTACCATGTGATTACTGTGACCAATCAGTTTCTATTCTGAAAAAAAAATGGGCATTTGGGGGGGGGGGGGGGGGTTGTTATTTTCTATGTTTAAACAGAAAGTAAGGGTAACAGCTTTTTGGTTTTATATTTTTTGTTTATATTTTATCTTTTATATAATAAAAAAAAATGCTAGTAATTATAAATAGAAAGTTCTATCGTTTTTTTTAAAAAAGATATAAAATTCATTTGGGTGCAGTTTTTCATGGATTAGGATGCCAATCCTCAAGTGGTTTATTGAAAAGTCGATCCATCCACAACGAACCTGTATCATCTGTTGTTGAGCAAAAAAAAAAAAAATAGGAAAAAAAATAAATTATCACATTTTTTATTCATGAAAATTGTGGTTTCCATTAAATCGCTCTACAATTCCAGTGGAAATATCTGTTTCCAAGGACACCCTCGAAAAGTCTAACCCCCCAACTGCTGCAGCATGGGAAGGCTCAATGCTTCCATTGAAAGCTGAAGTTTAATCTATTTATATTTTGCCATCCCTGGTTTGCCCCTCCCCCTTCCCCTTCCCCATGAACATTAATATGATTTTTTTATACAAACCTCACAGTTTTTATTACATACTTTGTTTTAGGCTCCGTGTCATAATCACTGGATCTCTGTCCTTCTCTCTGCAATACAGGCAGATCTTGGCTGGTGGGAGGGGCCGGCAGGATGCTATACTTTGCAAACTGTGAAAAACATCACAACACCCTACCTCAGTACTCCTCTCAAGAGCCCTGATGTAAGCAGTGGGCTGGCTCTTGGGAGGAACTATGCAAATATCACAATGGCTTGATGGGTGGGGTGGGCATTCCTAAGCAGGGTGCATTTGCATGTAGACCACTCTCATGTGATGCTGAGCCTCCATATTGGAAAGTGGACTCAATAATAACCCCCATCATTGGCGTTAGTGGACTCAATAATAACCCCCATTAGTGGACTCCATAATAGCCCCCATCATCAGCGTCAGTGGACTCAATAATAACCCCCGTCAGTGGACTCAATAATTGCACCCATCATTGGAATCAATGGACTCAATAATAACCCCCATCATTGGCATCAATGGACTCAATAATAACCCCATCATTGATGCAGTGGACTCAATAATAACCCCCATCATTGGTGTCAGTGAACTCCTCAATAATAGCCCCCATCATTGGTGTCCGTGTACTCAATAATAACCCCCATCATTGGCATCAGTGGACTCAATAATAACCCCCATCATTGGCATCAGTGGACTCAATAATAACCCCCATCATTGGCATCAATGGACTCAATAATAACCCCCATCATTGGCATCAGTGGACTCCTCAATAATAACCTCCATCATTGGTGTCAGTGGACTCCTCAATAATAACCTCCATCATTGGTGTCAGTGGACTCCTCAATAATAACCTCCATCATTGGTGTCAGTGGACTCCTCAATAATAACCCCCATCATTGGTGTCAGTGGGCTCAATAATAACCCTCATCACTGGTGTCAGTGGACTCAATGATAACCCCCATCATTGGCATCAGTGGACTCAATAATAACCCCCATCATTGGTGTCAGTGGACTCCTCAATAATATCCCCCATCATTGGTGTCGATGGACTCATCAATAATAACCCCAATCATTGGTGTCAGTGGATTCCTCAATAATAACCCCAATCATTGGAATCAGTGGACTCCTTAAAAATAACCCCCATCATTGGTGTCAGTGGACTCCTCAATAATATCCCCCATCATTGGTGTCTCTGTCATCTGACTGGTGCCCAATAGCCCACAGGACATGTGTTGGGCTCCAGCGACATTGACCCAAAGAGAAGCACAGAGACCCAGTAATGACATCACTGGGTCTAAAATAAAGTATGCATACCTCCCAACTTTTCAACTTCAGAATGAGGGACTCTTGATGGAGGAAGAGCAAAATGTGGGTGTGGCCAAGGAGTGTGGTTAAACACAGTCCTGGCTTCCTTGTACCTTAAAAAATATACTTTGTCTTAAAGATGAACTCCTATAAAATAGGCAATCAAACTGTTGGCGCTATATAAATCCTGTATAATAATATAATAAAAATAGTCAGGGACCGCATAGCAACCAGCAACAGTTAAGATAATGAACACTTTGGTTAGACGCAGGGACGGACCTAGCCTGTCTGATGTGGGGGTACAACAAATGTCAGGGGGACAGAGGATGCAAGGTCAGCAGGGCAATGTATAGGAGTCGGTAGGGCAGTGTACAGGGGGTCAGCAGGGCAATGTATAGGAGTCGGTAGGGCAGTGTACAGGGGGTCAGCAGGGCAGAGGATGAGAGGTCAGCAGGAAGGTGTACAAAAGTCTGTAGGGCAGTATACAGGGGGTCAGCAGGTGGAGAGCAGGGGCCAGCAGGGTGGAGGACAGGAATCAGCATGGCAGAGGAGAAGGGTCTGAAGGGCAGTGTAAAGGCCGTCAGCAGGGCAGAGGACAGGGTTTAGCAGGGTGCAGATTAGGGGTCAGCAGGGTGGGGAGCAGGGGTCAGCAGGGTGGAGGACAGGAATCAGCACGAAAGAGGAGAAGGGTCTGCAGGGCATTGTACAGGGGGTCAGCAGGATAGAGGACCAGGGTCAGCAGGGTGGAGGACAGGAATCAGCACGAAAGAGGAGAAGGGTCTGCAGGACATGTGACAGGAGGCCAGCAGGGCAGAGGACAGGGGGGGTCAGCAGGGTGGAGAGCAGGAAACAGCATGGCAGAGGAGAAGGGTCTGCAGGGCAGTGTACAGGGGGTCAGCAGGGCAGAGGACAGGGTTTAGCAGGGTGCAGATTAGGGGTGAGCAGGGTGGAGTACAGGGGTCAGCAGGGTGGAGGACAGGAATCAGCAGGGCAGAGGAGAAGGGTCTGCAGGACATTGTACAGGGGGTCAGCAGGACAGGGGCCAACAGGGTGGGGGACAGGAATCAGCATGGCAGAGGAGAAGGGTCTGCAGGGCAGTGTACAGGGGGTCAGCAGGGCAGAGGACAGGGTTTAGCAGGGTGCAGATTAGGGATGAGCAGGGTGGAGTGCAGGGGTCAGCAGGGTGGAGGACAGGAATCAGCATGGCAGAGGAGAAGGGTCTGCAGGGCATTGTACATGGGGTCAGCAGGGCAGAGGACAGGGGTCAGCAGAGTGGAGAGCAGGAATCAGCATGGCAGAGGAGAAGGCTCTGCAGAGCAGTGTATGGGGGTCAGTGGGCCAGAGAACAGGGGTCAGCAGGGTGGAGGACAGGAATCAGCATGGCAGAGGAGAAGGGTCTGCAGAGCAGTGTTTATGGGGGGTTAGCAGGATAGAGGACCAGGGTCAGCATGGTGGAGGACAGGAATCAGCATGGCAGAGGAGAAGGGTCTGCAGGGCAGTGTACAGGCGGTCAGCAGGGCAGAGGACAGGGTATAGCAGGGTGCAGATTAGGGGTCAGCAGGGTGGAGAGCAGGGGTCAGCAGGGTGGAGGACAGGAATCAGCACGAAAGAGGAGAAGGGTCTGCCGGACATTGTACAGGAGGCCAGCAGGGCAGAGGACAGGGGTCAGCAGGGTGGAGAGCAGGAAACGGCATGGCAGAGGAGAAGGGTCTGTAGGGCAGTGTACAGGGGGTCAGCGTGGCAAAGGACAGGGTTTAGCAGGGTGCAGATTAGGGGTGAGCAGGGTGGAGTGCAGGGGTCAGCAGGGTGGAGGACAGGAATCAGCATGGCAGAGGAGAAGGGTCTGCAGGGCATTGTACAGGGGGTCAGCAGGGCAGAGGACAGGGGTCAGCAGGGTGGAGAGCAGGAATCAGCATGGCAGAGGAGACGGCTCTGCAGAGCAGTGTATAGGGGGTCAGCAGGGCAGAGGACAGGGGTCAGCAGGGTGGAGAGCAGAGGTCAGCAGGGTGGAGAGCAGGGGTCAGCAGGGTGGAGGACAGGAATCAGCATGGCAGAGGAGAAAGGGTCTGCAGGGCAGTGTTCAGGGGCTCAGCAGGGCAGAGGACAGGGGTCAGCAAGGTGAAGGACAAGAATCAGCACGGCAGAGAAGAAGGGTCTGCAGGCCAGTGTACAGGGGTCAGCAGGGCAGAGGACAGGGGTCAGCAGGGTGGAGAGAAAGAATAAGCATGGAAGAAGAGAAGGCTCTGCAGGGCAGTGTATGGGGGTCAGCAGGGCAAGGCTCAGGAATCAGTATGGCAGAGAAGAAGGGTCACAAGGGCAGAGGACAGGGATCAGCAGGATGGAGGACAAGTAGTCAGAAGGGCAGTAGTCCACCCCCTTAGGAGCCGCAAGTAGAACAGGATCCCCACTCTTTACAGACAGGCAAATGTTCACAGGCACTCAGAGTCAGAAAAACCAGTCCAGTACTTTGTTTTTTGTTTTTATAGAGGGATTAGAACTTGGATAGGGATTGGGAATTTATGGGATGCCCACTGGATTTCAAACAACTTCAGGGACAACTTCTCCTGTATACAGTCTATATACACTTCCAGCCCGTCTGACTGCAGCTACCCCTTTTACTATCCCTCCGGGCTGACCTCTCCACAGTCTTATCCAGACTGGCACTC
The DNA here is from genome assembly GCF_965119305.1 of Pelophylax lessonae. Classification (NCBI taxonomy): domain Eukaryota; kingdom Metazoa; phylum Chordata; class Amphibia; order Anura; family Ranidae; genus Pelophylax; species Pelophylax lessonae. The sequence continues at coordinate 4,803,662 of NC_138772.1, forward strand.
TCTCCTGAGTTCTCCCGACTGTTCACTCCCCAGGCTACCCAGCTGACTTTTTAGGAGATCGCCTAGACATGCTGACCTACTCCCGCTGTCCTCTTCTTGCTCCTGTGCCTCCAGGAAGGATTCCTTTGTGTGTTGTAGGGGGTGCACTGCAAGGACCTCCAACAGCCTCCTCAGCACTCCATCTTCCGCCCTACTCCCCTTGCTGGCAGGACCCATTAATAATTTATGAGGTGGCAGCCTAATTTGCTGGGGATTGGCTAGGGCCCTCATCAATACTCCAAGTAGCTCATCCTAGATGCCACCCTCTACTTTTGGAAGCTTCTCCAAGCTTGGAGACATGGGGTTAGAAGGTCAGTGTACAGTGGTCAGCAGGACAGAGAACAGGGAGTCAGCAGGGCAGTGCATAGGGGTCAGCAGGACGGAGGACAGAAGGTCAGTAGGGCAGGGTACAGGCCTCAGCAGGACAGAGGACTGGAGTCAGTAGGGCAGGGTACAGGGGTCAGCAGGACAGAGGACAGGCAGTTAGTAGGGCAGTGTACAGGCGTCAGCAGGACAGAGGACAGGGGGTTAGTAGGGCAGTGTACAGGGGTAAGCAGGACGGGGGACAGGGGGTCAGTAGGGCAGGGTACATGAGTCAGCAGGATCGGGGACAGGGGGTCAGTAGGGCAAGGAACAGGAGTCAGCAGGATGGAGGACAGGGAATTAGTAGGGCAGTGTACAGGGGTCAGCAGGATTAAAGACAAGGGATCATTCGGGGAGTGTACAGGGGTCAGCAGGACGAACAACAGGAGTCAGTAGGGCAGGATATAGGGGGTCAAACCCCCCATTTCTTCTCTTAACCAAAATCCCCCCACCCCCTCCTAGCACAAATCCCCCTTATTCCTTCTCCTAGCAAAAATCACCCCCCCCCCCCCCCAATTAACCTTCCCTACACAAACGCCCCCCCCCCCTTTCACAAACCTCTAATGGCAACTCAAGTACATATGATTTTTACCCTCCTCCCAAACTTACCGGTGGGAAATCGCTGGGGTGGGGTGGGAAGGTTGCAGGCTGTGCTCTCCCCCTCCTGTCATACCAGTGCTTCGCCATACACCACATGATATCAGATCCATAGATCAGATTATACACTGTATGATTACCGCCCCCCCCCCCCCCACCCCGTCCACATTTCCTGCTGCTGGACGATGAGCAGCTCTTGGAGAACATAGGGCGCACTAATCCTACAGTGTACAGTCCAATCTATGGATCCAGTGTTGTGGTGGGGGGGGGGGGGGTTTACAGGTGAAAAATGGGGGGGGGCAGACCACCCCACCACCCCCATAGATCCGGCTATGACATAGCTCCTCCCTGCCTCCCCCTCTTGTCTGTGTGCAGGGAAGCATCACAGCCAAGGCGGAGGCGGGTTAAGCGTCAGGCTGCTCTGCATCTCTCACCGTGGGCTGCCTCTCACATATACACAGCTATGCTTGCAGCATGCGGGACCCCAGACAGCTAACATAAGCCGCAGGGCGGGTATTACTGGTGTCTGAGCTAGTGCATGCTTGCGGGCAAACCACTGGCGCCAAGAGCTGAAACTTGTTCTGGCACTGGGCTCCGCTCTGGGACAAAGCCTTGATTCGCCGGGACATACATCAAAATCCCGGGACAGTCCCGGTGAATCCGGAGCGGTTTGGAGGTATTGGTATTCCATAAAAACAGAAAGGTTTTATATAAAAATGTTATTATCATGTTAATGAGGGGGGAGGGGGCCAGGGAAAGGGAAATAGAAGCAGATTAAACTTCAGCTTTAGGATAGACATTTTTCCTGTGCTCATCATTGTGAATGTGAAAGCGATTTTTATGCTGTAAGGATATCGCAGTAATAAAACAAAATCAAATTTTTAAAGTGTACATAAACCCCGACAATGAACCTTCTTTTTTTGTTACCCTTTTGCTCTGTTAAATATCCCATTAAATATGTTTTTTACATCTATTAAACAGATACTGTATAACAAAATACCTGTTGATCCTGCCAGAAATCTCATGGGCTGATAACATCTTGTTCTCCCTGTCACTGCTGCACTCTTATCAGCTAGCATATAGAAGGGGGAGGGGAGTTGTAGTCTTGTCCTAATATTATCATTATTATAGAGGATTTATATAGCGCCAACAGTTTGTGCAGCACTTTACAACATGTACACACAGTACAATTACAATACAATTCAATACAGGAAGAATCAGAGGGCCCTGCTTGAGTCATTAGAGCTTACAATCTAGAAGGGATGGTCGAAAGATAAAAAAGGTAATAATTGTGGGGTATGGGCTGATGGAGAAAATTAAAGTCCAGTTGTTAGGTGGAGGCAGGATAGGCTTCTCTGAAGAGAAAAGTTTTCAGGGATCACCCAAAAGTGCATAGAGTTGTAGACAGTTTGACAGATTGGGGTAGGGAGTTCCAGAGGATGGGAGAGGCTTGGTAAAAGTCCTGGAGACAAGCAAGGGAGGAAATCAGGTGGTCTTGGGAGGAACGAAGAGAACAATTAGGTTGGTATTTTGAGACTAGATTGGTGATGTAGCTGGCAGCCGAGTTGTGGATTGCTTTGTAAGCTGTTGTTAGTATTTTGAATTTAAATTGTTTGGTGAGTGGCAGCCAATGGAGAGATTGGCAGAGAGGGGTGGAGGACACTGAGTGGCAGCCAGTGGAGAGATTGGTAGAGAGGGGTGGAGGACACTGAATGAAGGCCAGTGGAAGGATTGGCAGAGAGGGGTGTAGGACACTGAATGGAGGCCAGTGGAGGATATGGTACAGAGGGGTGGAGGACATTAAATGGAGGCCAGTGGAAGGATTGGCAGAGGGTGGTGGAGGACACTGAATAGAAGCCAATGGAGATGGTAGAGAGCAGTAGCAGACACTGAGCAGTTAGTAAGGTAGATGAGTCTGTCAGCAGCATTCATGATGGACTGAAGGAGGGATAGTCTATGTAAAGGTAAGCAAATGAGGAGGGAGTTGCAGTAGTCGAGGCAAGATAGTGGATTAGAAGCTTAGTGGTGTCATTGGTTATAAAGGGGTGTATTTTGGAGATGTTGTGGTGGGTTGAGGCGGCAAGCTTTGGAAAGTGATTGGATGTGGGGCTGAGGGAAGCTCAAAGTCCAGGGTTACACCTAGAACCTTGGCATGCAGGGATGGGTTGATAGTTGTGTCATTGATCTTGACAGAGAAGTCAGGGAAAGGGACAGGTTGAGTTTGAGGAAGTGGTGTGACATCCAGGTCGATATGTCTGTTAGTAAATTAGTGATACGTGAGGAGACAGATGCTGTGAGCTGAGGGGTAGAGAGAAAGAGGTGGTCATAGAGGTGGTAAGTAGCAGAATAGAGAAGCGAAGGGTTGAAGTGGCGAAGGTTTCTATAGGTGGTTGTTAGGTGATTGGAGGGAAAGGTGGTGGAAGACGGGGAGAGGGTGAAATGAATAAGGTGGTGATCAGAGTGAGGAAAAGACCTGTCGGAGAGGTTGCACGGGGTGCATAGGTAGGACAATACAAGGTTGAGGGTGTTGCCATCAGAGTGAATCATAGCACATACCCATTGCTTCAGGCCAAATGAGGGGGTTAGACTAAGAAGTTTAGAAGTAGCAGGAGTGTTCGTATTAGCAAGGATGTTGAAGTCGCTGTGAATGATTGTGGGAATTTTTTATAGGAGAGAAAGTAGGGTAGCCAGACAGAGAAATCATCAAGGAAAGCTTTGCCAGTCCAGGGGGCCTGTAGACCACAGAAATTCTTAAAGTGATTGTTATATTTATAGGGAAAGAAATGAAAATTTACAAACATGTTACACTTCCCTCCTCTGTGCAGTTGGTTTTGCACAGAGCAGCCCGGATCCTCCTCTTCTCGGGTCCCCCTCATGTGATCCTGGCTCCTCCCTCCTGTTCAATACCCCCACGGCAAGCATCTTGCTATGGGGGCACCCGAGCCGAGTCACAGCTCCCTGTGTCTATTCAGACACTGAGCCCTGAGTCGACCCTGTCCCTTCTCTCCCCTGATTGGCTAGCTGACTTTGATTGACAGCAGCAGGAGCCCATGGCACTGCTGCTGTGTCTCAGCCAATCAGGAGGGAGAATCTCGGACAGCTGAGACACTTGTGGACATCACTGGACAGAGAGGGACCTCTGGTAAGTGTTAGGGGGGACTGAGGGGGGCTGCTGCACACCGAAGACTTTATCTTCATGCATAGAAAGCACCTTCTGCCTTTACAACTCCTTTAAGGAAATTGAAAGGACAGAGGGGGAGGAGAGCGAAGAACCTGCAAGGTACTCTGTGGGGATAGTTGGATTCCCACTCCACCTTCCTTGCGTTTATTAGGTTTAGGGGATTGAGTCCACAGAATGCCACCATGGGAGAGGAAAGCAGGAGAAGCAGTGTCGGATTCATGAAGCCAGGTTTCAGTGACAGCAAGTAGATTAAAGGAGTTAGTGACAAAGACGGCATGAAAAGAGGTGAGTTTGTTGCAGACAGAGCAGGCATTCCAGAGGGTACAGGAGAAGGGGAGGCTGGTTTAGGGAAGAAGGGGATGGAAACTAAATTGTGTGGATTGTGGCTGCTGCCACTTTTTGTGCCATAACTTTTTTTTTTTTTTTATACTGTCACCAGTCCGTGTCTCTGATCACTGCCACACCAGTTATATGATGACACAGTACTGCACGGGTGATACCCTGATCACCCCACACCCGTTATATGCTGACGCTGTACTGCACTGGTAATACCCTGATCACCCCACACCAGTTATATGCTGACGCTGTACTGCATGGGTGACAGTATGTAAAAAATGAATATATAAAATTGTGTTTGTTTTTTTTTTTATATTTATTAGTTTTCCAAAAAATTATAAGAACAAAGTACAACTTCTAAAAACTCGCTATGCCTCTTACTAAACACCTTGGACTGTCTGCTTTCCAAAAAGGGGTCATTTGTTCTGTTCTTGCATTTTAGGTATTTAAGAAAAGAGATCGGCCGTCAGGACATCAGGATTGATCAATTTTCAGATATATATCCCATAGTTTGTGGACAATCACAGCCCATCTGCACCATGTGATTAGCTGTGGCCAATCACAATACACACTGAATGAATCGATTTCATTCAGTAAAAATATAACAGTTAAATTCACTGGTATAAGCAATCGTAATATGTAAAAAAAAAAAAAAAAATCCTGATCACTTCCCCAGAGTAGTACAGGGCTACTATGGTAACACTGCATTGCCCTGGTCACAGTATATTAAAATAAAATCGTTAACAAAAAGAAAAAAAATTGAATAAGAAAGAAAAAAATGTAACAATAATTGAAAATAAAATATTAATATTATTTGTTTTTTAAACACACTGTCTCCAGTCAATGTCCCTGATCCTCACCATACCAGTTATATGATGACGCTGTACTGCACTGGTGACAGTATGTATAAAAAATAAATTGTGAATTTTTTTTTTTTTTTTTATTTCTTAATTTTCCAAAAAAAAAAACTTAAAAACTCGCCATGCCTCGTACTAAATGCCTCAGACTGTGTACTTTCCAAAAGGGGGTCATTTTGTGGGGTATTTGTACTATCCTGGCATTTTTATATGTCAAGAAATGAGATTGGACATCAGTACATCAGGATTGATTCATTTTCAGATATACAGTATATCTCAAAAGTGAGTACACCCCTCACATTCTTGTGAATATTTTATTCTATCTTTTCATGTGACAACCCTGAAGAAATGAGACTTTGCTACAATGTAAAGTAGTGAGTGTACAGCTTGTATAACAGTGTAAATTTGCTGTCCCCTCAAAATAACTCAACACACAGCCATTAATGTCTAAACCGCTGGCAACAAAAGTGAGTACACCCCTAAGTGACAATGTCCAAATTGGGCCAAATTAGCCATTTTCCCTCCCAGTGTCATGTGACTCGTTAGTGTTACAAGGTCTCAGGTGTGAATGGGGAGCAGGTGTGTTAAATTTGGTGTTATCGCTCTCACTCTCTCATACTGGTCACTGGAAGTTCAACATGGCACCTCATGGCAAAGAACTCTCTGAGGATCTGAAAAAAGGAATTGTTGCTCTACATAAAGATGGGCTAGGCTATAAGAAGATTGCCAAGACCCTGAAACTGAGCTGCAGCACGGTGGCCAAGACCATACAGCAGTTTAACAGGACAGGTTCCACTCAGAACAGGCCTCACCATGGTCCACCAAAGACGTTGAGTGCACGTGCTCAGCGTCATATCCAGAGGTTGTATTTGGGAAATAGACGTATGAGTGCTGCCAGCATTGCTGCAGAGGTTGAAGGGGTGGGGGGGTCAGCCTGTCAGTGCTCAGACCATACGCCGCACACTGCATCAAACTGGTTTGCATGGCTGTCATCCCAGAAGGAAGTCTCTTCTAAAGATGATGGACAAGAAAGCCTACAAACAGTTTGCTGAAGACAAGCAGACTAAGGACATGGATTACTGGAACCATCTCCTGTGGTCTGATGAGACCAAGATAAACTTATTTGGTTCAGATGGTGTCAAGTGTGTGTGATGGCAACCAGGTGAGGAGTACAAAGACAAGTGTGTCCTGCCTACAGTCAGGCATGGTGGTGGGAGTGTCATGGTCTGGGGCTGCATGAGTGCTGCCGGCACTGGGGAGCTACAGATCATTGAGGGAACCATGAATGCCAACATGTACTGTGACATACTGAAGCAGAGCATGATCCCCTCCCTTCAGAGACTGGGCTGCAGGGCAATATTCCAACATGATAACCACCCCAAACACATCTCCAAGATGGCCACTGCCTTGCTAAAGAAGCTGAGGGTAAAGGTGATGGACTGGCCAAGCATGTCTCCAGACCTAAACCCTATTGAGCATCTGTGGGGATCCTCAAACAGAAAGTGGAGGAGCGCAAGGTCTCTAACATCCACCAGCTCTGTGATGTCATCATGGAGGAGGGGAAGAGGACTTCAGTGGCAACCTGTGAAGCTCTGGTGAACTCCATGCCCAAGAGGGTTAAGGCAGTGCTGGAAAATAATGGCGGCCACACAAAATATTGACACTTTGGGCCCAATTCGGACATTGTCACTTAGGGGTGTACTCACTTTTGTTGCCAGCGGTTTAGACATTAATGGCTGTGTGTTGAGTTATTTTGAGGGGACAGTAAATTTACACTGTTATACAAGCTGTACACTCACTACTTTACATTGTAGCAAAGTGTCATTTCTTCAGTGTTGTCACATGAAAAGATTGCATAAAAGGGGTGTACTTACTTTTGTGAGATACTGTATATACCATAGTTATTTATTTGCAAAATTTTATAACAGAAACAAAGAAAATGTGGGGGCTTTTTTTTTCAAAATTTTCAGCCTTTTTTTTCCCGTTTATTTAGCAAACAGTGGTGATTAATTACCACCAAAAGAAATCTCTATTTGTGTGAAAAAAAAAATGATAAAAATGTCATATGGGTACAGTGTTGCATGACCGCGCAATTGTCATTCAAAGTGTGACAGCGCTGAAAGCTGAAAATTGGCCTGGGCAGGAAAGGAGTGAATATGCCCGGTATCAGTGGCGGCTGGTGCATTGGGGGCTCAGGGGCGTCGCCCCCCATCAATGCTTCCGGCCCCCTAATCTATATGCAGGGGCCGCCGGATGCATGGAGTTCAATGCAGCTTTTTTCTTTTTCTTTAGCATGTGATTAGAGCCAGAGGCTCTAATAGGCTAAAAACAAAGGATGGGCTTGGGGCGCAGAGCACTCCAATCCCCCAAGCACAGATCCCCCCCCCCCAATACCCCCCATTTATCCCTACTGGCACAACCAAACCCCCCCCCCAAAAAAAAAATGTCCCCTCCTAGCACAAATCCCCTCCCCCATATCACCTCTTTTACCACAAGTACCCCAAATCCCTCCACTAGGCAAACTAGGCAGCCACCTAGGGCGCATTGCCACCTAGGGGCGCAGCCACGAGTCAGCACTCACTCTCCGTCATGAATGATCCTTGTGAGCTGAGGAGAGGGGCGGCAGTGAAGGAGGAAGAAAGGACAGAGGAAGATGCCAGGTATCTGGGGCAGTGGCAGAACTACCAGGCCCTGGCTTTCCACCATTGTTGGGGGAGCCCCAAGGGGCAGGAAAGGAGCCCACCGCAGTGCTACCTGCATAATGATCCTCTTCGTCTGGAGCTGAGCTGCCTAATCCCTGGGCGGGAAGTGACTCTCTAATGTGAGCTGGTGGGCAGCCGTTCATTTCTGTGGGTCGGTATTAAGCAGGGAGTGGAGGAGAGCTGAACCTGAGCCGGAGGCACTGGAGGGCGGCACCTTTACTGGAGCAGAAGCGACGAGGCAACGGAATGGTCTGAGGAGGTTGGTGATGAAGGAGGTGCGGCGCTCTCTGACTGCTGCTTCTTCCTCCACCAGGAGCCGGTTGGAGCTGTGGTGAGCACTGTGGTCCAGGAGATGAGTGTCCTGGGAGAAGGAATAAGCAGGACACTGTGAAGGAGGGCAGAGTGCAGGCCACTCTCTTCATACTGCCCAGTGAGTGTCCCCAGAACAGGGAATCAGGGTCCCTGGGTGTGACATGGAGGATCCCTGGTGTGAAAGAGAATTGCGGTCACCAGGTATGCCATGGGGAATCGGAGTCACCAGGTGTGACATGGGGGATAGGGGTCACAAGTGTAACAGGGGTTCAGGGTCACCAGGTGTGCCATGAGGAATTGGGATCCCTGGGTGTGCCATGGGGGATTGAGGTCCCCAGGTGTGACATGGAGGAACATCAGGGTCCCCAGGTGTGACATGGAGGAACATCAGGGTCCCCAGGTGTGACTTGGAAAAACATCAGGGTCTCCGGGTATGACATGGAGGAACATCAGGGACCCCTGATGTAACAGAGGAACATTGGGATCACTGTGTATGACAGCATTACATGGAGGAACCATCAGACCAGGGTCACTGGATATGACATAGAGCAGTTTTTAACCCCTTCCCTTTTTTTTTTTTTTTTGGGGGGGGGGCGCAAGTAGCTGATCTTGCCTAGGGCGTAAAACAGTCTAGCACCGGCCCTGCCCTCCACCTAGCACAAATCCTGTTTCCCCATCCCCCTGTCAACACAAATCCCCCCAGATCACCTTTCCTACCCCCTGCCATCCCCCGAATTCCCCCACGCAACACAAATCCCCCTCCCCCAATCTCACATGATTCCACAGTTCCCAGGGCAGCCGCCCCTTCTGCCCACACCTTGTCCTGGCCCTGCCCACACTGGATTACTGCAGAGATCTGGAAGAAATACCCAAAGATCACGGAGATTCCAGAAGAAGACATATGAACCATTTAGATGAGATTTCCTGATCTCAGAGTTCACCATTAAAATGAGGTGAAGTCATTCTTATAATGGTAAATCAAACGAGTAAAACTGCAGAATAATTCCATTTATCTAGAAACGTTGAATGAAATTCAGGAGATCCCGGGACTCGAGTGTTTTACTGATATAGAAGTGATTAGATGTATGGATGCATCCATAATAAACACGCACATTAGGCTGGATCTCACTCATCACAGCTCCTGAAATTCAGATGATAATTACATTTGCATTGCAAAGTCTTCTGCCTGCCAGGCTTGACCTTCCCTCTGTCACCTATAGAAACATTTCAGAGCTTCTGTTTGATTGTGAGATAATAATCAGCCCAAGGGAAGAGCAAAGCCCATCGTGTTCTCCATCGTACACCTCATTATCCACCTCCATCGTACACCTCGTTATCCACCTCCATCGTACACCTCGTTATCCACCTCCATCGTACACCTCGTTCTCCCCCTCCATCGTACACCTCGTTATCCACCTCCATCGTACACCTAGTTATCCACCTCCATCATACACCTCGTTATCCACCTCCATCGTACACCTCGTTATCCACCTCCATCGTACATCTCGTTATCCACCTCCATCGTACACCTCGTTATCCACCTCCATCGTACACATCGTTATCCACCTCCATCGTACACCTCGTTATCCACCTCTATCGTACACCTCGTTATCCACCTCCATCGTACACCTCGTTATCCCCCTCCATCGTACATCTCGTTATCCACCTCCATCATACACCTCGTTATCCCCCTCCATCGTACACCTCGTTATCCTCCTCCATCATACACCTTGTTATCCACCTCCATCGTACACCTCGTTATCCACCTCCATCGTACACCTCGTTATCCACCTCCATCGTACACCTCGTTATCCACCTCCATCATACACCTCGTTATCCACCTCCATCATACACCTCGTTATCCCCCCCCATCGTACACCTCGTTATCCACCTCCATCGTACACCTTGTTATCCCCCTCCATCGTACACCTCATTATCCCCCTCCATCGTACACCTCATTATCCCCCTCCATCGTACACCTTGTTATCAGGGCCGGACTGGGAATAAAATTCAGCCCTGGAAAAAATGTCATACCAGCCCCATAGCATTATTATACCGACCCAACAGCATAACGCCATTATTTTCTTGTTCATAAAAGGGAAAACCATGCATTTTAAAGCAAATTTGAAGAGTGTATTATATACAGATAAGATAGATATGAAAGCATATAGTGCTTTATATATAAAAGAGCAAAGTGGTAAAAGTGCAGACATGGTACAGGACATGTCAGGGGCTGTGTGGACATGGTACAGGAGATGTCAGAGGATGTGCCGACATGGTACAGGAGATGTCAGGGGCTGTGCCGACATGGTACAGGACATGTCAGGGGCTGTGCGGACATGGTACAGGACATGTCAGGGGCTGTGCGGACATGGTACAGGACATGTCAGGGGCTGTGTGGGCATGGTACAGGAGATGTCAGAGGCTGTGCCGACATGGTACAGGACATGTCAGGGGCTGTGTGGACATGGTACAGGACATGTCAGGGGCTGTGTGGGCATGGTACAGGACATGTCAGGGGCTGTGTGGGCATGGTACAGGACATGTCAGGGGCTGTGCCGACATGGTACAGGAGATGTCAGAGGCTGTGCCGACATGGTACAGGACATGTCAGGGGCTGTGTGGACATGGTACAGGACATGTCAGGGGCTGTGTGGACATGGTACAGGACATGTCAGGGGCTGTGTGGACATGGTACAGGACATGTCAGGGGCTGTGTGGACATGGTACAGGAGATGTTATAGGTTGTGCGGACATGGTACAGGAGATGTCAGTGGCTGTGCGGACATGGTACAGGAGATGTCAGAGGTTGCAAACATGATGAGGGGGGTGGGATGAGTGGCAGCAGGGGTGGTGGTGAGGGGGTGGAATCAGTGGCAGCAGGGGTGGTGGGATCGGTGGCGGTGAGGGGGGTGGGATCAGTGGCATCAGGGGTGGTGGTGAGGGGTTTGGGATCGGTGGTGATGAGGGGGGGGATCGGTGGCAGCGGTGGTGATGATGAGGGGGGTGGGATCGGTGGCAGCGGTGGTGGTGATGAGGGGGGTGGGATCGGTGGCGGTGATGGTGATGAGGGGGGTGGAATCGGTGGCAGTGGTGGTGGTGGTGAGGGGGGTGGGAATCAGTGGCAGTGGTGGTGGTGGTGAGGGGGGTGGGAATCGGTGGTGGTGAGGGGGTGGGAATCGGTGGCAGTGGTGGTGGTGGTGAGGGGGGTGGGAATCGGTGGCAGTGGTGGTGGTGAGGGGGGTGGGAATCGGTGGTGGTGGTGAGGGGGGTGGGAATCGGTGGCAGTGGTGGTGAGGGGGGTGGGAATCGGTGGCAGTGGTGGTGGTGAGAGGAGATTGGTGGCAGTGGTGATGGGGGGTGCCATCCTCCCCACCGCCACTGCTTCCCCCCCATCCTATTAGGGATAAGATCTGTGGGGTGGTGAGATCAGCAGGGGGCAGTCAGTGGTGGTCTGGTGGAGGTCGGAGGATGGGATCAATAATTGCACTGCAGTCTGCTGATTTTTATTACTAACTTGGTCAGACGGTCGGACTCATGCTGCTGGGCTGGCGTCTGTGTAGTGGGTCTCTCTCTCGGCGCCGTCACCGTGACCGTCCCGTCCGTCTTGCTGTTCCGTGAGCGCCGCGCAGCCGCTCCCGCCAGATCTGACGTCATGCCGCTCATAGCGGCTAACGTAGTAAAGACTTCACCAGGGCTGCAGCGGGCATCACAGCGCGGCCGCGGCGCGGTCCCAATAGCAGCCGCGTCTTAAAGCTACCACAGAGCGGCCGCGTCTTAAAGCGGCCACGATAGCGGCCGCGTCTTAAAGCAGCCACAATAGCGGCCGCGTCTTAAAGCGGCCACAATAGCGGCCGCGTCTTAAAGCGGCCACAATCTTAAAGCGGCCCCAGGGCCGGCGGCCCACTGGGAAATTTCCCGGTATCCCGGTAGGCCAGTCCGGCCCTGGTCCCACGTTCTTTCTTGTACAGATTTCCACAACTTCATCCTGGTTTTGAGGCACAGTTTATGTCTATATCTCACTACCCCCTAAAAGATATTTTGAGGTCACAGGATGCTAAAAGGATTGTGTCCCCTCTATAAAGGGTCGGTGTCTCCTCTATAAAGGGAAAGTGTTCCCTCTATAAAAGGGCGGTGTCCCCTCTATAAAGGGTTTATATTCCCTCTATAAAGGGTTAGGGTCTCCTCTATAAAGGGTTTATATTCCCTCTCTAAAGGGTCGGTGTCTCCTCTCTAAAGGGTCGGTGTCTCCTCTATAAAGGGTCGGTGTCTCCTCTATAAGGGGGTGGGGTCTCCTCTATAAAAGGTCGGTGTCTCCTCTATAAAGGGTCGGTGTCTCCTCTATAAAGGGTCGGTGTCTCCTCTATAAAGGGTCGGTGTCTTCTCTATAAAGGGTCGGTGTCTTCTCTATAAAGGGTCGGTGTCTTCTCTATAAAGGGTTGGTGTCTCCTCTATAAGGGGGTGGGGTCTCCTCTATAAAGGGTCAGTGTCTCCTCTATAAAGGGTCGGTGTCTCCTCTATAAAGGGTCGGTGTCTTCTCTATAAAGGGTTGGTGTCTCCTCTATAAGGGGGTGGGGTCTCCTCTATAAAGGGTCGGTGTCTCCTCTATAAAGGGTCAGTGTCTTCTCTATAAAGGATTGGTCTCTCCTCTATAAAGAGTCTGTGTCTCCACTATATGAAGGGAGGGTGTCTTCTCTATGAAGGGATAGTGCCCACTCTATAAACGGTCGGGGTATCCTCTATAAAGTCCTGGGGCCTCCACTATAAAGGCCTGGAGTCTCCTCTATAAAGGCCTGGAGTCTCCTCTATAAAGGGTTGGTGTCTCCTCTATAAAGGGTCAGTGTCTCCACTGTATAAAGAGATGGTGTCTTCTCTATAAAGGATTGGTGTCTTCTCTATAAAGGGATGGTGTCTCCTCTATAAAAGACAAGGTGTCTCCTCTATATAGGGTCCCAGTGTCCTCCATAAAGGTTCGGTGTTCACTCTATAAAGGGTCGATGTCCCCTCTATAAAGGGTCGGGGTCTGCTCTACAAGGGGTCAGTGTCCACTCTATAAAGGGTCGGTGTCCACCCTATAATGGGTCAGTGTCTTCTCTAAAGGGTCGGTGTCTCCTCTATAAAGGGTTGGGGTCTCCTCAATAACGGGACGGTGTCTCCTCTATAAAGGGATGCTGTCTCCTCTATAAAGGGTCGGGGTCTCCACAATAAAGGGTTGGGGGTCTCCACAATAAAGGGTTGGGGGTCTCCTCTACAAAGGGTTGAGGCCGCCTCTATAAAGGGTCGGGGTCTCCTCTACAAAGGGTCAGGGTCTCCACTGCAAAGGGTCGGGGTCCCCTCTATAAAGGGTCCGGGTCTCCTCTATAAAGGGTCAGTGTCTCCACGATAAAGGGTCAGTGTATCCTTTTATAAGGGTCGGGGTCTCCTCTATAAAGGGTCAAGGTCTTCTCAATAAGGGAAGCTGTCTCCTTTATAAAGGGTCGGGGTCTCCACAATAAAGGGTCAAGGCCTCCTATATAAAGGATCAGGATCTCCTCTACAAAGGATTGGTGTCTCCTCTATATAGGGTCCGGGTGTCCTCCATAAAAGTTCGGTGTTCACTCTATAAAGGGGTCGGGTCCCCCTCTATAAAGGGTCGGGGTCTCCTCTATAAAAGGTTGGGGTCCCCTCTATAAGGGGTCAGTGTCTTCTCTAAAGGGTCATTGTCTCCTCTATAAAGGGTCGGGGTCTCCTCTATAAAGGGTCGGTGTCCCCTCTATAAACAGTTGGGTGTCTCCTCTATAAGGGGGTGGGGTCTCCTCTATAAAGGGTCGGGGTCTCCTCTATAAAGGGTCGGGTCTCCTCTATAAAGGATCGGGTCCCCTCTATAAAGGGTCGGGGTCTCCTCTATAAGGGGGTGGGGTCTCCTCTATAAAGGGTCGGGGCCTCCTCTATAAAGGGTCGGGACCCCTCTATAAAGGGTCGGGGTCCCCTCTATAAAGGGTCGGGGTCCCCTCTATAAAGGGTCGGGTCTCCTCTATAAAGGGTCAAGGTCTTCTCAATAAGGGAAGCTGTCTCCTTTATAAAGGGTCGGGGTCTCCACAATAAAGGGTCAAGGCCTCCTATATAAAGGATCAGGATCTCCTCTACAAAGGATTGGTGTCTCCTCTATATAGGGTCCGGGTGTCCTCCATAAAAGTTCGGTGTTCACTCTATAAAGGGGTCGGGTCCCCCTCTATAAAGGGTCGGGGTCTCCTCTATAAAAGGTTGGGGTCCCCTCTATAAGGGGTCAGTGTCTTCTCTAAAGGGTCATTGTCTCCTCTATAAAGGGTCGGGGTCTCCTCTATAAAGGGTCGGTGTCCCCTCTATAAACAGTTGGGTGTCTCCTCTATAAGGGGGTGGGGTCTCCTCTATAAAGGGTCGGGGTCTCCTCTATAAAGGGTCGGGTCTCCTCTATAAAGGATCGGGTCCCCTCTATAAAGGGTCGGGGTCTCCTCTATAAGGGGGTGGGGTCTCCTCTATAAAGGGTCGGGGCCTCCTCTATAAAGGGTCGGGACCCCTCTATAAAGGGTCGGGGTCCCCTCTATAAAGGGTCGGGGTCCCCTCTATAAAGGGTCGGGTCTCCTCTATAAAGGGTCAGGGTCCCCTCTATAAAGGGTCGGGGCCTCCTCTATAAAGGGTCGGGTCCCCTCTATAAAGGTTCGGGGTCCCCTCTATAAAGGGTCGGTGTCTCCTCTATAAAGGGTCGGGTCCCCTCTATAAAGGGTCGGTGTCTCCTCTATAAAGGGTCGGGGTCTCCTCTATAAAGGGTCGGGGTCTCCTCTATAAGGGGGTCGGGTCCCCTCTATAAAGGGTCGGTGTCTCCTCTATAAAGGGTCGGGGTCTCCTCTATAAAGGGTCGGGGTCTCCTCTATAAAGGGTCGGTGTCTCCTCTATAAAGGGTCGGGGTCTCCTCTATAAGGGGGCGGGGTCTCCTCTATAAGGGGGCGGGGGCTCCTCTATAAGGGGGCATGATCTCTCCTCTATAAAGGGTTAAGGATCTCCTCTATAAAGAGGCGGGCCTCCTCTAAAAGGGGGCGGGTCTCCTCTATAAGGGTCGGGGCCTCGTCTATAAAGGGTCGGGTTTCCTCTATAAGGGGGCGGGACTCCTCTATAAAGGGTCAGGTTCTCGTCTATAAGGGGGGCGGGGTGTCCTCTATAAAGGGGTGGGGTCTCCTTTCTAAAGGATTGCTGCAGGGGCTGTTCATGATGGGGGGATAAGGACATGATGGGGGGATAAGGACAGGATGGGGGGATGGGGTGGTGAGATCAGCAGGGGGCAGTCAGTGGTGGTCTGGTGGAGGTCGGAGGATGGGATCAATAATTGCACTGCAGTCTGCTGATTTTTATTACTAACTTGGTGAGACGGTCGGACTCATGCTGCTGGGCTGGCGTCTGTGTAGTGGGTCTCTCTCTCGGCGCCGTCACCGTGACCGTCCCGTCCGTCTTGCTGTTCCGTGAGCGCTGCGCAGCCGCTCCCGCCAGATCTGACGTCATGCCGCTCATAGCGGCTAACATAGTAAAGACTTCACCAGGGCTGCAGCGGGCATCACAGCGCGGCCGCGGCGCGGTCCCAATAGCAGCCGCGTCTTAAAGCTACCACAGAGCGGCCGCGTCTTAAAGCGGCCACGATAGCGGCCGCGTCTTAAAGCGGCCACAATAGCGGCCGCGTCTTAAAGCGGCCACAATAGTGGCCGCGTCTTAAAGCGGCCACAATCTTAAAGCGGCCCCAGGGCCGGCGGCCCACCGGGAAATTTCCCGGTATCCCGGTAGGCCAGTCCGGCCCTGCTTGTTATCCACCTCCATCGTACACCTTGTTATTCACCTCCATTGTACACCTTGTTATCCACCTCCATCGTACACCTTGTTATCCACTTCCATCGTACACCTTGTTATCCGCCTCCATCGTACACCTTGTTATCCACCTTCATCGTACACCTTGTTATCCACTTCCATTGTACACCTTATCCCCTCCATCGTACACCTCGTTATCCCCCTCCATCATACACCTTGTTATCCACCTCCATCGTACACCTTGTTATCCACCTCCATCGTACACCTTGTTATCCACTTCCATCGTACACCTTGTTATCCACCTCCATCGTACACCTCGTTATCCCCCTCCATCGTACACCTCGTTATCCCCCTCCATCATACACCTCGTTATCCCCCTCCATCATACACCTTGTTATCCCCCTCTATTGTACACCATGTTATTCACCTCCATTGTACACCTCGTTAACCACCTCCATCGTACACCACGTTATCCACCTCCATCGTAAACCTTGTTATCCCCCTCTATCTTACACCTTGTTATCCGCCTCCATCGTATACCTTGTTATCCACCTCCATCGTACACCTCGTTATCCCCCTCTATCTTACACCTTGTTATCTTCCTCCATCGTACATCTTGTTATCCACCTTTATCATACACCTTGTTATCTTCCTCCATCATACACCTTGAGAGGTACCTCTTAGCATACTTAATAGGTGAAGGTCTCTGTGTAGCAGCTGTAAGGGGACAGTCTTTAGTTCTAACTCTTTAGCCGGCCGGAGTCAGGGCCCAGCTGTACAGTCTTTAGTTCTAACTCTTTACCTGGCTAGTGTTGGGGCCTAGCTGTACAATCTTTAGTACTAACTCTTTACCTAGCTAGTGTTGGGGCCCAGCTCTACAGTCTTTAGTTCCAACTCTTTAACCGGCAAGCGTTGGGGCCCAGCTGTACAGTCTTTAGTTCTAACTCTTTACCTGGCTAGCGTTGGGGCCCAGCTCTGCAGTCTTTAGCTCTAACTCTTTACCTGGCTAGTGTTGGGGCCCAGCTATACAGTCTTTAGTCCTCACTCTTTAGCCGGCTAGCGTTGGGGCCCAGCTCTACAGTCTTTTGTTCTAA
Source organism: Pelophylax lessonae (assembly GCF_965119305.1). Lineage (NCBI taxonomy): Eukaryota > Metazoa > Chordata > Amphibia > Anura > Ranidae > Pelophylax > Pelophylax lessonae. Next base: position 4,820,952 of record NC_138772.1, read on the forward strand.
CTCTTTACTTGGCTAGTGTTGGGGCCCAGCTCTACAGTCTTTAGGCATCACTCTTTAGCCGGCTAGTGTTGGGGCCCAGCTCTACAGTCTTTAGTTCTTACTCTTTAGCCGGCCAGCGTTGGGGCCCAGCTCTACAGTTTTTAGTTCTAACTCTTTACCTGGATAGTGTTAGGGCTCAGCTCTACAGTCTTTAGTTATAACTTTTTAACCAGCTAGCGTTGGAGCCAAGCTGTACCGTTGGTGCATGTGAGGCGATTTCCAGTGTATGTGCAAACAAGACAAAGTTTTGGAACTTCCATAAAAGCCATCTTTTTCACATGCACAGGAAAGCTGCATGTACTCAGATGTGAGGGATAGCTGCAGGTGCGCCAATGTGCTACAAGGCTCTATTGGGACCTGAAGCCCTGCGGCACATCTGGCATGCGCAGAACGTCATTCAACCCTAGGCAAGAAATGCGAAAGTGCTGTTTTGCAGCACAAAAAATCTATCAAAATAAAAAAAATAAAACAAAATGAATATCCAAATGTGATCGAAAGAAGATGAGGAAGCAGGGAAAAAGTACTTTGGGGCTCTGGTGCCCAACCTGTGGTCGGAGAGATGCATGCACCCCTTTGGCACTGTATATGATGTGCAGCCCTCTGACCTCAGCAGTCTTTAGTAGTAACATTGATTAGGGGAATAGCATTGATCTCTATCAGCCTTAGTAACTTCTTCCCAGTGTTATAATGTTTGCGCGTGCCAAACCCCATAGTGCCGCAGCACCACACGATTCGGTGTGGTGTGTTTTTCGGAAAAGAGTCATGGACTTCTTTTTAATGTTTCTCATGCGTAGGGCAGCACATTGAAATCAATTGACTGCCCTACATGTGATGTGTGGGAACGCACAAAAAATGCACAGAAAAGTGTCCACATTTGGTCGCACCTGTAGGTGTTAACCAAGCCTAAGTGACATTTACTAACAGTGTCCTTGCTTGTGGCCATTTGTGTCCTAGCAACCAAACATGTTTGTGTTCCGCATAGCAGGAAGTTGTAATATAGTGTGAGTCATAAATAATAATGGCTTCTGACTGCAGCTGGAGGTTCACTTCTGTGGATGGCTAACACCGGATTGCTCTAATCCTGGGTGGGAATGAATACAATCCACATTCCTATCCACCTTTGTGCACAATCCAGATCCTTATGCCCTTACAAGGTAGGTATGATCCATACCAGGAACGGGGGGAGGGGCAGCTGCCCCAGGTTCAGTCGTTGATGTAGGGCTCAAAGCCCTTGAGCCCGCCCTGCCCGCAAATTGAAAGTTGATAAGTACAAATCATTAGTAAGCCCTCATCTGTAATATGAAGTTCAGTTTTGGGCTCCAGTTCTCAAAAAGGATATCGGGGAATTGGAGAAAGTGCAGAGAAGGGCAACCAAACTGATAAGAGGCATGGAGGAGCTCAGCTATGAGGAGAGATTAGAGGAACTGAATTTATTCTCTCTTGAAAACAGGAGATTAAAGGGGGATATGATCAACATGTATAAATACATGAGGGGGGATATGATCTCCATGTATAAATACATAAGGGGGGATATGATCTCCATGTATAAATACATAAGGGGGGATATGATCTCCATGTATAAATACATAAGGGGGGATATGATCTCCATGTATAAATACGTAAGGGGGGATATGGTCTCCATGTATAAATGCATAAGGAGGGATATGATCTCTATGTATAAATACATAAGGGGGATATGATCACCATGTATAAATACATAAGGGGGGATATGATCACCATGTATAAATACATAAGGGGGATATGATCTCCATGTATAAATACATAAGGGGGGAATATGATCTCGATGTATAAATACATAAGGGGGGGATATGATCTCGATGTATAAATACATAAGGGGGATATGATCTCCATGTATAAATACATAAGGGGGATATGATCTCCATGTATAAATACATAAGGGGGGGATATGATCTCGATGTATAAATACATAAGGAGGGATATGATCTCCATGTATAAATAAATAAGGGGGATATGATCTCCATGTATAAATACATAAGGGGGGATATGATCTCCATGTATAAATACATAAGGGGGATATGATCTCCATGTATAAATAAATAAGGGGGATATGATCTCCATGTATAAATACATAAGGGGGGATATGATCTCCATGTATAAATACATAAGGGGGATATGATCTCGATGTATAAATACATAAGGGGGGATATGATCACCATGTATAAATACATAAGGGGGGAATACGATCACCATGTATAAATACATAAGGGGGGATATGATCTCTATGTATAAATACATAAGGGGGAGATATGATCTCTATGTATAAATACATAAGGGGGTATGATCACCATGTATAAATACATAAGGGGGGGGTATGATCTCCATGTATAAATACATAAGGGGGGATATGATCTCCATGTATAAATACATAAGGGGGAGATATGATCTCCATGTATAAATACATAAGGGGGGATATGATCTCCATGTATAAATACATAAGGGGGAGATATGATCTCTATGTATAAATACATAAGGGGGAGATATGATCTCTATGTATAAATACATAAGGGGGTATGATCACCATGTATAAATACATAAGGGGGGGGTATGATCTCCATGTATAAATACATAAGGGGGGATATGATCTCCATGTATAAATACATAAGGGGGGGATATGATCTCCATGTAAAAATACATAAGGGGGGAATACGATCACCATGTATAAATACATAAGGGGGGATATGATCTCCATGTATAAATACATAAGGGGGGAATACGATCACCATGTATAAATACATAAGGGGGGTATGATCTCCATGTATAAATACATAAGGGGGGGGATATGATCACCATATATAAATTCAAAAGGGGTCCATATAGTGAACTTGGTGTTGAGTTGTTCACCTTAAGGTCAACACAGAGGACAAGGGGGCGCTCTTTACATCTAGAGGAAAAGAGATTTTCAATCTCTCCAAATACGGAAAGGTTTCTTCACAGTAAGAGCTGTGAAAATGTGGAATAGGCTCCCTCCAGAGGTGGTTCTGGCCAGCTCAGTAGATTGCTATAAGAAAGTCCTGGATTCTTTCCTGGGTGTACATAATATAAATGGGTACGAATATTTATAGGTAAAGTTGATCCAGGGAATATTTGATTGCCTCTCGGATCAGGAAGAAATTGATAGAGGTAGTATGGGGGGAGGGGGGTCCTGTGTAAGGATGTGGGTAGTGTGGGGGAGGGGGTCCTGTGTAATGATGGGGGTAGTATGAGGTAGGGGGTCCTGTGTAATGATGGGGGTAGTATGGGGGAGGGGGTCCTGTGTAATAATGGGAGTAGTATGGGGGAGGAGTACTGTGTAATGATGGGGGTAGTATGGGGGAGGGGGTCCTGTGTAATAATGGGAGTAGTATGGGGGAGGGGGTCCTGTGTAATAATGGGAGTAGTATGGAGGAGGGTCCTGTGTAATAATGGGAGTAGTATGGGGGAGGGGGTCCTGTGTAATAATGGGAGTAGTATGGGGGAGGAGTACTGTGTAATGATAGGGGTAGTATGGGGGAGGAGTACTGTGTAATGATAGGGGTAGTATGGGGGAGGGGGTCCTGTGTAATAATGGGAGTAGTATGGGGGAGGGGGTTCTGTGTAATAATGGGAGTAGTATGGGGGAGGAGTACTGTGTAATGATGGGGGTAGTATGGAGAAGGGGGGTCCTGTGTAATGATGGGGGTAGTATAGAGGAGGTGGTCCTGTGTAATGATGGGGGTAGTATGGAGGAGGGGGGTCCTGTGTAATGATGGGGGTAGTATGGAGGAGGGGGATCCTGTGTAATGATGGGGATAGTATGGATGAGGGGGGGGGGGTCAGTGTAATGAGGGGGGTAGTATGGAGGAGGGGTCCTGTGTAATGATGGGGATAGTATGGATGAGGGGGGGTCAGTGTAATGAGGGGGGTAGTATGGAGGAGGGGTCCTGTGTAATGATAGGGGTAGTATGGATGAGGGGGGTCAGTGTAATGAGGGGGGTAGTATGGAGGAGGGGTCCTGTGTAATGATAGGGGTAGTATGGATGAGGGGGGTCAGTGTAATGAGGGGGGTAGTATGGAGGAGGGGCCCTGTGTAATGATGGGGGTAGTATTGGGGTGGGGGTCCTGTGTAATGATGAGGGTTGTATGGGGGAGGGGGTCCTGTGTAATGATGGTGATAGTATGGGGGAGGGGGACCTGTGTAATGATGGGGGTAGTATGGGGGAGGGGGACATGTGTAATGAAGGGGTAGTATGGGGGAGGGGGTCCTGTGTAATGATGGGGGTAGTATGGGGGTGGGGGTTATGTAAAATAAAATAAAATAAATAAATGAATAAATTAATAAATAAATAAAATAAAATATTTTCCCAGGGTTCAATCAATGTAATAGACGGCCCCCCCATACACAGGTAATAATTTATCCTTTTTGTTGTTATGTTCCCATCTAAGCGCGTTCCCTCCGCTGCAGTCACATCGCGGTTATGATTGTTTTATGTAAGAAGAAAGCGATTTTCCATTTCCAAAAATTTGTTCTGGTTGTGAAGATGAATAATTCAACTTAAAAAAAAAACTAAAAAAACAAGAAATATTGAAGCTACAATGTATCTTGTGTGGGAGAAGACGGTGACAGCGGAGGAAATGCTCGCTGATACATCTTTGTACGGCGGATTTTTTTTTTTCGGCTGTCGTTTTGCTCCAGCAGGCAGGGATCAGGATAAATAAAAGTTCACAGCGCACACACGAGTGCGTCGGCTTAATGCGTTGTTTCTGTGACTATGAATATTTAATAGATTGAAGGAAAAGTTCCCGTGGTGACAGGTGACAGCGGCGGTCCCGCCACGCTCAGGTGGCGCTCAGGTCCTCCTCATACATTTGTCTGATGTCTGTCAAACATTTATTCAGCCCCGTTCCTTCTAAATCCGGAACTGCGTCCCATTACCGCAGACATCGCAGGAGACGTCCAATGTAATTTTTATGAGCGCAAAGTGGAAATGTTTTCTTGGCCTTTTGGAACTCTCTGTGGAAAAGACAAAAAAAAAAAAATGATATAAAAATGTAACTGTGACTGAGTGATTTTTATTTATTTTTTTTTATTTAAAGTAGACTTCCAGCTAAAAATAAAATTAAAAAATAAATAAAAAAAAATTAATAGCTTATTAATGTGAGAAAAAAAAATTCCTTTGCTGCAATTTCCACATTTAACCAGTTCTGGACTGGAAGGATTTGCTCCCTTAATGACCAGGCCATGTTTTGCGATTCGGCACTGCGTTATTGTAATGGAAAATTGCGCTGTACCTAAATAAAATTGATGTCCTTTTTTTCCCACAAACAGAGATTTCTTTTGGTGGTATTTGATCCCCTATGCGATTTTTATTTTTGCACTATAAACAAAAAAAGAGCGACAATTCTGAAAAAAAAAAAATATATATATATATTTTTTTTTCACATTCTGCTATATAACATTCCCCCCAAAAAAATTTGTAAAAATCTAAATTTTTCATCCTTTTAGGCCAATCTGTATTCTGCTACATATATTTGGTAAACAAAAAAAAAAATCCCAATAAGCCGATTTTGATTGACTTGCACAAAAGTTATCGCGTCTACAAACTAGGGGAAAGATTAATGTCATTTTTAATTACATTTTTTTTTTTTTACTACTAATGTCATTTTTTTTTTTTTTTTTTTTTTTTTTTACTACTAATAGCAGTGATCTGCGATTTTTAGCAGGACTGTAACATTGTGGCGGACAGATCGGACCCCTAACTGACATTTTTTACACTTTTGGGGGGGCCAGTAACATTACTACAGTCGGGCCGCTGTTAAAAAATCACAGGGCCCCGTACAGCCTACCTGGCAGGGCCCGTCCCCCCCCCCCCCCCCCAAATTTATTAATGACAATATTATTACTAAAAATACACTAAAATCATTATTAGCAGACACACACAATAAATAAAGAGATTATTCTCCCGCTCTACAAGACTCTGGTCCGGCCACATCTGGAGTATTCTGTCCAGTTCTGGGCACCGGTCCTCAGGAAGGATGTGCTGGAACTGGAGAAAGTCCAGAGAAGGGCAACAAAAATAATTAGGGGAATGGAGGACATCAGCTATGAGGAAAGACTACAAGCACTGAACTTATTCTCTCTGGAGAAAAGACGATTGAGGGGGGATATGATATCAATGTACAAATACTGTACTGGCGACCCTACAAACTATTCAGAGAAAGGGAATACAATAAGACACGTGGCCACTCACTAAAACTAGAGGAAAGGCGGTTTAACCTTAAAATACGTAAGGGGTTCTTCACTGTAAGAGCAGTAAGGATGTGGAATTCTCTTCCGCAAACAGTGGTATCAGCAGGGAGCATTGATAGTTTCAAAAAACTATTAGATGGGCACCTTAAAAATCACAACATACAGGGGGTATACAATGTACAACATACAGGGTTATACAATGTACAACATACAGGGGTATACAATGTACAACATACAGGGGGTATACAATGTACAACATACAGGGGTATACAATGTACAACATACAGGGGGTATACAATGTACAACATACAGGGGTATACAATGTACAACATACAGGGGGTATATAATGTACAACATACAGGGGTATACAATGTACAACATACAGGGGTATACAATGTACAACATACAGGGGTATACAATGTACAACATACAGGAGGTATACAATGTACAACATACAGGGGTATACAATGTACAACATACAGGGGGTATACAATGTACAACATACAGGGGTATACAATGTACAACATACAGGGGTATACAATGTACAACATACAGGGGGTATACAATGTACAACATACAGGGGTATACAATGTACAACATACAGGGGTATACAATGTACAACATACAGGGGGTATACAATGTACAACATACAGGGGTATACAATGTACAACATACAGAGGTATACAATGTACAACATACAGGGGTATACAATGTACAACATACAGGGATATACAATGTACAACATACAGGGGTATACATAGTACAACATACAGGGGTATACAATGTACAACATACAGGGGTATACAATGTACAATATACAGGGGTATACAATGTACAACATACAGGGATATACAATGTACAACATACAGGGGTATACATAGTACAACATACAGGGGTATACAATGTACAACATACAGGGGTATACAATGTACAGCATACAGGGGTATACAATGTACAACATACAGGGGTATACAATGTACAACATACAGGGGTATACAATGTACAACATACAGGGGTATACAATGTACGGTTAACAGCAAACACACACACACATCATAGGTTGAACTAGATGGACCGATGTCTTTTTTCAACCTCACTAACTATGTAACTATGTAACAAACATAACAGAGAACCCGTGTGAATTAGCCCTTTTTAATTGTTTTTTACATTTTATTTTTTATAAAATGTATAACTTTTTTTTTTTAAATGTTAACATTGTTTACAATTATTTTATTTTACAGTTTTTTTAAAATTATTTATTGCTATGTTTAATTATTTATTTATTTTTTTTACAAATAGTTTTTTTTTTCTTTTTTTACAGGGCAGGGAAGCCAGCAGCGCTGTGGGGGGGGGGGGGGATCACAGTGATAGGGGGGCACACGGGAAGGGGGGAGGTAGATAAGAAGCAGGCAGAACAGGGAGGGGGATCGGTGTCGGAGAAGCAATTACAGGAATGATGCCCTGTGTCTGTGTCTCTCCCTGCAGCAGCTGAAAGCTGACAGGAGGGAGAGAAAACTGGCTTTCAGCTACTGCAGAGAGCCACACAGGGCTATCTTCTATAATTGCCCCTCCTCCCGACCGCATTCATTCCTGTTGGGTCCCCCCTGTGTGCCCGGGCCCCCTACAGGAGGACTGGTAGTCCCCCCTTAACAGCGGCCTTGACTACAGTAATCAGTGCTACAAATATGCACTGTCACTGTAATAATGACACTGGCAGGGAAGGGGTTAACCTAGGGGTGATCGAAGGGTTAAATGAAAGCCTAGGGGCGGGGGAGGGGCTTGTAAGCTCCATGAGCAGGGCCCTCCTATTCCTTCTGTATTGAACTTTATTGTAATCCCCCCCCCCCCCCTTTTATTGTGAAGCGCTGCGTAAACTGTTGGCGCTGTATAAATCCTGTATAATAATAATACTAAAATATCAAGGATGACCGCCCATGGTAAACCTAAACCCACTCAGGATTTGGTAATGGCTTTCTGGTCTGGTATTAACCACTTAAGCCCCCCGGAGGATTTGGCTGCTCAAAGACCAGGCCCTATTTTGCGATTCGGCACTGCATGACTTTAACAGACAATTGCGCGGTCGTGTGACGCTGTATCCAAATGAAGTTGGCGTCCTTTTTTTTCCCACAAACAGAGCTTTATTTTGGTGGTATTTGATCACCTGTGCGATTTTTTATTTTTTTGCGCTATAAACAAAAAAAGAGGAACAATTTTTTAAAAATAACAATATTTTTCACATTTTTTTTTATATGAAATTCTCCAAAAAAAATGTAAAAATCAAAATTTTTTAACATTTTAGGCCAATTTGTTTTCTGCTACCTATGTTTGGTAAAAAAAAATCGCAATAAACGTATTTTGATTGGTTTGAGCAAACATGATTGCGTTTACTAACTGCAGGAAAGATTTTCGTCATTTTTTTTTTTTCACTAGTAATCTGCGATGTGCGATTTTTTTGTGGGACTGCGACATTGCGGCGGACAGATCGGACCCCTAACTGACATTTTTGACACTTTTGGGGGTACCAGTGACATTACTACAGTAATCAGTGCTATACATATGCACTGTTCCTGTAAAAATGACACTGGCAGGGAAGGGGTTAACTTTATTGGTGATCAAGGGGTTAAATGTGTGTCCCTAGGGGCGTGATTCTAACTGTCAGGGGGCGTGGCTTGTTAGATCATCACAGAGACATACGATCCTACATAGCAGGATCGCATAGCCTCTGTGATAATCGAATGCCTCGTACACACGCAACGATTATCGGCCGACCGATCGTCCGACTTTTGTCCGGTGGTGTTGTGTTGGTTGGAATGTGCCTAGACTGCAAACTAATTTTCTCGGCCAACAAAAATCTACTTCAGAAGTGATGTCATGTGCTGGTTTAATTTCCGTGTGTTTTTTCATCTCTGAGCATGCCCAGACTTGCTCATCAGATTTTTGTCTACCGAAATCTGTACTGACTGATGGAAAATCGGCCGTTGTGTTGACAGCCAACAAAAATGTTAAAGCCTGCACACCAGATTTTTTTCGGCCAAAAAGTCGGAGTTGGTTGTCGGAAGCATCATACTAACAAGCCGAAAATCGGCCGATCGGTCGCCGGACAAAAATTCCCTGCCAATTTTAAGTTGAGGCTTAAGTGTCGGTTCACACTGATCCAACTCGAAGTCGCCCCGACTTCGGGCGACTAATGAATTCGCCCGTGCAGCGCGACTTCGGCGCGGCTTGCAACGACTTCACATAATGGAAGTCAACGCAAGTCGCTCTGACTTTGCAAAAAAAAAGGTGCAGGAACCTTTTTCTAAGTCGGAGCGACTTGAGTCGCTCCTATTAGAACGGTTCCATTGCACAGCATGGAGCGCTACTTGTCAGGCGACCAAGTCACCTGACAAGTCGGATCAGTGTGAACCGACACTAAGGGAGAATGACAGACGGCTGTCTTTACAGCCGTCTGTCTTTCTCCCTCTACTTAGGGAGATCGCAAGTGGCTGGCGGATAGCGGGGCCGCCGGTCACGCGCGCGGGCTAGGCAGGGAACGAGCGGGGGCGCGAGAGTGCTGCCGGCGGTGCATGCTCGCCCCCTACAGGCTTGTGGGCGTGCGACGTACCCCTACGTCACTTTGTCTGTACGGGGCTGACTGCCGCAGTATATAGTCGGCAAGTGGTTAAAGTCCAAAATGTCTTTGCAATTTTTTACTATCATAATTCAGATATTTGAATTTTTTTTTCCTGTCCCATATTGAATTTTCGGAAGTGGTTTTTATCCTGTTTGTGTAGCGAGTCCCAGCAGTGAGAACAAAATTACCTGTGACTGAGATTCGCCTCTCAAAGAGACGTATTTCATGGTTTGCATTGTAATTGGAGAGCCGTTTGTGAAGCCCAAACATCAGAAGAATGAATAATTCTCCATTGAACTTTTTCCTTCCTTCAGTCCAAGGTTAGAGAAAGGACATTTAGCACCTTAAGAGTCTCCGGAATTAACAGAGCAGGACACATATCCAGCATAAGACAGAAAACGCACTTATATCTCGCTTCTGCTATCTCCCGGGGCCACACATGAACTTCATTTGTAATGTCGCTGCCTATTCCATTCCTGCCATATACTGCTCTCTACAATCACTATTCAGCCGGCTTGGCTGCCAGGCAATAGCCAAAGTGATCAATTTTCCATGATTTGTACCTACTGTAATGGTATACTGGACCTATTCGAGTCAATTCTCCATGCCGTTCCTCCGAGCGCTTTTTGTCACTTATGTATTTTCCATTATTGTAGATGGGAAAACTGTAGTTTCAAATTAATTAGATGTTTCGGTTTCTTTGTGACTTTTACTCTTTGTAGTATTATGTTTCATTGTAGCCAAGAAACCCCGGCCACCGCCGGGAGTCAATGCAGAACGCTTCCAATCCTTCACATTTCATTGGAAATGTTTTAAGCCCTTCTCCATAACTATATAATATATTCTATGTGTATTATAGAAATGCTTTCAGAAATGTATTCTATAATATATATATATATATACACACACACACACACACACACAGTATCTCACAAAAGTAAGTACACCCCTCACATTTTCGTAAATATTTTATTCTATCTTTTCATGTGACAACACTGAAGAAATGACACTTTGCTACAATGTAAAGTAGTGAGTGTACAGCTTGTATAACAGTGTAAATTTGCTGTCCCCTCAAAATAACTCAACACACAGCCATTAATGTCAGCGGTTTAGACAAGAAAAGTGAGTACACCCCTAAGTGAAAATGTCCAAATAGGGCCCAAAGTGTCAATATTTTGTGTGGCCACCATTATTTTCCAGCACTGCCTTAACCCTCTTGGGCATGGAGATCACCAGAGCTTCACAGGTTGCCACTGGAGTCCTCTTCCCCTCCTCCATGACGACATCACGGAGCTGGTGGATGTTAGAGACCTTGCGCTCCTCCACCTTCTGTTTGAGGATGCCCCACAGATGCTCAATAGGGTTTAGGTCTGGAGACATGCTTGACCAGTCAATCACCTTTACTAGGCATCGACCGATTATCGGCAAAGCCAGTAATCGAGGACTGATATGCACTTTCCCCGATATTTCGGAATCGGCCACCAAGGTAGCCGATATTACCAATATTTCAGAAAGTGCTTGTACCGGAGTGACGCCTGCAGCTAGAGGCATCACCCCGGTACTGGTGTCCATAGCCGACAGTCGGCTGTCTTGTGATGACAACCGATGCGGCTGAGAAGCCGCTTGGCTGTCATTACAAGGAGCAGGGGAGAAGACATCCCCCTCCCGCCACCTTCCGCAACTCGCCCGGGTCTCCCGTTCCACCGGGAGACCCAGGCAACCAGCCTGCACGGCCGCCGAAGACCCGATCAAAGCCGCATTCCATGGAAAAACCCGGAAGTGATGTCATGACATCGCTTCTGGGTACTGGCGCCAGATTAAAAAAAATTACAGCATTCAAAACAGCCAAACTTGGCGGCTTGAATGCTTTTAAGTGCAGAGGAGACGCGAGATACGGGCCGATATTTCCGTACATTTAAAAAAAAAATTAAACACAAACCCCTCCTCTGCACTTAAAAGCATTCAAACCGCCAAGTTTGGCTGTTTTGAATGCTGTAATTTTGGTCCGTGCTCCAAACCCCTGGGTATAGGAGGGGCAGAAGCGGAATCATCGCAGTGAGAAGTTCAAGGCATGATCCAGCTAAAAAAAAGATATGTGTTTGAGAAAGAGTAAATGCAAGAAATGCATAAGAGTCGAAAAAATGACAATATGGAAAATTTGGAAGAATCACTAGGGTGCGGGGCAACCGAGATTTGCCAGGGATGACTGGCAATGTTATACAGATTACTCGGACTGCCCGGTCTGTGGCATTAACAAACCAACAGCAAAAGCCAGAGCCCCAGGGCGTTCTGGGAGGAGAATACCCAATGTCTGGTAACAATCTATCGTAGGCATGTAACGATTTAGCAACTGGATGAACGTATGATTGACAAATACAACAGCTTGTACTGCCCCCAAGCCAACTGATCGCAACTGTCCAGTTTGTAAAAGAAGGCAACCCTCAAATGAAGAACAAGACAGTACCTAAACACCACTGGTCAAAACACCAAATAGTGTGTGTGAAGTAAGGAGGTGTAAATGATGATGCGAAAGGTATATGCGAAACGACCACACTCGCTCCAGCCCACACAACAATATCCCCCCCCCCCCCCCAGTTGCCGGCTCACTCACCTTGGACTGAAATGTGGAGGGCAGGGAGCAGCGGCGGCTTCCCCCTCAGTCTCCTCCATGGGTCGGGCTTCCCCTGCATCTCCTCCCTCCTCCTTGGCCAAAAGCATGGCTTCTCCTTTCAGCCAATCGGGAAACGGGTCTCAGGACCCACTTCCTGATTAGCCAGGAGGAGAATCAGTGTGGCAATAGCGAATATTCATTCAACTGGGTGGGCTAAGGGCGCAGTGCTCTGCTGCCCCCCGAGCCCACCCTTTTTTGAAGCCTATCAGAGCCTCTGGCTCTAATCACGTGCTTAAAAAAAAAAAAAAAACATTGGAATCCATGCGTCCGGCGCCCTGCATGTAGATTAGGGGGCTGGGCGCATGGATGGAGGGGGGGGCGGTGCCCCTGTGCCCCCAATGGACAGGCCGCCACTGCACCTGAATACTGTGGTAATACTGGGAATTCCTGGGTCCTAACTGTGGACAACCAGTGGAAGGTACCAAAACAGTATCTCTCCTGCGCTCAAGTGATGTGCAAGAAGGTGACTAATCCGAATGGTCTTTTGCAAACAAAACTTAGGGTCTTGCTGCCCCCTCAGGACCACCAAGGATATCCAATTACTGAAAAACAACAACAACAAGAGAAGGGCGCACCAACCTTGTGCATTACCACTCAAAAAAGTTTATTAAAATCCAAAAAGGTAGCATACATTGTACTGACAAACATAAGATGTATACAGGCATGTAGAAATAAGAGACCAATCGTCTCCAGGTTACTCCTATACTGCTGGATGACGTGATGGTATCTGGAATGATCTGGTTGACACGTTTCGAGGGAGAACCCTCTTCTTCAGAGCTACTCACTTATGTTTGTCAGTACAATGTACGCTACCTTTTTGGATTTTAATAAACTTTTTTTAGTGGTAATGCATGAGGTTTGTGCGCCCTTCTCTTGTTGTTGTTGTTTTTCAGTAACCAGTGGAGGGTAGCCTGACAATAAGACGATATACACTGCCTGGCCAAAAAAAAAGTCGCCACCTGGAATTAACTAAGCAACTAACTAAACTAAGCATGCAGTAACTCTCCTATTGGATCCTATTGGATGGTTACTGCATGTGCCCAAAGAATGAGGTCAGCTGACTACCTGAATATACTGAATGACCAGGTTATTCCATCAGTGGATTTTTTTCTTCCCTGATGGCATGAGCATATTCCAAGATGACAATGCCAGGACTCATCGGGGGTCACATTGTGAAAGAGTGGATCAGGGAGCATGAGACATCATTTCCACACATGGATTGACCACCACAGAACCCAGAACTTACCCCCCATTGAGAATCTTTGGGATGTGCAGGAGAAGGCTTTGTGCAGTGCTCCGACTCTCCCATCATCAATACAAGATCTTGGTGAAAATTGGGCAACACTGGACGAAAATAAATCTTGTGACATCGCAGAAGCTTATCGAAACAATCCCACAGCCAATGCGTGCCGTAATCAAAGCCAACTAAATATTAGCTGACAAACTAATGATCTGAAAAGAAAGACAGAAATATAAATTATTTGATCATGGAATACAGAGGCGTAACTAGAACCTTCAGGGCCCGGTGCAAGAAACCCTGAAAGGCCCCTGGACCCTTGGCCGGGGCCCTTCTCTTCAAGCATGGGGCTCTTCCCACTGATCCTGGGGCCCTTTATTACGGTCCCGCAGTGGGACCCTTTCACAAGTTCTGCAGTGTGTCCCCTTCCTGCCCTCTTGGGGCCTCCCCAGGGCCTGGTTGCAAGTGTGACCTTTGTGATCCTGGAATTTCAACCACTGGTGTCAGTTTTTTACAATGTCACTGACTATGACTCTTTCCATTCAGAAAAGGAAGGAGCTGATAAATTACATATTTACCGACCCCTTCCTGGTTCTCTATTGTGACACATCCCTGCAGCAGCCGGCAGGAGAGGGAGCGCAATGGGGGGGGGGGCAGCACTATGGGGGGGGCAGGGGAGCACACAGGGGGCCCAGAGACAGCAAAACACAAGTGAAATAGATAGGAGGAGCGGCGGGGGCAGCATACAGAGGAACCAATCTCCTCCATTTTCCTCCTGCAGCTACAGGGGAAAAAGGAAGACAGTGATTTCTCTACATGCTGCCCCCGCCACCCCTCCTATCCAGGTGTACAGGGGAGCCGCACAGGCTCCCTGAAGCATGGGGCCCGGTTGCAATTGCAACCCCTGTAGTTACTCCCCTGATGGAATATGTATGTGAGTGATCGAACAAATTGAGAGTTTGAAGTTCGACCATGGAGCCTTGTTGAGGAAGGCTGATAGAAACTGAAAGTGTGAACTATGGCACAGAGACTTGCACCCAATCTGCTAGCAGTACACCACCACTTGATTTGAGCAGCAGGCAAATTTCACTACCCCAGTTGCTGAACCGTAGAGAGAAATACTGTCCCAGTCATCATGCTCAGCGTCTTAATGATAGCTTGGCCAAATTGCTAGCATTACAATTGCTGCCTTTTCAGCTGGTAGACTCTGCTCCCTTTCGTGAATTTGTGGAATGTGCTGCACCACAGTGGCAGGTCCCAAAAAGGCATTTATTTTCGAGTAAGGCCATTCCAGCTCTCTGCTGTCATGTGGAAGGTAGTGTTTTGGCATCTTTGGACAGAGCAGTCAGCAGGAAGGTGCACATTACTGCTGACTCTTGGTCCAGTCGGCAGGGACAGGGATGTTACATTTTGTTCACGGCGCACTGGGTAACTCTGCTGGCAGCTGGGAAGGATGCAGGACAGGGTTTGGTGTTGCAGCTTGTTTTGCCACCACGCCTCCAAAAACCTGGTGCTGGTTCTGCCACATCTGGCTACTTTACCACCTCCTCCCTGTCCTCTTCTGCTCAATTGTCCTCTGAAGCAGCAGTGCTCCCTAAACATTCAAGGGGCTACGCAAGCAGTCAAGCTAAAATGAGTCACACTGGTGCAGAGATTCTGTCAGCTCTGCAGGGTCAGGCTCAGAGATGGTTGACGCCACAACAGCTTGAGCCAGGAATGGTTGTATGCAACAATGGCACCAACCTTCTCTCCGCCCTCCGACAGGGACCCTTGACACATGTTCCATGCTTGGCACATGTTCTGAATCTGGTGGTGCAGCATTTCTTAAGCAGATACCCGGGCTTCCAAGATCCTCTGAGGCAGGCCAGAAACGTCTGTGGCCATTTCCGCTTTTTGTACAATGCCAGTGCTCACTTATCTGACATTCAACGGGAATTCAACCTGCCCACCAACCGCCTTATTTGTGACATGCCCACCAGGTGGAACTCAACGTTGGCAATGCTGCAGCGGCACACACAGCAGAGGGACAATGAGTACCTGTGTGAGTATGGCACAAGGACAGAGTCAGGGGAGCTTGGCTTTTTTTCGCCACGCCAGTGGCTTTTGATAAAGGATGCATGCATCGTGACACCATTTGAGGAGGCCACAAGGATGGTGAGCCAGGACGATGCATACATCAGTGACACTATCCCTCTAGTCTACCTGCTGGAGCACACGCTGCGTGGAATCATGGACAGGGCACTTGAGGCAGAACAGCAGGAGAAAGAGGAGGACTTCCTTTACGCACAAGGCCCCCTTTATTCAGATATCATTCCTGCAGGGACACAAAACACACAGGAGGAAATGGAGGAGGAGGAGTATTTCAGCAGCATGGATGTAGAGGATAGCATACAGCAGTCTTCAAGGGATGGTTTTCATTCCCCAGAAACCCCAGGAGTTGTACCTGGTTGGGGAAAGGTTGTTCCTGCTGACAATGTCATCCTTAGTGACCCAGAGGACTCAGAAGCTCATGCCTCCTCCAACTTACATTGCATGGGCTCCCTGATTCTGCAAAGCCTGCAAAAGGACCCAAGGATTCGTGCTATCAAGGAGAGGGATAATTACTGGTTGGCAACCCTTCTTGATCCACGTTACAAGGGTAAAGTTGCAGAGCTCATCCTGCCTTCACAGAGGGGGCAGAGGATGAAACATCTTGAGGAGGCCTTGAAAAAAAAATGTGTGTACCACCTTTCCAGGCACTGGGAGGTCAACATACTCTGGATGTGTTTCTGAGGCATTGTTCAGCCAATGGAGGAGCGGTGGAGAAGGCGGCCGGCTGACCGATGCCTTTAAACAGTTCTTTAGTCCTCAGCAGCAGCCAGGCTGTTAGTTTAAGCAACCATCGGCAGCGTCTCCATCATATGGTGCATGATTATCTAGGCGCAAGAGCAGACTTGGAGACCTTTCCAGCTGAGCATCCACGGGGTTACTGGGTCTTGAGGATGGACCACTGGCAAGAACTTGCTCAATATGCAATGGAGCTACTGAATGCCCTGCTTCCAGCATGCTTTCTGAACGGACGTTCAGTGCTGCTGGAGCTTTTGTGACAGACAAAAGAGTGCGTCTGTCCACAGACTCTGTTGACCAGCTGACTTTTATCAAAATTAACCAGTCCTGGATCAACAAGAGCTATCAAGCCCCTGATGCTGATGTAACAGATTTGCTAGGGGTCTGTCATTCCTTGAAAACTGCATATGCTGCCTATCCTATTCCTCTACCTTGATTCTGCTAGCTTCCAACAATGTTTTTGGTTTAGGTCACTACCAACCCCCAAGGCCTAATTTTTCTGCACTTGTATGACAGGTGCATACAATTTAAATGTCGTATATCATTTTAACAGCAGGCCATGTGCCTGTGCCCTGCTAACTGTGAGGGGTTACAGTGTTCAGGCACCAAAAACACCATAGGCCCAATATTTTTGCACCTGTATGACAAGTACATGCAATTTCAAATTTGTATGGAATTCTTACCAGCAGGTCCCATTCCTGCACCCAGCAAGAGTAACTGCGAGGGCTTGGTTACGGTGTTTAGGCACCACCATATCACAGGCCCAATTTTTCTGCACCCGTATGACAAGTACATGCGATTTGAAATTTGTATGTATATTTGTTTATGACATTTTTTGCTTTAGAAATGTCAGTATTGCTGAAGCAGGCTACATACATAGTAGAGATGCACTACTTTACAGGCACATTTAGGGGACCCCCCAGGCACGATATTTGAAGGAATTTTTCATTTTTATAGTTTCACTTTAAGCCTCATTAAAATCAGTAAATCACTGCTCCTTTAAAAACTATCGTTTTTAAAACTTTTTTTCATTGCTACATGTTCCCCAGGTCAGGACCCGGACACCTATACACTTTTTGGGGCAATAACTTGCATTTAAGCCTTCAAAATTAGGCCATTTGATTTTTGAGGTTCGAGTTCCATAGACTTCATTGGGGTTCGTTTGTTCGAACAAACTTTTCCTCTGTTCGCTGTGTTCTGGTGCGAACCGAACAGGGGGGTGTTCGGCTCATCACTAGAATAGATGATATGTATAGTATAGTATATGAAGGGATGATATATAGTATAGTGTATGAAGAGATGATATATAGTATAGTGTATGAAGGGATGATATATAGTATAGTATATGAAGGGATGATATATAGTATAGTATATGAAGGGATGATATATAGTATAGTGTATGAAGGGATGATATATAGTATAGTATATGAAGGGATGATATATAGTATAGTGTATGAAGAGATGATATATAGTATAGTGTATAAAGAGATTATATATAGTATAGTGTATGAAGAGATGATATATAGTATAGTATATGAAGGGATGATATATAGTATAGTGTATGAAGAGATGATATATAGTATAGTGTATGAAGAGATGATATACAGTATAGTGTATGAAGGGATGATATATAGTATAGTGTATGAAGGGATGATATATAGTATAGTATATGAAGGGATATTATAGTATATGAAGGGATGATATACAGTATAGTATATGAAGAGATGATATATAGTATAGTGTATGAAGAGATGATATATAGTATAGTGTATGAAGAGATGATATACAGTATAGTGTATGAAGGGATGATATATAGTATAGTGTATGAAGGGATGATATATAGTATAGTATATGAAGGGATATTATAGTATATGAAGGGATGATATACAGTATAGTATATGAAGAGATGATATATAGTATAGTGTATGAAGAGATGATATATAGTATAGTGTATGAAGGGATGATATATAGTATAGTATATGAAGGGATGATATATAGTATAGTATATGAAGGGATGATATATAGTATAGTATATGAAGGGATGATATATAGTATAGTGTATGAAGGGATGATATATAGTATAGTATATGAAGGGATGATATATAGTATAGTATATGAAGGGATGATATATAGTATAGTGTATGAAGGGATGATATATAGTATAGTATATGAAGGGATGATATATAGTATAGTGTATGAAGAGATGATATATAGTATAGTGTATAAAGAGATTATATATAGTATAGTGTATGAAGAGATGATATATAGTATAGTATATGAAGGGATGATATATAGTATAGTGTATGAAGAGATGATATATAGTATAGTGTATGAAGAGATGATATACAGTATAGTGTATGAAGGGATGATATATAGTATAGTGTATGAAGGGATGATATATAGTATAGTATATGAAGGGATATTATAGTATATGAAGGGATGATATACAGTATAGTATATGAAGAGATGATATATAGTATAGTGTATGAAGAGATGATATATAGTATAGTGTATGAAGAGATGATATACAGTATAGTGTATGAAGGGATGATATATAGTATAGTGTATGAAGGGATGATATATAGTATAGTATATGAAGGGATATTATAGTATATGAAGGGATGATATATAGTATAGTGTATGAAGAGATGATATATAGTATAGTGTATGAAGAGATGATATATAGTATAGTGTATGAAGGGATGATATATAGTATAGTATATGAAGGGATGATATATAGTATAGTATATGAAGGGATGATATATAGTATAGTATATGAAGGGATGATATATAGTATAGTGTATGAAGGGATGATATATAGTATAGTATATGAAGGGATGATATATAGTATAGTATATGAAGGGATGATATATAGTATAGTGTATGAAGAGATGATATATAGTATAGTGTATGAAGGGATGATATATAGTATAGTGTATAAAGAGATTATATATAGTATAGTGTATGAAGAGATTATATATAGTATATGAAGAGATGATATATAGTATAGTGTATGAAGAGATGATATATAGTATAGTATATGAAGGGATGATACATTGTATAGTATATGAAGAGATGATACAATGTAAGGAATGGATGGAGAAGAGGTGACTCTGGGTCATGTGTCCATCATGCGTGTCATGTAGGTTCTGTTGCTGAATATTGATGTGTATCTGATGGTGATCGGCTGACTGGGTAATAAACGGCGAGTAACGGCAGATAAGCGCCAACCGCCCCCCCCCCCCCCCACCGCATTGCTTGTCATCGTCACCAGCAGGAGAAGAAGAGAAATGTTTTCCTTCCCTGGAAGTATTAAAGACACAAAATGTGAAGGAAAGTACAGAGATTCCACCTTCCAGGCAGAGCGACTGCCAAATGTCGCCAGCTGCTGCCGTTGTGTTTGGATTGAGGGATTGTCGAGCTGATTGGAGGATCTGACAGTGCGGGTGCTGGGGCCAGCTGCTGACGGCTTCCTACTTTTCAATTCAAACTCCAGTCTGCACCTCATCCGTCTAAAGCCCGGCTCAGAGCCGGGACACCTCGTGCATGGCTGATGAGGTGCGGAGACGCAAGAAACACGCCTGGCTTCTCCATCTACAATGCTTTTATTTATCCTTTATTCTTATATCTAAGGCAGAATATGTATTACCTGTGCTAGTTTATAAAATCACATGTCACTGTATACAGCAACAGGATCATCTTCCAGAAAAGCATTTATCATTAAAAATCAGTCCTTGATCTCCAGTCAGTGACTTTGCCTAGGCTGAGATGGTGTCATTAATCTGCTGCAGGCAGGAGGAAGAATTTCCTCAGTCTCCCCCCCCCCCCCAGTGATCAGACTGTACCCCCCTCCCCCAGTGATCAGACTGTACATTGTAACTTTGTAGGAAAAGGAGGAGACATTGTAACTTTGTAAAAGGAGGAGGAATCATTTCCCCAGTCTCCCCTCCCCCAGTGATCTGACTGTAATGTTGTAGCAAATCACATGGTAAGAGGCTGCAGCTGGGGCTGATCTTTGTCAGGAATAGGTTAACACAGCCAAGAACTTCACATGTGCCAGGATTTACATAAATGTGTCATCTGTGGGAGTAGGTGGCCGACGATGCATGGCTGAAAACATGGGACTGGAGGAGAATGACGACATGGTAGGCGTGCCCTGGGGAATGTTGGTTGTCAGACACGGGGAGGGGGCAGGCCTGAAACAGTGTAAGATGTGTTAACTGTGCAATAACACACTAAAATATACTGCGTTTAACGTGCTGTAACTCACTGAAATGTACTGCGTTAAATGTGTAGTAATGCACTGAAATATACTGCATTAAACATGCAAAAACACACTAAAATATACTGCATTAAAACCTGCAAAAATGCACTGAAATATACTGCGTTAAACCTGCAGTAACTCACTGAAATATACTGCATTAAACGTGCAGTAACGCACTGAAATAAACTGCGTTAAACATGCAGTAACGCACTGAAATATACTGTGTTAAACGTGCAGTAATGCACTGAAATATACTGCATTAAATTTGCAGTAATGCACTGAAATATACTGCGTTAAATGCGCAGTAACGCACTGATGAGAGAGTGAGAGCGATAACACCAAATTTAACACACCTGCTCCCCATTCACACCTGAGACCTTGTAACAGTAACGAGTCACATGACACCGGGGAGGGAAATTGGCTAATTGGGCCCAATTTGGACATTGTCAATTAGGGGTGTACTCACTTTTGTTGCCAGCAGTTTAGACATTAATGGCTGTGTGTTGAGTTATTTTGAGGGGACAGTAAATTTACACTGTTATACAAGCTGTACACTCACTACTTTACATTGTAGCAAAGTCTCATTTCTTCAGTGTTGTCACATGAAAAGATAGAATAAAATATTTACAAAAATGTGAGGGGTGTACTCACTTTTGTGAGATACTGTATATGTTGTGATATTTGTTAATAGTAGCCTATATTTTACCACCTCAAAAACTGTGCCATGAGTCTCCAAGGGTTGAGAGCAGAGAAAAAGTTCAGAGCTGTGTTTTTTTTTTATGTTTTTCCAGTAACTTACACTGTGCCATTAGTCTCCAACAATAAAGATATAGGGTCAAAGCCAAGTTTTCTTTTTCAGGTAGCCTACTGTTCCCCAATCCAGACACTATGCCAAAAGTCTCCAACAGTCAAGAAATAAAAAAAAAAATAAGTCAAAGCCATATTCTGTTTTATTAGTAGTCCACTGTTTCCCAAACTAGGCTCTGTGCCACAGGTCTCCAACAATAAGAGAAAGGTCTTAGTCATGTTTTGTTTTACAGGTAGCCTACTGTTCCCCAATCCAGACACTGCGCCAAAAGTCTCCAAAGGTCAAAAAATAAAAAAATAATTATAGCCATATTCTGTTTTATTTGTAGTCTACTGTTTCCCAGGCTAGGCACTGTGCCACAAGTCTCCAACAGTCATGAAAAAAGAGAGGACGATCAAAAATTAAGTGAAAGGTTATGGCCATGTTTTTCTTTTCAGGTAGCCTACAGTCCAAACACTGTGCAGTAAGTCTCCAACAACTGGCAAGAAAAAAAAGAAAGGTCATAGTAATGTTTTGTTTCACAGGTGGTCTACTGTTCCCCAATCCAGACAACTTTCCATAAGACGTGAGTGAAAGATCATAGTGCTTGTAATGCTTTGCTTTACAGATAGTCTACTGCTTCCTAGTCCAGACACCATGCCATAAGTCTCCAATGGTCAAGAGCTAAGAGAAAGGTCATAGCCATGTTTTGTTTTACAGGTAGCCTACTGTTACCCATTTTCGGACACTGTGCTGTAAGTCTCCAACAACGGCCAAGAAATTAGAGAAAGGTCGTAGTAATGTTTTGTTTTACAGGTTTTGTTTTACACTAATGTTTTGTGAAACATAGCCATGTTTTGTTTTCCATGTATTTTTCCAATCAAAAAATTGTGCCAAGTGTTTCCAAAGTTCCAGAAAAAAGAGAAGGGTCATAGTCACGTTTTGCTTTACAGGTAGCCTACTGTTACCCATTTCAGAAAATTTGCCGTAAGTCTCCAACAATGGGCAAAAAATAAGAGAAAGGTCGTAGTAATGTTTTGCTTTACAGGTGGTCTACTGTTCCCCAGTCCAGACACTGGGCAGTAAATCTCCAACAATGGCCAAGAAAAAAGAGAAAGGTCATAGTAATGTTTTGTTTCACATGTGGTCTACTATTTCCCAATCCAGACACCTTCCCATAAGACGTGAGGGAAAGATCATAGTGCTCGTAATGCTTTGTTTTACAGATAGTCTACTGCTCCCCAGTCCAGACACCATGCCATAAGTCTCCAATGGTCAAGAGATAAGAGAAAGGTCAAAGCCATGTTTTGTTTTACGGGTAGCCTGTCTTTTTCTAATCAACAAACTGTGCCAAGTGTCTCCAAAGATCCATAAAAAAAGAGAAGGGTCATAGTCATGTTTTGCTTTACAGGTAGCCTACTGTTACCCATTTCGGAAACTGTGCCGGAAGTCTCCAACAACGGCCAAGAAATTAGAGAAAGGTCGTAGTAATGTTTTGTTTTACAGGTGGTCCACTATTCCTCAGTCCAGACACTGGTCCATAAGTCTCCAACAATCAAGGTCATAGCCATGTTTTGCTTTACATTTACCCTACTGTTCCCCAATCCAGACACTGTTCCATAGGTCTACAGTGGTCAAGAGCTAAGTGAGAGGTCATAGCCATGTTTTGTTTTTCAGGTAGCCTTCATTTTTTCAATTCAGACACTGTTCTCCAAAGCTCAAGAAATAAAAGAGAAGGCTCATAGCCACATTTTGCTTTACAGGTAGCCTACTGTTCCCCAGTCCAGACACTGTGCCATGAGTCTTCAACAGTGGCCAAGAAATAAGAAAAAGGTCATAGTAATGTTTTGTTTTACAGGTGGTCTACTGTTCCCCAATCCAGACACCTTTCCATAAGATGTGAGAGAAAGATCATAGTGCTTGTAATGTTTTACAGATAGTCTACTGCTCCTTAGTCCAGACACCATGCCATAAGTCTCCAATGGTCAAGAGCTAAGAGAAAGGTCAAAGCCATGTTTTGTTTTACAGGTAGCCTGTTTTTTCCAATCAAAAAATTGTGCCAAGTGTCTCCAAAGCTCCAGAAAAAAAAAAAGAAAAGGTCATAGTCATGTTTTGCTTTACAGGTAGCCTACTGTTACCCATTTCAGAAATTGTGCTGTAAGTCTCCAACAACGGCCAAGAAATAAGAGAAAGGTCGTAGTAATGTTTTGCTTTACAGGTGGTCTACTGTTCCCCAATCCAGACACTGTGCAGTAAGTCTCCAACAACGGCCAAGAAAAAAGAGAAAGGTCATAGTAATGTTTTGTTTCACATGTGGTCTACTATTTCTCAATCCAGACACCTTCCCATAAGACGTGAGGGAAAGATCATAGTGCTCGTAATGCTTTGTTTTACAGATAGTCTACTGCTCCCCAGTCCAGACACCATGCCATAAGTCTCCAATGGTCAAGAACTAAGAGAAAGGTCAAAGCCATGTTTTGTTTTACAGGTAGCCTGTTTTTTCCAATCAAAAAATTGTGCCAAGTGTCTCCAAAGCTCCAGAAAATAGAGAAGGGTCATAGTCATGTTTTGCTTTACAGGTAGCCTACTGTTACCCATTTTGGAAACTGTGCTGTAAGTCTCCAACAACGGCCAAGAAATTAGAGAAAGGTCGTAGTGATGTTTTGTTTTACAGGTTGTCTACTATTCCCCAGTCCAGACACTGGTCCATAAGTCTCCAACGATCAAGGTCATAGCCATGTTTTGCTTTACAGTTACCCTACTGTTCCCCAATCCAGACACTGTTCCATAGGTCTACAGTGGTCAAGAGTTAAGTGAGAGGTCATAGCCATGTTTTGTTTTTCAGGTAGCCTTCATTTGTTCAATTCAGACACTGTGCTAAGGGTCTCCAAAGCTCAAGAAATAAAAGAGAAGGCTCATAGCCACATTTTGCTTTACAGATAGCCCAGTCCAGACACTGTGCCATAAGTCTTCAACAGCGGCCAAGAAATAAGAGAAAGGTCATAGTAACGTTTTGTTTTTCAGGTGGTCTACAGTTTCCCAGTCCAGACATTGTTTCATAAGTCTACAATGGACAAGAGCTAAGAGAAAGGTCATAACCATGTTTTGTTTTACAGGTAGTCTGTTTTTTTTCCAATTAAGAAACTGTGCCAAGTGTCTCCAAAGCTCCAGAAAAAAAAAAAAAAAAAGAAAGGTCACAGTCATGTATTGCTTTACAGGTAGCCTACTGTTCCCCATTTCAGAAAATGTGCCATAAGTCTCCAACAGCCAAGAAATAAGAGAAAGGTCGTAGTTATGTTTTGTTTTACAGGTGGTCTACTGTTCTCCAGTCCAGACACTGTGCAGTAAGAATCCAACAACGGCCAAGAAAAAAGAGAAAGGTCATAGTAATGTTTTGTTTTACAGGTGGTCTACTGTTCCCCAGTCCAGACACCGTTCCATAGGTCTCCAACGGTCAAGGTCATAGCCATGTTTTGCTTTACAGGTAGCCTAATGTTCCCCTATGCAGAAACTATTCCATAAGTCTACAGTGGTCAAGAGCTAAGAGAAATGTCAAAGCCATGTTTTGTATTACAGGTAGCCTTATTTTTTCCAATCCAGACACTGTGCCAAGTGTCTCCAAAGCTCAAGATAAAAGAGAAAACCCATAGTCACGTTTTGCTTTACAGTTGGCCTACTGTTCCCCGGTCCAGACACTGTGCCATAAGTCTCCAACAACGGCCAAAAAAAGAGAAAAAGATCATAGTAATGTTTTGCTTTACAGGTAGTCTACTGTTTCACAATGAAGACACTGTTCCATAAGAAGTAAGAGAAAGGTCATAGTGTTCATAATGTGACGCCCCTGACGACGTCAAACATATGACGAAACCAGTCGGGTGGAGTAAGACGTGACGTGACCACGCCCCCACTAGCCGTCTTCTCGCTGTTGGTGTTTATGGAGATGCCGTAATACTTGGATCCTTGTACCTACAACCTTACATGCTATATGATGTCCTCTGAAATGTGAGTTTTATACTGTGTGGTTTTAAATAAATCTACTGTTTTTATGGAGTCACACTATGTCCCTATTATTTTTTATATTCTAATTGAATACCAGCCTTATCTGCTTGTCACTAGTGGAGTGACACCTGGTGGATTTTCCTAGTATTACTACTAAGCCTACAGTGGTCTATCCATTAGTTTGGGTGACCAACTCTTCTGGTAAGCTGATACATTGCTTCCTTGGTGATCCTTCACGGGTGTGTTTCCTTTTTCCCTATCCCTGGTTCTGTGGAATTTGGACTTACCTGCTGGAACTTGCGGTTCCTTGAAACTTCAACACTTTATATATTATGTTTGATGCACTTTTTAGAAACTGATCGATTGATTTGTCTTCATTTTTCTTGGTGCATGGACTATTATTTTGGTTCACATATGCATTTTATTGACACAATATTTTGATTAATTTCACAGTGTTTTATATTTATGATCATACTATTTTTTGGTACTGATTTATTTAGTTATTTTTGCCTATAATATTTCATATTTTTGTTAGCGCTACACATATTGGTTTATCATAGTGTTCATAATGCTTTGTTTTACAGGAAGCCTACTGTTCCCTAAGTCCAGTCACCATTACATAAGTCTCCAATGGTAAAGAATTAAGTGAAGGGTTATATCCATATTTTGCTTTACAGGTAGCCTATTGCTACCCAGTCTAGACACTGTGCCATAAGTCTCCAATGGTAAAGAGCTAGAAGAATGGTCATAGCCATGTTTTGTTTTGAAACTGTGCCAAGGGTATCCAAAGCTCAAGAAAAAAAGAGAAGGGTTATATTTAATTAGTCAAGTTTTGCTTTACATGCCGCTCCAGTAGACGTCCAATGACGAAACGCGTAGGGCGGAGCTTGTACGTCAACATCATTTCCGGTTTTTGCAGTTGGTAGCCATGGAACGCGGAAGTATCCCGGCGTCCGGCGTCTGCATCGCTTACTGAACTGATCAGCCTGAACTGTGAGTTTGCTACACTTGCCTTTGATTTGACTGTATATACTACACCATGGGGCTTTCTTTGTTTTGAGCACCCAGATTGCACCCGTATCCGGAAGATCCTCCTGAGGTTTGCCCACCATAAAAAGACTGCACCCGAGTTTTTACCTACTGTGTTTGTGGAGACTATTCCAGCCTACATTTCAACACCCTATACTCAGGGGTGAAAAGAGTGAGTGCGACACCTAGTGCATCTTATAGGTACAGCACTTTTTGGCAATAGCCTCAGTTATTCCACCACCCTTTCTCTCTTTTTTTGGCACTAGCACCGGTCTTAGCACAGTAGTAGTAAAAGTTTTACCTCTATATGTTTATGGACAACACTTTATTTTGATATAAATACCTGCACTATAATTGCACCTTTCTGAATAAATAAATCAGCACCTTATATTTGATATGTTTCACATTTATTTCTACCACTAAGCACTTTCTGGGCATATATATTCTTAGCCCAAATATAGATCCTGTCATTTGGCACTTGCACTTTATCATCACCTACGATTTAATTTACACCTGGTTTATAATTGTTTTTGTCACCAATATACACATATAGGATCTAGTGCAATACACCTTTTAATAAACAGGTTAGCGCCGGTACCACCCTCCCTTACATGTAGCCTAATGTTCCCCATTTCTGACACCTTGCCATAAGTCCCCAAGAGTCAAAAAAAAAAAAAGAAAAAAGGAAAGGGTCAAGGCCATGTTTTGTTTTACAGGTAGCCAGCTACTGTATTCCCCAATCCAGACACTGTGCCATAAGAGTCAAAAAATAAAGTCACATTTGTTTGTGCCATTGTCCTACCATTTCCATTTGTGGAAACTCCAAGACCAAGAATTCTTGTATGGCTGCCTGATTGTTTCCTAACATTGGACTGCCATCTACCGTCTATGCTTAGCTTTAATGAGAAAATTAAAAAAGAAAATTAGCAATCAAAGAATCCTGATTAAAATCAAACAATGAAAAAAAAAACAAAAGAGCAAACATAGAGTCTTTCCCTGTGATCATCATGTTTTCAGAGAAAAGAGACTCTCGAAACTTACCGCCAGACATCAAAGCCTAGGAATGTAGAGCTCCCTCCGGCGAGCCATGCTTTATTATACTGCGCAAAGTGCTTTTGTATTCCAAGTTCCTGAAGGTGAAGTATCTTCAGACTCGCCTGCCAAAGCTTGTTTGTTTCATGTGCAGAAATTACCATTAGTGTTTTTACACGCATCCTTAGAGATAAAATCGAAGAGTAACAATAAGTATCAATGACGCCGGATATCTTTGGCAAGTACACAATTCCTCATCTACAAAGTTTAATGTAGTCAATCAAAGCCTTGTTGGGTGCAATGAGAAAAGGTCAGGCTGCACCCAGCTGATCCATAAAACTTCCTAACAACTTCATTGAAACAAGTGGTCAAGGTTCTCCAAAGGCTCATAGGGACTCTACTATTAGGGAGTGAAACATGTCAGAGAAAGAGTCTGTAGAGCACCTTGTTAACTTGTATGAAGCAATACAGAGCAGTGGTGTGCAGCCTGAACCTTTTTCATTTACAAATGGGAGAGGATGAGACCCAGATTGGGCACAGGGGTTTGCAAGGGGAGAACACAAGGGGGCCCCCAACTAAGTGCAGTATTAAGATCACCTTGATTTATTAATACTTATTACTGCACTTATTTTGGCGTCCCTTTGTGTAATCCCTTTGTGTTTCCGCAGAGTCTTTGCTTTTATTGCCACTAAGTCACTTTTTTTATGGGAATCAAAATTTATGAAAATACTTATGGATTTTTTATGGACATTGTATTTTAGTAGAAACTTTTAATAGTATGCTAGATTTCTCCAGCACCATTTATTTATTTATTTGCAGGGGTTTGCAATAGGGATAGACCGATATGTTTTTTTTCAGGGCCGATACCGATATTTTGGTCACAGCGTATCGGTATCGGCCGATATGGGCGGATATTTTGTACATTTAAAGTTTATTTAAATAAAGACAATTTTTGACACAAATCAGGTACTGAACATAGTTACATAGTTAGTGAGGTTGAAAAAAGACATCAGTCCATTCAGTTCAACCTATGATGTGTGTGTGTGTTTGCTTTTAACCGTACATTGTATACCCCCTGTATGTTGTACATTGTATACCCCTGTATGTTGTACATTGTATACCCCTGTATGTTGTACATTGTATACCCCTGTATGTTGTACATTGTATACCCCTGTATGTTGTACATTATATACCCCCTGTATGTTGTACATTGTATACCCCTTTATGTTGTACATTGTATACCCCTGTATGTTGTACATTGTATACCCCTGTATGTTGTATATTGTATACCCCCTGTATGTTGTACATTGTATACCCCTGTATGTTGTACATTGTATACCCCTGTATGTTGTACATTGTATACCCCTGTATGTTGTACATTATATACCCCCTGTATGTTGTACATTGTATACCCCTGTATGTTGTACATTGTATACCCCTGTATGTTGTACATTGTATACCCCTGTATGTTGTACATTGTATACCCCTGTATGTTGTGGTCTCTAAGGTGCCCATCTAATAGTTTTTTGAAACTATCAATGCTTCCTGCTGATATGACTGCTTGTGGAAGAGAATTCCACATCCTTACCGCTGAAACATGTTAATTTTTGTTTAATGCTTAATGGCTTGCTGGCTGGCACCCTGTGGTGGGTGGCTGGCTGTCTGGCACCCTGTGGTGGGTGGCTGGCTGTCTGGCTGGCACCCTGTGGTAGGTGGGTGGCTGGCACAGGGGCTGTGGGTGGCTGGCTGGTACAAGGCCTGTGGCTGGCTGGCACCCCATTGTGGGTGGCTGGCTGGCACCCTGTGGTGGGTGGCTGGCTGGCTGGCTGGCACCCTGTGGTGGGAGGCTGGCTGTCTGGCACCCTGTGGTGGGTGGCTGGCTGTCTGGCTGGCACCCTGTGGTAGGTGGGTGGCTGGCACAGGGGCTGTGGGTGGCTGAAAATTCGCTATTGTTACACGGATCCTCCTCCTGATTGGCCGAAAGGCGAACCCATGCCACTGGCCGAGGAGGAGGCGGGAGGAGTCGAGGAGACGTGGGGGACTGAGGAGAAGCCGCCGCTTCAGGTAAGTGCACTGGTCACTCTGCATTGAAAGGGGGAACGCTGGTCACTCTGCATTGAAAGGGGGCATGCTGTGGTCACTCTGCATTGAAAGGGGGCACGTTGGTCACTCTGCATTGAAAGGGGGCATGCTGGTCTCTCTGCATTGAAGGGGGCACGCTGGTCACTCTGCATTGAAAGGGGGCACGCTGGTCACTCTGCATTGAAAGGGGGCACGCTGGTCACTCTGCATTGAAAGGGGGCACGATTATCACTCTGCATTGAAAGGGGGCACGCTGGTCACTCTGCATTGAAAGGGGGCACGCTGGTCTCTCTGCATTGAAAGGGGGCACGTTGGTCACTCTTCATTGAAAGGGGGCACGCTGGTCACTCTGCATTGAAAGGGGGCACGCTGGTCACTCTGCATTGAAAGGGGGCACGCTGGTCTCTCTGCATTGGAAGGAGGCATGCTTGTCACTCTGCATTGAAGGGGGCATGATGGTCACTCTGCATTGAAGGGGGCTCGCTGGTCTCTCTGCAATGAAAGGGGGCACGATGGTCACTCTGCATTGAAGGGGGCACACTATACCTTGATTACTGAAGGCCCCTTTTACACTTTTGTAACCTCAAAGTCATGCAATTTTTTACAGCTTTTTTTGCCGCAAAGCAATGCCTATTAAATTTTTCTGTTTGCGCCCCCCCCCCCCCCCCCCCAAAAAAAAATTTTGAGCACCAGCCGCCATTGCATTGGAGTAAGGATGAATGTGTGAACTGTCCCTAAGTGACTGTCTGCAGGCAATCAGAGGAGGCCCAACAAATCATCACACAGCAAGCCCTGTGAGGACGGTGCTACAAAGAAAATTGTGCTCTTCCAACCTTGTGGTAACAGTTCTGTGAGGATCCTTTTCTGTTCCAGTATGACTGTGCCCCTGAGCACAAAGCCAGCTCCATAAAGACATGGGGCAGGGGCGTAACTACAGGGGTTGCAGGGGTTGCAATCGCAACCGGGCCCCATGCTCAAGGGGGCCGATGTGGCTCCCCTGTACACCTGAATAGAAGGGGCGGCGGGGGCAGCATGTAGAGAAATCACTGTCCTCCTTTTTCCTTCTGTAGCTGCAGGAGGAAAATGGAGGAGATTGGTTCCTCTGTACGCTGCCCTTTGTACACTTCTCCTATCCAGTATACTTGTGTTCTGCTGTCTCTGGTGTCTCTGGGCCCCTGTGTGCTCCCCTGGTCCCCCCCCCTTCTGTGCTTCCCCCCCTCTCCCCCCCTTCAGAATTCTTCCTTCCCTCCCTGTAATAAAGGGCCCCGCAACTAGAGTAAAGGGCGCCAGGGGTCCAGGGGGCCCTTCATGCTTTCTTGCACCGGGGCCCTGAAGGTTCTAGTTACGCCTCTGACATGGGGTGACCAGTTTGGTGTGGAGGAACTCTAGTGTTCTGCACAGAACCATAACCTCAACCCTACTGAACACCTTTGGGATGAATTGGAACACTGATCTGGAGCCAGGTCTTCTCATCCATTATCAGTACCTGAAGGGTCCTGACTCCTGATTATACAATCCATCATACAAAGACAAGGTAGACAATTGTGCTCGCCCAACCTTGTGGTAACAGTCATGCTGGAGCAGAAAAGGGTCTTCCCCGAACTGGTACCACCAGGTTGTAAGAGCACAATTGCCTACCATGTCTTTGAGCTCTAGTGTCTCCAGTGAAGAGTCCTGATAATCATCCATCATTCTAAGACATTGTAGACAATTGTGCTCCTCCAACCTTGTGGTAACAGTTGGGTGAAGACCCTTTTCTGTTCCAGTATGAGGGTGCCCCTGTGCACAATGCCAGCTCCATAAA
Source organism: Pelophylax lessonae (assembly GCF_965119305.1). Lineage (NCBI taxonomy): Eukaryota > Metazoa > Chordata > Amphibia > Anura > Ranidae > Pelophylax > Pelophylax lessonae. The sequence goes on from NC_138772.1 coordinate 4,852,582, forward strand.
GACATATTTTGACGAGTTTGATGTGGAGGAAATCGAGTGTCCTATACAGAGCCCTGACTTCAACTCTACTGAACACCTTTGGGATGAACTGGAATGCGATTAATGTTCTCATCCAACATCAGTACCTGAGCACAAATATTTTTTTGGATGAGTGGGATCGAGTTCCTCCACACCAAACTGGTAACACCATGTCTTTATGGAGCTGGCTTCGTACACAGGGCAAAGTCATGGTGGAACAGAAATATCACGTGAGGCTTGTCACCCACACAGGTTCAGGAGCTTCTCTTGGGTGAAAAAATGCAAGTAGGGCAGCCCATTGAAGTGAATGGGCTGCCTAATGTGCGATACAGAGGATTGCTTGAAAAATACCCGCACAGAATCACCAGTTCCTGCACCATGAAGTGTGAATTGGGCCTTAACCACTTTACGTCTGCTCACTATGCTGCTACTGCAGCACAGTGGCTCGTTATCGTCTGGCGACGTAGACCTATGTCACCAGACATTCCCCTCTCTTGGTGGCGCGCGCGCGCCGCCGGAGGCTCGCTCCCGCTGTATTCAGTTACAGCGGGAGTCGGGCCAGGGGAGGAGCGGCGGTGATCACCACTGCTCTTCCTCGATCGTCGGGGATCTAGTGTGGAGATCCGCCCGCTTCTGTAAACAAAGCGGGCGGATCTCCTAAGTGGCAGGCAGGGACAGATCACAGGATTCAGCATAGCTGAACCTATGATCTGTGTCTGTGTCACTCAGTCCCCTCCCCCCACACATGTCAGCAAGCACCAGGCATACATTAACCCTCCCTCTCCAATAAAAATTAACCCCCTTCCCTGCCAGTGTCATTGTTACAGTAACAGTGCATACGTATAGCACTGATTACTGTAGTAATGTCACTGGTACCCCCAAAAGTGTCAAAAACGTCAGTCAAGGGTCCGATCTGTGCGCCGCAATGTCGCAGTCCCGCAAAAAAAAAAAATCGCAGATCGCCACCATTACTTGTTAAAAAAAAAACACCAAAAGTGACAGAAATCTTTCCCTTAGTTAGTAAACGCAATAACTTTTGCGCAAACCAATCAAAATACACTTATTGTGATTTTTTTTTACCAAAAATATGTAGCAGAAAACAAATTGGCCTAAAATGATAAAAAATTTTGATTTTTACATTTTTTTGGGGGGGAATTTCATATAAAAAATGTGAAAAATATTGTTATTTTTTCAAAATTGTCGCTCTTTTTTTGTTTATAGCGCAAAAAGTAAAAATCGCACATGTGATCAAATACCACCAAAAGAAAGCTCTATTTGTGGGGGAAAAAAGGACCTCAATTTAATTTGGGTACAGTGTCGCATGACTGCGCAATTGTCCGTTAAATTAACGCAGTGCCGAAACGCAAAATATGGCCTGGTAATGGGGTAAAATCTTCCGGTCATAAAGCGGTTAAAAATACGCTCATTGAGAATTTTTTTTGTCAAAGACATGTAGCTAAATACATTTTGGCCTAAATATATGACAAAAATTTAATATATTGGATATTTTTTAACTGTCAAAGTAGAAAAATATTGTTATTTTTTTCAAAATTGTCGCATTTTTTAAATTAATATCGCAAAAAATAAAAATCGCAGAGATGATCAAATACCACAAAAAGAAAGCTCTGTTTGTGGGGAAAAAAGGACGTAAATTTCGTTTGGGTACAGCGTTGTACGACCGCACAATTGTCAGTTAAAGTTGCACAGTGCCGAATCGCAAAAAGTGGCCTGGACGTGAAGCAGGAAAATCCTCCGGTGGTAAAGTGGTTAAATTACTTGCGTCTTTTTTTTTTTTTTTCTAATTTTACCTTGCAGGTCCGAAAGATAAAAAAAAGAGCAAAAATGTAGCCACATTTTGTGAAAGAAGAAACTGCTAATTACCCTATTGGTCACCATGTGCCCCCCCCACCCCATCTATGAGTAGCAGACAGTTGTTAATGTGTCCGCTGAGCGTTGAAGGCTTTGAAGTAGGAAGACATTATGTGGTAGTTCATCTGCTACAATATTATTTGTGATACCACTTGTAGGGAAATAGAATAATGCAGAAGTGTTTATTGAAGAACATGTTTCAGCATTTTATGACAATATTTCATAAATGACGAGCGTTAGCATAAGTTATGCAGCGAAAACATTTCGGCGGTAATCAGACAAAACACAAACATCAATACTGAATCCGCGCTGATTACATTCACTAAATAAAATAACGACGAAGAAAGAAAATGCTTCTCGGTGTTAGACAAGTCAAGAGGGTTGTTTACCAGAGCAAAAAATGCAAAGAACCGGAGACGTGCAGCCGAATTCGGTATTTGTCATTCTAACGTGTACTCCTGCCGGGAAGCACAAACAAGCATTGTATGGATGCATTATAAAGGGGTGAAGGAAGTATTAAAGGGACATCTCCATTATTCTGGGAGCTGTGGACTTTACCAGTTCAAAGCTGAAATGACAAGAGGCACCATATAGAAGAGTTTACAATTATTGCAGTGACTTGGCTTCACCTTCCATTCCTATGAGAACAATTACATTCTTGCACTGTAGAAAATGGTCCAACCCAACATGACCATCATCCACTTGGGCTCTTCCAACCTTCTGGTAGCAGTTTGATGTTCCAGCATGACTGTGTTCCTGTATACAAAGCCAGCTCCAACAAGTCTTGGTTTGACAAGTTTGATATGGACATAGGCGTGTGCCTGGGCACACCCTAATCACCCTGTGCGGTGCAGATTCCCCCTGCTCATATTTCACCAAAGCCCCCCCAACGGGGCTCCTAAAAAAATTGTACAAAAATAAAAAAACTACTAACACTGTCTACTGCCCTACTGGCACCAACCTCTGCCCTACTGACAAGTCCACTGCCCTACTGATGCCAACCTCTGCCCTACTGACAAGTCCACTGCCCTACTGATGCCAACCTCTGCCCTACTGACAAGTCCACTGCCCTGCTGACGCCAACCTCTGCCCTACTGACAAGTCCACTGCCCTACTGATGCCAACCTCTGCCCTTCTGACAAGTCCACTGCCCTACTGATGCCAACCTCTGCCCTACTGACAAGACCACTGCCCTAATGATGCCAACCTCTGCGCTACTGACAAGTCCAATGCCCTACTGGCACCAACCTCTGCCCTACTGACAAGTCCACTGCCCTACTGATGCCAACCTCTGCCCTACTGACAAGTCCACTGCCCTACTGATGCCAACCTCTGCCCTTCTGACAAGTCCACTGCCCTACTGATGCCAACCTCTGCCCTACTGACAAGTCCACTGCCCTACTGATGCCAACCTCTGCCCTACTGACAAGTCCACTGCCCTACTGATGCCAACCTCTGCCCTACTGACAAGTCCACTGCCCTACTGATGCTAACCTCTGCCCTACTGACAATTCCACTGCCCTACTGATGCCAACCTTTGCCCTACTGACAAGTCCACTGCCTGACTGATGCCAACCTCTGCCCTACTGACAAGTCCACTGCCCTACTGATGCCAACCTCTGCCCTACTGACAAGTCCACTGCCCTACTGATGCCAACCTCTGCCCTACTGACAAGTCCACTGCCCTACTGATGCCAACCTCTGCCTTATTGACAAATCCACAGCTCTACTGATGCAAACCTCTGCCCTACTGACAAGTCCACTGCCCTGCTGACACCAACCTCTGCCCTACTGACACCAACCTCTGCCCTACTAACAAGTCCACTGCCCTACTGATGCCAACCTCTGCCCTACTGACAAGTCCACTGCTGACACCATCCACTGCCCTAATAACACCATCCATGTTTTAATACATTTGGGGTGCACACCCTAATGCAATAGGCTGCGCACACCTATGGATATGGAGGAATTTGAGAGTCCTAAACTCAACCATACTGAACACATTTGGGATTAATTTGAACACTGATCGTGAGCCAGGTCTTCTCATCCAACATCTGTATCGGAAGGGCCCTGTTAAAACTCCATCATACAAAAACATTGTAGACAATTATGCTCTTCCAACCTTGTGGTAATAGTTTGGTGAAGACCCTTTTCGGTTCCAGGTGCCCCTGTGCACAAAGCCAGCTCCATAAAGACATGGCTTGACCAGTTTGGTGTGGATGAACTTGAATGTTCTGCACAGAGCCCTGACCTCAACCCTACTGAACACCTTTGGGATCAATTAGGGGATGTGATTGTGTGCGATACAGAGGATTGCATGAAAACTGGTCACACCATGTCTTTATGGAGCTGACTTTGTACACAAGGCACAGTCATAGTGGAACAGAAAAGGGTCTTCACCAAGCTGTTACCACAAGGTTGTAAGAGCACAATTGTCTACAATGTCTGAGTTCAGGTGTCTCCAGTGAAGGGTCCTGGTAATCATCCATCAAACAAAGACATTGTAGACAATTGAGCTCTTCCAACCTTGCGGTAACAGTTTGGTGAAGACCCTTTTCTGTTTCAGTAAGATGGTGCCCCTGTGTACAAAGCCAGCTCCATAAAGACATGCTTTAAACAGTTTGATGTGGAGGAGCTCGAGTGTCCTGAACAGAGCCCTGACCTCATCCCTACTGAACACCTTTGGGATGAATTAGGATGTGATTGCAAGCTAAGTCTTCTCATCCAACATCAGTACCTAAGCACAAATTTACTTTTAGCTGAGTGGTCTTGAGTTCCTCCACACCAAACTGGTCACACCATGCCTTTATGGAGCTGACTTTGTACACAAGGCACAGTCATAGTAGAACAGAAAAGGGTCTTCACCAAACTGTTACCACAAGGTAGAAGAGCACAATTGTCTACAATTTCAGGGCTCTGTGCAGGACACTCAGGTTTCTCCACACAAAACTGGTCCCACCATGTCTTTGTGGAGCTGGCTTTGTACACAGGGGCACAGTCATGCTGGAGCAGAAAAGGGTTTTCCCCGAACTGGTACCACCAGGTTGTAAGAGCACAATTGCCTACCATGTCTTTGAGTTCTAGTGTCTCCAGTGAAGGGTTCTGGTAATCATCCATCATTCTAAGACAGTTCTGGTCGCCAGTCCTCAGGAGGGATGTGTTGGAGCTGGAGAAGGTCCAGAGAAGGGCAACTAAACTAATTAGGGGATTGGAGGACCTTAATTATGAAGAGCGTCTGCAATCGCTTGATTTATTCTTCCTGGAGAAAAGACGCCTGAGAGGGGACATGATAGTAATTTATAAATATCTCAACGGTGATCTCAGCATAGAAAAAAAGCTATTCAGTCGGAAGGATTGCATGAGGACTCGAGGGCATACAATGCGACTGGAGGAGAAGCGTTTTAACCTCAGGCAACGCAGGGGGTTCTTTACTGTTAGGGCTACAGGATTGTGGAATTCTCTACCACAAGAGGTGGTTTCTGCGGGAAGTATGGTGGCTTTCAAAAGACTCTTAGACTTACATCTCAAGGATCAGAACATTCAGGGGTATGCGAGATGATTACGGCCACACACACCTACACAGGTTGAACTGGATGGACTATTGTCTTTATTCAACCTCACCTACTATGTAACTATTCAACCTCACCTACTATGTAACTATGTAACTAAGACATTGTAGACAATTGTGCTCTTCCAACCTTGTGGTGACAGTTTGGTGAAGACCCTTTTCTGTTCCAGCATGAATGTGCTCCCCTGTGTACAAAGCCACCTCCATAAAGACATGGTGTGACCGATTTGGTGTGGAGGAATGTGAACCACCAAAGTAATGGACATTCTTATCACTGACCACCAATGTAAGGGACATTCTTCCCACTGACCACCAATGTAAGGGACAATCTTCCCACTGACCCCCAATGTAAGGAACATTCTTCCCACTGACCACCAATGTAAGGGACATTCTTCCCACTGACCACCAATGTAAGGGACATTCTTCCCACTGACCACCAATGTAAGGAACATTCTTCCCACTGACCACCAATATAAGGGACATTCTTCCCACTGACCACCAATATAAGGGACATTCTTCCCATTGACCACCAATATAAGGGACATTCTTACCATTGACCACCAATTTAAGGGACATTCTTCCCACTAACCACCAATGTAAGGAACATTCTTCCCTCTGACCACCAATGTAAGGAACATTCTTCCCATTGACCACCAATATAAGGGACATTCTTCCCATTGACCACCAATTTAAGGGACATTCTTCCCACTGACCACCAATTTAAGGGACATTCTTCCCACTGACCACCAATGTAAGGGACATTTTTCCCATTGACCACCAATATTAGGGACATTCTTCCCATTGACCACCAATATAAGGGACATTCTTCCCAGATTGATCACCAATGAACTGGTTTTATCTGGGGGTTCCTCAAGACCTGAACATTTTTTCAAGGGTTCCTCTGGGGTGAAAAGGTTGAGAAGGCCGGCCTAGACTCACTTAAAAAGAGACGATCCATTTCCTCAGACAATGGGAAGATAAGTGAGAACAGCGACCTTTCCTCGGCGCGGTTCCTGGTGATGGACGTCCTCGGAATCCTCCTCCCCTCCCGCGAACCTCCATGCCTAGTCCGCCTCCGCAGAGAAGAATGCCTCCTAAATTGCTGATAATAGTTATTACACCCGGCCATTCATAGTTCAATAAAAGGAACACGGCGCTCGCTGTGTAAGTGTGAACACAAAGGACCAAAAAAAAAAGTGGAATTTAGATTTACATGAATGCAGATACATTCAGCTCCCTGCAAGTACAATTAATTTTAAACAAAAGGAAATGGGATCTGTGTCATCCAAACAAAGGCTGCCGAACAAAAGGAAATGACTGTAGTAAATTAAACGGCACGCAGATAAAGGCAACAGAAAAATTGAATTAGACGCCGGCCCCATATGGAAGTCTGCTCTCATTTCGTTCTTTAGGGAAATCGGCATCTGGTGTAATTATATCTGTTTGCACAGTAATGTTTTCTTGGATGCAGAGATAATCTGATAAACATCCATACATAGAACGCCAGATCCCCCGTCCCAGGAGCAAATTCCCCCATAATGCCTTAACTTCGAAGCTCCAATCTGTGAATATTTTGCCCTCCCTGGTTACCCCCCCCCATCAGTCAAGAGCCTTTCCATTTTCAATACACACCTTAGATCAGTGGCGTAGTGTGGGTTGTCAGCACCCGGGGCAAGGCAAGTAATTTGCACCCCCTAACCCGTGGGATTTTAGCACTCGAGCCTCTTCCACTAGATTAGTTAATCTTAGTTGCCTCGGACCCGCTTCCTGATTGGCCAGGAGGAGGATCCTTGTGACAATAGCGAATTTTCATTCGCTATTGTCACACAATGGGTGGGCTCGGGGCACACTGTTCTGCGCCCCGGGTCCACCCTTTTTTGAAGCCTATTAGAGCCTCTGGCTCTAATCAGGTGATAAAAAAAACCCACTCTGTGACAGTGCCAGGCTGCTGACAAACTCGCTGCTAAACTGACTGAGCAGTGAGGAGAGGCGGCATAGGCAGGGCTTGGCTTGACCCACCATTTTCAGCCATAGGGCGGCCGCGCTGGACATCTCCCAGCCTGAAGATGGAGGCAGACGCAGACAGTGTGTGAACTGTGTATGTCAGAGTCAGACAGACAGAGTGACACTGCGGATGCGCCCCCCCCAGATGTTGCGCCCGGTGCGGCCGGCCCCCCCTGCACCCCCCACGATACGCCACTGCCTTAAATCCATTGATGTAATCACTGGGTCTCGGTGCTTTTCTATGCAATGCAGGCAGCAGACAGGGGCTGACTGGCAACTTTCGGCCAGAGGCTCATGGTGCAGCAACCTCCCACTTTCCCTCTTCCAGCCTCCTCTTGACCTCCATTCTAGGCTGAAGCTCTGCTCCAGATACTCTCTACACATAGGGCGAATCCGGGTTCTTGACCTGGCTGGGGGGGGGGGGGGGTTGTTGGGAGCCGGGACAGCTTGGTTGGTGCTCCAGTGGGGCATGGAACTGGCCTCTGCTCAGACACAGTTTACACCATCCACGCTTGGGGGAGGCCCGCGATCTGTCCTTGTCTTCAATCCGCACTCAGTAAGTCAGTGGCAGGGACTTTTTACTTCCCTTCACCAGGAATCCTTCAGGCATGTCTGTGGCAGAAGAAGTGCAGCCTTTTTTAACGGGGCATCAGAGTGGCCCAGGGGGCAGTTGCCCCCCTGCCCCCTGGCCCAGTCCTCCCCTGCAGGCAGATCATGACCGGTGGGAGGGGCCAGAGGCGTAACTAGAACCTTCAGGGCCCCGGTGCAAGAAACCATGAAGGGGCCCCCGGACCCTACCCTTCAAGCCTGGGGCTCTTCCCACTGATCCTGGGGACCTTTACTCTCAATGCAGGGCCCTTTATTAAGGACCCGCAGCAGGACCCTTTTCACAAGTTCTGCAGTGGGCCCCCTTCCTGCCATCTTGGGGCCTCCCCACAGTGGTGGAATGCCAGGGCCCGGTCCCAAGTGTGACCTTTGCGATCCTGGAAGTTCACCCACTGGTGTCAGTTGTTTTTATTTTTGGTATTTTAATTGTATTATTTTTTATCATTTTATTTTATTTTTTTACAATGTCACTGACTATGACTCTGTCCATTTAGAAAAGGGAGGAGCTGGTAAATTACATATTTACCGACCCCTTCCTGGTTCTCTATTGTGACACATCCCCTGCAGCAGCCGGCAGAGGAGGGGAGGGAGCACAGTGAGGGGGGGGGGCAGCACACAGGGGCCCAGAGACAGCAGAACACAAGTGAACTGGATAGGAGGGGTGGCGGGGGCAGCATACAGATGAACCAATCTCCTCTATTTTCCTACTGCAGCTACAGGAGGAAAAAGGAGGACAGTGATTTCTCTACATGCTGCCCCCGCCGCCCCTCCTATCCAGGTGTACAGGGAAGCCGCACAGCCCCCCTGGAGCATGGGGCCTGGTTGCAATTGCAACCTCTGTAGTTACCCCCCTGGGAGGGGCCACATGTCTTTGGAGTGTGGGAGGAAACAAGAGTACCTGGAAACCCACACAAGCACATGCATACTCCATACAGGTAATCTCCTGGGTAAGGATACAAACCCATGACCTTGTTCCTGTTACACTGCTGGTAGATTTGTGGGCTCAGTGATGTGTTGCAAGAGGCTGTACCCTACTGCCTATGTGAGCATGGCATAATATTCACTTTGGACCAAATTTAGGTTTTGGACTTTTATTTAGGATTGTGTACCATTAGCTCCTTTGTTTTTTGCAGATGAACCCCATTTGTTTCCTCAGCTATTTTCTTTCCCCACTGTGCACAAAAACTAAACATCAAAGTGAACCCAAAAAAGTGTGCACTTAGGGTGAGTCATATGAAGATGAAGGATCCTTTCCAGACCCCCTGGGGCACAAGAGTCCCGATGGGGGCAAGGCACACCCAGGTCCACCTAACCAAAAGGTCCAGAGGACCCATCTTCTCATGGTCAGCCGAACCTGACCAATGAGAACTAGGTGAGGGGCTCCCTCAAAAAGAGACCCACACCACCCAAGGCAGGGGTGGAAGGAACCTAAGGGCCACACATCCTCCCCCAGACTCCAGGGAAGGCCTGAAGACCCACACCCTACAATCCAAGTGAAAAAAAAAAAAAAAACACACATATAAGTGCAAAGTGACATATGCAGGTGGATTGGCTAGGATGTGCCCAAAAAGGCCTAGCCCATTAGGCGTGGTGCAAAAAGGTTTGGTGACATGGCCTAGTGTTCATACAGTGCCAATCCACACATCCATAGTGCTAATGCCAGGGATCCACTGCCATGCGCAGGCGCACTGGCGCCGCAAACCGGCGAATGCCTATGCGCATGCGCATACGAAGAGGCGCCTTGAATAGCTAGAGGCTACCTTAGAATAGCTCGAGGCTACCTTACAATAGCGCAAGGCTACCTTACAATAGTTCGAGGCTACCTCGGAATAGTTTGAGGCTACCTTACAATAGCTCGAGGCTACCTTACAATAGCTCGAGGCTACCTCGGAATAGTTCGAGGCTACCTTAGAATAGGTAGAGGCTACTAAATTGGCACCAAAATGGCTTATTTAATCACAGCAGACACTCCAGGTAATTGCTGTGTTATCTTCAGCTCTTCCTTGTGATCCTGTGTACCTGTTGTTCCTGTTTATTTGCCCCGGCTTCCTCTTGACCTTGCTACTTGCTGCCCGCCCTGACCTTTGGCTCGACTGACTACTCTTTTGGTTATCCCTTGTCTGCTTCTCCGCTTCTGGACCGGAACCTGCACTCTGCCTGGCTGGGGGATCCTGGGGACCGCGACCTGGTGCTAGCTTGCAGCGTAGTCCATCCCCACCACTAGGGGCTCTGGTGAAAACCAGCTAACACTTAGACTCCGCACCTCAGGCGAACCTGTGTCCTTATCAGAGTACTTACCTTAGTGTCCATCCGGCATCCAGCTCTGCTACCGTGGCCTTTCATCAGGTGAGAGTTCTCTCTATTAGTCAGGCTCCAGCTGCCATCCTGACAGCTACTCTGAATCCCCCAGGACACCCCTTCCAGGGGATGGTTGACACTGTGGGCCGGCTGCCTTACCAGCCCTCAGCCAAAAGCCAAACAAGGTAGCACAGTTCAAATCAGGAGGTACTGGGCCCCTCAGAATCCCCCACACTAGGTAAGTATCAGCAATTTACATGCTCAATTTGGGTCCCTTCCCAAGGGGGAGATCTCTCAGGACCTCCATCATGGATATTATACAACCATCCTGTCATGTACCTTGGCTGGATGTCAAGCTGACGAGAGGGCTTCCTTTGCATCTCTGGTCTGAGCCCCCCTGAATGTGATGACAGGGGTACAAGGCTCAAAGTTCAATGGGTGCTGGTTGACGAGTAGCAAGTAAGACCCCTCAGGAGGAGATCTTGGTTGGCAGACTTTGGAAGGGAAGAACCTTGGGAACATGGTGTGCAGACTTGAGCAGTACATTAAGAAGCAGATGCAGGTATCTGCCAGGGTAAGAGACGTGGGCAAGGCAAGCCAAGGTCATACACGGAAAGGCAGGAGGAAGCTTAGTCAAGTAGCAGGCCTAGGTCAGTACCAGGCAGAGCATAGTCAAAGGAAATCTGAGGTCAATGTCTCGGTTTCACAGAGCAAGGGTAGGAGTTAGCTGGGTCAGCAATGGAAGATCAGTTAGGAGGAACAGGAAGACGACTAGTTCACATCAGGGCCTCCTTTAAATAGGCAGCTTGGGGCCATTCCTAGGATTGGGTGTGTGCGGGTGCACGCCAGTGTATACAGAGGTGTGCACCAAGATGCGCCTACATGTCAGTACACGCTTTTTACTGGCCAGAGTTCGTATGTGTGCTGGCACATCCCAGCCAGGTCCGCAAAGCGCCCCCCACTGGGCACTGATAAGAACACATCTAAGCCAAAAGGCCGAGAAGCGATGTTTCCTCAGTTTCTGAATTTCAGGTTGCAGACCATGTTCCTATCAACATTCATAAAATTTGTTTTTATTTATTACATCATCATCTGCATCACCGCCATACAGAGAGTGGTGGAGGAGCTACTTCTAGAGAAGACCATCAATGGCAGACCATTCATCCTTGTGTCAGAAGCCACTTGAGCCCCTTTTAATCCCCGCGCCTTCCTATAATACACTTTCATGTTTCGCCGCTAAAACAAACCATAAATTAATTTGCTTGATTTCGGGAAAATCTGCATGCGCTCGGCGCTCTCCACTACCTGCTTTACAAATATAATCAATTTATATGTTAATGAGCTGTGTTTGTGAAACAGACTTTGCCAATGTCGATGAAACTCGCTCGGCACGGAATGTTACTCGTCGCAGTGGTTGGGGAAAAAAAATAAATCTCAGCGGAGGGGAAGAAGCTACAACTGGGTTTTAATGCAACGCCGGTATTGATGGAATGCGGGTCTATAACTGACACTTCCAATTAACTTGTTCAATAGAGTTTATTTGCCGGTAACTCAGGATATGGTAGAGTTGCAGGGCGAATGATTATCTTGTTATCTTGGTCAACACCTGAGCATGGTGGCTTAGTGGTCAAAGTCATTATGTCACTTACCCAGTAAGGACACGGCTTACTTATTTATAACCAATGATAATTAGAAAAGTGAAAAGCAGTTAATCCTGCCCCATAATCCCTTGCTTTGCTGTCTTTTAAGGAAATACAGTATTTAATGAGCAGCAGTATTTTGAATACATTGCATCCATACAGCACATTGACTGGTCAGTACGGATACGTGAAATTGAGGGTTTTATTTCTACAAATCATCTGTGAAGATTGAGAGAATTCAGCTTGAAAAAAAAAAAAATATATATATATATATATATATATATATATATATATATATATATACTGTATATATGTATATATATATATATATATATATATATATATATATATATATATATACATATACTCTATATTACCGAAAGCCAAATGGACATAGAATCGGCCTCGGCACATTGAGAAGGGCTCCTCCTCTCCCCGCACCATTGGCCGGATGTACCAGTCAGATAATTCCCAGAGAGGAGCTGTCCAGGGTTCTGAAGTCGTGTCATACATTATACACTATATTACCAAAAGTATTGGGACGCCTGCCTTTACAACCCCGTGAACTTTAATGGCATCCCAGTCTTAGTCCGTAGGGTTCAATATTGAGTTCGCCCACCCTTTGCAGCTATAACAGCTTCAACTCTTCTGGGAAGGCCGTCCACAAGGTTTAGGAGTGTCTATGGGAATGTTTGACCGTTCTCCCAGAAGTGAATTTGTGAGGTCAGGCACTGATGTTAGACAGGAAGGCCTAGCTGGCTCGCAGTCTCCGCTCTAAATCACCCCAAAGGTGTTCCATCAGGTTGAGGTCAGGGCCCGTCAATGGTCCTCCACATCAAACTCGCCCATCCATGTCTTTATGGAGCTTGCTTTGTGCACTGGTGCGCAGTCATGTTGGAACTGGAAGGGGCCATCCCCAAACTCCTCCCACAAAGTTGGTAGAATTAAATAGTCCAAAATGTTTTGGTATGCTAACGCCTTAAAGAGGAAGTAAACCCTCCTCTGCAACTTTTACCCAGAGGTAAGCCTATGATAAGGCTTACCTATAGGTACTGTAAATATCTCCTAAACATGTACCTTTTAGGAGATATTTACCTTACATGCAGCCAGTGATGTCACTGACGCATGCGCTCTGAAGGAACGGCCGCTGGTGCCGTTCCTTCAGAGCCCCGTGCCGTGACCGTCGGCTCACGCACGCGTGCGCTGGAGTGACTTCACCGCGGCTCCGACCAATCAGATGGCCGAATGCCGCGATCCCAGAAGACGGGAGACTGAACATGTCGCCCGTCATACAGGTAAGCGAGCAGCACGGCGGGGGCTCGTTCTAAGGTCTAGCTCATTATGTGTTTCAGGTTCAGGTTGAAAAAAAATTTTTTTGGGGTTTACAACCTCTTTAAGAGTCACTGGAACTAAGCAGACTTGTATAAAGTACTCGAAATTTCTACTTGAGTAAAAGTACAAGTGCTCAATCAAAAAGTGACTTGAGTAGAAGTGGAAGTGCTCGCAGAAAAAGTTACTTAAGTAGAAGTACTAAAGTATTCAACATTTTTTTTACTTAAGTATTGCAAGTAGTTTTTTCAAAAAATTTGCTACTTAAGTACTAAAAGTAAAAAGTACCAGTAGTTTTGAAAAAAAATTTCTACTCAAGTACTGAAAGTAGAAGTACAAGTACTGTGTTATGTAGTTATTAAAGAAAGAAGTCAAAAGTTTGAACATCATATTGTTTTTTATTATTTCAAATGATTTATTCAAATGATTAACCTGTGTTTGTTAGTAGTTTCTTGATGCACTTTAAGCGCTGTAGCACCATTTATTTGTTTGTTTCATATTTTCTTTTTATTGGAAAGATTTGGTATAGCAGCTTTTATTATACACAGCCTTTATTTCCGTATGCGCTGATTTACAAATGACATTATACACATTTTTTTGAGCTTTATGCAACCTGCCATCTACTGTTCTGGCAGTGGTAATTTTTTTAAAAGTAACGAGTAACTATGCAGCACAAAAAAAAAATACTTGAGTAGAAGTATTGAAATCATCAAAAAAATGTAGTGAAGTAAAAGTAGAAGTAGGAGAAAAAAATTCTACTCTAGGAAAGTACAGATACTGCATTTCGGTACTTAAGTAGAGTACTTAAGTAGTTCTACTTCGTTACTATACATCTCTGGAACTAAGGGGCCAAGAAAGGTCATAGAGAAAGCTGGAGATGGGATGAGAACACTTTTTGGGGAAGGGGTAATTATATTTACAACAAATGGGGGGCAGTCAGAATCTGGTGCAGCTGTGCATCATAGCCAATCAGCTTCTAATTTCAGCTTGTCGCACCATATTTTGCACTTTCCATTTTTAGTAAAGCATCTCCCCAGTCGGCTCTATAGCACTGCTTGAAGGAAGGAGAGATTATAATTGCAATGCATTGTGTTTCTCCAGTAGACCCTTGAAGAGTTAAGACCTGAGCAATTAAAGCAATTGGCAGTAAAGTAGCAGTTCAAGCACGTGCTGGCTTACCAGTAGTTGGCCACACTAACACCAATAGTTGGCCAGTGGCCACATTACCAACTGATTTGGTCAATGCTTGGTACCTCTACCAGGAGGGCACCTTTGGGAACTACAGAGAGGTCATGGAGAAAGTTGGAGATGGGATGAGAACACTTTTTGGGGAAGGGGTAATTATATTTACAACACATAGGGGTAGATTTACTAAAACTGGAGCACTCAGAATCTGGTGCAGCTGTGCATTGTAGCCAATCAGCTTCTAGTTTCAGCTTGTTGCACCAGATTTTGCACTCTCCAGTTTTAGAAAAGAACCCCCACTGCACCTCCACAGGAGACTCTGTTGCACTACTTGGGAGAAGGGGGTGGGTATATTTGCAATGCATTGCATTCATTAGGAAATTGAGCAGTTAAAGCAATTAGCAGTAAAGTAGTAGTTAAAGCTCTTACTGGCTTACCAGTAGTTGGCCACTCTTATACCAATAGTTGACCATGCCAATACCAATAGTTGGCCACATTACCAAGTGATTTGTACGATGCTTGGCACCTATAATAGGAAGGTCCCTCCAAGAGCTGCAGAGAGGTAATGGGGAATGTTAAAGATAGGATTATAGCCCTGCTTGGAGGAAGAGGGTAATTATATTTGCAAAACCTTGTGTCTCTCCAGTAGACTCTTGGAGTTTTTAGGAACTTAAGCAATTAGCAGTAAAGTAGTACTTAAAGCACTTGCTGGCTTTCCAGTAGTTGGCCACTCCTATACCAATATAAATGGTAAAATTGCTGCGCCAAAATCGTATAAAGTATGCACCAATAAATAAATCAATATATGTGATATGACAATATATAAAATTCAATCATAGGAAAGCTTCTGACACAAACAGATAGAAAACATATATCTTCAAGATTATTTTATAAAATGGTGTCGCGCTAATCCATAATCAACAATGCTAATGAGCAGGCTGATGAATATAAGAAGGTGAGTCCCAAAAGTGCTGGCAAAGTCGCGTCTCGGCGCCAGCCAATCCCGACGCGTTTCGTCATAAAATGATGTCGTCACCCCTGACGACGTCATTTTATGATGAAACGCGCCGGGATAGGCTGGCGCCGAGACGCATGCGCAGACGAGGGACGCGGCGGCCATTTTGTCGGTTAGAAACCCACGCTACCGATGTGTGATGTTATACTTAAAGAGAATGTAAGCTGCTTTTTCAACGTTTGAAATAAATGTCTATTGAACATGCTACACCATGAGGGGATTTGTCTCTTGTATTTTCCGAGTGCATGAAGGGAGAGTCGGGAGAACCCGGGTTTAAGAGCATTGGAAAGAGGCTTTTGGAAGCGTTCTGGTCCTTCCCTGTCAGTGTCAGCATTTCTATCTGGGCTTGGTTTGACCCTCAGGGGTCTATGAAGTTGGTAAGACTACCCTGTTATTCTGCTCGGCGGTGGTCTTTTTCTGCTTCACATTTTCCATCAATTTAGTGGATGTGGACTTTGCCAGCACTTTTGGGACTCACCTTCTTATATTCATCAGCCTGCTCATTAGCATTGTTGATTATGGATTAGCGCGACACCATTTTATAAAAAAAACTCCTATACCAATAGTTGACCATGCCAATACCAATAGTTGGCCACATTACCAAGTGATTTGTACGATGCATGGCACCTATACCAGGAAGGCTCCTTTGGAAACTGCAGAGAGTTCATGGGTGAAGTTGGACATGTGACTATAGCACTGCTTGGAGGAAGGAGAGATTCGACTCAGAATGAGAATCAGTCTACCAACTGATTTTTTAAAATGTTTGGCACCTCTACCAGGAAGGTCCCTCCAAGAGCTGCAGAGAGGTAATGGGGAATGTTGAAGGTAGGATTATAGCACTGCTTGGAGAAAGGGGTGATTATAATTGCAATGCCTTGTGACACTCCAGTAGACTTTTGGAGTTTTTAGGAACTTGTGCAATCAAAGCAATTAACAGTAAAGTAGCAGTTAAAGCTCTTGCTGGCTTACCAGTAGTTAGCCACTCTTATACCAATAGTTGGCCACATTACCAAGTGATTTGTACAATGCATGGCACTAATACCAGAAAGGCTCCTTTGGGAACTGCAGAGAGTTCATGGGGGAAGTTGGAGATGGGACTATAGCACTGCTTGGAGGAAGGAGAGATTAGAATGAGAATCAGTCTACCAACTGATTTTTTAAATGTTTGGCACCTCTACCAGGACGGTCCCTCCAAGAGCTACACAGAGGTATTGGGGAATGTTGAAGGTAGGATTATAGCACTGCTTGGAGGAAGGGGTGATTATATTTGCAATGCCTTGTGTCACTCCAGTAGACTCTTGGAATTTTTAGGAAATTGAGCAGTTAAAGCAATTAGCAGTAAAGTAGCAGTTAAAGCTCTTGCTGGCTTACCAGTAGTTGGCCACTCCTTTACCAATAGTTACCTGAGCGCCAGCTGTCTATGTATATGTACTCTTATACCAATAGTTGACCATGCCAATACCAATAGTTGGGCACACTGCCAACTGATTTATACAATGCTTTGCACCCTGAACTAGGAAGGCCCCTTCAAGAGTTGCAAAGAGGTCATGGGGGAAGGTTGAGATGGGACTATGGTATTGCTTGGGAAAAAGGGGGGGTATAATATTTACAATGCATTGCTTGTCTCCAGTAGACTCTTAGAGTTTTTAGAAACCTTAGGCTTTAAAGCAATCAGCAGTAAAGCAACAGCTGGCTTATGTCCCCCAATGGTTGGTGACTGCAGCAGTCTGCTCTTCTGCTCTCAAGGGGATAGGTGGGATGGGGGGGTCACATGTTCCCTAATTTAAATTCTATACATTGTACTGACTGAGACTCCATGGTGGGAACTAACTGGCAGCTGGGAACTCTGTTGAAGCCATCTCTCCTCCACAATATCCAAGAGATGTGAGGGATCCAGACAAATATTGGTTTTGAGCGGACTTACCCTTTAACAGTCCGGCCAAACTACAATCCCCATGACCCGACTGTGAGCTGTCATGGATTAGTGAATCTTCATTCTTTCTCCGCACAATAAACTTTGTCGTTGGAGTACAGACATGCCTTAAACACGGAGGCCTGAAAAAAAAAAATAAAAATAAAAAAATTAAACCCAGCCGTGATTTACAGATATTGTCAGAATAATAATATTCAATCTTCTCTGAAAGAGTCTGCCAATTACTACATTTCCATCTGTAATCCTAGAGTGTTTAAAATGGTCTGTCACATTTTTATAATTTCTTATGCACTTTCATCGTAAAAAAAAAAAAGAAACTGGAATTTTGTGCCAGACAATGCAAGCTTGGCAGTTCTGAACAAAACATGATTTAGCAGCCCGATTTTGTGATTTTTATCAGTGTTGAGAGAGAAGAGGGAGAGAGGGAAACAGTGAAGGAGAGGCAGATCTGAAGAGGCTACAATGTATTCTGCTGGGCAGTGGTGTATTTTGGTTTTGTGCTGCCCTAGGCAAGACTAAAATTGGGCGCCCCCCTCACCCTCCTATGTAAATTTGCCCCACTCCTTCCTTTTTAACGGATGTGACTCCCTCCAAAATGTAAGGACTACAAGTCCCAGCATGCACCCCTGAGATCTCACGAGAGAGGGGGGGTGGGTGAGGGAGAGAGAGGGGGGAGTGAGAGAGGGGGAGATGAGAGAGAGAGGGGGATATGAGAGAGAGAGGGGGGGTGGGAGAGAGGGGGGTGGGAGAGAGGGGGTGGGAGAGAGAGAGAGAAGGGGGGATGAGAGAGAGAGAGAGAGAGAGGGGGGTGAGAGAGTGAGAGGGTGGATGAGAGAGAGAGAGATGAGAGAGAGAGGGGGGATGGGAGAGAGAGAGGGGGGTGGGAGAGAGATGGGGTTGAGAGAGAGAGAGAGAGGGGGGATGAGAGAGAGAGAGAGGGGGGATGAGAGAGAGAGAGGGGGGGATGAGAGAGAGAGATGAAAGAGAGAGAGAGAGAGGGATGGGAGAGAGAGAGGGGGGATAGGAGAGAGAGATGGGGGAGAGAGAAGGGGGGATGAGAGAGAGAGAGAGGGG
Organism: Pelophylax lessonae; assembly: GCF_965119305.1. NCBI lineage: Eukaryota > Metazoa > Chordata > Amphibia > Anura > Ranidae > Pelophylax > Pelophylax lessonae. Next base: position 4,871,121 of record NC_138772.1, read on the forward strand.
GGATGGGAGAGAGAGAGGGGGGTGAGAGAGAGGGGGAATGAGAGAGAGGGAAGAGGGGGGTGAGAAAGAGAGTAGGGGGGTGCAAGAGGCAGCTCTAGCAACCACTGGCCAAATAGAATCTCAGGTGGAGGGGGGACTTTTTTGCTGCCCCCCTGCAAAGTGCTGCCCTAGGCCTGGACCTTGTTGGCCTAGGCCAAAATACAGCACTGGTGCTGGGGCCAGGGCCCGTGTTCGACTAATTTGCCCCTATGCAAGACCAGCTACTTGCACCCCCCCCCAAAAAAAATAAGAGACTGATTGGGGAGCTGGGAGGAAGTGATGTTGCGTGCAGCATGGCTTGTGTGGCACCTCATAGGCTGGATACCTCTTGTTCACGGATTGGCTGAAGAAGACGGCTTTGTCACCAGCTAACAACATCCAATCCTGCAGCGGTATGCAGAACATCATCGCAGTGTGTGGGGAACATTGGCATAACATTGGGGTGTGGGAAAACCAGCAGAGTATTAGGAAGCCTGCGGAGAGTAAGGAAACCAGTGGGCTGTACGATTCTGGCACTCTCAGTGCCTTCCTATCACATCATTTCCGGGTGCGTTCCATCTACCTAGGTAGATGAAGCACATATAGGTGTGTTTCCCTTTAAGAGTGCTGACATCATCAGGAGGCGCCGGACTGAACAGCTATTTAAACCACCAGCTTTCACTCACATGTGTTCGTTCAATGTGCCTTGATGCTTACCTTGTCTTGTGCCACCGCATAACCTGCCTTGAAGCTCGCATGCTTGCAAGCATACCTCGCTATCGGAACCTCGCTGCTGATCCTTGTATCCTGCTACCGGATCATCCGCTCTTACCGAACCTCTCCTCTGCTACTTGCTACTAGTGATAAGTACCCCACAGGGGAATCCTCAATAACCTCCATACTAAAGCTTACACTATCTAGCTCTGCATACTAAGGACTGTTACTACATCTGCACTATCTAGATTGCTAGCTCTTGAGCCTACTATCATCTGCTCTTGCACTGGGTTAGTCTCTCCTGTATGTTCATCTGCTATCCTATCATCTGCTACCATACATGATTGCTAACCTATCTGCATCCCATCTGCTACTATCTCATTCTCAAGAACATTCCTCTCAAGTGTCTGTCACCTATCATCTCTACTCAACCTGTCTCTTCAGCCTATCACCTCTATACTACTATATACATAGATCACTCCAGGAACATCTTATTGAGTGTGTATATTTGTATGCTGAATTGAGACTATCCACATATGATGAGTCTTGGGAGTTGGGATTGGTATCTCAGCGTTTCTCTACATGACTACTGAAGTGGAATATTTCTGCAGCTGCAAATCCACATTATACAGAAAACGCAGGAGCGTTACATGGGCATGGCTAAGCCCTAGGTGGCTGCCTAGTTTTTCCTAGTGGTAGCACCAGCCCTAGCTAGGGCACCATAAATGGCTGGGCCCAATGGCATAGCATGGGCAGGGCCACAGGGGCAGAGGCCCTGGGTGCAAAACTCTTAGGGACATAAAAGCTAACAGGGGTGTGCTAGCACCAGGCACATAGGGCACCTGCCCCGTATCTCCCGCTGGGTGCCCCGGGGCTCTAGTACCATGATCTCCCCATCTGCAGCAGCTGCCCGTAATGAAAATATATTTCAGAGCTGAGGGACGCTAGACTCCTGCACAAGAGGAGGAAAGGAGCCTGGAGGAGGGATATCCCCGTGTACTGAGCTGCACTGATTTCAGGGTTTCAGGGAGGACAATTGCACAGGGAGGAGGGGGGATATGACCTGAGGGGAATGGGTGAGGGGACAGTTAACAAAGATTTGTGCTGGGGGTATATTTATGCTGGGAGGAGTGATGGGGGTGCTAAGAGGACTTGTGCTGGGGGGTGTTTGCACTAGAAGGGGGTGGGGGCAGTTGAAGGGGGAAGAATACAGTATCTCACAAAAGTAAGTACACCCCTCACATTTTTGTAAATATTTTATTCTATCTTTTCATGTGACAACACTGAAGAAATGACACTTTGCTACAATGTAAAGTAGTGAGTGTACAGCTTGTATAACAGTGTAAATTTGCTGTCCCCTCAAAATAACTCAACACACAGCCATTAATGTCTAAACCGCTGGCAACAAAAGTGAGTACACCCCTAAGTGGAAATGTCAAAACTGGGCCCAAAGTGTCAATATTTTGAGTGGCCACCATTATTTTCCAGTACTGCCTTAACCCTCTTAGGCATGGAGTTCACCAGAGCTTCACAGGTTGCCACTGGAGTCCTCTTCCCCTCCTCCATGATGACATCACGGAGCTGGTGGATGTTAGAGACCTTGCGCTTCTCCACCTTCTGTTTGAGGATTCCCCACAGATGCTCAATAGGGTTTAGGTCTGGAGACATGCTTGGCCAGTCCATCACCTTTACCCTCAGCTTCTTTAGCAAGGCAGTGGTCGTCTTGGAGGTGTTTGGGGTCGTTATCATGTTGGAATACTGCCCTGCACCCCAGTCTCTGAAGGGAGGTGATCATGCTCTGCTTCAGTATGTCACAGTACATTTTGTCATTCATGGTTCCCTCAATGAACTGTAGCTCCCCAGTGCCGGCAGCACTCATGCAGCCCCAGACCATGACACTCCCACCACCATGCTTGACTGTAGGAAGACACACTTGTTTTTGTACTCACCTGGTTGCCACCACACACGCCTGACACCATCTGAACCAAATACATTTATCTTGGTCTCATCAGACCACAGGAGTGTAATGTTCCGGTACCTTTGGTACCCTAAATTACACTTTCCACAAGTGTATGCGCCCCACCATTTACTTTTGGAAAGGTGCGCATACACCTTTAAGACTGGAGCTGTCATCACTCAGCGCCGGACTAGATGGCTATTTAAGGCGTCGGTTCTCACTCACATGTGTTCGTTCAAACACCCTTACCTGGATACTAACCTTGCTTGAAGCTTCCATGCTTGCAAGCTTACCTCGCTGACGGAACCTCGCCGCGCTGATCCCTGTATCCCGCTACTGGATCATCCGCCTCTCCTGAACCACCCTTCGGCTGTATCGCTAATAGTGCTAAGTACCCCGCAGGGGAATTCTCTATAAACTTATACTAAGCTTACACTATCTAGCTCTGCATAGTAAGGACTGTTTATCACATCTGCATAACTAGATTGCTAGCTCTTGAGACTACTGCTACTTTTCTGCACTGGGTTGATCTCTTTTGTATGTCCACCTGCTATTCTGTCATCTGCTACCATACAACATTGCTAAACCTTCCTGCATCCATCTGCTACTGTCTCACCTTCAAGTGTCTATCACCTACCACCTCCACTCAACCTATCCCTCAACCTTCATCATTGTGTTACCACATACATAAAGTCATTCTAGGAACCAGCTTGCTAATTGTGTGTATTTACTGGCTGAAATAAGACCTTCCACACATGATGAGTCATTGAGGTTGGGAATGGTATCTCAGCATATCTCTTACATGGCTACTGACGTGGAACTATTTCTGCAGCTGAAAATCCACACCATATAAGAAACGCAGAAGCGTTACAAGGAGATGGTTCCAGTAATCCATGTCCTTAGTCTGCTTGATTTCAGAAAACTGTTTGCGGGCTTTCTTGTGCATCATCTTTAGAAGAGGCTTCCTTCTGGGATGACAGCAATGCAGACCAATTTGATGCAGTGTGCGGCGTATGGTCCGAGCACTGACAGGCTGACCCCCCCCCACCCCTTCAACCTCTGCAGAAATGCTGGCAGCACTCATACGTCTATTTCCCAAAGACAACCTCTGGATATGACGCTGAGCACGTGCACTCAACTTCTTTAGTTGACCACGGTGAGGCCTGTTCTGAGTGGAACCTGTCCTGGTAAAGTGCTGTATGGTCTTGGCCACCGTGCTGCAGCTCAGTTTCTGGGTCTTGGCAATCTTCTTATAGCCTAGGCCATCTTTATGTAGAGCAACAATTCTTTTTTTCAGATCCTCAGAGAGTTCTTTGCTATGAGGTGCCATGTTGAACTTCCAGTGACCAGTATGAGAGAGTGAGAGCGATAACACCAAATATAACACACCTGCTCCCCATTCACACCTGAGACCTTGTAACACTAACGAGTCACATGACATCAGGGAGGGAAAACGGCTAATTGGGCCCAATTTGGAGATTGTCACTTAGGGGTGTACTCACTTTTGTTGCCAGCAGTTTAGACATTAATGGCTGTGTGTTGAGTTATTTTGAGGGGACAGTAAATTTACACTGTTATACAAGCTGTACACTCACTACTTTACATTGTAGCAAAGTGTCATTTCTTCAGTGTTGTCACATGAATAGATAGAATAAAATATTTACTAAAATGTGAGGAGTGTACTTACTTTTAGCTGCAAATTAGCAAAAGCGCAACAGGACAATGCAAAGCCACATTGTAACAAAAGCTGTAAACTGTGTTTCCTATGTTTCAGTGTGTGAATGAACAGGAAGCCTCAGCACAGAGCACTTCCCATTCATTCCCTGTCCAGTGCAGCTGAGGCGGCAGAGAAAGGCGTGTGTGTATGAGGTTTGGGGTGCGCACCCTAATACAATAACCTGCGGACACCTATGACACATATAAATACTTTTCACTTTTAAAACATACTTCCTGACCAATAACAGAAAGGACTGATTAGTTCTAACACATATTGATCAGCTGGCCTGGAAATGTATTGATCATTTATTTTTATTTGTGTGAAGTCATTATAAGTACCAATCAATTATCTAAGCAATTAGGACTCAAATGGTTTTTGATTGAGAATAAAGATTGTTCCACAGTGAGTGGAATGTCTGTGTGTGTTGCGGCATTTATTTATTCAGTCAAACACTCCATTGTCATTATTTGTATCTGTGAGGGTCAACATACATACATGATATGGGGAGCCTCAAATACTGCACCTGACATTGCCAAAGGGCTGCACATAACATTCCATGTATGTAATGATACAGAAAGTTATCAGAGACTGCAGACATACTACAAGAGACGGTCAGAGACTGCAGACAAAAGCCCCGTACACACGTACCGATCGTCGGCGGAACGATCAGCCGTCTTTTGTCCAGGGCTGTCGTGTCTGTTGAAAAGTGCAAAAGACTGCACACGAATTTTGTCGGCCAACAACAGCCGACTGCAGAAGTGATGTCATGTGATGGTTAACTTTCCGGGTGTTTTTTCTTCTCTGAGCATGCCCAGTCTTGCAAATCTGCTGTCTATCGGCCGAAATCTGTACTGACTGGCGAACAATCGGCCGTTCTGGTGTTGGCCAACAAAAGTTTTAATGCCTGCTCGACAGATTCTGTTCGGCCGAAAATGCGCTATCGGCTGTCGGAAGCATCATACTAACAAGCCTACAATCGGCCGATCGTTCGGCGGCCGAATATTTGCGGCCAACAATCGCTACGTGTGTACGGGGCTATAGTACAGGAGATGGTCAGAGACTGCAGACATAGTACAGCAGATGGTCAGAGACTGCAGACATAGTACAGGAGATGGTCAGAGACTGCAGACATAGTACAGGAGATGGTCAGAGACTGCAGACATAGTACAAGAGACGGTCAGAGACTGCAGACATACTACAAGAGACAGTCAGACACTGCAGACACAGTACAGCAGATGGTCAGAGACTGCAGAGATAGTAAAGGAGATGGTCAGAGACTGCAGACGTACTACAGGAGATGGTCAGAGACTGCAGACATGATACAGGAGATGGTCAGAAACTGCAGACATAGTACAGCAGATGGTCAGAGACTGCAGAGATAGTAAAGGAGATGGTCAGAGACTGCAGACGTACTACAGGAGATGGTCAGAGACTGCAGACATGATACAGGAGATGGTCAGAGACTGCAGACATACTACAGGAGATGTTAAAGAGACTGCAGAAATAGTACAGGAGATGGTCGGAAGACTGCAGACATACTACAGGAGATGGTCAGAGACTGCAGACAGACTACAAGAGACGGTCAGAGACTGCAGACATGATACAGGATATGGTCAGAGACTACAGACATAGTACAGGAGATGGTTAGACACTACAGGCTGCAGGCTGGGCAGCGGAGATTTGAGCTGATCCTAAATCACACTGTGTGGTGGGCATTAGGACCATTTCCTATTAGCGATTGGGAAGGATCATATGGCAGTCAGGTCGCCAACATGGTAGCTCTGTACCAGAATAGTGTTTGGTTACAGCAAATAGGGTCATCAGGTGCTAGGCCCCTTTTAGGTGGAGCCCCCTTGCAGTGATGTCATTGGTGATTTAGTGCCCTGTTATAAGCCAGGTTTGGGGGAGCCTTAGCAAGACTTGGGGTATGGGAGCTGAATACCCCACATCTATGAGGATGTAACCAGCATGTGTAGGCCCAGGATGGAGGCCAGGAGGAGTGGGCCTGTACTCAGGATGAGCTGGGCGTAGTCATTATGTCCTCAATGATGTGTAGGCCCTGGATGGAGGCCAGGAGGAATGGGCATGTACTCAGGATGAGCTGGGCGTAGTCATTATGTCCTCAATGGTGTGTAGGCCCTGGATGGAGGCCAGGAGGAATGGGCATGTACTCAGGATGAGCTGAGTGTAGTCTTTATATCCTCAATGGTGTGTAGGCCCTGGATGGAGGCCGGGAGGAGTGGGCCTGTACTCAGGATAGGCTGGGTGTAGTCTTTATGTCCTCAATAGTGTGTAGGCCCTGGATGGAGGCCGGGAGGAGTGGGCCTGTACTTAGGATGAGCTGGGTGTAGTCTTTATGTCCTCAATGGTGTGTAGGCCCTTGATGGAGGCCGGGAGGAGTGGGCCTGTACTCATGATGAGCTGGGTGAAGTCTTTATGTCCTCAATGGTGTGTAGGCCCTTGATGGAGGCCGGGAGGAGTGGGCCTGTACTCATGATGAGCTGGGTGTAGTCTTTATGTCCTCAATAGTTAGTGTGTAGGCCCTGGATGGAGGCCGGGAGGAGTGGGCCTGTACTCAGGATGAGCTGGGTGTAGTCTTTATGTCCTCAATGGTGTGTAGGCCCTGGATGGAGGCCGGGAGGAGTGGACCTGTACTCAGGATGAGCTGGGTGTAGTCTTTATGTCCTCAATGGTGTGTAGGCCCTTGATGGAGGCCGGGAGGAGTGGACCTGTACTGAGGATGAGCTGGGTGTAGTCTTTATGTCCTCAATGGTGTGTAGGCCCTGAATGGAGGTCGGGAGGAGTGGGCCTGTACTCAGGATGAGCTGGGTGTAGTCTTTATGTCCTCAATGGTGTGTAGGCCCTGGATGGAGACCGGGAGGAGTGGGCCTGTACTCAGGATGAGCTGAGTGTAGTCTTTATGTCCTCAATGGTGTGTAGGCCCTGGATGGAGGCCGGGAGGAGTGGGCCTGTATTCAGGATGAGCTGGGTGTAGTCTTAATGTCTTCAATGGTGTGTAGACCCTGGATGGAGGCCGGGAGGAGTGGGCCTGTACTCAGGATGAGCTGGGTGTAGTCTTTAAGTCATCAATGGTGTGTAGGCCCTGGATGGAGGCCGGGAGGAGTGGGCCTGTACTCAGGATGAGCTGAGTGTAGTCTTTATGTCCTCAATGGTGTGTAGGCCCTGGATGGAGGCTGGGAGGAGTGGGCCTGTACTCAGGATGAGCTGAGTGTAGTCTTTATATCCTCAATGGTGTGTAGGCCCTGGATGGAGGTCGGGAGGAGTGGGCCTGTACTCAGGATGAGCTGGGTGTAGTCTTTATGTCCTCAATGGTGTGTAGGCCCTGGATGGAGGCCGGGAGGAGTGGGCCTGTACTCAGGATGAGCTGAGTGTAGTCTTTATGTCCTCAATGGTGTGTAGGCCCTGGATGGAGGCCGGGAGGAGTGGACCTGTACTCAGGATGAGCTGGGTGTAGTCTTTATGTCCTCAATGGTGTGTAGGCCCTGGATGGAGGCCGGGAGGAGTGGGCCTGTATTCAGGATGAGCTGGGTGTAGTCTTAATGTCTTCAATGGTGTGTAGACCCTGGATGGAGGCCGGGAGGAGTGGGCCTGTACTCAGGATGAGCTGGGTGTAGTCTTTAAGTCATCAATGGTGTGTAGGCCCTGGATGGAGGCCGGGAGGAGTGGGCCTGTACTCAGGATGAGCTGGGTGTAGTCTTTATGTCCTCAATGGTGTGTAGGCCCTTGATGGAGGCCGGGAGGAGTGGGCCTGTACTCATGATGAGCTGGGTGAAGTCTTTATGTCCTCAATGGTGTGTAGGCCCTTGATGGAGGCCGGGAGGAGTGGGCCTGTACTCATGATGAGCTGGGTGTAGTCTTTATGTCCTCAATAGTTAGTGTGTAGGCCCTGGGTGGAGGCCGGGGAGGAGTGGGCCTGTACTCAGGATGAGCTGGGTGTAGTCTTTATGTCCTCAATGGTGTGTAGGCCCTGGATGGATGCCGGGGAGGAGTGGGCTTGTACTCAGAATTAGGGATGATCGAACGGTTCGGGTCGACCATCGGTTCGACCCGAACATTTAGAAATTTTTGCTGAAAAAGTTCGGAATTCGGCAACCAGAACCGACCAAAATGCAATGGGTCAGGAAGTGGGCTTTAAAAGTCCGTGATTGGACCAGAACCATTAGTAAAAGCCAATTGAGGGGGCAGGAGAATGCTAGGAATGTGATTGGAGTGACTAGGGGGTCCCTAGGCCAATCATTAGTGAATACGCCCCCCAGTATATAAGATAGCCCCCGGCAAATTCCTAGCATTGTAATACAGGGACATGGAAGAGAGTGGAAGCAGTTCTGTTAAATTTGCTTCAAATGTGTCATTTAGCATTTATTAGTGTCAGGAAAGGGATATCTAGTGTAGTTAGGGTGCTCTTTTACACTTTAGTTAGATGCAAAAAATTAGTTTCTGTAGGGAAAGTGTTAAGTGCCAGGGTGACTGTAATGTAGTGTAGGGTGAACTGACTCTGACTGCTATGGCAGGATGACCAAACCCTTCCATAGCAGGGTGACCGCAATAGAGAAAAGATCGTTTCTCTTATGTCACATTCAGAGCACTGATATGGCTTCTCGCCGGTCAGCCTGCTTTTTGGCTGCAGGCGTTTATAGAGATTTTTGGAGGACATGTTTGGAGTCAGGCATGACATCTGAACATGTGTATAGGGGGTATATATACACACCCATGTATGTATATATACACCTGCACATATATAGGTGTGAAAGGAGCAGAACACTATACTTGCGCTAATTAAATAATTAACACCAATATGGCTCCGCTCCTATAACACCTATATATGTGTAAGTGTAAAATACATATAAGTGTGTGTGTACATATATACCCCTATACAGAAGTTCAGATGTTTTGCCTGCCTCCAAAGAACCCAAAAAAATGCCCAAAAAAACGCTAGCGCCAAAAAAAAAACGCCCAGGTGTGTTGTTGCAGGCATTTTTTGGGGGTTTTTGGAGGCAGGCAAAACATCTGAACTTGTGTATAGTGGTATATATACACACATACTTGTATGTATTTTTACACTTACACATATATAGGTGTGATAGGAGCGGAGCCATATTCGTGTTAATTATTTAATTAGAGAAGCATATATTTCTGGTACTATCACACTTATATATGTTATATATGTCTAGGTGTATATATACATATAGGTATGTGTGTATATATACCCGTATACACAAGTTTAGATGTTTTGCCTGCCTCCAAAGAACCCAAAAAAATGCCCAAAAAAACGCTAGCACCAAAAAAAAAAAACGCCCAGGTGTGTTGTTCCAGGCATTTTTTGGGGGTTTTTGGAGGCAGGCAAAACATCTGAACTTGTGTATAGTGGTATATATACACACACACTTATATGTATTTTACACTTACACATATATAGGTGTGAAAATAGCGAAGCCATATCCCTGTTCTATAAGTGACATAATACAAACAATCATTTTTTTCTGGTTCTGGACATGCTACAGAGCTGAAACTTCACAATGTACACTTTTTAGACCCCCCAGATACTAAATCCAAAGAAATTTTTATTTTTTTTTTCAATAATTGGCTCTCTATCAAAAATGACAATTTTTAAGAACTTTTTTTGTGTGATTAATAGTCCCTGGGGTATGACCCAGAACCCTAGGCACTTTTTAGGGGCATTGATTGGGTTTTAGGGCTTCAAAATGGTGTTTTTTGATTACCGAAGTTCGGGTCCCATTGATTTCCATGGGGTTCTGAAATCCGGGCCGAACTTTCGGGAAGTTCGGATGTTCTGGCTGAACCGAACTTTTGAGAATGAGCTGGGTGTAGTCTTTATGTCCTCAATGGTGTCAGTGGCGTAGCGTGGGTTGTCAGCGCCCGGGGCAAGGCATGTAATTTGCGCCCCCACCTGTGGAAGTCCCGCCCCGAGGGACGTAACGCATGCGGAAGGGAGGGAGGAGAGTCTGACGTCACCCGCAGTCAATACACTATACACACAGTATACATACAGTATACACATACACTATACACACAGTATACACTATACACACAGTATACACACACTATACACACAGTATACATACAGTATACACATACACTATACACACAGTATACACTATACACACAGTATACACACACTATACACACAGTATACATACAGTATACACATACACTATACATACAGTATACACACAGTATACACACAGTATACATACAGTATACACATACACTATACACACAGTATACACACACTATACATACAGTATACACACAGTATACATACAGTATACACATACACTATACACACAGTATACACACAGTATACATACAGTATACACATACACTATACACACAGTATACATACAGTATACACACAGTATACATACAGTATACACATACACTATACACACAGTATATACACCAGTATACACATACACTATACATACACTATACATACACTATACATACACTATACACACAGTATACATACAGTATACACACAGTATACATATACACACACTATACACACAGTATACATACAGTATACACATACACTATACACACAGTATACATACAGTATACACACAGTATACACATACACTATACACACAGTATACATACAGTATATACACACTATACACACAGTATATACACCAGTATACACATACACTATACATACACTATACACACAGTATACATACAGTAAACATACAGTATACACACAGTATACATACAGTAAACATACAGTATACACATACACTATACACACAGTATACACATACACTATACACTATACACACAGTATACATACAGTAAACATACAGTATACACACAGTATACATACAGTAAACATACAGTATACACATACACTATACACACAGTATACACATACACTATACACACAGTATACACACAGTATACATACAGTAAACATACAGTATACACACAGTATACACACAGTAAACATACAGTATACACACAGTATACATACAGTAAACATACAGTATACACATACACTATACACACAGTATACACATACACTATACACTATACACACAGTATACACATACACTATACACACAGTATACACACAGTATACACATACACTATACACACAGTATACACACAGTATACACATACACTATACACACAGTATACATACACTATACACACAGTATACATACAGTAAACATACAGTATACACACAGTATACACACAGTATACACATACACACAGTATATATACAGCATACACATACACACAGTATATACACAGTATATATAAAGTACACACACCATCTAAATATCAGCCTGATTGAACACACTGCTGCTGCCCCCATTTCCTGGCATGCTGGTACTTGTAGTGCTCCAGCAGCTCACAGACATTGGATGTGGTAATGTAGAACAGGAGGGGGTGGGCAGGTAATGAGTAGGGAGGTGTAGCAGAGATTGGGGGAGAAGATTAGGGCATGTCCTTCCTCCAGAAGCAGTGCACTGCTCCTCACATGAAATCTATCGATCAGCCTCAGAGACAGGAGGTGCCCTGCTAAAGAAAACACAGCCTCTCCCCTCCCCCCTCCTCAGCAGGGTAAGTACTGACAAGAATACATTTGGTTTATCTTCCCCAGCTCACCTTCTTCTATAAGGCTGCAGCCCGTCCTCTCCTCTCTTCTCCAGCTGTCCACGTCTTCTGCTCCGTTATCAAACAAGGCGCGCTGGGGAAGGGGGCGTGTACACTGTGATCCCATAGGCTGAGAAGGCAGTGAAGGGGCGGAGCAGCTATAGACTCTGAATCTTCTCCGTGAAAGGATGTCCGTAACTGAGATTTCAGGGACAGCACAGCCGCCGTGACTGCGCCCCCCTGAACATTGCGCCCGGGGCGGCCCGCACCGGCAGCACCCCCCACGCTACGCCACTGAATGGTGTGTAGGTTCTGGATGGAGGCCGGAGAGGAGTGGGCCTGTACTCAGGATGAGCTTGGTGTAGTCTTTATGTTCTCAATGGAGATGAGGGCTAGGGTGGACTGCAAAAGGTTTTTTAGACCAGGACATGAGATCCCTGTGTGAAGCTGTTTCCTTGGAGGGTCCCAGGAGAGGTGTACTTAGCAAGGAGGTGCCTACAGACTGCATAGTCCTGTGAGCACTAATGACACCAGGTAGAGGAGAGATTGTAAAGGGAGATGGTTGCTGAGATGCCACACATGCTTTCACATGTGACTACTGCGGACCGTCCACAAAATGTGATTGACTGTGTAATGTCATGTGACACTGGAATGTAGGTCCTAGTGATGTGACTGTTATGCCATTTCCGGAATTCCACTACTAAAGTGCAGCAAAAATACTTATAGGGGGGTGCTGGGGTGGGTTGTACCCCCCCCCCCAAGGGCATCCACTGATCCATAAGACAGTTGAGGTAGACGAGGGTGCTCTAATGGAGACAGTTCATGTAGGCTGGCACTCTGATCGGGCAGTTGATGTAAGGGGGACTCTGATGGGTGCAATTGATGTAAGGGGTGCTCTGATGGAGACAGTTGATGTAGGGGGTGCTCTAATGGAGACAGTTGATGTAAGGGGTGCCCTGATAGAGACTGTTGATCGAAGGGGTGCTCTGATGGAGACAGTTGATGTAAGGGGTGCCCTGAAAGAGACAGTTGATTGAAGGGGTGCTCTGATGGAGACAGTTGATATAAGGGGTGCTCTGATGGAGACAGTTGATGTAAGGGGGCACTCTGATGGGAACAGTTGATGTAGAGGGTGCTCTGATGGAGACAGTTGATGTAAACTGTCACTCTGATCGGGTAGTTGATGTAAGGGGGACTCTAATGGGGCAATTGATGTAAGGGGTGCTCTGATTGAGACATTTGATGTAGGGGGATGCCCTAATGGAGAAAGGTGATGTAAGGGGTGCTCTGATGGAGACAGTTGATGTAAGCTGGCACTCTGATGGAGACAGTTGATGTAAGGGCACTCAGATGTGGACAGTTGATGTAAGGGGCACTCTGATGGGGACAGTTGATGTAAGGGGGCACTCTGATGGGGACAGTTGATGTAAGGGGGCACTCTGATGGGGACAGTTGATGTAAGAGGGCACTCAGATGTAGTCAGTTGATGTAAGGGGGCACTCTGATGGGGACAGTTGATGCAAGGGGCACTCTGATGGAGACAGTTGATGTAAGGGGGCACTCAGATGAGGACAGTTGATGTAAGGGGGCACGCTAATGGAGACAGTTGATGCAAGGGGCACTCTGATGGGGAAAGTTGATGCAAGAGGCACCCTGATGGGAAAGTTGATGCAAGGGGCACTCTGATGGGGACATTTGATGTAAGGGGGCACTCTTATAGGGACAGTTGATGTAAGGGGGCACTCAAATGTGGTCAGTTGATGTAAGGGGGCACTCTGATGGGGACAGTTGATGCAAGGGGCACTCTGATGGGGACACCCGATGTAAAGAGGGACTAATGAGGACCTCTAATTTAGGGGGGGGGGCTCTGAGAGGGACACTTGACATAAGAATGCACAGAATTTAATCAAATCACGGCCTAATGCATACTTGTGTTCCTTGTTCCTTGTTTGCTCCTGCACCACCTCTGCACTACCTATCAGACATTATTTTACTCATGGTACAGAAGCACCCTTAGTGAATGGGGAATAGTGGTTCCCTGCATCTCTGTCACATTGTTAACAATATGCCCCTTGACTTTTTATAATGCACTGCACTGCCTGGCTAGATCCGGCCCTGTCTAACGTGTGGACATTCCTTCCTTTGGGGATAAAAAGGTCAATGGGTGGGAATGTAGTAAGGAGGCCTCTGCCATGGAACGGGGCACAAGACAGCAGAGGTATCGGCCTCAGCAGGAGGGATAGTGTTCTAAGAGGGCAGGAGTGGGGGCTTGTACTCTTGGTGCCAAATACAGCCAACCATGAAGCCCCTCCCAAACACATTTTCATAAGCAGCATGGCAATCCCCACATTCTCTAAGTGCAGGTTTCTGCTCCTGGCGTATATACACTATATTGTCAAAAGTATTGGGACGCTTGTCTTTACACAGATGTACCAGTCAGATAAATCCCAGAGAGGAGCTGTCCCGGGTGCTGAATTCAAGTCATACATTATACACTATATTACCAAAAGTATTGGGACGCCTGCCTTTACACGCACATTACCTTTAATTGCATCCCGTAGGGTTCAATATAAAGTTGGCCCACCCTTTGCTGCTATAACAGCTTCAACTCTTCTGGGAGTGTGTCTATGGGAATGTTTGGCCATTCTTCCAGAAGCGCATTTGTGAGGTCAGGCACTGATTTTGGAGAGAAGGCCTTGCTCGCAGTCTCTGCTATAATTCATCTCAAAGGTGTTCTATCGGGTTGAGATCAGGACTCTGTGCAGGACAGTCAAGTTTCTCCACCCCAAACTCGCTAAATCATGTCTTTATGGACCTTGCTTTGTGCACTGGTCCAAATCATTTGGGGGAGGGGGGATTATGGTGTGGGGTTGTTTTTCAGGGGTGGGGCTTGGTCCTTTAGTTCCAGCAAAGGGAACTCTTAAGGCATCAGCATACCACGACATTTTGGACAATTTCATGCTCCCAACTTTGTGGGAGGAGTTCGGGGATGGCCCCTTTCTGTTCCAACATGACGGCACACCAGTGCACAAAGCAAGGTCCATAAAGACATGGATGAGCGAGTTTGGGGTGGAGGAACTTGACTGGCCTGCACAGAGTCCTGACCTCAACCGCATAGAACACCTTTGGGGTGAACTAGATAGTGGAGCCAGGTCTTCTCATCCACATAAGTGCCTGATCTCACGAATCTGCTTCTGGAAGGATGATCAAACATTCCCATAGACACATTCCTAAACCTCGTGGACAGCCTTCCCAAAAGAGTTGAAGCTTTTATAGCTGCAAAGGTTGGGCCAACTCAATATTGAACCCTACGGACTAAGACTGGGATGCCATGAAAGTTCATGTGTGTGTAAAGGCAGGCGTCCCAATACTTTTGGTAATATAGTGTATAATGTATGACTCGACTTCAGCACCCGGGACAGCTCCTCTCCGGGACTTATCTGACTGGTACATCTGGCCAATGGTGCGGAGAGAGGAGGCGCCCTTCTCAATGTGCCGAGGCCGATACCATGTCCATTTGGCTAATGAGAGCTTTTAGTTACACATATTCTCTGTAGAAATTATGCTAACCTCTTTATCAGCAGCTAAATGATTTTTTTCTCAAACGGCATAATGAACACGAGGTCGGCGCAGTTCACTGGGTCCTGTACGGCGAGCACATTTATTGGTAATTTGTCCCAATTATGGGACACATGTATTACATGGTATTATGTTAAATGATGTGAAGGATAATACGGTGCGTCTCGGAAACACAGAAAGCTGCGGCTATTATTAACGGGGGAATGTGAATTCATCACGTCACCTACCTACTCCATGTATAATGCAATTAACAGGATAGACAATAATAAAGGGAAATAATAAAGTCTTTTCAGATCCGTGTTGTATTTTTTTGCTGTTTAAAATTAAGATGATAAATATTTGTTCACCTTTTTGCTTCCTGTGTGGAATGTAAAATAATCCCAGTATAACCTTAATGCGATTTCCATTCAATTCAATGGGCTTAACCAGGACCGAGCCCATTTCTGACACATGTTGTTCACCAGTTAAAATCTGTATTCTTTTTAGAACCCCCAAGCATTATGTATTATATATATATACAGTGGGTACGGAAAGTATTCAGACCCCCTTAAATTTTTCACTCTTTGTTATATTGCAGCCATTTGCTAAAATCATTTAGGTTCATTCTTCTTCCTCATGAATGTACACATAGCACCCCATACTGACAGAAAAACACAGAATTGTTGACATTGTTGCAGATTTATTAAAAAAGAAAAACTGAAATATCACATGGTCCTAAGTATTCAGACCCTTTGCTCAGTATTTAGTAGAAGCCCCCTTTTGATCTAATACAGCCAGGAGTCTTTTTGGGAAAGATGCAACAAGTCTTTCACACCTGGATTTGGGGATCCTCTGCCATTCCTCCTTGCAGATCCTCTCCAGTTCTGTCAGGTTGGATGGTAAACGTTGGTGGACGGCCATTTTTAGGTCTCTCCAGAGATGCTCAATTGGGTTTAAGTCAGGGCTCTGGCTGGGCCATTCAAGAACAGTCACGGAGTTGTTGTGAAGCCACTCCTTCGTTATTTTAGCTGTGTGCTTAGGGTCATTGTCTTGTTGGAAGGTAAACCTTCGGCCCAGTCTGAGGTCCAGAGCACTCTGGAGAAGGTTTTTGTCCAGGATATCCCTGTACTTGGCCGCATTCATCTTTCCCTCGATTGCAACCAGTCGTCCTGTCCCTGCAGCTGAAAAACATCCCCCACAGCATGATGCTGCCACCACCATGCTTCACTGTTGGGACTGTATTGGACAGGTGATGAGCAGTGCCTGGTTTTCTCCACACATACCGCTTAGAATTAAGGCCAAAAAGTTCTATTTTGGTCTCATCAGACCAGAGAATCTTATTTCTCACCATCTTGGAGTCCTTCAGGTGTTTTTTTAGCAAACTCCATGCGGGCTTTCATGTGTCTTACACTGAGGAGAGGCTTCCGTCGGGCCACTCTGCCATAAAGCCCCGACTGGTGGAGGGCTGCAGTGATGGTTGACTTTCTACAACTTTCTCCCATCTCCTGACTGCATCTCTGGAGCTCAGCCACAGTGATCTTTGGGTTCTTCTTTACCTCTCTCACCAAGGCTCTTCTCCCCCGATAGCTCAGTTTGGCCGGACGGCCAGCTCTAGGAAGGGTTCTGGTCGTCCCAAACGTCTTCCATTTGAGGATTATGGAGGCCACTGTGCTCTTAGGAACCTTAAGTGCAGCAGAAATCTTTTTGTAACCTTGGCCAGATCTGTGCCTTGCCACAATTCTGTCTCTGAGCTCTTCAGGCAGTTCCTTTGACCTCATGATTCTCATTTGCTCTGACATGCATTGTGATCTGGAAGGTCTTATATAGACAGGTGTGTGGCTTTCCTAATCAAGTCCAATCAGTATAATCAAACACAGCTGGACTCAAATGAAGATGTAGAACCATCTCAAGGATGATCAGAAGAAATGGAAAGCACCTGAGTTAAATATATGAGTGTCACAGCAAAGGGTCTGAATACTTAGGACCATGTGATATTTCAGTTTTTCTTTTTTAATAAATCTGCAACAATGTCAACAATTCTGTGTTTTTCTGTCAGTATGGGGTGCTATGTGTACATTCATGAGGAAGAAGAATGAACTTAAATGATTTTAGCAAATGGCTGCAATATAACAAAGAGTGAAACATTTAAGAGGGTCTGAATACTTTCCGTACCCACTGTATATATATATATATATATATATATATATATATATATATATATATATATTTTTTTTTAGCAAAGACTCTGGAGAATAAAATGGCAATATTTTTTGTCATGCAGCATTTGCGCAGCGGTTTTTTTTAAACGCCAATTTTTTGGAAAAATTAAATTTCACTGCATTTAAAAAAAATGACCCCTTTTTGGAAAGAAGACATTCCAAGGTATTTAGTAAGAGGCATGGTGAGTTTTTTGAAGTTGTAATTTTTTTCCCACAATTCTTTGCAAAATGAAGATATTTTTTTTTTTATTATTTTTCACAAAATGGTCATATTACGAAGTTATTTCTTACACACTGTATAGGCATACTTGCAACTACACCCCAAAATACATTCTGCTACTCCTCCTGAGTATGGCGATACCACATGTGTGACACTTTTCCACAGCCTGACCACATACAGAGGCCCAACACCCAAGGAGCACCGTCAGGTGTTCTAGAAGCAAAAATTGTACATATAATTTTCTGACGACCTATCACACTTTTGAAAGTCCTGGAGCACCTGGACAATGGAATTACCCACAAAATGACCCCATTTTGGAAAGAAAACACCCCAACACATGATCTAGGAGGCATAATGAGTCTTTTGAACATGTAATTTTTTTCCACAAGTTTTTGGAATATGTGGAAAGAAAACCAAAACGCATTTTTTTTTACATAAAGTTGTCCGTTTATTATACATTTCTAACGCATAGCATGTACATAGCAAAAATGACACCCCAAAATACATTCTGCTACTCCTCCTGAGTATGGCGATACCACATATGTGACACTTTTCCACAGCCTGGCCACATACAGAGGCCCAACATGCAGGGAGCACCGTCATTTCCTGACTTCCCATTACAATTTTATGAGACACTGTAGGGCACTGATAAGCATTGTAGTGGCACTGATGTGGCATGGATGTGGCCCAGATGAGCACTGACGTGGAATGGATGTGGCACTGATGAGCACTGATGTGGCATGGATGTGGCACTGATGAGCACTGACGTGGCATGGATGTTGCACTGATGAGCACTGATGTGGCACGGATGAGCACTGACGTGGCATGGATGTGGCACTGATGAGCACTGACGTGGGATGGATGTGGCACTGATGAGCACTGATGTGGCATGGATTAGCCCTGACGTGGCATTGATGTGGCACGGATGAGTACTGACTTGGCATGGATGAGGCACAGATGAGCACCCTGACGTGGCATTGATGTGGCATGGATGAGCACTGATGTGGCATTGATGTTGCACGGATGAGCACTGAAGTGGCATGGGTGTGGCATGGATGAGCACTGACGTGGCATGGATGTGGCATGGATGAGCACTGACGTGGCATTGATGTGGCACAGATGAGCACTGATGTGGCATTGATGTGGCACGGATGAGCACTGATGTGGCATGGATGAGCACTGACATGGCATGGATGAGCACTGACGTGACACGGATGAGCACTGAAGTGGCATGGATGTGGCACGGATGAGCACTGATGTGGCATGGATGTGGCACAGATGAGCACTGACGTGGCTTTCATGTGGCATGGATGAGCACTGACAACGCATGGATTTGGCACAGATGAGCACTGACGTGGCTTTGATGTGGCACGGATGTGCACTGATATGGCATGGATGAGCACTGACGTGGCATTGATGTGGCACGGATGACCACTGACGTGGCACGGATGAGCACTGAGGTGGCATGGATGTGGCACGAATGAGCACTGACGTGGCATTGATGAGCACAGATATGGGATGGATGAGCATGGATGTGGCATGGATGAGCACAGATGTGGGATGGATGAGCATGGATGTGGCATGGATGAGAACAGATGTGGGATGGATGAGCATGGATGTGGCATGGATGAGCACAGATGTGGGATGGATGAGCATGGATGTGGCATGGATGAGCACTGAGGTGGCATGAGCGGGCACAGATGTGGGATTGATGAGCATGGATGTGGCATGGATGAGCACTGAGACAGCATGGGCAGGCACAGATGTCGCACGGATGAGCACGGATGAGGCATGGATGAGCACGGATGTGGCACGGATGAGCATGGATGTGGCATGGATGAGCACTGAGGTGGCATGGGTGGGCATGGATGTGGCATTGATGAGCACTGAGGTGGCATGGGTGGGCACAGATGTGACACGCATGAGGCACGGATAATGCATGGATGAGGCACGGATGATGCATGGATGGGGCACGGCTGAGGCACTGATAAGGCACGGCTGAGGCACTGATAGGGCACGAATGAGGCACTGATGGGGCACAGTTGAGGCAGAGGAGGCGTGCAGCTGCAGTTTCTCTCCTCTCCTCGCACGCTGTACCGATTGCTGTGTACAGCGTCTGAGGAGACGAGAGAAATGAACCGGACATGCGCCGGTTTGCTGTGACGTGACGTGGTAAAGGACCGCTCTCATTGGCCATTTACCACGATCCGTGATGCATCGGACATTCCCGGGAGCGCGATTCTGGGAGACCGTTCAGGAACGGCGTCTCAGAACTATACAACCACTTTGCGGTCGTATTTTTACAACGGCCGGTCGGAAAGTGGTTAAAGGGGGCCCCCGTCAGTATACAGAGTGCACTCTGCTAAATTGTTGTTATAGTATTACACTGTTTACTTTGCATTTAAGTCATTGAGTATGATAACTTTATCTGCGGTCTCTAACCACATTTATTAGTTAAAGCATTGCTCACTGTTGCGGAACACCGTCCTCTTAGCATACATACGCATTTGTTTGTGTATGTATGTGGGGCCTGTGTTCTGGATCCGGGGTGCTGAGCAAAAAGGCATAAATCCTTGGCTGGGAACTCAGGATCCTTTCTCCTTTGCAACAATTGTGTTATTTCTGATTTTTGTTTGATCACTTTGATTTTACTTCAAAACTAAAAGAGCAGTAAATTGTTTATTCACTGCAACCTTTGTGGTCTCAATCATTTACCATGAACTGATAGTGTCAGATGGGTTGGAGCAGGTTCAGGGTGTAAGAGGTGACGAGGACACTCATGCAACAAGCCACCCCCAAGGGAGCAGGGCTACATAAAATAATCCCAGGATAACCTTAAATGGAATATTTAGTGGCTCAGTGTGCCATTGGTTTCTTAAATGTAGTCAAAACTGAAAAAAAAAAAAAAATGGATTGAGGTCCGAACTATTTGCAGGCCATGCCTTTGACATTATATGTCTTTCTTGAAGGAAAGTTTTCATGGCTTTGCCCTATGGTAAGATGAATTATTATCCTGAAAAATGATGTCATCATCACCAAACATCCTTTCACTTGATGGAATAAGAAAAGCATCCAAAATCTCAATATAAACTTGTGCATTTATTGAAGATTTAATGAGTGTCATCTCCCCAGTACCACTGACCTCCAAAGTAAGGAGCATTCTTCACACTGACCACCAATGTAAGGGACATTCTTCCCACTGATCACCAATGTAAGGAGCATTCTTCCCACTGACCACCAATGTAAGGGGCATTCTTCCCACTGACCACCAATGTAAGGAGCATTCTTCCCACTGACCACCAATGTAAGGGGCATTCTTCCCACTGACCACCAATGTAAGGAGCATTCTTCCCACTGACCACCAATGTAAGGAGCATTCTTCCCACTGACCACCAATGTAAGAACATTCTTCCCACTGACCACCAATGTAAGGGACATTCTTCTCACTGACCACCAATGTAAGGAACATTCTTCCCAATTTTGTTTATTAAAAGTCTTGCAATCAATAAGCATAAAATCAATATACATAAATAAATATATACATATTTACATGAAAAGGGGAAAAAAAATACATAGCAAATTCTGCTCTCAAATAAAGACTGCCTTTACAGCAAAAACAAAACTCACATCATGAAACACATCAGTACCGGGAAAAATAATCTTAATAAGACTCACACCACCACACCAGACATCAAACCTGCGAGGTCAAGAAACAAAACCACCCCCATTATGCATGCAGCCCTTCTTCAAAAATGAAGATATTAACCAACAAAAGCTAAGGGCGTGAAAGAAATAGCATAGGAAAAAAGCTTTTTACCCAGAGATGGACAGTTCACCAAAAGCAGGTCTGATATTCCTCCACGCCCTTATCCAGACCGCTCGAGGCTCCCTGCCCTTCTCAAGACCCCGAATCTTCCCAACCTCACCAAGAATATCGTACACAACCACCTCGACAGGGAGGACTTTCTTCCGCAGGGTAATCTGGCACCGTGCATTCCACGTGAAGTAACGGACAACTATACTAACTAGAAAAAGTGTATCCAAATCAAAATCCCAGTGAGTCGGGAATGCCCCGTACACCCACTCCGCATAACTCATGCGATAGAGAAAGGGGATGCCTAGAGCCCTCCCCACCCTTTTATACACCTCTATGTTAAAGGGACACTGGAGCAAAAAGTGGTCCATAGACTCCACTTTACCAACACACTCCGCTCTAGGACAATCCCGATCATCCACAGGGCGATGCTTCAGGTTCCCTCTCACATAGAGCCTTCCATGGAAAGCGAGCCAGGCTTGATCCCTAAACTTCAAAGGGATTCTTCCTAAGTTAATTAAACGCAACCCCTCCCTCATTACAGGGCCTGGGCAATCCCTTAAGGTCAGCGACACACTGAAAGCAGAGCCCAAAATCCTCTTCTCCAGAAGCTTTCTGGGGAGGGACTTGATATCCCCCACTGTCACCTGCCACTGCCTAAGTATTTTCAGACACGGGGCAACATAAGCCGGAAGCTTGCCATGTCGGACTCTCAGACTTTTCACTGGCCCGCCATCTTCCCAGCATCGCAGAAAAGGCCTAAACCAAGATTGAAAAATACCCACCCATCCCGGCGGGGTCTCTGCTAACATATTACCAAGATTATACTTTAAAAAAAGCAGAGAAAAGAAAACTATAGGGTTGACCATTCCTAGACCACCCTCCTGCCTGGACAGGTAAGTTACATTGCGTTTGATCAGGTTCACCCCATAACAGTTGGAAAAAGCAGCTGTACACCCTTGCATAGAGAGATTCCGGCAAGATACAGACAAAGCTGACATATAAAAAGATTGGGATCAGGTAAGTTTTAATCAAGTCAACCCTTTCCCTCAAGGAAAGTTTCCATTTCTTCCAGCTTGCCACCTTGGCATTGGCATTCAACAACCTGCTTTCCCAATTTCGATGACCATAGTCACCAGGACCAAATTTGATGCCCAACACTTTAATTTCCTGCTGGGGCTCTGGGAAGGCATCCGGAAGTTCGAAGCTTTCACCCTCCTCACCCATCCAGAAAACTTCACTCTTTTCATGATTGATTTTAGAGCCAGAAGCCTCAGTGTACTGCTCTATCACAGAGACCACCTCCTGCGCCTCCTCCATCCCAGAGATAATAACAGACACATCATCGGCATAGGCCACGACCTTCAAAGGCGGCACACCAGCAATGCCCAAAGGCACCCCACACAATGATCCACTCTCTAACCTTCTTATGAAGGGGTCGATTGCGAATACATGTAGCAGGGGGCTCAAAAGACACCCCTGGCACACACCAGAGCCAACCTCAAAAGGCCGTCCAACCCAACCATTAACAAGTGGGAAGCTCTCAGCCCCTTTATATAATGTTTTCAGCCAATCAATAAACCTCCCCTGCAGGCCGTATCTACCAAGTAGCAAATACAGATACTCATGATTGACTCGATCAAAAGCCTTCGCCTGATCCAATGCCAGCAAGTACTTTCTCCATCCAGCAGCCCTGCATCGCTCCAAAGCCTCCCGGACAGCTAAAATTGCTGAAAAGGTACTTCTGCCCTGGACCGAGCAGTGCTGATGATTGGACAACAAATCGCCTGCTACTGACGACAAGCGCCAAAAAAGAATCTTCGCCAAGATCTTTCTATCAACATTGAGAAGACTGATGGGGCGCCAGTTCTCAATTATTGAGGGGTCTTTACCTTTTGACAGAAGAATCACAGCGGATTGCCTCATGGAGGGAGGGAGAGAACCCTCTTCTAAACAGCTGTTATAAACCTCCGCTAAAAAGGGAGCCAGAATGGACTTAAAACACTTGTAAAATTCAGCTGTCAACCCATCTGGCCCAGGCGACTTTTTGGTAGCCAGCTTCTCTATAGCACGAACTACCTCATCCGCTGAAATTGGTTCTGTCAAATCCATCAAAGGCAATGTATCATTTCCCAATCCTGGAGTAGAATCCAGAAAGCTTTCCATCCTGTCCCGACTAAGGTCCTTTCTTCCCAGAAGGTCTGCGTAATATAACCTGAAGATCTCCAGGATCCCTGATCTGGACTTCACCAGGGAACCCGTACTATCCCTCAGACCTATGACCGTCTTAACTGCTATGCCTTGCTTACAGTTCTGGTAAGGATCAGGCGAGTGATATTTCCCATAATCTCTCTCCAGAACCAAGGAGGCATGCCGGTCGTATTGACACTTCCTAAGAAGAAGCTTTACCTCCGAGATCTCCCCTGGATCTCCTCCATACGAGACAAGACGATCAAGCTTCCTCCGCAAATGCTGGTAGGCAATATACATACCAAGCTGCTTCTTCTTACTTATGGCCTTGAAAAGTCCAATCGCCCTTTGTTTCACAAGCTCCCACCACTCTGACTTACTGCTGCAAAAGTCCAGAATAGAAACCTGTGCCTGAAAAAAATCCTCAAAGGATTGTCTTACCTCTACATCTTCCAGGAGAGCCGAATTCAGTTTCCAGGTACCCCTTCCCCTGGGTGGAGTGTCCGAGGCATTCAGAGTCACAGACAGCATACAGTGGTCAGAGAACTCCACCGCCCTCAACTCAGGAGCCGAGAAAGCAGAGTTCTCCTTTAAAAAAAAACTATCTATCCTACTCTGACTATTCCCTCTCTGAAACGTGAATCCCGTGCTGCCAGGGCAGTGCTTAATGTGCACATCTACCAGGCCTGCTTGTCTAACCATATCTCTAAGAAAAACGCTATCATAACCCAGCCTGTCTATGGAGACCCTCCTGTCTTCAGGCCTAATTATGGTGTTAAAGTCACCTCCAAAGACAACCTGCTGGGATGTAAAAAGGAAGGGCTTGATCTTTGTGAAGAGGCATTTCCTGTCCCATTTTGACTGCGGTCCATAGATATTGATCAGGCGCAGGTCCTGCCCCCTAACAGAGACGTCTAAGACCATGCATCTCCCCATTTCTACCTCAATTATCCGCCGGCACGTTACCATATCGGTTTTAAAAAGAACCGCAACTCCGCTGCAAGGCTCATCCGCAAGAGACCAAAAGGAGGGACCGCATCTCCACTCCCTTTTTGCTAGATGGACATCGGCCAAAGTATCGAGCCAGGTCTCTTGCAAAAATAAAATCTCAGCATCAAACTCACTGAGCAAAAATAAGGCAATATCACGAGCTCTTGCAGATTTCACGCTGGCGACATTAATGGTCGCCACCTTTATCAGAGCGGGCACTGCCATCAGGATGATTGGGGTAGTCGTTTCTTAACCTCCACCACACTCTCATCACCCGAGACAGCTCTTTTTACACTATGCGACTCCCCCTCATCCATAGATGATATAGAAGTAGATAAATCGGATATTAACTCCTCCCCTGATAAAACCGAAAATGTATTGCCAAGAGGAACCTCTCCTGGGTCCGACTGTAAGGAAGAAACGACCGCTTTACTAGTCTTCCACTTCTTCTTTTTCTTCCTCTTTGTCCTCACCACCCCTCATCATCCGAATCCTCCACAACAGAGGGTGAGACATGGGACATGGACACCCCTCCCTCAACCCCATCGACCCCACCACCATCCAGCACCCCTGCACCCTCTTGGCCGCGTTTGCGGTGTCGAGAGACAGGGACTGGAGGTGGAGTAGGCCGAGGGGGAAGATCCACTATACCCGCCCCCCCAGCAGCTTCCGCTAGTCTGGAGGATCTACGCACAGTAGATGTAGGAACAACAGGAGGGACAGACTCAGGGACCACATCACTAGGGGAAACAGAATCTGACACAACAGACACAGGAAGGACAGACTCAGGGACCACATCACCAGGGGAAACAGAATCTGACACAACAGACACAGGAGGGGCAGCAACAATTTCCTCTCTAACTTCAGCTGCTTCATCTTCTTTATCAAGCCTCTGCAGCTCAGTCTCCAATCCTGGCAAGTTATGCAGTGCCTCTGGGCACTGGCTATATGGATGACCCAGCTGCTGGCACAAATTGCACCGAATCTGGGTGCATTCTCTGGCCAAATGGCCTAAATCCTGGCACAGTGAGCACTTCTTGTGGGTGCAGGACGATGCAAAGTGGCCTTTATCACCACATTTATTACATACCTTAGGCTGACCTTGGTAGAAAATGGTCAGCCTATCCCTACCCAGAAAGGCTGAGCAGGGAAGGTGCTGAACTACATCGCCCAGCACCCCCAATTTTAGTGACACTGTCCAGGCCCCTGTCCATATCCCATGCTCATCAAGGACCTTCCGCAGTGGAGTGAGGACCTCGCTATATCGGCGTAGCCATACTAATAAATCAGCCTCTGGTATGGATTCGTTACGCACCAAAATGGTCACTGATTTTATCAGAGGCTGCCTTGAAATTACCTTTGGCACCAAACCACTCCACTGCTGAAGGCCCTTGCACCTCCTATATCTCTCCCAGAAGAGATCCAAACTTTCAGGTTTTACAAACGACAAATCAAATTCATAACTCCCCACCGGGCAAATTAAAGCAAAAATATCACAGGCTTTAAACCCCATTTCCAAAATCAACTCAGCCACCCTCCCCCTTACTGGTGGAGTTCCATCCCCCACCCACCTCAACTGTACCACATTCCTCCTCCTATACCCACCAAACCTCCCTGAATTTTGACTAATAACAGAATTCCCACCACCCACCCTGGTGTGACTCCCCAAAGCTGAAGCATAGCTTCCAACATTCCTCCCAGCAGAAAATCCATCAGTTTTTTTTTAATTATGTGACACACACTTAGCAGATAACGATTGCACAGATTCGGGATTGATCTGTGCAATCGAATCTTTCCTCTGCTGAGCAGGAGGAGAAATGTCATTTTTATTTTTCCCAGCATTACTAACCCCTTCACCACCACCCACCACATTCATTGCTTTAACATTAATGTCATTTTTTATACTTGCTG
Source organism: Pelophylax lessonae (assembly GCF_965119305.1). Classification (NCBI taxonomy): domain Eukaryota; kingdom Metazoa; phylum Chordata; class Amphibia; order Anura; family Ranidae; genus Pelophylax; species Pelophylax lessonae. The sequence continues at coordinate 4,898,070 of NC_138772.1, forward strand.
GGATATTTATTATTGCTGTTGTCTTCACAGCAGAATCCATAGTTGCTGCTGCACTGGTAAGAACTCCAGCTGTCATCTTCTCTTCCACTAGGACAGGGTTTTCAGCTGTGGAAATAGCATTCTGTTTTAACACAGCAGCAGGTAAAGCATTGCAGGATACTTCCATTGCTACTTCCATTCCACTTCCAAAACCATGTTGATCCCCTCCCCCATCAGCAATCAGCTGGTCAATCAGCACTGGAAGACTGGGAGGCTCAGGTGAACATGAAGCAGGCTCTTTGGAGCTGGCAGCCATTTTGCTTGCCGTGGGACTACTGGTCTCAGCCAGACCAGCAAAATCCATGCCTGGGGTGTTTAATGCAGGTCCATCCACATTCATCTGATGGTCCGGGGATTGCACGGTCAGGGATTTTCCTTGCATGTCTGCACTCGGTTTCTCCACAGCGGTAACTCCAATAGGTAGCTGTATGCAGAGCTCCTTCTCACCTGGGACACCATCCACTACAGCAGATGGGGCAGACATGTTGGATGGCAGCATGGTGTACTGGGATTTCTCCACCATTACTGGCTTTGCTGGCTTGTATCTCCTCTGCCCATCCTCAGGGATTTCTGATGGATCATCAGAAAAGACAAACTTGTCTGCTTTCAGGGGTGACTCCATCTGCTGGATGAATGTCAGGGATCCATGTCCACTCTCAACCCCCTGGCTGGTTGCTGCTGGTGATTCCCAGTTCTGACATAGGGGGAGAGGTGCAGAGGCAGATGGAGCCTGGTCATCCATTAACTGAGGCTGCTGATCCACAGAACTTGCTGATGCTTGGCTGGTAAAACGCCTCTCATTGTCAAACTTTTCTTTAAATGCTCCACTTCTGTCTTTCAGCCTTTCCAATAATAAAGATTGTTCCTTTACCTTTTCTTTTTTTTGCTGAAGACATCCGCATTCTCACCGGGGCCTGGACCCACAGACAGGTCCTCCACCTCCTCCTCACTAGGCCCCGTGTCATCAGGGGGATCCCTCCCAGGGCCTCCCCCAGGATCAGGCATTGTTCCTGGGCCAAGCTAGCAAGCAAGGCCCAGGCTTGAAAAGAGCTGGTTCTCACAGAGAGCTCCTTGGGTGTGTCCTCCTCCTTCTTCTGACCACCAATGCAAGGAGCATTCTTCCCACTGACCCCCAATGTAAGGAGCAGGTGCAGACTGGCAACTTTCGGCCCAGGGGGCAAGTACAAATCAGAGGCCCATGGTGCAGCCTCCCTCCATCTCTCCCTCTTCCCTGTCTCCTCCTGACCCCCATTCCAGGCTGAAGCTTAGCTCCAGGTATTCTCTCTCTACTACACTCAACTCCTTTGGTCAACCATGGCGAGGCCTGTTCTGAGTGGAACCTGTCCTGTTAAACCACTGTATGGTCTTGGCCACCGTGCTGCAGATCAGTTTCAGGGTCTTGGCAATCTTCTTATGGCCTAGGCCATCTTTATGTAGAGCAACTCAGAGGGTTCGTTGCCATGAGGTGCCATGTTGACCTTCCAGTGACCAGTATGAGAGAGTGAGAGTGTTAACACCAAATTTAACACACCTGCTCCCCATTCACACCTGAGACCTTGTAACAATAACGAGTCACATGACACCGGGGAGAGAAAATGGCAAATTTAGCCCAATTTGGACATTGTCACTTTTCACCAACCCCAAACACACCTCCAAGACTACCACTACCTTGCTAAAGAAGCTGAGGATAAAGGTGATGGACTGGCCAAGCATGTCTCCATACCCAAACCCTATTGAGCATCTGTGGGCCATCCTCAAACAGAAGGTGGAGGAACGCAAGGTCTCTAACATCCACCAGCTCTGTGATGTCGTCATGGAGGAGTGGAAGAGGACTCCAGTGGCAACCTGTGAAGCTCTGGTGAACTCCATGCCCAAGAGGGTTAAGGCAGTGCTGGAAAATAATGGTGGCCACACAAAATATTGACACTTTGGGCCCAATTTGGACATTGTCACTTAGGGGGTGTACTCACTTTTGTTGCCAGCGGTTTAGACATTAATGGCTGTGTGTTGAGTTATTTTGAGGGGACAGTAAATTTACACTGTTATACAAGCTGTACACTCACTACTTTACATTGTAGCAAAGTTTCATTTCTTCACATTGTCACATGAAAAGATAGAATAAAATATTTACAAAAATGTCAGGGGTGTACTCACTTTTGTGAGATACTGTACAGTGCTTTAAGTGGCCCAAAAGAGGCGCCGGTACTCTATTATAGCCTATAAATTTTTTTGTCCCCCCCACCCCACATCAGGGTCCCCATAGAGCACCCCCCCACCCTGGCCTGGGACTCCGGAGCAGGGGGACTCACCGGTGGTGACTGGTCTGGCTCTGGAGTGGGAAATATTCTTGGGGGGCAATTGAGGGCACAGATGTCCAAAATGAGCGTACCGGTTCGCTAAGGCGCACGGGGAGGTGGCGTTATGCTCAAGAGCCATATTTGGAAGTGGCGGTATGGAGTGCCAGTGCATACCGGCCCACTTAAAGCACTGATACTGTATATATACAATGTAAAGGACTGAACACGGGGCGCTTTAAAGGGAGGGGGAAGTAGGGTTGGGGGTGGGGGGGTGCGTCAAATCTAGAATTGGACTTTTAGTTCACATTTACATTATATTTTTTTTTTTTCTCCATCAACAAATATTGTCGCCAGTGGGCACCAGGTGTTCCCAGACAGCAATATATACAGCAATCAAGGCGCCGAACACAAAAAAGCCATTTTGTTGCAGAACGCAGATCCCGATATTGTGGCTAATGTGTTATATCAGCATATAGATTGCCATTCCTCCGCCGCAATGTCTGCAGAAGGCATGCTGGAATTAAACAGTGTAATAATAACAATAATGGGAATATCAAAAGATAGCATAGAGGATAATTACTGCAACAGCAGAATACCAGGACACTGAAATTCACAGATTAGTTCGACTTCAACAAAAAATTATAATTAGATGCTAATTGGTCCGGCCATTAAGTGTTTACTGGAACAAAGAAGGAAAATCTTAGCCGGCTATTTAAATCTCGGCTTAATCACAGGACGGCTCGACAGGATGCTGAGCGCCGGGGACCCAAATCAACAATTTAAACTTTTACAAAGCCAAGGAAGTTGTTCTATAGAGCGTTAACCCCTTCTGGACCGGAAGATTTTCCCCCCTTAACCACTTTAGGACCGGAGGATTTTGCTGCTTTACGTCCAGGCCACTTTTTGCGATGCGACTTTAACTGACAATTGCGCTGTCATGCAACGCCGTACCCAAACCAAATTTACGTCCTTTTTTTCCCACAAACAGAGCTTTCTTTTGGTGGTATTTTATCACCTCTGTGCTTTTCATTTTTTGCGATATTAATAAAAAAAAGCGACAATTTTGAAAAAATAACAATATTTTTCTACTTTGACAGTTAAAAAATATCCAATATATTCAATTTTTGTCATATTTAGGCCAAAATGTATTTAGCTACATGTCTTTGACAAAAAAATTCTCAATGAGCGTATTTTTAAGCGCGTTAAGACCGGAAGATTTTACCCCCTTCCTGACCAGGCCATATTTTGCGATTCGGCACTGCATTAATTTAACGGACAATTGCGCGGTTGTGTGACGCTGTACCCAAATAAAATTGATGTCTTTTTTTTTCCCCACAAATAGAGATTTCTTTTGGTGGTATTTGATCACTTCTGCGATTTTTATTTTTTGCGCTATAAACAAAAAAAGAGCGACAATTCTGAAAAAACAATATTTTTCACATTTTGCTATATAACATTCCCAAAAAAAAAAAATTTAAAATAAAATTTTTTAAATATTTTTCGGCCAATTTGTATTCTGCTACATATTTTTGGTAAAAAAAAAAAAAAAAAATCCCAATAATTGTATTTTGATTTGTTTGCGCAAAAGTTATCACGTCTACTAACTACGGGAAAGATTTATGTCAGTTTTATTGTTTTTTTTGTTTTTTTTTTTACTAGTAATGGCGGCGATCTGCGATTTTTAGCGGGACTGCGACATTGCGGCGCACAGAACCCCTGACTGACATTTTTGACACTTTTGGGGGGGACCAGTGACATTACTACAGTAATCAGTGCTAAAAATATGCACTGTCACTGTACTAATGACACTGGCAGGGTAAGGGTTAACACCAGACAATGCGCGGTTGTGCGACGCTGTACCCAAAAAAAAAAAAAAAGATGTCCTTTTTTTCCCCACAAACAGAGATTTCTTTTGGTGGTATTTGATCACCTCTGCGAAGTTTATTTTTTGCGCTATAAACAAAAAAATGCGAAAATTCGGAAAAAAAACAAACAAGATTTATGTTATTTTTATTGTTTTTTTTTTTTGTTTTCTAGTAATGGCGGTGATCTGCAATTTTTAGCAGGACAGCGACATTGCGGCGGACAGATTGAACCCCTGACTGACATTTTTGACATTACTGTAGCAATGTCACTGGTCCCCCTCAAAAGTGTCAAAAATGTCAGTTAGGGGTCTGATCTGTCCGCCGCAATGTCGCAGTCCCGCTAAAAATCGCAGATCACCGCCATTACTAGTAAAAACAAATAAATAAATAAAAATGACATAAATCATTCCCCTAGTTTGTAGACGCGTTAACTTTTGAGCAAACCAATCAAAATACACTTATTGGGATTTTTTTTGTACAAAAAATATGTAGAAGAAAACAAATTGGCCTAAAATGATGAAAAATTTAGATTTTTACATTTTTTTTTTATTGGGAATGTTATATATCAGAATGGGAAAAATATTGTTGTTTTTTTTTTTTCAGAATTGTCGCGCTTTTTTTGTTTATAGCGCAAAAAATAAAAACCGCAGAGGTGATCAAATACCACCAAAAGAAAGCTCTGTTTGTGGGAAAAAAAAGGACATCAACTTTATTTTGGGTACAGCGTCACACGACCGCACAATTGTCTGGTGTTAACCCTTTCCCTGCCAGTGTCATTATTCGACTGCGCAATTTTCCGTTAAAATAACGCAGTGCCGAATTGCAAAAAAATGACCTGGTCGTTAAGGGGGGCAAATCCTTCCGGTTAATAAATTTGCAAAGATTTCAAACAAACTTCTCTCACGTTGTCATTATGGGGGGGATTGTTTGTAGAATTTTGAGGAAAATAATGAATTGAATCCATTTTGGAATAAGGCAACATAACAAAATCTGGAAGAAGTGAAGCACTGTGAATACTTTCCGAGTGCTCTGTATATTTCTTGTTTCATTCATCTGATAGGTCAGCTGTCTCCTAATTCATTTGATAAGGATCATAGGTGTGCGCAGCTTATTGCATTAGGGTGTGCACCCCAAAGCCCAAACACATATCCATGTGTATATACTGATGGTGTCAGTAGGGTAGAGATCAGTGTCTGTAGTTCTATTGTTAATTTTTATTCTTTTTACAATTTAATTTTTTTTGTTAGCACAGTTAGGGAGCTTTGTTGAAATATCAGGGGTCTAAACAGGGGGAATCTGCACCAAAAGGGGTGATTAGGGTGTGCCCAGGCACACCTGGCACACCCTGTGCGCACGCCTATGATAAGGATTATTCTATAGCCGGTTAGCCGCCTCCTTCGGTGTTGGTGTCCACTATTAGTCCACTGACGTTTTTGCTTGTTTCGTGGTTTGAAAACGATTTTTTTGCATAACTATGTATTCTATATGTATTTCTACAGCCTTTTCAGTCCAGGAGGGAAGTCTGTACAACTGTGCCAGACTGAAGGGAATGCCGGAGGTCAGCACATGCCAACTGGACCTCATTCTTCCAAGTAAAGATTACAGAACATCAACTGAAACATTGGTCAGAACAGAAATATGTGCCATGGCTGGAAATACAAGTAACCAGAAAATTGTTTTGTACCGCCCGGATACAAGCGAGGTCTGCGCGGGGGACTCGGGAAGTCTTCTCACCTGGAGGGGGCGCCCATTGATTTGACATTTCCACATAATTGGCTGAATTCCGAGGACTCGGGGAAAGCTGAAGACAAATCCATACTCTGCTGACAAAAGTCATGGAAGGAAGTGGAAGGCTTGTTGATTGTGAACCTTCTGACCTCTCCGATGTAAAGACCGAGATGAAGCGTCTTCAGCCGACAAAAAAATCACCGGCTACAAATCACCGGCTACAAGTTACCGTGTTACTTGATTTGTTCTTTGATAGCTCTACTTCCAGCGGGACTCCAAGTGAGGGGAGGGGAAATTGGCGTTGTTTTAAATCGAAATGGGTTAATTTTAAAAACATGAAATACTACAACATTATATAAGGCTTAAAGAGGAAGTATAGAGGAAGAGTTACTATAGAGGAAGAGTAACTCTTCCTCTATAGTAACTCTTCCTCTATAGTAACTCTTCTTCTATAGTAACTCTTCCTCTATAGTAACTCTTCCTCTATAGTAACTCTTCCTCTATAGTAACCCTTCTTCTATAGTAACTCTTCTTCTATAGTAACTCTTCTTCTATAGTAAAGAAAATGGCCTCTGCCCCCACCTATAACTGGCCTTCATAGCAAAGAACACATGGAAGGGCAACGCACATGAAACAAACAAAGATAAAATTCCCAGTTCAATTTCCCAACCAGTCTGCTTACCAACCAAATTGGCCTGTCTAACAGTTTGCGTCAATACAGGGGTTTAGTTAGCACACATTTGCAAACGCATGTGAAAGCTGCAGGGCCACGTCAAGGCTCCCTGTAAACCCCTGTATTGACGCAAACTGTTAGACAGGCCAATTTGGTTGGTAAGCAGACTGGTTGGCAAATTGAACTGGGAATTTTATCTTTGTTTGTTTCTTCTTCTATAGTAACTCTTCTTCTATAGTAACTCTTCTTTTATAGTAACTCTTCTTCTATAGTAACTCTTCCTCTATAGTAACTCTTCTTCTATAGTAACTCTTCCTCTATAGTAACTCTTCCTCTATAGTAACTCTTCCTCTATAGTAACCCTTCTTCTATAGTAACCCTTCTTCTATAGTAACTCTTCTTCTATAGTGACTCTTCTTCTATAGTAACCCTTCTTCTATAGTAACTCTTCTTCTATAGTGACTCTTCTTCTATAGTGACTCTTCTTCTATAGTAACTCTTCCTCTATAGTAACTCTTCCTCTATAGTAACTCTTCTTCTATAGTAACTCTTCCTCTATAGTAACTCTTCCTCTATAGTAACTCTTCTTCTATAGTAACTATTCTTCCATAGTAACTCTTCTTCTATAGTAACTCTTCCTCTATAGTAACTCTTCTTCTATAGAAACTCTTCCTCTATAGTAACTCTTCTTCTATAGAAACTCTTCCTCTATAGTAACTCTTCTTCTATAGAAACTCTTCCTCTATAGTAACTCTTCTTCTATAGAAACTCTTCTTCTATAGTAACTCTAATTCCATAGTAACGCTTCCTCTATAGTAACTCTTCCTCTATAGTAACTCTTCCTCTATAGTAACTCTTCTTCTATAGTAACTCTTCCTCTATAGTAACTCTTCTTCTATAGTAACTCTTCTTCTATAGTAACTCTTCCTCTATAGTAACTCTTCTTCTATAGTAACTCTTCTTCTATAGTAACTCTTCCTCTATAGTAACTCTTCTTTTATATTAACTCTTCCTCTATAGTAACTCTTCCTCTATAGAAACTCTTCTTCTATAGAAACTCTTCCTCTATAGTAACTCTTCTTCTATAGTAACTCTTCCTCTATAGTAACTCTTCTTCTATAGAAACTCTTCCTCTATAGTAACTCTTCTTCTATAGAAACTCTTCCTCTATAGTAACTCTTCTTCTATAGTAACTCTTCTTCTATAGTAACTCTTCTATAGTAACTCTTCTTCTATAGTAACTCTTCCTCTATAGGAACTCTTCTTCTATAGTAACTCTTCTATAGTAACTCTTCTTCTATAGTAACTCTTCCTCTATAGTAACTCTTCTTCTATAGTAACTCTTCTTTTATAGTAATTCTTCCTCTATAGTAACTCTTCTTCTATAGAAACTCTTCCTCTATAGTAACTCTTCTTCTATAGAAACTCTTCCTCTATAGTAACTCTTCTTTTATATTAACTCTTCTTCTTTAGTAACTCTTCCTCTATAGTAACTCTTCCTCTATAGTAACTCTTCTTCTATAGTAACTCTTCTTCTATAGTAACGCTTCCTCTATAGTAACTCTTCTTCTATAGTAACTCTTCTTTTATAGTAATTCTTCCTCTATAGTAACTCTTCCTCTATAGTAACTCTTCTTCTATAGTAACTCTTCCTCTATAGTAACTCTTCTTCTATAGAAACTCTTCCTCTATAGTAACTCTTCTTCTATAGAAACTCTTCCTCTATAGTAACTCTTCTTTTATATTAACTCTTCTTCTTTAGTAACTCTTCCTCTATAGTAACTCTTCCTCTATAGTAACTCTTCTTCTATAGTAACTCTTCTTCTATAGTAACGCTTCCTCTATAGTAATTCTTCCTCTATAGTAACTCTTCTTCTATAGTAACTCTTCCTCTATAGTAACTCTTCTTCTATAGTAACTCGTCCTCTATAGTAACTCTTCTTCTATAGAAACTCTTCCTCTATAGTAACTCTTCTTCTATAGAAACTCTTCCTCTATAGTAACTCTTCTTCTATAGTAACTCTTCTTCTATAGTAACTCTTCCTCTATAGTAACACTTCCTCTATAGTAGCTCTTCCTCTATAGTAACTCTTCCTCTATAGTAACTCTTCTTTTATATTAACTCTTCCTCTATAGTAACTCTTCCTCTATAGTAACTCTTCTTCTATAGAAACTCTTCCTCTATAGTAACTCTTCTTCTATAGAAACTCTTCCTCTATAGTAACTCTTCTTTTATATTAACTCTTCTTCCTTAGTAACTCTTCTTCTCTAGTAACTCTTCTTCTATAGTAACTCTTCCTCTATAGTAACTCTTCCTCTATAGTAACTCTTCTTCTATAGTAACTCTTCCTCTATAGTAACTCTTCTTCTATAGTAACTCTTCTTCTATAGTAACTCTTCCTCTATAGTAACTCTTCTTTTATATTAACTCTTCCTCTATAGTAACTCTTCCTCTATAGTAACTCTTCTTCTATAGAAACTCTTCCTCTATAGTAACTCTTCTTCTATAGTAACTCTTCCTCTATAGTAACTCTTCTTCTATAGTAACTCTTCTTTTATAGTAATTCTTCCTCTATAGTAACTCTTCTTCTATAGAAACTCTTCCTCTATAGTAACTCTTCTTCTATAGAAACTCTTCCTCTATAGTAACTCTTCTTTTATATTAACTCTTCTTCTTTAGTAACTCTTCCTCTATAGTAACACTTCCTCTATAGTAGCTCTTCCTCTATAGTAACTCTTCCTCTATAGTAACTCTTCCCCTATAGGAACTCTTCCTCTATAGGAACTCTTCTTCTATAGTAACTCTTCCTCTATAGGAACTCTTCTTCTATAGTAACTCTTCCTCTATAGTAACTCTTCTTCTATAGAAACTCTTCCTCTATAGAAACTCTTCCTCTATAGTAACTCTTCTTTTATATTAACTCTTCTTCCTTAGTAACTCTTCTTCTATAGTAACTCTTCCTCTATAGTAACTCTTCTTCTATAGAAACTCTTCTTCTATAGAAACTCTTCCTCTATAGTAACTCTTCTTCTATAGTAACTCTTCTTCTATAGTAACTCTTCCTCTATAGTAACTCTTCCTCTATAGTAACTCTTCTTCTATAGTAACTCTTCTTCTATAGTAACGCTTCCTCTATAGTAACTCTTCTTCTATAGTAACTCTTCTTTTATAGTAATTCTTCCTCTATAGTAACTCTTCCTCTATAGTAACTCTTCTTCTATAGTAACTCTTCCTCTATAGTAACTCTTCTTCTATAGAAACTCTTCCTCTATAGTAACTCTTCTTCTATAGAAACTCTTCCTCTATAGTAACTCTTCTTTTATATTAACTCTTCTTCTTTAGTAACTCTTCCTCTATAGTAACTCTTCCTCTATAGTAACTCTTCTTCTATAGTAACGCTTCCTCTATAGTAATTCTTCCTCTATAGTAACTCTTCTTCTATAGTAACTCTTCCTCTATAGTAACTCTTCTTCTATAGTAACTCGTCCTCTATAGTAACTCTTCTTCTATAGAAACTCTTCCTCTATAGTAACTCTTCTTCTATAGAAACTCTTCCTCTATAGTAACTCTTCTTCTATAGTAACTCTTCTTCTATAGTAACTCTTCCTCTATAGTAACACTTCCTCTATAGTAGCTCTTCCTCTATAGTAACTCTTCCTCTATAGTAACTCTTCTTTTATATTAACTCTTCCTCTATAGTAACTCTTCCTCTATAGTAACTCTTCTTCTATAGAAACTCTTCCTCTATAGTAACTCTTCTTTTATATTAACTCTTCTTCCTTAGTAACTCTTCTTCTCTAGTAACTCTTCTTCTATAGTAACTCTTCCTCTATAGTAACTCTTCCTCTATAGTAACTCTTCTTCTATAGTAACTCTTCCTCTATAGTAACTCTTCTTCTATAGTAACTCTTCTTCTATAGTAACTCTTCCTCTATAGTAACTCTTCTTTTATATTAACTCTTCCTCTATAGTAACTCTTCCTCTATAGTAACTCTTCTTCTATAGTAACTCTTCCTCTATAGTAACTCTTCTTCTATAGAAACTCTTCCTCTATAGTAACTCTTCTTTTATATTAACTCTTCTTCCTTAGTAACTCTTCTTCTCTAGTAACTCTTCTTCTATAGTAACTCTTCCTCTATAGTAACTCTTCCTCTATAGTAACTCTTCCTCTATAGTAACTCTTCTTCTATAGTAACTCTTCCTCTATAGTAACTCTTCTTCTATAGTAACTCTTCTTCTATAGTAACTCTTCCTCTATAGTAACTCTTCTTTTATAGTAATTCTTCCTCTATAGTAACTCTTCTTCTATAGAAACTCTTCCTCTATAGTAACTCTTCTTCTATAGAAACTCTTCCTCTATAGTAACTCTTCTTTTATATTAACTCTTCTTCTTTAGTAACTCTTCCTCTATAGTAACACTTCCTCTATAGTAGCTCTTCCTCTATACTAACTCTTCCTCTATAGTAACTCTTCCCCTATAGGAACTCTTCCTCTATAGGAACTCTTCTTCTATAGTAACTCTTCCTCTATAGGAACTCTTCTTCTATAGTAACTCTTCCTCTATAGTAACTCTTCTTCTATAGAAACTCTTCCTCTATAGAAACTCTTCCTCTATAGTAACTCTTCTTTTATATTAACTCTTCTTCCTTAGTAACTCTTCTTCTATAGTAACTCTTCCTCTATAGTAACTCTTCTTCTATAGAAACTCTTCTTCTATAGAAACTCTTCCTCTATAGTAACTCTTCTTCTATAGTAACTCTTCTTCTATAGTAACTCTTCCTCTATAGTAACTCTTCTTCTATAGAAACTCTTCCTCTATAGTAACTCTTCTTCTATAGAAACTCTTCCTCTATAGTAACTCTTCTTCTATAGTAACGCTTCCTCTATAGTAACTCTTCCTCTATAGTAACTCTTCTTCTATAGTAACTCTTCTTCTATAGTAACTCTTCTTCTATAGTAACTCTTCCTCTATAGTAACTCTTCTTTTATATTAACTCTTCCTCTATAGTAACTCTTCCTCTATAGTAACTCTTCTTCTATAGAAACTCTTCCTCTATAGTAACTCTTCTTTTATATTAACTCTTCTTCCTTAGTAACTCTTCCTCTATAGTAACTCTTCCTCTATAGTAACTCTTCTTCTATAGAAACTCTTCTTCTATAGAAACTCTTCCTCTATAGTAACTCTTCTTCTATAGAAACTCTTCCTCTATAGTAACTCTTCTTCTATAGTAACTCTTCTTCTATAGTAACTCTTCCTCTATAGGAACTCTTCTTCTATAGTAACTCTTCTTCTATAGTAACTCTTCTTCTATAGTAACTCTTCCTCTATAGTAACTCTTCCTCTATAGTAACTCTTCTTTTATAGTAACTCTTCCTCTATAGTAACTCTTCTTTTATAGTAACTCTTCTTTTATAGTAACTCTTCTTCTATAGTAACGCTTCCTCTATAGTAACTCTTCCTCTATAGTAACTCTTCTTCTATAGTAACTCTTCTTCTATAGTAACTCTTCCTCTATAGTACTTCTTCTTTTATAGTAACTCTTCCTCTATAGTAACTCTTCTTCTATAGTAACTCTTCTTCTTTAGTAACTCCTCTTCTATAGTAACACTTCTTCTATAGTAACTCTTCCTCTATAGTAACTCTTCCTCTATAGTAACTCTTCTTCTATAGTAACTCTTCTTCAATAGTAACTCTTCTTCTATAGTAACTCTTCTTCTATAGTAACTCTTCTTCTATAGTAACTCTTTTTCTATAGTAACTCTTCTTCTATAGTAACTCTTCTTCTATAGTAACTCTTCTTCTATAGTAACTCTTCTTCTATAGTAACTCTTCCTCTATAGTAACTCTTCCTCTATAGTAACTCTTCTTCTATAGTAACTCTTCCTCTATAGTAACTCTTCCTCTATAGTAACTCTTCTTCTATAGTAACTCTTCTTCTATAGTAACTCTTCCTCTATAGTATCTCTTCTTCTATAGTAATTCTTCTTCTATAGTAACTCTTCCTCTATAGTAACTCTTCTTCTATAGTATCTCTTCTTCTATTGTAACTCTTCCTCTATAGTAACTCTTCTTCTATAGTATCTCTACTTCTATTGTAACTCTTCCTCTATAGTAACTCTTCTTCTATAGTATCTCTTCTTCTATAGTAATTCTTCTTCTATAGTAACTCTTCCTCTATAGTAACTCTTCCTCTATAGTAACTCTTCTTCTATTGTTACTCTTCCTCTATAGTAACTCTTCTTCTATGGTAACTCTTCCTCTATGGTAACTCTTCTTCTATAATAACTCTTCCTCTATAGTATCTCTTCTTCTATAGTAATTCTTCTTCTATAGTAACTCTTCCTCTATAGTAACTCTTCTTCTATAGTATCTCTTCTTCTATTGTAACTCTTCCTCTATAGTAACTCTTCTTCTATAGTATCTCTTCTTCTATTGTAACTCTTCCTCTATAGTATCTCTTCTTCTATAGTAATTCTTCTTCTATAGTAACTCTTCTTCTATTGTTACTCTTCCTCTATAGTAACTCTTCTTCTATAGTAACTCTTCTTCTATTGTTACTCTTCCTCTATAGTAACTCTTCTTCTATAGTAACTCTTCCTCTATAGTAACTCTTCTTCTATAGTATCTCTACTTCTATTGTTACTCTTCCTCTATAGTAACTCTTCCTCTATAGTAACTCTTCTTCTATAGTAACTCTTCCTCTATAGTAACTCTTCCTCTATAGTAACTCTTCTTCTATAGTAACTCTTCTTCTATAGTAACTCTTCTTCTATAGTAACTCTTCTTCTATAGAAACTCTTCTTCTATAGTAACTCTTCCTCTATAGTAACTCTTCTTCTATAGTAACTCTTCTTCTATAGTAACTCTTCTTCTATAGAAACTCTTCCTCTATAGTAACTCTTCTTTTAGATTAACTCTTCCTCTATAGTAACTCTTCTTTTATAGTATATAGATGTATAGTATGTATATATATATATATATATATATACTGTATATATAGAACTGAGCGGCTCGCTCTAGGAAGAGTCCTGGTGGTTCCAATCTTCTTCTATTTACAGATAATGGAGGCCACTGTGCTCATTGGAACATTCAATGCTGCAGAAATGTTTCTGTACCCTTCCCCCGATCTGTGCCTCCATACAATTCTGTCTTGTAGGTCTACAGACAATTCCTTGGACTTCATGGCTTGGTTTGTGCTCTGACATGCACTGTTGCCTGTGGGACCTTATATACAGTGGTGATCGAAAGTTTGGGCACCCCAGGTAAAAATTTGTATTAATGTGCATAAAGAAGCCAAGGAAAGATGAAAAAATCTCCAAAATCAGCACCATGGGATCTTCTAAGCAGTTGTCTAGAAAACTGAAAGTGAAAATAGTTGACGCTCACAAAATTGGAGAAGGCTATAAGAAGATAGCAAAGCGTTTTCAGATGTCAATATCCTCTGATCCTCTGTCTACAGTTATTGATATAGGCATCTGGTTTTGCTTGTTTCTTTGAAAATTATATTCTTGCATAAATATATGTATTCATTATGTATGTAATTCTTCAGTCAAGTCATGTACATAAATGCTAATAAATAAGACCCCCTATAGAGGGAATAACCATGAAGATATTGGTTGTCCAGGAGAAATTCCCAGTGCTGCCAGTCCCAGGCATAGGATGTGGATGCAAAGGAATTGTGCAACAAAATTGGACAGCGCACAGGAATGACAATGTGATATCAAAGGAGGATCAGCAGGCAGCGGTCCATAGGTACTAACCATTTATTGGACTTATATTAACCAGTTCTGGACCGGAAGGATTTTCCCCCCTTAACCACTTAAGCCCCGGAAGATTTTACCCCCTTCCTGACCAGGGGGTATTTTGCGATTCGGCACTGCGTGACTTTAACGAACAATTGCGCGGTTGTGCGACGCTGTACCTAAACGAATTTGACGTCCTTTTTTTCCCACAAACAGAGCTTTCTTTTGGTGGTATTTGATCACCTGTGCGATTTTTTGATCACGCGCTATAAACAAAAAAAGAGCGTCAATTTTGCAAAAATAGCAATATTTTTCAAATTTTTTATATGAAATTCCCCCCAAAAAAAAAGTAAAAATCAAAATTTTTTAAAATTTTCGGCCAATTTGTTTTATGCTACATATGTTTGGTAAAAAAAATTGCAAAAAGCGTATTTTGATTGGTTTGCGCAAAAGTTATCGCATTTACTAACAAAGGGAAAGATTTTTGTCATTTTTGTTGTTTTTTTTTTTAACGCGTAATGGCGGCGATCTGCGATTTTTTTTGCGGTACTGCGACATTGGGGCGGACAGATCGGACCCTTGACTGACATTTGTGACACTTTTGGGGTTACCAGTGACATTTCTACAGTAATCAGTGCTATACATATGCACTGTTACTGTAAAAATACACTGGTTGTGAAGGGGTTAACTTTATTTGGGAGGGAGGGGCTGTGTGTATCCCTAGGGGCGTGGTTTCTACTGTGATTGGCTGTGGCTTGAGCTGTAAGGACACTGATCAACGGATCTACATACTAGATCCGAGTGATCAGTGTCTTTACAGCGAGGAGAATGACAGGTGGCTTGTTTACACAAGCTGCCTGACTTTCTCCCTCTCCCCCGCCGATCGCCGAGTGACCGGCGGACACCGGGTCCGCTGGTCACACGCGCGGGGGGGTCCGTGACCACGCGGGAGCGGGCGCGCGCCTCCGGGGGCGCGCGCTCGCTCCCTAGACCCTCACAAGCTAGTGACGTAGCCCTACGTCACTTTGCCTGTGAGGGGCTGACTGCCGACGTAGATCGGCGTTAGGCAGTCGGCAAGTGGTTAATGACCAGGCCATTTTTTGCGATTCGGCACTGCGTTACTTTAACGGAAAATTGTGCGGTCATGTGACGCTATTCCCAAATAAAATCGATGTCCTTTTTTTCCCCACAAATAGAGCTTTCTTTTGGTGGCATTTGATCGCCTGTGCGTTTTTTTTTTTTTTTTTTTTGCGCTATAAACAAAAAAAAATAGCGACAATTCTGAGAAACAAAAAACAATAATTTTCACATTCTGCTATATAACATTACCCAAAAAAATTTAAAAATCAAAATGTTTTCATCCTTTTTAGGCCAATTTTTATTCTGCTACATATTTTTGGTAAAAAAATAAATAAATCCAATAAGCGTATTTTGATTGTGTTGCGCAAAAGTTTTCGCGTCTACAAACTAGAGGAAAGATTTATGTCATTTTAATTTATTTATTTTTTTTACTAGTAATGGTGGCAATCTGCGATTTGTAGCGGGACGGCGACATTGCGGCGGACAGATCGAACTATTAACTGACATTTTTGACACTTTTGGGGGGACCAGTGACATTACTACAGTTATCAGTGCTAAAAATATGCACTGTCACTGTCAGTGGCGGCCGGTCTATAGGGGGTGCAGGGGCGCCGCCCCCCCCCCCCCCCCATCTGTGGCCAAAGAAAAAAAATATAAAAAAAAAAAAATTCAATTTTCAGCCCACTAGGGGCGCCGGACCTATTGGTTGCTATTGGGGGGTGGGGTTTTTCACCCCACGTGGGGTGGGGAAAGGCGCCGATTGGCGACCTTCTGGGGGTCATCGGGGCGCAGAGCAATGCGCCCCAACACTCCCCAATTTCGTGATGTCCTGGCTGTGATTGGTCCAGACTCCAGCCTGGACCAATCACACAGGAGGACATCCCGGGTGACGTGGCGCGTGGGGGCGGTGCGTGCGTCCGTCACTCACCGCCCCGGCGTCACATCCTCACCTTCCCACCCGCCGGCGCCATCAGACCAGAGAGAGCCGGCGCGTGGAAGAAGACAGAAGAGGAGAGGGACCTGTTTGTCTCGTGTGTGAGACTGTGAGTAGTGAGTGACCCAGGCCGACTCAGCGGTGACGGCAGCAGTCAGTGTGAGTGAGGTAAGTGAACTAGTGATGCCCCAGGGGGGGGCCTGGCCCACACACTGCTTTGAAGGGGGCACGCACGCTGGTCTCTGCTCTGCATTGAAAGGGGCATGTACGCTGGTCACTACATTGAAAAGGGGCATGTAGGCTGGTCACTACATTGAAAGGGGGCATGTAGGCTGGTCACTACATTGAAAGGGGGCATGTAGGCTGGTCACTACATTGAAAGGGGGCATGTATGTTGGTCACTACATTGAAGGGGGCATGTACGCTGGTCACTACATTGAAAGGGGCATGTACGCTGGTCACTACATTGAAAGGGGGCATGTATGTTGGTCACTACATTGAAGGGGGCATGTATGCTGGTCACTACATTGAAAGGGGGCATGTATGCTGGTCACTACATTGAAAGGGGGCATGTATGCTGGTCACTACATTGAAAGGGGGCATGTACGCTGGTCACTACATTGAAATGGGGCATGTTTGCTGGTCACTACATTGAAAGGGGGCATGTATGTTGGTCACTACATTGAAGGGGGCATGTATGCTGGTCACTACATTGAAATGGGGCATGTTTGCTGGTCACTACATTGAAAGGGGGCATGTATGCTGGTCACTACATTGAAAGGGGGCATGTACGCTGGTCACTACATTGAAAGGGGGCATGTACACTGGTCACTACATTGAAAGGGGGCATGTACGCTGGTCACTGCATTGAAAGGGGGCCTGTATTGTGGGGTTTGTGCTAGGGGGCCTGTACTGTGGGGTTTGTGCTAGGGGGTCTGTACTGTGGGGTCTGTGCTAGGGGGTCTGTACTGTGGGATTAGTGCTAGGGGGTCTGTACTGTGGGGTTTGTGCTAGGGGGCCTGTACTGTGGGGTTTGTGCTAGGGGGCTTGTACTGTGGGGTTTGTGCTAGGGGGTCTGTACTGTGGGATTAGTGCTAGGGGGTCTGTACTGTGGGGTTTGTGCTAGGGGGCCTGTACTGTGGGGTTTGTGCTAGAGGGCCTGTACTGTGGGGTTTGTGCTAGGGGGCCTGTACTGTGGGATTAGTGCTAGGGGGTCTGTACTGTGGGGTTTGTGCTAGGGGGCCTGTACTGTGGGGTTTGTGCTAGGGGGCCTGTACTGTGGGGTTTGTGCTAGGGGGCCTGTACTGTGGGGTTTGTGCTTGAGGTGTTTGTGCAGGGTTTGTGCTTGAGGGGTTTGTGCTGGGGGGGTCTGTACTGTGGGGTTTGTGCCACTCTCAGTCAGTGTATCCCATAATAGGGCCCCTGCTCCCTATTATGGGATATACTAGTACTGATGGACCCCTTAATATGTGATATATTGGGAAAATTTGTTCACGCAAGCAAAATACAGGGGACAAAATGGGTGGAGTCTATAAGGGGTGGGGCTTCTGATAAATGGGAGGGGTCAAAATGGAAGGGCGGGGTCTTGCGCCCCAACATCTTAAAACTTCACCAGCCGCCACTGGTCACTGTACTAATGACACTGGCAGGGAAGGGGTTAACCTAGGAGTGATCAAAGCGTTAAATGTGAGCCTGGGGGGGGGTACTAACTGTGGGGGGGGGGGCTTGTGAAATGATCATTGAGACATGTGTTCCTATATAGAAGGATCACAGGTACTCTGTGATAATTTTAGACAGAAGAACAGTCAGCTGTTTTTACATCAGCTGACCATTCTTCTCTCTCAGCGGGGGGTGATCGCGAGTGCCCGCCAGCCCCGTGCATCATGCCGTTGCACGGGGCCGGTGGGAACCCAGCGATCGCTCTCCACTGAGAGAGAAGGATGGTCAGCTAATGTAAACACATCTGACCATTCTTCTGTCCCCGCTGCCTATTGGGGGCGGGAGCGTGCCGCTGGTGGCGCGCGCTCACCCCCCAGCACCACGTGCGCGACCAACGCAAAGCTACGTCGTTTCGCACAGCCGAGCCAGCCTACCACAGTAAAACTGTGGCGGGCGGTCGGCAAGTGGGACAAAACAGGGATTGCAGGAACATTGCCACATATGGTTCAGATCGCGGTGAGGGCATTGAGGAATCATGGATGCCAAATGTCAAATTCCAGGGCAGTCCTGGGTCTGTGCACCATAGGGAGCTGGTCACGGCAACGGGCTTGCTTGCGTTCCACGCTGGTTCCTGGACTTGGCTCCTTCCTATTGAGTGGCATCACTTCCGGACACCACGCTTCCGGCAAGGATCACCTTCCTGCTCCATGGTGGGTCCCGTCCCCTGGCCATCCACACCACCTTCGATAGGTACAGCGTTAGGTTACCCCCGAATTTGACATTTGGCATCTGTCGTCCCTCAATGCCCTCACCGCCATCCGCACCATATGTGGTAATGTTTGTCAGGGACTCAATACCCTGCGCAGGCGCACTGGCGTCGCTAACCGGCGAACGCCTATGTGCATGCGCTGAGGCCACCTTGGTAGAGTTCGAGGCTACCTTGGTAGAGTTCGGGGCTGCCTTGATAGAGTTCGAGGCTGCCTTGGTAGAGTTCGAGGCTACCTTGGCGGAGTTTGAGGCTACCTTGGTGGAAGTTCGAGGCTACCTCGGCAGAGTTCGAAGCTACCTCAGTGTAGTTCGAGGCTACCAAATTGGTGCCAAAACAGCCTATTTAAACACAGCTGTCACTCTAGGTGATTGCTGTGTTGTCTTTAGCTCTCCTGTATCCTGTGACTGTTATATCCGCTGTTCCTGTTTACCTGACCCGGCTTGTCTTTGGATTCTGATTACCTGCTGCCCGCCCTGACCTCGGCTTGTCCTGACTATCCTCCTGTCTCGTCCTGATCTGTTTACCCGCTACCGGCTATTGGTCCTGGACCTGTTCCTGGCTCTCCCAGGGAATCCGGGGGGCCGCGACCAGGTGTTAGCAAGCAGCCAAGTCCATCCCCACCATCTGGGGCCCTGGTGAAAACCGGCTAACACTTAGACTCCGCGCCTCTGGTGAACCTGTGCAACGCCAGTTACCCGGTAAGCCACTCCTCTTACATCAGGCTCTGCCACGTTACCCCGTGACAATGTTCCTGCATACCCTGTTTTTAATATATGTCCAATAAATGGTTAGTACCTATGGGCCGCTGCCTGCTGATCCTCCTTTGGCACCACATTGTCATTCCTGTGCGCTGTCCAATTCTGTTGCTCTATTTCTTCAGTCAGGCTACTCCTCTTTGCCTCCAAGAATTTAAGGTCCCGAAGAAGCAAATATTGTGAAACGCGTCGACCTCTGACCTCTTGGATTGTGTTGGGTAAAAACAGTAATTGAGTAGCATATGTGACCTACAAGAGTCTGCTAATCATGGGACCAATCTGCACTGTAAGAAAAAAAAAAAAGTGTAAAACGAGTAAATCTCCCTTCCTATCGATTTACTAATATTAGCAGCATAAGAATGATTTAGAGAGTGAATTTACGCTTTAAATGACAGTTTTTGCACGCAAAGTTCAGCTTTAGGATCCCCCAGTAATGATAAATAGAACCCAACGTATCTGCATTCCTCACTCCTCAGCACGCGCACAGTGAATCTCACATTTCAACATGTAATTGTTATGACCGGAGCATGAAAGCGATTGTTTCTAATTCCCGGAACGGCTATGAATTGGAAGAAGCAGGAAATTGTCATTTCTGAGTTCCTCCAATTTTCTGCGGATCCGGAAAGTCTGCAGATGGGTCAGTTCTTTCTCGGAGTCCCTTTCACATGCAAAACACGGTGATTTCATTCAATTAGCTGGCGATCCTGGAAATGTTACACTGAGTAGAAATGCTGCATCTGAGACGTGGTCAGAGAATAACGGCGTATCATGGCGAGATACATGCTGAGATATGGAATGAGGAGCGGTAAATACATAAGAAGAAAGAACTGTGCCGCCAGCACACGAGGCAGACAGAAAAATGTAATAGGCATTGGGACCAGCGTGCCCCCTTTCAATGCAGAGAGACCAGCGTGCCCCCTTTCAATGCAAATGATAATATTTGGATTATGAGTTGGGTTTACTTTTTAGGTCAAAATAAAGTTGATGTAGATCAGTGGTCTGCAAACTAGAGCCCAGGTGCCGGATGCGGCCCTTTGCTTGCTTTTATCTGGCCCTTGAGGCATTATTCCCCCCACTATCAGCAACAATGGTGCATAGCTCCTGTACTGACACCGACCATGGGGCGCTAGTCCACTCACTGTCTCAAACAATGGAGCACTATTTCTCCCACTGACACCAAAAATGGAGAACTATTCCTCCCACTGATACCAATGATCAGTGGCGGCTGGTGCTCAAAATTTTTTGGGGGGGGGGTGCAAACAGAAAAATGTAATAGGCATTGCTTTGCAGCAAAAAACCCTGTAAAAAATTGCGTGACTTTGAGGTCGCAAAAGTGTGAAAGGGGCCTTCAGTAATTAAGGTATAGTGTGCCCCCTTTCAATGCAGAGAGATCAGCTTGCCCCCTTTCAATGCAGAGAGACCAGTGTGCCCCCTTTCATTGCAGAGAGACCAGCGTGCCCCCCTTTCAATGCAGAGAGACGAGCGTGCCCCCTTTCAATGCACAGTGACCGCCCTTTCAATGCACAGTGACCAGTGTGCCCCCTTTCAATGCACAGTTACCAGCGTGCCCCCTTCAAAACAGTGACCAGCGTACATGCCCCCTTTCAATGTAGTGACCAGCATACATGCCCCTTTCAATGCAGTGACCAGCGTACATGCCCCTTTTCAATGCAATGACTAGCATACATGTCCCCTTTCAATGCAGTGACCAGCGTACATGCCCCCTTCAATGCAGAGACCAGCATACATGCCCCCTTTCAATGCAGTAACCAGCATACATGCCCCCTTTCAATGCAGTAACCAGCGTACATGCCCCCTTTCAATGTAGTGACCAGCATACATGCCCCTTTCAATGCAGTGACCAGCGTACATGCCCCCTTCAATGCAGTGATCAGCGTACATGCCCCCTTCAATGCAGTGATCACCATACATGCCCCCTTTCAACAATGCAGTGACTAGCGTACATGCCCCCTTCAATGCAGTGACCAGCGTACATGCCTCCTTCAATGCAATGACTAGCATACATGTCCCCTTTCAATGCAGTGACCAGCATACATGCCCCCTTTCAATGCAGTGACTAGCGTACATGCCCCCTTCAATGCAGTGACCAGCATACATGCCCCCTTTCAATGCAGTGACTAGCGTACATGCCCCCTTCAATGCAGTGACCAGCGTACATGCCCCCTTCAATGCAGTGACCAGCGTACATGCCCCCTTCAATGCAATGACTAGCATACATGCCCCCTTTCAATGCAGTGACCAGCATACATGCCCCCTTCAATGCAGTGACCAGCATACATGCCCCTTTCAATGTAGTGACCAGCGTACATGCCCCCTTTCAATGCAGTGACCAGCATACACGCCCCTTTCAATGTAGTGACCAGCATACATGCCCCTTTCAATGTAGTGACCAGCATACATGCCCCTTTCAATGTAGTGACTAGCATACATGCACCTTTCAATGTAGTGACCAACATACATGCCCCTTTCAATGTAGTGACCAGCGTACATGCCCCTTTCAATGTAGTGACCAGCGTACATGCCCTCTTTCAATGTAGTGACCTGCGTACATGTCCCTTTCAATGTAGTGACCAGCATAAATGCCCCCTTTCAATGTAGCGACCAGCGTGCATGTGTGCCCCCTTCAATGCAGTGTGCCCCCCCCCCCCCCCAGACAAGTGCACTTACCTGGAGTCCTGGAGCAGTCACGGCGTCGGCTTCTCTTCCCCCGGCGGCGTGTCTCCACGAGTCCTTCCGCTCCCGCCTCCTCCTCGGCCAATGGCATGGGGTTTGCCTTGTGGCCAATCAGGAAGCGCGTATCGGACACGCTCCCTGATTGGGCAGGAGGAGGATCCGTGTGACAATAGCGAATTTTCATTCGCTATTGTCACACAATGGGTGGGCTTGGGACGCACTGCTCTGCGCCCCGGGTCCAACCTTTGCATCGCCCTATTAGAGCCTCTGGCTCCAATCAGGTGATGGCAAAAAAAAAAAAAGCCCCACTGAACTCCATGCGTCCGGTGCCCCTGCATGTAGATTAGGGGGCCGGACGCATGGATAGGAAGGGCGTGGCCCCTGCGCCCCCAACGAACCGGCCGCCACTGCCAATGATGGGGCACTATTCCTCCCACTGACACCAATGATGGGACACTATTCCTCTCACTGACACCAATGATGGGGCACTATTCCTCCCACTGACACTAATGATGGGACCTTATTCCTCCTACTGATACTAATTATGGGACACTATTCCTCCCACTGACACCAATGATGGGACACTATTCCTCCCACTGACACTAATGATGGGACACTATTCCTTCCACTGACACCAATGATGTGGCACTTTTCATCCCACTGACACCAATGATGGGACACTATTCCTCCCACTGACACCAATGATGGGGCACTATTCCTCCCACTGACACCAATGATGAGGCACTATTCCTCCCACTGATACCAATGATGAGGCACTATTCCTCCCACTGACACCAATGATGGGACACTATTCATCCCACTGACACCAATGATGGGACACTATTCCTCCCACTGACACTAATGATGGGACACTATTCCTCCCACTGACACCAATGATGTGGCACTTTTCATCCCACTGACACCAATGATGGGACACTATTCCTCCCACTGACACCAATGATGGGGCACTATTCCTCCCACTGACACCAATGATGAGGCACTATTCCTCCCACTGATACCAATGATGGGGTACTATTCCTCCCACTGACACCAATGATGGGGCACTATTCCTCCCACTGACACCAATGATGGGGTATTATTCCTCCCAGTCACACCAATGATGGGGGACTATTCCTCCCACTGACACCAATGATGGGGCACTATTCCTCCCACTGACACCAATAATGGGGCACTATTCCTCCCACTGATACCAATGATGGGGTACTATTCCTCCCACTGACACCAATGATGGGGTATTATTCCTCCCACTGACACCAATGATGGGGTACTATTCCTCCCATTAACACCAATGATGGGGCACTATTCCTCCCACTGACACCAATGATGGGGTATTATTCCTCCCACTGACACCAATGATGGGACACTATTCCTCCCACTGACACCAATGGTTAGTGATGGACGAACATCGGCAGGGGAGGTTCGCGAACGTTAGCCGCAAACTTTCTCAAATGTTCGCGAACCGCAAGTTTGCAGTGGGCCCCATTGACTTTAATGGGAGGCGAACTTTAAAAACCTTTAGGTCATATTTGCAGCCACAAAAGACGTACTAGCTGTGCACAAATAGTCCCACCACATGGACAATGTCATAACAGAAGTATTGCTATTGGAAAAGTTGCCCTAAAAATGTTTTTTTTTTTTTTTTTTTACAGCAAAAATCAGCCAGAACTGACAGCAGCCAGTAAATATACGTCAAACACATATAGGGTTCATTCACACGTCTGTAAAATGGGTCTGCATCCCTTCCACAATTTGGCGGAACGTTTACAGACCCATTGATTTTCAATTCCAGTCTGAAAAATTAGGCATTCACAGGATAAAGTAGTCTCGGCCATTCCAGGTCCCAAAAATTAGCCCACATGGGTTTACCTGACAGCTAAGAACGTTGTATTTTGTGGCTGAAGGTACATTAGGCATTCACAGGATACAGAAGTAAGTGTCGGCCAGTACAGGCCCCAAAAATTAGCCCACATGGGTTTATCTGACAGCTAAGAATGTTGTATTCTGTGGCTGAAGGTACATTAGGCATTGACAGAAAAATAATTGTCGGCCATGAAAGGTCCCAAAAATGAGGCATTCAAAAGACATGAAATGCCTTTTATGCCGCTGTATTTACCGAAGACAAGGACCATGAATTGTTGTGGGTGGATGGCGGTCTGGCGGATATTTGTGGCCTGTCATGAGGAATTGTAATCAAACATGGTCTACTGGTCACATGTGTTGAATTCCTCAGAGATCCATGCCTCATTCATTTTCTATAAATGTGAGGTAGTCTACACTGTCATGAGCTAGGCGAGTGCGCTTATCGGTCATGATCCCCCCTGCTGCGCTGAACGTCCTTTTTGGACAGGACACTGGACAGGGGGCAAGCCAACAGTTCCATTGCAAATTATGCAAGCTCTGGCCAGAGGTCAAGCCTGCCCACCCAGTAGTCCAGGGGTTCATCACTCCTCAGAGCGTCCACATCGGCCGTCAACCCGATGTCGGACACCTGTCGGTCTAGGTGTTCCCTCATGCTGGATCCGGAGTACAGCTGTCGATGGGTCAGCTGAAAGAAGGATCTCATATCTGAAGTGACCAACACATCTTCAAACCGCCCTCTTCCTGCAGGCGCTGTTGGATTGCTACCCGCAACTGTTTCTCTGTGAGTGGAAATTCCTCTGCCAGTGCACGTAAAAGCAGAATGCAGCATTTCTCGAAGCAAGGTCTGGAAGTGCTGCATTCTGACCGCCCTCTGTGATGCTGGTAACATTTCCGCCATTTTTTGTTTGTACCGGGGGTCTAAGTACGTTGCCACCCAGTACTGGTCCTTGCCCTTTATGCTTTTTATACGGGGGTTCCCCTTAAAACACTGGAGCATGAAGGCCCCCATTCACACTAAACTGGACGCGGTGTAGTGGCCTGGCTCCAGCTCATCATCCAGGATAATGTCGTCCTCGTTCTCCTCCCCCTATCCACGGACAACACCAGAGATCCCAGAAAGGTTTAAAGCATGCTCTTCTTGCTCCTCCTCATCTGCCCCGGCACCATCCTCCTCTGACACCCAAGCTCCCCAGAACCTGTCCTGCCGCAGAGTTCATACAGCTAGTCGTTAACTGCACGTTTCTGCTGGAGCAGCCTATCAAGCATATACAAGGTTGAGTTCCATCGCGTCGGGCAGTCACATATAAGATGCCAGACGGGCAGGTTGTGTCGCCGCTGAATGTCAGCAAGGCAAGCCATGGCTGTGTAAGATCTTCTGAAATGGCCCGAGATTTTCCTGGCCTGCCGCAAGACGTCCTGGACCCCAGGGTATTTGGCAACGAATCGCTGCACGACCAAGCTCAGGACATGTGCCATGCGTGGCACGTGTGTCATTTTGCCCTGTTTCAGCACGCTCATCAGATTGGCACCGTTGTCGCACCCCACTTTAGGTTCACCCAGTGGGCAGTAAAAGTTATATACCTTCCCTGCCCGTGTTTGCTAGACCATGTGTCTGTGGTCAGATGTATCTTGGCACCAACACTGTGTGCCAGAGATACATTCACTTCCCGCTGAACATGGCCATACAGCTCTGGAATGCCCTTCTGCGAGAAATATTTCCTGCCTGGGAGCTTCCATTGTGGTGTTCCAATGGCCACAAATTTCCGAAAGGCCTCCGAGTCCACCAGTTGATATGGCAGTAGTTGGCGGGCTATCAGTTCCGACAAGCCTGCAGTCAACTGTTGGGCAAGAGGGTTATCTGGCGTCATCATTTTTTACGCTCCAACATTTGGGCCACGGAAGCATGCCTTTTTCCAGAACAACGTGAGGACGGCATGATAGAAGGTGGAGTGGAGGACAATTGTGAGGAGAAGGAGAAGAGGCTGGACGGCGAGAGCCTGGAGTGTGGCTTTGTGGGTTCTGACGGCGTTGCTCCCACTGGGCTCGGTGATGGGATTCCAGGTGCCTTCTTAAGGCGGTTGTCCCTAGGTGAGTGTTGGGCTTACCGCGACTTATGCGTTGACTGCAAAGGCTGCAGATGGCAACACTATTGTCAGCGGCGGACACATTAAAAAAAGCCCATACTGCTGAGCCATTGTGACGGCATCCTGGGAGCGCCAGATGTGACTGTACACGGTTGATGGCTCGCTCCTGATACATTAGCAGTCTGCTTTGTCCCTCCTGTGCAATGTAACTTCCACCTGCTTCTCCTCCCTATCTGCTGGTCCGTCTCTCCTTCTGAACTCCTCTTCCTCTCTTGTGGGCACCTGGGTGACGTCCATAGACATGTCATCATCGACGTCACCTTCCCCACCACTAACATTAGAGATCTCGGAGTAGGCAGCAACAGCGGGGACCAACCTCCTTGGGCTGATCTGGGTACTGTCGTCAGACTGCTGAGTGGCGGCTGTTGCTACCTCCTCTTCCTGATCCGATGCCAAGAATGGCTGTGCATCGCAAATGTCTTGTGATGGATCGGAAAAAAATTCCAGTGACTCAAGTGGAGGGTATATGGTGGTGGTGGTGGTGGTGGTGTCTTTGGGGGTGCACACAGCAGAGAGTGAAGAGGGTGCAGATAGGGTGGATGAGGAGGGTGCAGAAGAGGAAGGCTGAGTGAGCCACTCAACCAAGTCTGGTGTGTCCTTTGGCGTAATCGAACGCACCTTCTGAACCTTCATACTTTGGCTCCGGCCTACTGCTCCTGTTCTACCCCTACCACCCCTGCGTAAGGGCCTGCCTCTTCCTCTGCCTGTCATTTTTTAAATTACCCTGTGACAAAAGTCTCTAGAGAAGCACAGTATACTGTATGTGGAACAAGGTATATAACACGCCGCTTCAATCTGTGGTATTGGGGGGCCACTGGTCTATCACGCCAGTTGTACAAAAAATTGGCCAGTAAGTTTGGCACTGTGTGTAGCAGAGTTAACACAACAAAAGAGGCAATATTGTTGCAGGACACAAATACACTTATAAAAGTATACTCACATAACACCCCACTTCAATCTGTCGTTTAGGGGGGCCACTGGTCTATCACACCAGTTATAATACTTTTTTAAAAGTGCTTTTGTCACTCTTTGTAGTTGTAGTATTGCTGCAGAAACGCTCAACACACCAGTCACAATGCTGCACAGTGTACAATACAAGTCCACTATAATATGCTTTCTATATTAGAAAGTATATTATAAGTGTATTACACCCCTATATAGTGCACTGCACACCAAAGAATAGTATACCTATACCAAATACCTTAAAAGGACTTTTGTGACCTTAACAGAGCGATTTGTGTCACTGACAATCTGTCCCTGCTGCACACAGCAAACCTCTCCCTACACTGACAAAAAGCAGAATGTGAAATAGCCGCCGGGTCAGGTCTATTTATAAGGTAGGGGGTGTGTCCATGTGCTGAAATGTTTCAATTGGCTGTCCTGTATCACCTGATGGATGTGTCAACTAATATGGCCGCCGCGAACAACCATATGTTCGCAAAATCGGCAGGCTGCGAATGAGCAAAGTTCGCCACGGACCGACCGCCGGGTGAACCGCAATGCCATCCCTACCAATGATGGGGCACTATTCCTTCCACTGACACCAATGATGGGGAATTGTTTACTACCAGGGCTGGTACAAGGGGTGGGCGTAAGGAGGCGAATGCCCTGGGCCTTACCATTTACAAGAGGGGGGGGGGGGGCGAAGGTGAAGTGCCTGCAGAGTACACTGTGTGTGTGTATATGACTGTACACTACACACCATCCGCTATATAGCTGCAAGCCTGCAACGATGTGCCAAGTGCGCTCCTGCACTCGGCACAAGCCTAGAACAGTAAAGACACTCCCCCTGACAGACGCTGGCGCCGGTGGGATGGGAGAGGACTGAGAGGAGCAGAGTGTGCTGCCAGGGCTGCCAGAGGAGCGTGAGGAGGAACCAAGTTAGTATCGCACAGGTAAGCAATACCTCTTAGGATTGGGGGGGGGGCTTGGGGAGAGAGAGGCTGAGGCTGTGGGGAGGTTCAATGCTAATGATATTTGTAATATGCAGCATGATGGGGTAATGTATTTCCACTGGTCATTGATGCATTAGTGACTGACCAGTGGCAGTAAATTAACCCCTATGTGCTGCATTAGTGTTAACACTAACATTGGTGCCACTAATGCAACACATAGGGGTTAATTTACTGCCCCTGGTCGGTCACTAATGCATGAATGACCAGTGGAAATACATTACCCCATCATACAAATATCATTGGCAACTAACCACTTGCTGACCCGTTGCAGTATATGTACTGTGATGGGGTGGCAGCTATAGGCGTACGTCTCTGCCTGTTTCAGGGTTTCTGGCACATGCCCCCACCCACCTACTCCCCTGTGATTTGACACAGCAGGAGACTGTCAGCAGATCTCAGCCAACGATTCACGACTGAGACCTGCTGATCGGCTGTGTCCAATCACAGCCCAGAGCTCTGTGTTGACAATCAGTACGGGGCTCTTTACAGAGGGAATGATCGCTTTTTTTTTTCTTCTTTTCCCTGCAAAGCAGAGAAAATAAACAAATTGATCCGTAGTAAAAAGCAGCACACATTACACATTGTTAGGCACACAATTAACCCCTTGATTGCCCCTAGATGTTAACCCCTTCTTAGCCGGTGTCATTAGTACAGTGACAGTGTCTAGTATTATCACTGATCCCTGTATAAGTGTCACTGGTGATGTGGCAGTTAGTCAGTTCCCACAAAGTGTCAGTTAGTGTCACGATGTCAGTCCCACTATTAGGGTCCTTTCACACGAACGATCCGATAAGATCCGGCTGTAAGTTTTTCAGGCGGACCGGATCGGATGCGCCATGCAGCCCTATGGGGCAGCAGATGTCAGCGGAGACATCTCCACTGAAACCCATTGCTATCCGATTCCGATCCTATCCGTGAAATCCGGATGGATGGAAATTTGATTTTCCATCTGTCCAGCGGATCGGAAGAGAACTGACAGGCGGTCCATTCTCATCCAATTCCCCCATAGAGGAGAGCAGGGATCTGACAGCTCCATCTCCGCACACAGAGCGGAGACGGAGCTGTCATCTGCCTGCTCAGCGGGGATCGCGGATCGATCCCCCCTGAGCAGAACGGACTCCGTCAGCAGATGCGGACCGTATGAAAGGACCCTAAGTTGCTGATCACCATAATTTCTAGTATATATAAAAAAATAAAAAATTCCATTATATATCTCATTTGTAGGCATTTTAGCTTTCACACAAACACATTAATATACACTTATTTTTTTTTTTTTACTAAAGACAGCAGATTTCATTTTGGTCAAAATTTTGGAAGAATTTTTTTTTTTTTTTTTTTGATGTTTTATAGCAGAAAGTAAAAAATATTTTGTTTTTCAAAATTGTTTTTTTTTTTTTTTTCATTCTCATAATAAAAGCTAACACAATCCAGTGGTGTATAAATACCCCCAAAAGAAAGCTTTTTTTTTTTTGTGTAAAAAAATTACATACATTTTGTTTGGGTACAGTGTTGCATGACGGGGGTAAAATCTTCTAGAGCTTAAGTGACATTATGACTGTAGAGGGTTACCTACACATGTGCCAGAATATTCTGCACAATACAACTTGGTAAAGCAGGATTTCTCTGGCACATGTGTATATATATATATATATATATATATATATATATATATATATATATATATATATGTGTATATGTATATATATCAGGCACAGTTCTTTAAGATCATAGTTTAAGCATATCGTAGGAATATTATTTCTAAAGACACTAAAGAGTACATGAAGGTTTCTCACCCCATCATGCCCACTTTCTATGCCCTCCCCAAAACACATAAGTCCTTACAGAGTCCTCCAGGGAGGCCCATCATTTTTGGGGTGGGCTCCCTGACCAACAAAGCAAGATTATTTGAGGCTGCACCATATCTCAGAGATACTATACACTTATTGACAATACTGGACCATTTACATGTACCTAAGAAAACCATTATTGCTTCAATTGATGTGGAAGCACTTTACTCAAGTATTCCGCATAACAAAGGTCTTTCTCTGATTGCTTCATTTCTCTGTGAGAGGAGCATCAAAACAGCAGAATACAATGATTTTTGTTTTTGAAATAATAACTTTCATTCTCACACACAATGTTTTCAGTTTTGATGGGTCCCACTACCTCCAGGTGCAGGGAGCGGTAATGGGGGCTCCATGTGCCCCATCATACACTAACCTCTACCTAGGAGAGTGGGGGGTGTGGGAGTGAGATTTAATTGCCTCTGAGTCGATGTCGGTCTACCTGTGCCACGTTATAATGTAGCACATGTATATTGACGATATTCTAATTTTTTTGGACAGGATCAAGTCAATCACTGTTAAACTTTATTGAATGTCTCAATTAATCAAATACATTTAACCTTACATTCCCAGTATCATGGAGCACCTAATTTCTGCTATTTCTGGATTTTACTATTGTCAAAAACTCAGATGGCTTGATTCACACAGATTTGTATAGAAAAAGTACATCAGGCATAGCATTAAAGGGAAGAAATTAGCCCCTGAGACTTTACATGAGGTGAGCACATGTGGCCAGTGATAAAAAATTTATATAAATATATATAGAAAAAGTATTTTCAACCTTTATTACAGTTTGTTGAAGCAAGTAATAAATAACATCATGCACCATAAACCACATGAAAATGTCAGACCGATTAGTGGTATTGCAATACACGATACTGATAATAATGAGTTACATAAATGTATACATAATAGTACAATGCATCGTGGTCTCAAAAACATAATAGTATAATGCATCTTGGTCTCCATGCGTTTCGCAAGCTAATGCTCGCTTCTTCAAGAGTGGATACATAAGAAGTACTGTATGTTTGGGAAAAAAGGAGAGGTCGGAAACGGCGCTACCTGGTATTATAGATGTGCCAAGATGCTACAAAGTGATCTTATTATAAAACATATAAATGGTGAGGCAATATATAATAATAAGGTGCAGAGTGCAAAAACGCAGAAACAAAATCGCAGAGACAAAAAATGGGCTAAATGTGATACGCCCCAGAAATGCTTGAAGTGCTGTGAGAAAATAAAGCTAATATCACTAAGTGCAAAAAGTATAATTTTTTTTGGGAAGTGTAACAGAATGTTTCAGAACAAGGATGTGCACCAGAATCTTGAGTGATAAAAAATGAAAAAAAAAAAAAAAAGTGCCAAGAAATGGTATAGTGAAGAAGAAGGGGGAGAGAGGGGCCCCCTACACAAAAAATAATTGTGCTGGACTAATGTCCATGATAAAGTGCAATGTGGAGGTGAGTATCAAGGAACATAGGTGCCTGTTCCTAAAGTGTCCACTAGATGTAGCACTCACCCTTAATTTCCACCCTAAATGTCAGTAAATGATACGAGAGTGGATGTAATTCCACACAGGGGTGGATGGGGTCCAAACTGTGATTACTGAGTCGGGGTTCCTGGAATCCTGGCGGATCGACAAGTCCCATCTAGGTGCTCAAACACAGAGAGAAGATCCCCATAGTGTAGTAAGTACAATCAAACAAGTAGGCAAGTAGTAAAAACTCACGGTTCAGTCTGATTGATTCAGCAGTATGTTGCAGAGCCTTCCGCACTCCAAGGGACTGGCAGAATGCAGACCGGAAGTGACACATAGAGTACCGCCCTACGTACATTTAGTCATTGGACTTCTACTGGTGTCTTTATGGTGTCAGGCGTGTGTGGCGGCAACCAGGATAGGAGTACAAAGACAAGCGTGTCTTGCCTACAGTCAAGCATGGTGGTGGGAGTGTCATGGACTGGGGCTGCATGAGTAAAGTTCATTGAGGGAACCATGAATGCCAACATGTACTGTGACA
This sequence comes from Pelophylax lessonae, assembly GCF_965119305.1. NCBI lineage: Eukaryota > Metazoa > Chordata > Amphibia > Anura > Ranidae > Pelophylax > Pelophylax lessonae. Next base: position 4,930,149 of record NC_138772.1, read on the forward strand.
TACTGAAGCAGAGCATGACCCCCTCCCTTCAGAGACTGGGCCGCAGGGCAGTATTCCAACATGATAACGACCCCAAACACCTCCAAGACGACCACTGCCTTGCTAATGAAGCTGAGGGTAAAGGTGATGGACTGGCCAAGCATGTCTCCAGACCTAAACCCTATTGAGCATCTGTGGGGCATCCTCAAACAGAAGGTGGAGGAGCTCAAGGTCTCTAACATCCACCAGCTCTGTGATGTCATCATGGAGGAGGGGAAGAGGACTCCAGTGGCAACCTGTGAAACTCTGGTGAACTCCATGCCCAAGAGGGTTAAGGCAGTGCTGGAAAATAATGGTGGTCACACAAAATATTGACACTTTGAGCCCAATTTGGACATTGTCACTTAGGGGTGTACTCACTTTCGTTGCCAGCGGTTTAGACATTAATGGCTGTGTGTTGAGTTATTTTGAGGGGACAGCAAATTTACACTGTTAGAGCCGGTTCACATAGGCGCACCTCGGAGCGGCATGCATGGACTTCATATCATTGAAGTCAATGCAGGTCGCTCCAGGTCGCCCCAAAGTAGCTCAGGACCCTTTTTCTAAGTCGGTGCGACTTGTGTCACTCCTATTAGAACGGGTCCTGTGCTAATCTATGGCAGGCGACCAGCGGCGACTTGTCAGGCGACCAGGTCGCCTGACAAGTCACCCCAGTGTGAACCGGCTCTCATACAAGCTGTACACTCACTACTTTACATTGTAGCAAAGTGTCATTTCTTCAGTGTTGTCACATGAAAAGATAGAATAAAATATTCACAAAAAATGTGAGGGGTGTACTTACTTTTGTATGCATTCAAAGAGTCTGTTTATCTCTCTTCAGCTTTAAGACACGAGGCTTAGGCAGTTGACTCCATTGAGTTTTCCAGTCATGTCTTGCTGTAAAAGGCTTCAGGTTTTTCCTGTTCTCCAGCTGGACTTGAAGATAGGAATATTGGCAGGGAAGCTTCACCCAGGGGGGAGAAATCGCTTCATTTAATTAAAACATTTTAATAAGTTTCACTTTTCTTGTTGTTGTTTTTTTGCTGTTTTTATTTATTTTGCCGTGTAATAGGACCAATGTGGGAATCATTCGAATTGCACAGTTATGTCTCCATATCGTTCATTCTAGCCTGGGGTGACCGATAGTGATGAGCGAATTGGAGGGGATTAGAGATTAACAGTTTCTTATTCTGAATATTTGAATGTTAACCTTCAAAGGATCAGGCGGTCCTAAAAACCCAACTGTATGATCCTTCATAGACAGCGCAAATCTCCGTACATTCCAATCAACAAAAAACATTTCAATTCCTCGGCTTTCCTGATTGGCAAATTGACTTGGTCATCAGTAACTATAAATAGCGGAGATTTCCAAGAATACCATAGACAACGAGGAAAACCAACGAATGGAAACTTCAACAAATCAAGACCAACCTTTCATGAGAAGCCCAGATCACCAGGTTGAAGCTGTCCTGTCTTGGACATTTTCGCTGGAAAAGACCGTTATACTTGGAATAGTTGAAGGGAACAGAAGAAGAAGAAGACGGCCAGCAATCAGGAAGATGGATGCAATCACAAAAATTAGGAACATGCCTTTTGCTAAGGTTTAACCCCTTCAATACCAGGCACTTTCACCCCCTTCCTGCCCAGGATAATTTTAAGCTTTCAGCGCTCTCACACATTGAATGACAATTGCGCGGTCATTCATGCAACACTGTACCCAAATTACATATTTATCATTTTTTTTTTAGACAGAGAAAGCTTTCTTTTGGTGGTATTTATTCACCACTGGCTGACTGACATTTTTTGAGAAACAAAAACAACTTTTTTCTTGGTTTCTGTTATACAATTTTGGAAATAATTAATTTTTCTTCTTCACTGATGTGCGCTGATGAGGCTCTATCAAAGGGTACCGATGAGGCGGCACTGTTGAGCACTGATACGCGGCACTGTGGATGGGCACTGATGAGGCTGCACTGATGCGTCTGCACTGATTAGCACTGAAGGGCACTGATGAGGCTGCACTGATGGGCACTGGTGAGGCAGCACTGATTGGCACTGATGAGACAGCACTGATGGACACTGATGAGGCTGCACTAATGGGTACTGATAGGCTGCACTGATGGGCACTGATGAGGCTGTATCGACAGGCAATGATAGCCAGGACTGTTGAGGCTGCCTTGTGGGCCACTGATGAGGCTGCACTGATGGGCACTGATAAGGCTGCACTGATGATCATTGATGAGGCTGTACTGATGGGCACTGATGAGAATGTACTAATGGGCACTGGTGAGGCTGCAATGATAGACACTGGTGAGGCTGCACTGATGAGAGCTGATGAGGCTGCACTGATGGGCACTGATGAGGTGGCGCTGATGAGGCGGCACTAATAATCCAGTCAGAACATTAAAGCCTGCGCACTGATGGGCACTGATGAGATTGCACTGATGGACACTGATGAGGTTGCACTAAAGGGTACTGATAGGCTGCACTGATGGGCACTGATGAAGCTGTATCGAAGGGCACTGATAGCCAGGACTGTTGAGGCTGCATTGTGGGCCACTGATGAGGCTGCACTGATGAGCACTGATGAGGCTGCACTGATGGGCACTGATAAGGCTGCACTGATGAGCACTGATGGGGCTGCACTGATGGGCACTGATGAGGCTGCACCGATGGGCACTGGTGAGGCTGCACCGATGAGAACTGATGAGGCTGCACTGATGGGCACTGATGAGGCGGCACTGATGAGGCAGCACTAATGAGCACTGATAAGATGCACTGATGGACACTGATAACCTGCACTGATGGACACTGATATGCTGCACTGATGGGGCTGTACTGATGACCAGTGCCCTAATTATCAGTGTAAATATCCCCTGTAACTGGAAAGTCGGTTATGACTGACAGTGCTGAAGAAAGGAAATGCCAAAAACCGGCATTTGTTTACATGTGATTGGCTGTGATTGTACACAGCTGATCACATGATAAAGAGCCTAAGTCATCGGCTCTTTACCCTGATCGGGAATGCGTTGTGTCCAAGGGACACGGCGTGCCCCTGGGGGGCGCACGAGTGGCGTGATGCAAAGGATGTCATATGAAGTCCAGTCAGAACGGTAAAGCCTATGCCCAGCCGTCATTCTGCTATATGCTGGGCAGGAAGGTGTACTGTAAAAAGAGAAATTGAAGTATACTATGTAATAAAGCTCTGTCAATTGTCAGCCCCTCCACAATGGTGCAGCGGCAGTGCGTGTGGGCCCTAACATTCAGCCGCTACACATACGTGTCCATAGGGCTCTGGGGTTGTGTGCTGAGAGTGCATGGTCCCAGCACACTTACCAAGCTTTCACCAATAGCTGCTGACCACTGTTCGTGATTCAGTAGGACAGGCTCCTGATCATGTGACTGTTGTGACAGCCAATTACAGCCATCATATGACTGAGGAGCCACCACTGTCTCCTAGTGTTAAAACCCCCTGGGAGGGAGGGCAGCAGAGAGGTGCTAGACATATCTCTGTTCATTTTCTAAACGTAGCAAGCTATGTCAATAAAGTGGACCAGCAGCTAAGGGGATTATAGATCAACTTTCTCTAATAGGGTCGCCATGCAGCTTTCCCTTTACACAAATTGCTGCGCTGTCCCTCTTTGTATCATGCTATTCCCGATTGGTCTACAGCAGGGTGCTGTGACATCAGAGAGGTTGTGGCTGTGTAGCACCCTCCTCGATAGGTTGCTAGGATGTTATGTTGTCATTGGAGAAGCTGTTGATTTCTTTGGGCTGTTCTGGATCTCACAGGCTGCAGATATGACTGCTCCCTCTTGCCATCTAGAGGCTTCTAGAACATAGAGGGCTGGGAGAGTAAAATGAGCAGCTTGAATATTTATTGTGCTGCAGCCAATCCCTGGGGAGGTGTGCACAGTGGGTGGCTAAGGAGAATATAAATAGTCTGGGATCTGGAGCAGCCATGCTCTTGTCCTACTGGAGAAGTTCCACAGCCTCAGGGACTGTTGCCCCTTGAGGCAGTCTTGGTGGAGTATTCTGATGTTTATCAAGGTCCCTATATAGCAGAGCTGGGGAAGCCTATTCATAATTTCTTTTGGAGCTAATACCACCCCATCGTCTCTTCTGTTACAGGTTATACAAGTAATAAAATGTTTCATGGGGCCAGAGTGAAATGGAGTGAAGTGAAGTGGACTGTTGCCTATGTGATTGGTGGCCTCTGCACTGTTTGGGGACGAACCAGTTAAAAACTAGCAGCCCTTATGGGGGTAGTGCTACCCAGTGCAATAAAAAGGGTAATCTAGAGCCCTGGGTGAGCATGCCACATCCCCCCCCCCCCCCCAAAAAAAGTTATGAGCATTAGGTGTCAGCAAACCCCCCCCCCCCTCCAAAAACAAATTGAGCCGTTATCTGCATGCTTAGCCCAAATCTTCTCATTCCACATATGCCTCCAGTACAATACCCCCCCCCCCCCCCCCAAAAAAAAAAATAAAATAAAAAATAAATAAATTCCCTCTTCATTGCACAAATCCTTTATCCCCTCAAATTTCCCCTCCAAGCACAAATCCCCCCCCCCCCCCCTGTAAATCCCCCTCCCAGCACAAATTCCCCTATTATACCATCCTATTATCCCTCCTAGCACAAATTCCCCACCCCACAATTCTACCTTTTCTAGCACAAACCACCCAGATCCCCTATCCTACCACAAAATTCTCCTCCCCCATTTCCCCTCTCAACACAAATTCCCCCAAATCACTACTTACTACGCACACCTCCCCAAATTTCTCATCCTAGAACAATTCTTATCTCATGCCGTCCCCCCAAATTCCCCCTCCTTAAACAAATCTCCTCCCCCTAATCTTCTTGTTGTTCCCCGAACCTCACATGATACTACAGTCCACAGGGCAGCCGTCCCCTCCTGCCCACCCCTTGTCCCAGCCATGGTGCTACGGTTGAAACTGTGGTTAATGTTCCTTACCGAGCTCTAGCTTGTCAGTCAACAAGTAGGACATGCCTAGGAAAGAGTTCATCTATGGCCTGCCACCTAACATGTCCAGTGGCCTCCATCCCTGTAATTGTACATCAAATAAAATAAAAACAAGAGTGTGGGACTTTGAATGAGGTTGACTGGACAAGGAAATTTATTGCAAAAAATACAACAACATATGAGGGTATAATTGCATAGACACACACACAGAGATATGGTAGATAGCATGGTACAATATTAGTACAGACAAATGCAGATACAATACAATACAATGTTTCTCGGATCACATGCGAATCTCTCTGAAATAAATAAGTACAATAAAACCTCATAATCTATGTGTGTTCATAATATAAGATGTAAAATATAATGATACGCTAAAATATCTGAGTAATCGTAGGCTCGACGCGTTTCATGGACCTCCGTCCACTCATCAGGAGCTTGGATATATGTCTAAGGGTGAGAATATGGATTGTATGAATATATTGTTTTACGTAGTGAATTAATTGGAGAGTATATAAAAAAGGAAGACACTACCTTAAGCAGTATCAAAATATATCCAGTCTGGGAATGAGGGACCACAGGAGATCCGGAAAGAGCCTAACCCGGGGCTGAGGCGCGGAAAAACATCCAGCAGGGGGACAACAAGGGGGGAGGAGAGTAGCATAGCCAGAACAACTCAGAGGACTCCAGGCGTATAGCTTGAGAATATGATGTTACAGGCACAATGGAAGCCAAAGAAAGGGGTCTGTAGGTATATACACAAAACATTCGATGAATATATATATGAATTTGTAAAAAGTAAAATATACTGAGAAAGCCATCTCAGAAGCAAAAATGGTCAACATTGTTGGAAAAATATATTCAAATGAAAAGACCCAAGACTAGTGCCAGTAAGATAGCCGTGAGGGAGATAAGCATGTGGAGGTAACCAGGGCTCACTGGTGGAGCCCAAAAAAAAAACACCAAGTGGTGAAAGAAAGTGGAAGGGGAATAGACCAGCAGAAAGTGGAGGGAAGACACCTCTATAGTGACCGGAAAGTACCTAGGAAAAAGTTGAAAAGAAGATGTAACAAAAGCAAACCAAGTGATAAAGTAATAAATGATAGGACATGCCTATTCCCTGCCTACCTGCTGACATACCTGACAATGGACTAAGAGTAATTTGCATAGGACACAGCCAGTTGTCAATCTAGGCTATTCCCAAAACCCACCCTTTGGAGTGGGATAACATTGAAATAAGTATTGTGCATGACAGCCGCTAGATGGAGATGATCACTACTGGACATTACACGGATGAAGATTGCCCCAGCACATTCTACAAGCTGAAAGAAGATGAGTTATTATTATTATACAGGATTTAGATAGCGCCGACAGTTTACGCAGCTCTTTACAATTTAAAGGGGGACAATACAGCGACAATAACAAGAGGGTCAGAAGGGCCCTGCTCCTGGGAGCTTACAATCTAATAGGGAGGGGCTGGTGGAATAAAGTAATGCCTGTGAGGGAGAAATAGAAGACTACCATACCGCTGAACGTCATATGACATCCGGGGCTTTCAGTGGAGGATATCTGGATGACGGGTGCAGCTGCCGGCATCATTCAGATATCTTTTTTTATGCCGGTTATTCCCTGCACCATAAAAGCAATCATAGCCGCAGTTCAGCCGATGGATTGATTTTACAGGTGGCGGGAGGGGAGCTGATTTCACCGGCGAGCTAGTAGAAGCACTGGAGGGAGGTGGGAGGGGGAGGACATCCTTTCTGCCACCCTCCGGTGCCTGTACCAGCTCGCCTCTGCAATCAGTGAGCCGGAGAAGGAATTCGCTGGTGGCGGAAGTTTACCATAGAACTGACCGAGGATCAGATGGTCCCCGGTCATCTCTCGGAGGCCGAGCACAACGTTATGACGTCACTTGCGGCGCCGGCAGTTGTAAACACTGCCTTGTGTTCCACTGGGAAGCCGAGATCATTTTTTTTTTTTTTTTATCTCAGGCTTTCCAGCCTAGAGAAGAGATGTGGGGTGTTACAGACCCCACATCCCTCCATAAAGAGGACCTGTCATGCTTATTTCTTATACAAGGGATATTTTTTTCAATTCCAAAGGGATTGACAGGCGGGGAAAGGGACGTTGGGATACCATAAGGATGTAATGGAAAATGTAGATGCAAAGATATAAAAAATATATAATCTTTATTATTTGACATATATAAAAGAGAATCAGAATACTGTACTAGTATCACAAACTTTTAACCACTTAAGCCCCGGAAGATTTTACCCCCTTCCTGACCAGAGCCTATTTTGCGATTCGGCACTGCGTGACTTTAACGGACAATTGCGCGGTTGTGCGATGCTGTACCTAAACAAATTTGACGTCCTTTTTTTATCACAAACAGAGCTTTCTTTTGGTGGTATTTGATCACCTGTGCGATTTTTTGATCATGCGCTATAAACAAAAAAAGAGCGTCAATTTTGCAAAAATAACAATATTTTTCACATTTTTTAATATGAAATTCCCCCCCAAAAAAATGTAAAAATCTAAATTTTTTAACATTTTCGGTCAATTTGTTTTATGCTACATATGTTTGGTAAAAAAAAATCGCAAAAAGCGTATTTTGATTGGTTTGCGCAAAAGTTATTGCGTTTACTAACAAAGGGAAAGATTTTTGTCATTTTTGTTGTTTTTTTTTTAATGCGTAATGGTGGCGATCTGCGTTTTTTTTGCGGTACTGCGACATTGCGGCGGACAGATCGGACCCTTGACTGACATTTTTGACACTTTTGGGGTTACCAGTGACATTACTGCAGTAATCAGTGCTATACATATGCATTGTTACTGCAAAATTACACTGGTAGTGAAGGGGTTAACTTTATTTGAGAGGGAGGAGCTGTGTGAGGGAGGGGCATGATTCTAACTGTGATTGGCTGATGCTTGAGCTGTAGAAACAGTGATCAACGGTCCTACATAGTAGAACCGTGTGATCACTGTTTCTACACAGGGGAGAATAACAGGCGGCTTGTTTACACTAGCCGCCTGACTTTCTCCCTCTGCAGCGACGATCGCAGAGTGACGGCGGACATCGGGTCCGCCGGTCACATGCGCGGGGGGGTCCGTGACCGCGCGGGAGCGCGCCTCCGGGGGGGCGCGCTCGCTCCCTAGACCCTCACAGGCTAGCAACGTAGATCTACGTCACTCTGCCTGTGAGGGGCTGACTGCCGCAGTAAATATACTGTGAGCAGTCGGCAAGTGGTTAAGTACAAAAATACTGTAGGTACAGCAATCATTAAAAGTGCACACAGTACAAAAAATGTTCACAGAAAAAATATATTGCACAAAAATATTCATGTATAACAAATTGGTTGGACTCCAAACCCCTACGCGTTTCGACCGAAGGTCTTTTTCTGGGGGTACATTTGAGTTTTAACACATATCTGCATATATGATAGACAAAAAAAGTATAGATAATATATATAGAAATAATGACAGTACACAGACCAATGACAGGGTATGGGGGGGGCCATCCCAAAGATATTAGCATCAGTTATATATTAATGTATAAGGGGGAACTTACATCAAAGTAGAGTACAAAAGAGATTAATTACTTTTATTAAAACATATACAGGGGCTGTGAGTGGGTGGTATGCAGGGGAAACAGCCAGACACCAAAGCCCGGAACCAGACACCACAAGGGACTAGGGCAGAGATGAATGATATGGTCCCACTGGGAATAAAAGAGGATAATGAGACATCCAAAAAGTATATAACAAGGATGTATGAAAAAAGGACAGTCACATATACTGTCAAAAATATAAAATTCCCCTCCTCAGCTCTTTCTTATACAAGGGATGTTTACATTGTAATAGGAATACAAGTGATAAAAAAAAAACGAAAGGGAAAATGTTAGAATAAAAAATATTAAAATAAAATAAACAATAATAAAAATAGAAAAAAAAATGAAAGCCCCCCCTGTCCCCTTGTGCTCCCATGCAGAAGTAAACGCACCAAACACCCAAAATACGGTAAATCCTGCAAAGTCTTCAATAAAACAAGGGGAATGTAGTGTATTAACACAGACAAGCTGTACAGGTTGCTTCTTTATTCACTGCACATCAGCATGCAACTAACTTCAGCCACACCCAGCTCCCAGACATATACATAATTGTAACATTTTGCAGACAGCAACTTAACCCGTTGCTTACCATACTACAGGGAACTCCTCCACAATTTACAATACAACACTGCAACCCACTATATGCATTGAAGCTCAACCCTCTCCTGGATATTCCTAAAGGGAACTAATCAGATGAACCTGCATAAACATGAATGTACATGATATACAATAACGTGATTAATCCAAAAGCCACAGGTGTGAGTACAAAATCTTTAATTGCATGCTGATTTAAAATTCACAAAATCACCCACAAACTAACATGTATTTAAAAACTATAATGCCTGCTGTAACGGATCAGGACACCCCGGACCAGGTACCTCCATTGACGGATGCTCCTAGTGCTTCCCTAGGGCTCCAAGCACTCCACCAGACACCGTAAGCACTTCAGACCCCACGAACTGCCGCAGCTTGGTTGAGGTCTTGGCATCTCCTACCCACCCTGGACCTACGACAAGGCTCCAGGTTCCTGTGGGTGAACCTCTCTTTCCCCAGAGAGTGCAGCAGAACAAGCTCTTACACAAGCTCTTACAAGAGCTCAGTGACTATCTAAGGGAGTATGGAGGACATAGCAATCCCTTGCAGCATATCCCCCAATAAGAGACAGGACTCTAGATTGAGGTTGAATGAACTCAGCACAGCTTTATTACACAAGACTTATATACAGTTTTCACCCACAAACAGGGGCGTAACTACAGGGGTTGCAATCGCTACTGGGCCCCATGCTCCAGGGGGCCCGGTAGCAAACCAGTGGGTGAACTTCCAGGATCGCAAAGGTCACACTTGCAACCGGACCCTGGCATTGCACCACTGTGGGGAGGCCCCAAGATTGCAGGAAGGGGGCCCACAAGATTGCAGGAAGGGGGCCCACTGCAGAACTTGTGAAAGAATCCTGCTGCGGGACCGTAATAAAAGGCCATGCAACGAGTGTAAAGAGCCCCAGGATTAGTGGGAAGAGCCCTGGGCTTGAAGGTAAGGGCCCCGGCCAGGGGTCTGGGGGGCCCTTCATGGTTTCTTGCATCAGGGCCCTGAAGGTTCTAGTTACGCCTCTGCCCACAAAGTTACCACCCAGATGGACCTTGTTGAAGACTGAACATAATATTCACCATCCAATAGGAACAGAGTTTTACACTCTCATACAGTGTACAAAATATACAATGTGGGACAATCCCCCCCTCCCCCTTAGCATCCAATCCACATTCCTATAAGTTTCTCTTAAGGCAGACAGACAGAACAAAGGTGGGCTCATTAGCACACTTAACAATAGGTGAATGGAAAAGCTGTCTCAGACCCTATTTTAGACAAAAGCACTTCAATGATTAGCAGACATGCTGTCTCTACCAGTTCCTGGATGCCCAAATTAGGAGCTGCACTTCCTGTGCCTGACAGTCTAAAGAAATATGATAGATCTCCATATTTCCTAAAAGATGTGGTTAATGCATATTATTGTCCCATTTGAAGGAGTCCAACCATATCCTCAGTGTTCACCACCCTCTTGGTCACCCTGCATCCATAACAGATGCAGGGTGACTTAAACATAAGAGAGCCCCATAAGGCTGGGCATGGTGCCCCCCAATCTCTCTAAAGGAATTTGGAGTCCACAACCCCCATGCCCAAAGTGACTCCTGTCACGCCTGCCACTGGCTCCTCCCAAAGTCCCAAATGGTAAAGAAATGTGGATCCCAAATATGGAAAACACTGCATCAAAAATGTGTAACAAAAAAAAATATACCATATATACTAGAGTATAAGCCGACCCGAATATAAGACGAGGCACCTAATTTTACCACAAAAAAACGGGAAAACTTATTGACTCGAGTATAAGACTAGGGTGGGAAATGCAGCAGCTACTGGACCCAACTAGACCACCAGGAGACCCTAAACAGGGGCTGCGGGCATGGTGTAGTGGCTGCGGACATGGTACAGGAGATGCAGGGCCGTGGGCATGGTACAGGAGATGGTAAAGGCATGGTACAGGAGATAGATGGTACAGGAGATGGATGGTACAGGAGATGGTACAGGCATGGTACAGGAGATGGTACTGGAGATAGTACAGGAGATAGTACAGGCATGGTACAGGAGATGGTACAGGCATGGTACAGGCATGGTACAGGAGATGGTACAGGCATGGTACAGGAGATGGTACAGGAGATAGTACAGGAGATAGTACAGGAGATGGTACAGGCATGGCACAGGAGATGGTACAGGCATGGTACAGGAGATGGTACTGGAGATAGTACAGGAGATGGTACAGGCATGGTACAGGCATGGTACAGGCATGGTACAGGAGATGGTACAGGCATGGTACAGGAGATGGTACAGGAGATGGTACAGGCATGGTACAGGAGATGGTACAGGCATGGCACAGGAGATGGTACAGGAGATAGTACAGGAGATGGTACAGGCATGGTACAGGAGATGGCACAGACATGGTACAGGAGATGGTACAGACATGGTACAGGAGATGGTACAGGCATGGTACAGGAGATGGCACAGACATGGTACAGGAGATGGTACAGGCATGGCACAGGAGATGGTACAGGCATGGTGCAAGCATGGTACAGGCATGGTACAGGAGATGGTACAGGAGATGCAGGGCTGCGGGCATAGTACAGGAGAATCTTCTGTACCATCTTCTGTATCTTCTGTGGAGATGCAGGGGCTGCGGAGGAGTCTCACTTACCGTTCATTGAGGTGCCTTACATTTAAAAATGTCACCGCCCGGCGCCAAAACATTACCGCGCATGCACTGTCTAACGTGTACGAGCGGCATCGGCGCATGTGCACTACACTGGAGAAAGGTAAGTGGGGACCCTGACTCAAGTATAAGCCGAGGGGGGCTTTTTCAGCATAAAAAAAAGTGCTGAAAAAGTTGGCTTATACTCAAGTATATATACGTCCAGGAGGGGAGCCAGTACATCTGTGCAAGACTGAAGAGGGTGCTGGAGGGAAGACTGAAGGGGGCCGTAGGGAAGACTGAAGGGGGCCGGGGGGAAGACTGAAGGGAGGGCCGGAGGAAAGACTGAAGGGAGGGCCAGAGGGAAGACTGAAGGGGTGGCCGGAGGGAAGACTGAAGGGAGGGCCGGAGGGAAGACTGAAGGGAGGGCCGGAGGGAAGACTGAAGGGAGGGCCGGAGGGAAGACTGAAGATGGGGCCGGAGGGAAGACTGAAGGGAGGGCCGGAGGGAAGACTGAAGGGGGGGCCAGAGGGAAGACTGAAGGGGTGGCCAGAGGGAAGACTGAAGGGGTGGCCGGAGGGAAGACTGAAGGGGTGGCCGGAGGGAAGATTGAAGAGGGGGCCGGAGGGAAGACTGAAGGGGGCCGGAGGGAAGACTGAAGGGGGGCCGGAGGGAAGACTGAAGGGGTGGCCGGAGGGAGGACTGAAGGGGTGGCCTGGAGGGGAAACTGAAGGGGGGCTAGAGGGAAGACTCTATCACTGAATATATGTAAAGGAGGTGTGCTGGAGGGTCTATTAATCTGGCTGCTGGAGGATCTATTGTTCCTTAGCGGGAGGGTAAATTGTTGCCGGAAGGGTTATACTGTTAAGGGAAGGGTCTATTATTGTTGGCTGCTAGAGGGTCTATTGATGCTGGCTGCTAGAGTATCTATTGTTGCTGGGTGGTTCAATTGCTGCTGGTAGAAATCTACTTTTGAGGAAGGGGTCTATTGTTTTTGGCTGCTGGAGGGTCTATTGATGCTGGCTGCTAGGGGATCTATTGTTGCTGGGGTAGGCAGTACTGTTGCTGCTGGGAGGAATCCGCTGTTGAGGGAGTGGTCCATTATTGTTGGCTGATGGGTGGTCTGCTGGAGGATCTATTGTTGCTGGGGTAGGGGGTTCAATTGCTGCTGGGAGGAATCTACTGTTGAGGGAGTGGTCTATTGTTGTTGGCTGCTGGAGAGTCTGTTGATGCTGGCTGCTAGAGGATCTATTGTTGCCAAGGGGGGTGGGTCTATTGCAGGGGCAGACTGGCAACTTTCGGCCCAGGTGGCAAGTAAAAACCAGAGGCCCATGATGCACTCTCCCTCTTCCCATCCTCCTCCTGACCCCCATTCCAGGCTGAAGCCCTGCTCCAGGTACTCTCCACTCACCAGCTGAATCAAGATTCCCAACCTGGCCAGCAGGGGGCATTTGGGGGGAGCTGGGACAGCTCGGTTGGGGCTGGCCAGGTAAGGAGAGTCACAGTTTACACAATCCATGCTGGGGAGGGGCTGTCCTTGTCTTCATCCCGCACTCAGTAGGTCAGCGGCGGGGACTTTTTACTTCTCTTCACCAGGAATCCTTTAGGCATGTCTGTGGCAAAAGCGGTACAGCCTTTTTTTACAGGACATCAGAGCGGCCCATGGGCCAATTGCCCCCCTGCCCCCAGGCCCAGTTCTTCCCTGGTCTATTGTTGCTTGGGGGGTACTTTGTTGTGGGGGGGGTCTATTGTTGCTGGGGGGGAACTATTTTTGAAAGGGGGTGTATTATTGCTGGCTGCAGGGGATATATTTTAACAACTTCCATAAAATGTACTTGGCACCGTAAAATGATACTTTGCTCTGTATTCCCTAAATGGGGCATGCTGGGAAGCGGGACGGTTGAAGGATCAAGGGACGGTGCTCGGGGGTGGTTAGGGGGCGGTGACAAGGCTCATGGGCCAATTGCCCCCCTGGCCCAGTCCTCCCCTGGTCTATTGTTGCTTGGGGGGTACTTTGTTTTGGGAGGGTCTATTGTTGCTGGGTGGAACTATTTTTGAAAGGGGGTGTATTATTGCTGGCTGCAGGGGATATATTTTAACAACTTCCATAAAATTTACTTAGCACCGTAAAATGATACTTTGCTCTGTATTCTCTAAATGGGGCGAACTGGGAGGCGGGAAGGGGGAAGGATCAAGAGCCGGTGCTCGGGGGTGGGTAGGGGGCGGTGACAAGGCAGAAGGGAAGGTGGTTACAACTTTTGACAATTTTTTTTAGTACCTCCCTATGCCGTTGACAACCTCAACCGCCATTGACATGCCAATCATCTCTTATGTTTGGTCTGTGCGGTATGTAATGCGCAGAATTTATACAAGTTGATTAGGAAATCCATTTTTGGATTAATAAAAAAAATAAAATGATCTGCATGTCGTTAAAATGCGATTAAAAAAACCAAATTGTGCCAAAATGCAAATGACATCTCACCCGAATCAAATCATTCCATCTTTTATTAATTCTCTAACCACAAACGACGCTGTAATCTAATCACAGAAAATAAAAAATGATTAAGTGCAGCAAACTCGGTATAGGACAATGCCGAGCCAGCATTATGGGGGAAACTAATTGGGCCAATGGAGGAAAGTACAGAATAAAAAGGAAAATATATATATTTTTTTTTTTTTTTATAAAAGGACCCCAATTTAATTAAATCAATCAGAAAAAAATATTATTCTCTCTAGCTATGTACATATATAATCACAGCGCGCCCATTTAAGTACAAAGGATTGAATTTGTCAAGTCCTTCAGCCTCCCCGTCGTCATGGTGACGATAATTCAAGAATAAAAACCTCACATCTTGCAGAACAAAGAGGCCAAACAGAAAAAAGAAGGTAAAAAAAAAAAACCTGAATGGAATTCGCCGCTTAACCGACAAAACCCTCAGAGAGGGCCACGTGGTGTCTCGTCAATGAAGGAAGAAAACATCCAAATTAATTTTGAAATTTTGGGCACGGTTTTCTCTCTTGAGAGGATGCAGATTATACGACGGCAAATGGCAAAAAAACAACAGGCGATGTACGGGCTCAGGGACAAAACAAACACATGAATGGATAGAGGGAGGTCATGCAAGTCAAAGATTAAAGAATTCAAAGGAATTCTCCAAAACTTTTGCTGATATAAAGTAGAAATGGAGCATTCGAGGAAGGCCAGATTCCATTGAGGAAGGCCAGATGCCATTGAGGTAGGCCAGATTCCATTAAGGAAGGCCAGATGCCATTGAAGTAGGCCAGATTCCATTGAGGAAGGCCAAATTCCATTGAGGAAGGCCAAATGCCCTTGAGGAAGGCCACACACATTCCATTGAGGAAGGCCAGATGCCATTGAGGAAGGCCAGATGCCCTTGAGGAAGGCCAGATTCCATTGAGGAAGGCCAGATTCCATCAAGGAAGGCCAGATTCTACTGAAGAAGACCAGATGCCATTAAGGAAGGCTAATTCCATTGAGGAAGGACAGATGTGATTGAGGAAGGCAAGATTCCATTGAGGAAGGCCAGATGCCATTGAGGAAGGTCATATTCCATTGAGGAAGGCTGGATTCCATTGAGGAAGGCCAGATGCCCATGAGGAAGGCCAGATTCCATTGAGGAAGGCCAGATGCCATTGAGGAAGGCCAGATGAACTTGAGGAAGGCCAGATTCCATTGAGGTAGACCAGATTCCATTAAGGAAGGCCAGATGCAATTAAAGAAGGCCAGATTCCATTGAGGAAGGCCAAATTCAATAGAGGAAGGCCAAATGCCCTTGAGGAAGGCCAGATTCCATTGAGGAAGGCCAGATGCCATTGAGGAAGGCCAGATGCCCTTGAGGAAGGCCAGATTCCATTGAGGAAGGCCAGATTCCATTGAGGAAGGCCAGATTCCATCAAGGAAGGCCAGATTCTACTGAAGAAGACCAGATGTCATTACATTAAGGAAGGCCCGATTCCATTGAGGAAGGTCAGATATGATTGAGGAAGGCAAGATTCCATTGAGGAAGGCCAGGTGCCATTGAGGAAGGCCATATTCCATTGATGAAGGCCGGATTCCATTGAGGAAGGCTGGATGCAATTGAGAAAGGCCGGATGCAATTGAGAAAGGCCAAATGCCATTTAGGAAGGCCAGATGCCAACCGTTTTTTTTTTTAGTGATGAAAATTGTTAAGTATTTTTTATTGAGGAAGGCCAAATGTGATTGAGGAAGGCAAGATTCCATTGAGGAAGGCCAGATGCCATTGAGGAAGGTCATATTCCATTGAGGAAGGCTGGATTCCATTGAGGAAGGCCAGATGCCCATGAGGAAGGAGATTCCATTGAGAAAGGCCAGATGCCATTGAGGAAGGCCAGATGAACTTGAGGAAGGCCAGATTCCATTGAGGTAGACCAGATTCCATTAAGGAAGGCCAGATGCAATTAAAGAAGGCCAGATTCCATTGAGGAAGGCCAAATTCCATTGAGGAAGGCCAAATGCCCTTGAGGAAGGCCAGATTCCATTGAGGAAGGCCAGATGCCATTGAGGAAGGCCAGATGCCCTTGAGGAAGGCCAGATTCCATTGAGGAAGGCCAGATTCCATTGAGGAAGGCCAGATTCCATCAAGGAAGGCCAGATGCTACTGAAGAAGACCAGATGTCATTACATTAAGGAAGGCCCGATTCCATTGAGGAAGGTCAGATACGATTGAGGAAGGCAAGATTCCATTGAGGAAGGCCAGGTGCCATTGAGAAAGGCCATATTCCATTGAGGAAGGCCGGATTCCATTGAGGAAGGCCGGATGCAGTTGAGAAAGGCCAGATGCCATTTAGGAAGGCCAGATGCCAACCGTTTTTTTTTTTAGTGATGAAAAGTGTTAAGTATTTTTTTAAATGTGATGTTTAAAGTGTTCCTGTAACTAGTAAAGTCCCAGAGGCATGCTCTAAGTACCTATTTACCATCAAACCTACCTATAAGATATGGTGTGACCAGTTTGGTGTGGAGGAACTCGAATGTCCTGCACAGAGCCCTGACCTCATCCATACTGAACACCTTTGAGTTGATGAGTCCGTCCCCACATGCCAGGGTGCTAGGGGTAACCCTGGACTCTGAACTGTCCTTTCAGGCCCGCATCCGATCCCTGTCCATATCATGCCACCTTAACCTCTGCAACATCTCTAGAATACACCCCTTTTTAACCAATGACACCACCAAGCATCTAATTCACTCCCTTGTTATCTCTCGTCTCAACTACTGCAACTCCCTCCTTGTTGGATTACCTTTACATAGACTATCCCACTTCAGTCCATAATGAATGCTGCTGCAGGACCCATCCACCTTATCAACTGTTCAGTGTCCTCCACCCCTCTCCGCCAATCCCTTCACTGGCTTCCACTCACCCAACAAATAAAATTCTAAGTACTAACAATAGTTTACAAAGTCATCCACAACTCTGCCCCCAGCTACATCACTAACATGACCTCAAATTATCAACCAAGGTGTTCTCTTCAGTCCTCCCAAGACCTCCTGCTCTCTAGCTCTTCCCAAGGCCTCCTGCTCTCTAGCTCCCTTGTCACCTCCTCCCATGCTCACATCCAGGATTTCTCCAGAGCTTCTCCCATCCTTTGGAACTCCCTACCCCAATCTGTCTGACTGTCTCCTAATCGATCCCTCGTTAGATGATCCCTGAAAACCCTTCTCTTTAAAGAAGCCTATCGGGCTTCTAACTAATACACTGTTTCATTTTCACCATCAGCTCATCCCCCACAGCTATTACCTTTAGTATCAATTAACCCTCCGTCTTAGATTGTAAGCTCTAAGGAACAGGGCCCTCTTATTCTTCTTGTACCAAGTGTATTGTAACTGTAATGTCTGCCTTAATTTTGTTAAACTGTTGCCGCTTTCTAAACCGTGTATAATATTTTATTAATGAAAAACTTACATACATAGTTACATAGTAGGTGAGGTTGAATAAAGACAATAGTCCATCCAGTTCCCCCTGTGTAGGTGTGTGTGGCCGTAATCATCTCTCATACCCCTGAATGTTCTGATCCTTGAGATGTAAGTCTAAGAGTCTTTTGAAAGCCACCATACTTCCCGCAGACACCACCTCTTGTGGTAGAGAATTCCACAATCTTGTAGCCCTAACAGTAAAAAACAGTTTGGGGTGGAGAAACTCGAATGTTCTGCACAGAGCCCTGACCTCAACCTTACTGAACACCTTTGGGATAAATTAGAAAGGTGATTGTGAATCAGGTCTTCTAATTCAACATCAGTACCTGACCTGAACTGTATTGGTGCCACGTACCTGATAGGAGACTGAAATGACGAGGTCGGCCTCTCTTGTATCTCCAGCCTGGGCTCCCCTGAAAATAGAACATAGGGTACTGAGGGACAGGAGGAACACGAGTGCCTGCAGATGTTGATGGGAGAACTTGCAGCAGGCTGGGTCAGCAACAAGGGAATCATACAGGATAAGCGCAGTACACAGGGAACAGTTGAAGATCAGTTAGCACAGAACATGGGCATGAGCTTCCTTTAAGTAACCCATCTGATGCCAACAGGCATTGTGCATGTGCGCATGCACGTTCGCAAATTCATGAGCGCACCTGGTAACCGTTCTGTGGGAAAAACTATGTGCATGCACATATCTGCACACCAGATGTCTCTCAGAGATTCCCTGACAATGGAAAACCTTTGTGATGAATTGGCACAATGATTGTTACATAGTTTGTGAGGTTGGAAAAAGGCATCAGTCCATCCAGTTCAACCTATGATGTGTGTGTGTTTGCTGTTAACCGTACATTGTATACCCCTGTATGTTGTACATTGTATACCCCTGTATGTTGTACATTGTATACCCCTGTATGTTGTGGTCTTTAAGGTGCCCATCTAATAGTTTTTTGAAACTATCAATGCTCCCTGCTGATATCACTGCTTGTGGAAGAGAATTCCACATCCTTACTGCTCTGACAGTGAAGAACCCCTTACGTATTTTATGGTTAAACCGTTTTTCCTCTAGTTTTAGTGAGTGGCCACGTGTCTTATTGTATTCCCTTCTCTAAAAAGTTTGTTCCTTATGCTAGGGTCGCCAGTACAGTATTTGTACATTGATATCATATCCCCCCTCAAACGTCTCTTCTCCAGAGAGAATAGGTTCAGTGCTTGTAGTTTTTCCTCATAGCTGATGTCCTCCATTCCCCTAATTATTTTTGTTGCCCTTCTCTGGACTCTCTCCAGTTCCAGCACATCCTTCCTGAGGACCGGTGCCCAGAACTGGACAGCATACTCCAGATGTGGCCGGACCAGAGTCTTGTAGAGAGGGAGAATAATCTCTTTATTTCTGGAGTGAATCCCCTTTTTTATACATCCCAATATTCTGTTGGCTTTGCTTGCAGCGGCTTGGCATTGCATGCCACTGTCAAGCCTGTTGTCTACCAGTACCCCCAGGTCCTTTTCCATCCTAGACTCACCCAGAGGTTCCCCCCCTAGTGAGTAGCTTGCTTTCGTGTTTCTGATGCCCAAGTGCATTACTTTACATTTTTCAACATTAAACCTCATCTGCCATGTAGTTGCCCACCCCCTTATTTTGTTCAGGTCCGCTTGTAAGGTTTCCACATCCTGCATAGAAGATATTGGCATGCTTAGTTTAGTATCATTCGCAAATACTGAGATTGTACTAGATATCCCCTCCTCTATATCATTTATGAATAAATTAAACAGGATTGGTCCCAGGACAGAACCCTGGGGGACCCCACTTTCCACACCCGCCCAGTCCGAGTACTCCCCATTTATCACCACCCTCTGGACTCTCCCCTGGAGCCAGTTCTTTATCCAGGTACTCACCCTATGGTCCTGGTGGGATAGGAGACCCGGGCGGAGCCACGGGGGGGAAGATGAAGGCCAAGTGGCTGCTGAGTCGCATCGGTTGTTATCTCCTAAAAGACGACCGCTGGCTCTAAAAAAACGGTACCGGGGTGATGCCTGCAGCTGCAGATCACCCCGCTACAACCACTTCTGCAAGCTGACGTACAGGGACAGGGATAGGATACAAGAGAAATGGCCTCACACCAAATGATGGCTCACAATGAAAGGCTTTATTTAACAAGGATGCAATAAAGCCTTTCATCGTGAGCCATCGTTTGGTGTGCGGCCATTTCTCTTGTATCCTGTTTGCGGTGGCGATCCGAGGTCCTGCACCCATAGCTGGCTGTGAAGCTCCAACTGCCTGAGCGGTGTACATCTCTTTCCCTGTGTATAGGGACAGGTACAGGGACAGGGACAGGAACAGATACAGGGACAGGTACAGGGACAGGAACAGATACAGGTACAGGGACAGGAACAGATACATTGACAGAGACAGGAACAGATACAGGGACAGGGACAGGAACAGATACATTGACAGAGACAGGAACAGATACAGGGACAGGTACAGGGACAGGAACTGATACAGGTACAGGGACAGATACAGGGACAGGAACAGATAGAGGGACAGGGACAGGGACAGGAACAGATACAGGGACAGGAACAGATACAGGGACAGGTACAGGGAAAGGGACAGGGACAAGGACAGGAACAGGTACAGGTACTGGGAACTTTCACCCCCTTCCTGCCCAGGCCCATTTTCAGCTTTCAGCATTCTCTCACTTTGAATGACAATTGCGTGGTCCTGTAACACTGTACCCATATGACAAATAGAGATTTATTTTGGTGGTATTTAATCCCCACTTGGGTTTTTTTATTTTTTGCTAAATAAATAAAAAAAGACAGAACATTTTTGAAAAAAAAAAAAAGTTTTTCTGTTATAAAAGTTTGAAAATAAATAATCTTTCTTCATAAATGTAGGCCAAAATGCCTAAATTGCTACATTTTCTGTAGCAATTTTTTTTGCTACATTTTTTTCGGTAAAAATAACCCAAATCAGTGTTTATTATTTAGTCTGTAGGAAAGTTATAGAGTCCACAAACTATGGGATATATATCTGAAAATCTATCAATTTTGATGTACTGATAGCTCATTTTTTGAGGCCTGAAAATGCCAGGACGGTACAAATATCCCTCAAATTACCACTTTTTGGAAAGTAGACATTCCAAAGTATTTAGTAGTAGTATTTTTTTTTTTCACTTTTTTGGAAAATTAAGAAATTAAAAAAATAATAGTTTTTTCACAATTTTTTTATTTTTAGTTTTTTTTACATATTTTCACCAGTGCACCAAAGCGTCATCATATGATTGGTGTGGAGGTGATCAGGAACACTGACTGTTAACAGAATGTACAAAAAAAAATTATAATTTTTTTTCAATTTTTTTTTAGGATTTTTTTTTTTTTTTTATCATGCTTTGATAAGTGCAGAAAACAAAAGACTTTTATTTATTTATTTATTTATTTACTATTATTTAAAGGATAAAAATGCACTTAGGCCTCTTTCACGCGGCCGCTCCGGTTTTTTGCTCCGCTGCGGGACTTTTTTTTTTTTTTTCACTGAGTGGATGACAGTTGTGTCATCCGCTCCGTGTGCCCGCATATCATCCCATCCGTTTGCGGATGATATACGGACATAATGTAAGTCTATGGGCATTGCGGATGTCAGCGGATGACACCGC
This sequence comes from Pelophylax lessonae, assembly GCF_965119305.1. NCBI lineage: Eukaryota > Metazoa > Chordata > Amphibia > Anura > Ranidae > Pelophylax > Pelophylax lessonae. The sequence goes on from NC_138772.1 coordinate 4,951,593, forward strand.
TGACATCCGATTTTGCGTCCTTTCCGTTTTTTGAACGGAGGAAAAATAGGGTTCTGTTCCATTCCAAAAAACGGAACAGAACTGAAAGGAAGAAAATCGGATGTCAGCGGATGGTCATCCCCTAACATCCGCAATGCCATTGACTTACATTATGTCCGCAAAAAAATAGGATGATTTGCGGACATACGGAGCGCCCGTGTGAAAGGGCCCTAACTAGCATTAAAATAAACCAGGCTCATCATAGGATGTGGCAAGGAATCCAGTGACAGGTGATCCAAGGGGAGGTCCAATGTGCAGCTTGATGGTAGAGATCCCAACCAACCAGCAGGGGGGGGCCACAGGAGAAAGAACCAGCGTGGAACACAAATGTCAGGAAGGGATGTCAAAAGGGCGGCACGCTTTTTGGAGCGTCTATTGGCCCCTTCTTCATGCTTCGATGCTGAGGAATTGTCGCAGAGACCTGTTAGCTGTGAGGAGCTCCCTTATGATGTTTGACAAAGACCAAGACAGTGGGTGACCCCATATTACATGAAGGGTGGATTTCATGCTGTCATAGCCAGCTTGCTTTATCCTGTGTTAGCTACCATCTTCGGGGACGGACCCCCATTACTCCAGCATCACCCCAAGACCAAGCCAGACCACATGTTCATTTAGAGATATTATCACTGGTTACCTTTGATTGTGACCGACATGTGGCAACCTCTATAGAACCCTTGTGGGGCCTCCTCTGCCTCTCTGGGGTCACGCATGTTTGGTAATGTTCTTGGGGGAGTTTCGGAACTTTCTTTGACGGTCCTGGACAGTTTTTAGACATGCGACTTTACACATGAACCTGACTATATCTGGATACCTTCTTTGGTTCCGTGCTTAACCTTCCTAGCGGTATTCCCGAGTGTGGCTCGGGGATAAATTTCAGTGCCAAAAGCGGTAATCTCAAGCCACACTCGGGGTACCGCTAGGAAGATCGCTGGATCCTGGTAGAGGGGTTACTTACCTTGTCACCAGGATCCAGCGATGTATCCCGGCGGTGTGTGGCGGCGGATCTTCCTCCCGATCCTCTGTGTGCCCCGGCTTCCGTCTCCTACGACGTGACGTTCGCAGGGGGGGTGGAGCCGGCGGCAAATTCAAATGTAAAACACACCAAACACACTGATACAATGCAAAATAAAATAAATTCACATTAGTTTGCCCCCCAGTGCCCTTTCCTGCAGTTTTACTGTACTTTATATATATATATATATATATATATATATATATATATACACACATACTATGTAGTAATAATAATACACATACATATACACACACACATATATATATATACTATGTATATGTGTATATATATACAGTGGGTACGGAAAGTATTCAGACCCCCTTAAATTTTTCACTCTGTTATATTGCAGCCATTTGCTAAAATCATTTAAGTTCATTCTTCTTCCTCATGAATGTACACATAGCACCCCATACTGACAGAAAAACACAGAATTGTTGACATTGTTGCAGATTTATTAAAAAAGAAAAACTGAAATATCACATGGTCCTAAGTATTCAGACCCTTTGCTGTGACACTCATATATTTAACTCAGGTGCTTTCCATTTCTTCTGATCATCCTTGACATGGTTCTACACCTTCATTTGAGTCCAGCTGTGTTTGATTATACTGATTGGACTTGATTAGGAAAGCCACACACCTGTCTATATAAGACCTTCCAGATCACAATGCATGTCAGAGCAAATGAGAATCATGAGGTCAAAGGAACTGCCTGAAGAGCTCAGAGGCAGAATTGTGGCAAGGCACAGATCTGGCCAAGGTTACAAAAAGATTTCTGCTGCACTTAAGGTTCCTAAGAGCACAGTGGCCTCCATAATCCTCAAATGGAAGACGTTTGGGACGACCAGAACCCTTCCTAGAGCTGGCCGTCCGGCCAAACTGAGCTATCGGGGGAGAAGAGCCTTGGTGAGAGAGGTAAAGAAGAACCCAAAGATCACTGTGGCTGAGCTCCAGAGATGCAGTCAGGAGATGGGAGAAAGTTGTAGAAAGTCAACCATCACTGCAGCCCTCCACCAGTCAGGGCTTTATGGCAGAGTGGCCCGACGGAAGCCTCTCCTCAGTGTAAGACACATGAAAGCCCGCATGGAGTTTGCTAAAAACACCTGAAGGACTCCAAGATGGTGAGAAATAAGATTCTCTGGTCTGATGAGACCAAAATAGAACTTTTTGGCCTTAATTCTAAGTGTGGAGAAAACCAGGCACTGCTCATCACCTGTCCAATACAGTCCCAACAGTGAAGCATGGTGGTGGCAGCATCATGCTGTGGGGGTGTTTTTCAGCTGCAGGGACAGGACGACTGGTTGCAATCGAGGGAAAGATGAATGTGGCCAAGTACAGGGATATCCTGGACAAAAACCTTCTCCAGAGTGCTCTGGACCTCAGACTGGGCCGAAGGTTTACCTTCCAACAAGACAATGACCCTAAGCACACAGCCAAAATAACGAAGGAGTGGCTTCACAACAACTCCGTGACTGTTCTTGAATGGCCCAACCAGAGCCCTGACTTAAACCCAATTGAGCATCTCTGGAGAGACCTAAAAATGGCTGTCCACCAACGTTTACCATCCAACCTGACAGAACTGGAGAGGATCTGCAAGGAGGAATGGCTGAGGATCCCCAAATCCAGGTGTGAAAGACTTGTTGCATCTTTCCCAAAAAGACTCCTGGCTGTATTAGATCAAAAGGGGGCTTCTACTAAATACTGAGCAAAGGGTCTGAATACTTAGGACCATGTGATATTTCAGTTTTTCTTTTTTAATAAATCTGCAACAATGTCAACAATTCTGTGTTTTTCTGTCAGTATGGGGTGCTATGTGTACATTCATGAGGAAGAAGAATGAACTTAAATGATTTTAGCAAATGGCTGCAATATAACAAAGAGTGAAAAATTTAAGGGGGTCTGAATACTTTCCGTACCCACTGTATATATATATATATACATACATACTTTAACTTATTTATAGTTATTTATTATATTATAATTTATGATTTTGTGTTTCAAATTTTATCATGCCCGAGATGTTATAAAGAAGAATGCACAGTAAAAAAAATCATATGTAAATAGTTGGTTTGGGCGGCTCGTCCTTAAGAATTAAATGCAAAATAATGGTACCGCTTTCAGCACCTAAAATCGGAAAGAATCGTACCGCCAGGGAGGTTAAAGACCCCTGAAGAAGATAATTTAACTGAAATACATAGAAACGCGTTGGGTCTCTGCAGTCCAGTAGGGACCTTTATGTCCCAACAGGGTCATGTTTTCATAGTCGCTATGTGATTGTTTTTTCTACTGTGTTTGTACAATAAAATTTGGGTTTTATACATTACATATCTCAGTGTTATACCCTTCAAAGTCCCACCAGAGGGTTTTCTTTGTTTGCTTTGTTGCAGTCACGTGGTTTGGAATGGTCCTTGTTGGTATGGTGTTTTGTAGGTGGTCCTTATCGCTGCCAAATTCATCAGATTAACTGTAAATACAGCTATAAAATCCGATCCTGACCTAACAAGTAACACAAAACTCACAGTTTGCATTTACAGAGTGACTTTTATTTTGCCAATATCATCAAATATTCATACAAGTGAAGCGCTTGTAAGCTGGCGATATTTCACCGCTACATGTGATTATACAACTTCCTGATTGTTTTCCTTGCCAGTTACTTTTTTCCTTTCATAATCACAGCTGTAATTAAATAAATATTTAATTGGAGAGCGCATGCATAAATAAACAGCCTATAGCGACGCGGAAAACTGCGTGCGCCTTCAAAGACGAAGGGGGGTGGGGGGGGGGGGGAGAGAAAACACCCAGAGGTGTAAATAAATAGAGTTTGGTTTTATTGTTCAGAAAGTGGCGGGCGATTAGGTGAACATAAAAAAAGACTCAGTGAACAATATTAACACTGTAATTATAAATCACTTCCTTGTAGCGTTCCCTACCGCAAGTTCCATCTGAAGTGGAGAATGTGAGAGCCGATTAATAAGAAAAGGGGTAAAAAATCAGTCAGAGGGTGACAATCCCATCAAGAAATAATTGCATATCCACTCTCTATGTAGGGTCTACAGCCCTGGCCAAACGTTTGGAGAATGACGCAAATAATAATTTTCACAAAGTCTGCTGCTTAGGTGTTTTTCGATCTTTGTGTCAGATGTTACTAAGTCCCCGTTCACACTAAGGCGACCTGTGAGGCGACCTGGTCACCTCACAGGTCGCCATAGGTCGCCCTCCATAGGGAAGCTGCGGACCCGTTCTAATAGGAGCGACACAAGTCGCTCCGACTTAGAAAAAGGGTCCGGAGCTTCTTTGGGGCGACCAGGAGGCGACCGCCATAGACTTCAATGTTATGAAGTCTGTGCGGCCGCTCCAAGGTCGCGGCGCGCTGCTCACACCGGAGGTCGCCCCTGGAAGTCGGATCGCCCCGATGTGAACGGGGCCTATGGGATGCTGAAGTATAATTACAAGCATTCCATAAGTGTCAAAGGCTTTTATGGACAATGACATGAAGTTTATGTAAAGAGACAATATTTGCAGTGTTGACCCTTCTTTTTCCTGACCTCCGGCATGCTGTCACTCAACTTCTGGGCCACATCCTGACCGATGGCCGCCCCCCATTCTTCCATAATCAATGGTTGAAGTTCGTCAGAATTTATGTTTTTTTTTGTTCATCTTGAGGATTGACCTTAAGTTCTTAACCACTTAAGCCCCGGAGGATTTGGCTGCTCAAAGACCAAGGCCTATTTTGCGATTCGGCACTGCGTGACTTTAACGGACAATTGCGTGGTCGTGCGACGCTGTACCCAAATGAAATTGACGTCTTTTTTTTTTCCCCACAAACAGAACTTTTTTTGGGGGGTATTTGATCACCTGTGCGATTTTTAATTTTTTTGCGCTATAAACAAAAAAGAGCGACAATTCTGTAAAAATAACAATATTTTTCAAATTTTTTTATATGAAATTCCCCCCAAAAAAATTAAAAAATCCAAATTTTTTAACATTTTAGGGCAATCTGTTTTCTGCTACATATTTTTGGTAAAAAAAAATCGCAATAAGCGTATTTTGATTGGTTTGCGCAAAAGTTATTGCGTTTACTAACTACGGGAAAGATTTATGTCATTTTTATTGTTTTCTTTTTTACTAGTAATGGCGGCGATCTGCGATTTGTTTTGCGGGACTGCGACATTGTGGCGGACAGATCTGACCCCTGACTGACATTTTTGACACTTTTGGGGGTACCAGTGACATTACTACAGTAATCAGGGCTATACATATGCACTGTTACTGTAAAATTACACTGGCAGGGAAGGGGTTAACTTTATTAGTGATCAAGGGGTTAAATGTGTCCCTAGGGGCGTGATTCTAACTGTCAAGGCGAGTGGCTTGTGATGTAACCACAGAGACATGCGATCCTACATAGCAGGATCGTATGATCTCTGCAGTTACATCAGGGAGAATGACAGACGACTTTATTTACATCAGCCGCCTGCCTTTCTCCCTCTCCAGCGGGAGATCGTGAGTGGCCGGCGGACATCGGAGCCGCCAGTCACACGCGCGGGGTTGGCCGTAAACAAACAAGTGCCCCCACAGCAAGCAGCTTGCTATGGGGGCACCTGAGCCGAGCTGCAGCTCCATGTAACCATTCAGACACGGAGCTGCTGTTCGCCCCCGCCCATCGCTCCTGATTTGCTAACCAACTTTGATTGACAGCCCTGGGAGCCAATGGTGCTGTGTCTCAGCCTATCAGGAGGTAGAGTCTTGGATGGGACTTGTGGACATCGCTGAAGAGAGATGGGACTCAGGTAAGTATTAGGGGGCGCTGGGGAGGCAATAACCAAATGACCAGGCGCTCCTGGGGTGCCTGTTGGGTAGGGGGTAAAAACGGCCTGTAAGCCTCCAGAGAGGTGGTTATGCCACCAGCCAATAAGCATAGGATAGATGCTAACACAGGAAAAAGTACATTTAATGGCAGCGCATAGAGACACCAGAATCCAAGGGAAAAAGCCAGGTAGACGTCCAATATAAAAGTGCAGTTTATTGGTAATAAAAAAACAAGAAAGGGAAGTCAATAAAATGCATACATCACCCTGGGTCGGGAGTCCGACAAGGGCACCGGCAGCGTGAAGGACAAGATGATCAAACGCCAAGTCTCGCTGTGTGCTGTGTGGCGGAGGCCGGAAACCAGCTGGCATGGGGATAGACTGTCTCCACTCTGCTCCAATGCGATGACGTGGAACCAGGAAGCAGGGTGGAACGCAATCAGTATCTGTTGCCGTGACTATGCATTTCGCGCACATGCGCTTTATCAAGTCACCTTGATAAACTTGCCACGGCAACAGAGACTGATTGCGTTCCACCCTGCTTCCTGGTTCCTTCTCAGCGAGTGTCGTCCTTCCGGTTTCACGTCATCGCATCGGAGCAGAGCAGAGACAGTCTATCCCCACGCCGGCCGGTTCTGCCCACCACCACACAGCGAGACTTGGAATTTGATCATCTTGTCCTTCATGCTGCCGGTGCCCTTGTCGGACTCCCGACCCAGGGTGATGTATGCATTTTATTGACTTCCCTTTCTTGGTTTTTTATTACCAATAAACTGCACTTTTATATTGGACGTCTACCTGGCTTTTTCCCTTGGATTCCGGTGTCTCTATGTGCTGCCATTAAATGTACTTTTTCCGGTGCTGGCAAGGCGGCTACAAACCAAAAGGTTTTTTATCTTAATGCATAGAATGAATTAAGATAAAAAACTTTCTGACTTTACGACTCCTTTAAGGAGATTAAGGTTTGGGGAGTTTCCTGGCCATGGTGGACCCAAAATTTTGATAATTAGTTTTTTCCGAATGGCAAGGAGCTCCATCATGCTAGAAAAGGCATTGTTCCTCACCAAACTCTTCTTGGATGATTGGGAGAAGTTGCTCTCGGAGAATGTTTTTGTACCATTCTTTATTGATGGCGGTGTTCTTAGGCAAAATTGTGAGTGAGTCCACTCCCTTGGCTGAGAAGCAACCCCACACATGAATGGTCTCTGGATGCATGACACAGGACTGATAGTAGCGGTCACCTTTTCTTCTCTGGATGTCCCAAACAATCAGGGGATTCATCAGAGAAAATGACTTTCCCCAAGTCCTCAGCAGTCCAATCCCTGTAACTTTTACAGAATATCAGTCTGTCCCGGATGTTTTTCCTGTAGAGAGATGGCTTCTTTGCTCCCCTTCTTGACACCAGGCCATCCTCCTAAAGTCTTCTCCTCACTGTGCATGCAGACGCACCCACATCTGCCTGCTGCCATTCCTGAGCAAGCTCTGCACTGGTGGTGCCCCGATTACACAGCTGAATCTTCTGTAGGCAGTTATGTATTTAAGTTTTGTGCTGCCCTAGGCAAGACCAAAGTTGGCCCCCCTCCCCCTCTTATGTAAATGTGCCCCAATCCTTCCTTTTTAATGGATGTGACTGACTCCAAAATTTAAGGACTACAAGTCCCAGCATGAACCCCTCAGATCTCATGAGGGGGGGGTGAGAGGGGGTGGTAGAGAGAGGGGGTGGGTGAGGGAGGGATAGAGAGAGGGGGGGGATGAGAGAGAGAGGGTGGGGGTGGGAGAGAGAGAGAGGGGGGGTGGTGAGGGAGGGAGAGAGGGGGTATGAGCGAGAGAGAGTGGGGGTGGGAGAGAGAGGGGGTGGGTGAGGAAAGGAGAGAGAGAGGGGGGATGAGCGAGAGAGAGGGGGGTGGGTGAAGGAGGAGGGATGAGAGAGAGGGGGGGTGAGAGAGAGGGGAGGAGAGAGAGAGCGGGGTGAGGAGGAGTGAGACAGAGGGGGCTCGGGGGGGTGAGAGAGAGGGGGCTAGGGGGGGGTGAGAGAGAGGGGGGTGAGGGGGGGGATTTAGAGGATGAGAGAGAGAAGAGGGGGGGTAAGAAAGAGAGGAGGGGGTGAGAGAGGCGGCTCTAGCAACCTGTGGCCAATAGAGTCTCAGGTGGAGGGGGGGCGGCTTTTTTGCTGCCCCCCTGCAAAGTGCGGCCGTAGGCCGCTCTGATTCCCTGCAAAAAGGCTGCACCGCTTCTACCACAGACATGCCTAAACTGTTTCTGGTGAAGAGAAGTAAAAAGTCCCCACCGGTCAGTGGGGTCACTTCTACTGAGTGCAGGATGAAGACAGAGGGCCCCGCCCCCCAGCATGGATGGTGTAAACTGTGTCTGAGCAGAGGCCGGCTCCATGCCCCATTGGAGACTTTCCTCCCCCAGGCAGCCCCGACCGAGCTATCCCAGCTCCCCCCAATTGCCCCCTGCTGGCCCGGTAGGGAACCCGGAATCGGCGGGTGAGTAGAAAGTACCTGGAGCGGAGCTTTAGCTTGGAATGGGAGTCAGGAGGAGGACGGGAATAGGGAGAGTGGAAGGGGGGCCGAGTTGCTGCACCATGGGCCCAGGGCCGGTGCTTCCACTAGGCAAACTAGGCAGCCGCCTAGGGCGCATTGCCACCTAGGGGCACAGCCAGGAGTCGACACTCTCTCTCCTTTATTAATGATCCTTGTGAGCTGAGGGGAGGGGCGGCAGTGGGGGAGGAAGAAGGAAAAGAGGAAGATGCCAGGTGTCTGGGGCAGTGGCAGAACTACCAAGCCTTGGCTTTGGGGGGGCCCCAGAAGACAGGAAGCGAGCACACCAGAGTGCTGCCTGCATGATGATCCTCTTCGGCTGGAGCTGAGCGGCCTAAACCCCAGGCAGGAAGTGATTCTCTGCACTGAGCTGGTGGGCAGCCGTCATTTGCCAGGGTCGGTATTAAGCAGGGAGTGGAGGAGAGCTGAACCTGAGCCGGAGCTCGGCACTGGAGGGCGACAGCTTTACTGGAGCAGAAGCGACGACGAACGAGGGACCGGAATGGTCTGAGGAGGTTGGTGATGAAGGACGTGCAGAGCTCTCTGACTGCTGCTTCTTCCTCCACCAGGAGCCGGTTGGAGCTGTGGTGAGCACTGTGGTCCAGAAGAGGAGTGTCCTGGGAAAAGGAATCACAGTGAAGAAGAGCAGAGTGCGGGCCACTCTCTTCATTCTGCCCAGTGAGTGTCCCCAGAAAAGGGAATCCGTGTCCCTGGGTGTGACATGGAGGATCCCTGATGTGAAAGGGAATTGGGGTCAACAGGTATGCCATGCAGAATCAGAGTCCCCAGGTGTGACATGGGGGATAGGGGTCACCGGGTGTAACAGGGGTTCGGGGTCACCAGGTGTGCCATGAGGAATTGGGGTCCCTGGGTGTGCCATGGGGGATTGAGGTCCCCAGGTGTGACATGGAGGAACATCAGGGTCCCCAGGCGTGACATGGAAAAACATCTTGGTCTCTCCGGGTATGACATGGAGGAACATCAGGGGCCCCTGGGGTGACATACAGGAACATTGGGGTCACTGGGTATGACAGCATGACATGGAGGAACACGGGGGTCCCTGGGCGCCACATGGAGGAACATCTGGGTCAGTGGGTATGACAGCAAGACATGGAGGAATATTGGGGTCCCATAATGTGACATGGAAAAACATCAGGGTCGCTGGGAGTGACATAGAGGGACATCAGGGTCCCCAGGTGTGACATGGAGGAATATGGGGGTCACTGGGTACGACAGCATAACATGGAGGAACCATCAGATCAGGGTCACTGGGTACGACATAGAGAAGTTTTTAACCCCTTCCCTTTGATTTTTTTTTTGGGGGGGCGCATGTAGCTGGTCTTGCCTAGGGCGTAAAATAGTCTAGCACCGGCCCTGCATGGGCCTATGGTTTGTACTTGCCCCCTGGGCCGAAATCTGCCAGTCAGCCCCTGCTTCTCACTGTCTTTCTGGGTAGCGCTTCTGCCTCTTGTTATAGAACTCCAATTTCTGAGCAATAAATAATAAACAAATCCGCTACAAGGCTCCCCTCACTGCGCACCCAACCAAAGGGTGCTGGCTCCATAACGGTCCGTGATCCACGAAGCAGAAAAACAAGAATGAAGCCACTCAGCATCAAAGAGTGCAAGGTAAATGCATTGGGGTCATCCGATAATAGAGAAAATCCACCTGCTCTAAGGTCCTGTTGGATTGAAACCAGTGATACCGATAAATGCATCTTGGACTGTTTGAAGCTGAGCGGCTCGATTCTTGTTTTTTCCAGTTTCTGAGGATTGGTGAAAGCGGTGCTTTAAACCAGGGAATGTTTATACCCCCCCCCCCCCCCCCCCGGGGTACTAAGAAAACTAAAGGCAAGCAGGGAATCTGCCTACAGAAATCATGCCTGTCGCAGGAATGCAACTTTACTCAGCAGAGGTATCTTTGTGGCAATCCCTGCTGTAGCCTTCCTGCTTTAACCACTTCTGGACCGGAGGGATTTACCCCCTTAATGACTAGATCAGAGGTCTTCGAAATATGGCCCTCCGGTTGTTCAGTAACTACAATTCCCATCATGCCTGGTCATGTCTGTGAATGTCAGAGTTATACAATGCCTCATGGGACGTGTAGTTCCACAACAGCTGCAGGGCCGTAGTTTGAGGATCCCTGGACTAGACCATTTTCCGATACGGCACTGGGTTAATTTAACTGCAAAGACAACTGCAGCGCTGTACCCTAATAAAATTGATGTCCTTTTTTTCCCACAAATAGAGCTTTCTTTTGGTGGTATTTGATTACCTGTGCGATTTTCGCACTATAAACAAAAAAACGCCAATTCTGAAAAAAAATATATATATTTTTTTTTACTTTCTGTTATATAACATTACCAATAAAATAAAAATTAAAAATCAAATGTTTTCATCATTTTAGGCCAATTTGTATTCTGCTACATATTTTCGGTAAAAAAAAATCCCAATAAACGTATATTGATTGGTTTGCGCAAAAGTTATCACATCTAAAAACTAGGGGAAAGATTTATTTTATTTTTTACTAGTAACGTCGTCGATCTGCGATTTTTAGCAGGACTGCAACATTGCAGATCAGACCCCCTAACTGACATTTTTTACACTTTTGGGGGTACCAGTGACATCACTACAGTAATCATTGCTAAAAATATTCACTGTCACTGTAATAATGACACTGGTAGGGAAGAGGTTAACCCAGGGGCGATCAAAGGGTAAAGTGTGAGCCTAGGTGGGTGCTTTCTAACTGTGGGGAGATGAGCTTGTAATATCAACACAGAGACCTGTGTTCTTAAATAGGAGGAACACAGGTGCTCTGTGTTGATAGCAGATAGAACAACGGTCTGCGGTGTTTAACCACTTTACCACCGGAGGATTTTGCTGTCTTACGTCCAGGCCACTTATTGCGATTCGGCACTGTGCGAATTTAACTGACAATTGCGCGGTCATGCAACGCTGTACCCAAACGAATTTCACGTCCTTTTTTTCCCACAAACAGAGCTTTCTTTTGGTGGTATTTGATCACCTGTGCGATTTTTCGATCATGCGCTATAAACAAAAAAAGAGCGTCAATTTTGCAAAAATAACAATATTTTTCAAATTTTTTTATATGAAATTCCCCCCCAAAAAAATGTAAAAATCTAATTTTTTTAACATTTTCGGCCAATTTGTTTTATCCTACCTATGTTTGGTAAAAAAAAATCGCAAAAAGCGTATTTTGATTGGTTTGCGCAAAAGTTATCGCGTTTACTAACAAAGGGAAAGATTTTTGTCATTTTTGTTGTTTTTTGTTTAACGGGTAATGGCGGCGATCTGCGTTTTTTTTTGCGGTACTGCGACATTGCGGCGGACAGATCGGACCCCTGACTGACATTTTTTACACTTTTGGGGTTACCAGTGACATTACTACAGTAATCAGTGCTATACATATGCACTGTTACTGTAAAATTACACTGGCAGTGAAGGGGTTAACTTTTTTTTGAGAGGGAGGGGTTATGTGTGTCCCTAGGGGCGTGTTTCTAACTGTGATTGGCTGTGGCTACTAGTGTAGGAACAGTGATTAACGGTCCTACATAGTAGAACCGTATGATCACTGTTTCTACACAGGGGAGAATGGCAGGCGGCTTGTTTACATCAGCCGCCTGCCTTTCTTCCTCTGCACCGACGATCGCCGTTCGGGTCCGCCGGTCACATGCGCGGGGGGGTTCGTGACCGCGCGGGAGCGCGCCTCCAGGGGCGCGCGCTTGCTCCCTAGACCCTTACAGGCTACCAACGTAGTACTACGTCGCTCTGCCTGTGAGGGGCTGACCGCCGCAGTAAATAGTCGTGCGGCGATCGGCAAGCAGGTAAACTGCCCTAAAGCCCCGTACACACGAGTAGAAATTCGGCCGGGAAATTTCGTCCGACGACCGATCTGCCTATTTTCGGCTTGTTAGTATGATGCTTCCAACAACCGACTCCGACTTTTCGGCCGAAAAAATCCTGGTGTGCAGGCTATATAATTTTTGTCGACCGTCAAAACATGTCCGATTTTCGTCTCATTATTACATATTTCGATGGGGAAAAATCTAATGAGCAAGACTGGGCATGCTCAGAGATGAAAGAACACAAAGAAAGCAATCCAACACATGACATCACTTCTGAAGTAGAATTCTGTCATGCGGGAAAATTCGTGTGAAGTCTAGGCACATTCTAACCAACAAAACACCACTCTGGACAAAAGACGGACGACCGGTCGGTGGAAATTTGTTGCGTGTGTACGAGGCTTAACTTACACACGGAAGTTCATCCCTTTGATCTAAAAGAACCAAATGATACAATGTTTCTCTTTATCTCTCAGCACTGAGCAATGTTGTGATAAACTTTGCCAAGTGTTTTTTTTTTTCTTTGACAGCTGTGAGTGTCAACAGCTCTGCACTGTTACATGAATTGTGGAAATGCCGGATTAAGATCGTGAGGGGAGTTGAAGCGATTTTTTAACGATTAATCGAACAGCTCTAGTACACGGGTGGTCAAGCACAGGATACACAAGAGACAAGCGAACGAGAGCTCAGTGAACTGTGAAGTTGCTCAGGCCAGGAGCGCTGCACTGAGCATGTGTATACAGTGCCTTGTTAAAGGAGGCTTCCAGATTCCCAAAAGGTCACCCCCAGGACCCCCACATCTACTGGGCCAGGGCTGTGGGGAAGAGGCCCTTGTCCCCATCAACATGGTTCAGGGGGGGCGCTTGTCCCCCTTTCCTGACCTGCCCGGCTGCATGCTCTGATAAGGGTCTGTTATGGATTTTGGGTGGGGGGGCGACCTATATATTGTATATAATTCTGTATTTTAGATTGCCGGCATTGTTTTGTTAACATTTCAGCTGTCAGTGGGGAATCCCGCTGACAGCTGATGACTCATTGGTTGTCAAGGATGTGGCGGTTTTTTTCTTTTTCTTCCTGTTAGGGAAATTTTCCTACACTTCCATACTTGCCAACTGTCCCATTTTTCCTGGGACAGTCCCTGGAAATAGAAGCCTGTCCCAGGTCATTTATATTGTCCCTGGAAGTGCTTGTTAATCAGGCTGCCCATAAATGTTACGCAGAAGTAGTGCAGCTGAATGGGAGACTTACTCCAACTCTGCTACTGTGGCCTTAAGTTTGAAATTCCCTTTTTAATTTCCTATAATTCTCTCTATATTGAGTAGACCCTATAATCTGATAAGTAGGCGAGATTAAATATGCAGAGTGGGCGGAGCTTCAGGGAAGTGGGTGTGGTAATTGATAGCTGTGCTGCAAAGTGTCCCTGGAAATTTTTTTTAAATGTTGGCAACTATGCACTTCCTTATAGCGGCACTTCACCCCTAAGGGTGATGTCATGTTGCCCTGCCTCCGCCCCCCCCCCTTCTTCAATTGGGCACATTTCTTGCCCCCCCTGGACATGCACAGATATGCCCCAGGGTCTTGGGCCCCAGCATCAGTACATCTGCCCGTGCCACCATAAGGAGGGGGCGACCCACCTGAGAGGCAGACTGATAGAGAAGGATGCTGGAAAATATCAACAGGAAGTGATAGAAAAAATAAAGGAAGAGGCATTTCCTCCTAGAGAGCTGCGTGAGACTTTCTCTTACAGATGACAACTGTAACGTTTTTATTTCCCCTAAATGGTCACCAGGACAAATAGAGCGAGCGAATCCACCCAGCGGGGGCACAGACAGCAATAAAAAAACTGGCAGGGGTCCAACCTTTCCACGCTATAACAGAAAAGAGCTTCTGGTCACCCCGGCCAGCACTGAAATGAGCCGCTAAGCCTGTCCTAGTCTTTCTTTAGCTGCAAAATCAAATCAGTAGCTAACTTGTAGCCGGTGTTCTGTCTTCTCCTCTGCCTCTGCCCATATACAGTATCTCACAAAAGTAAGTACACCCCTCACATTTCTGTAAATATTTTATTCTATCTTTTCATGTGACCACACTGAAGAAATGACACTTTGCTACAATGTAAAGTAGTGAGTGTACAGCTTGTATAAGACCCCGTTCACACTGGGGCGACTTGTCAGGCGACCTGGTCGCCTGACAAGTCGCCGTGGGTCGCCTGCCATAGAGTAGCACAGGACCCATTCTAATAGGAGCGACACAAGTCGCTCCAACTTAGAAAAAGGGTCCTGAGCTTCTTTGAGGCGACCTGGAGCGACCTGCATTGACTTCAATTATATGAAGTCGGTGCATGCCGCTCCGAGGTCGCAGTGCGAGCTGTGCACCGCGACTTCACAGGTCGCCCCCGCAAATCGGGTCGCGCCTATGTGAACCAGCTCTAACAGTGTAAATTTGCTGTCCCCTCAAAATAACTCAACACAAAGCCATTAATGTCTAAACCGCTGGCAACAAAAGTGAGTACACCCCTAAGTGACAATGTCCAAATTGGGCCCAATTAGCCATTTTCCCTCCCCGGTGTCATGTGACTCGTTAGTGTTACAAGGTCTCAGGTGTGGATGGGGAGCAGGTGTGTTAAATTTGGTGTTATCGCTCTCACTCTCTCATACTGGTCACTGGGGGTTCAATATGGCACCTCATGGCAAAGAACTCTCTGAGGATCTGAAAAAAAGAATTGTTGCTCTACATAAAGATGGCCTAGGCTATAAGAATATTGTGAAAGAAAATAGGTGCGCAGTCCTGAAGTGGTGAGAAGTGAAGTGAAAGCAGCACTGAAATTTGAATTAAACGTGAGAAGATGGCAATATGGAAAACATTACCAAAGTGCGCTAACAAATAATGAAACAAATGTTCAAAAAGTACATGGATGATGACCAGATTTAAAAAATCATATACATTCAGTCCAAAACAAAAGTGCAAAAACTGTGAAAGAGTCTTTCTTTTCAAATTGGAGTGAAGGTAAGGGAGTGTTGGGAGGTGGGTGGGGCCTCGTCCCAAAAAATGATCCAAAGTGATTCTCAGTGGCCTGATATACACATGTGGACACCCAGTGTTAGGAGTGGACTCTTACCACAATGTGGAGAGATGTGAGCATGTACTTGGTTGTATCTAGAAGTCCCCAACTGATCAAGCTGGCAGGGATGGCTCTCGGAATGGACCGGAACAATCAGCTGCTTCCGAAGTGGGGGGGGATCTGTAGGCTTCCAAGCAGGGGGAGATGCCAAGACAGAGCAACCCAGAGGAAAGAAGAGGACTATAGTGCATTACCTTCGACTTTAATAATAAAACGAATGAGGGTACACTTACACATTCTGGACGAACAAACAGCAAATACAGCAAATACAGGGCGGTCGCGGGTGTCTGCAGTACAAACCGGGACCTATGACAGCACGGCTGGCTCCCCCCGACGCGTTTCCACTAACAAGTCGGCTTCTGGGATTGGAGCTCCAATCCCAGAAGCCGACTTGTTAGTGGAAACGCGTCGGGGGGAGCCAGCCGTGCTGTCATAGGTCCCGGTTTGTACTGCAGACACCCGCGACCGCCCTGTATTTGCTGTATTTGCTGTTTGTTCGTCCAGAATGTGTAAGTGTACCCTCATTCGTTTTATTATTAAAGTCGAAGGTAATGCACTATAGTCCTCTTCTTTCCTCTGGGTTGCTCTGTCTTGGCATCTCCCCCTGCTTGGAAGCCTACAGATCCCCCCCACTTCGGAAGCAGCTGATTGTTCCGGTCCATTCCGAGAGCCATCCCTGCCAGCTTGATCAGTTGGGGACTTCTAGATACAACCAAGTACATGCTCACATCTCTCCACATTGTGGTAAGAGTCCACTCCTAACACTGGGTGTCCACATGTGTATATCAGGCCACTGAGAATCACTTTGGATCATTTTTTGGGACGAGGCCCCACCCACCTCCCAACACTCCCTTACCTTCACTCCAATTTGAAAAGAAAGACTCTTTCACAGTTTTTGCACTTTTGTTTTGGACTGAATGTATATGATTTTTTAAATCTGGTCATCATCCATGTACTTTTTGAACATTTGTTTCATTATTTGTTAGCGCACTTTGGTAATGTTTTCCATATTGCCATCTTCTCACGTATAAGAATATTGCCAAGACCCTGAAACTGAGCTGCAGCACGATGGCCAAGACCATACAGCGGTTTAACAGGACAGGTTCCACTCAGAACAGGCCTCACCATAGTCGACCAAAGAAGTTGAGTGCCGTGCTCAGCATCATATCCAGAGGTTGTCTTTGGGAAATAGACGTATGAGTGCTGCCAGCATTGCTGCAGAGGTTGAAGGGGTGGGGGGTCAGCCTGTCAGTGCTCAGACCATACGCTGCACACTGCATTAAATTGGTCTGCATGGCTGTCATCCCAGAAGGAAGCCTCTTCTAAAGATGATGCACAAGAAAGCCCACAAACAGTTTGCTGAAGACAAGCAGACTAAGGACATGGATTACTGGAACCATCTCCTGTGGTCTGATGAGACCAAGATAAACTTATTTGGTTCAGATGGTGTCAGGCGTGTGTGGCGGCAACCAGGTGAGGAGTACAAAGACAAGTGTGTCTTCCTACGGTCAAGCATGGTGGTGGGGGTGTCATGGTCTGGGGCTGCATGAGTGCTGCTGGCACTAGGGAGCTACAGTTCATTGAGGGAACCATGAATGCCAACATGTACTGTGACATACTGAAGCAGAGCATGATCCCCTCCCTTCAGGGACTGGGCCGCAGGGCAGTATTCCAACATAACGACCCCAAACACACCTCCAAGACTACCACTGCCTTGCTAAGGATGCTGAGGGTGAAGGTGATGGACTGGCCAAGCATGTCTCCAGACCTAGACCCCTTAGAACATCTGTGGGGCATCCTCAAACGGAAGGTGGAGGAGCGCAAAGTCTCTAACATCCACCAGCTCTGTGATGTTATCATGGAGGAGTGGAAGAGGACTCCAGTGGCAACCTGTGAAGCTCTGGTGAACTCCATGCCCAAGAGGGTTAAGGCAGTGCTGGAAAATAATGGTGGCCACACAAAATATTGACACTTTGGGCCAGGGCCGTCTTTAATATTGATTGGGCCCTGGGCAAAAATTTTCTTTGCCCCCCCCCCCCCCCACCTCCGTTCTTGGAACATACATAAAAATAGCAGGTAGACTCAAAATCAGTTTACTGCAGCAGATCATGCAGTGATTACAGTTGGTTGCCAGAGGTTACAGGAGGAGGGTCAGAGGCTGCAGACATGGTACAGGAGGGAGGTCAGAGGCTGCGGACATGGTACAGGAGGGGGGTCAGAGGCTGCGGACATGGTACAGGAGGGAGGTCAGAGGCTGCGGACATGGTACAGGAGGGAGGTCAGAGGCTGCGGACATGGTACAGGAGGGGGGTCAGAGGCTGCGGACATGGTACAGGAGGGGGGTCAGAGGCTGCGGACATGGTAAAGGAGGGGGGTCAAAGGCTGCGGACATGGTACAGGAGGGGGGTCAGAGGCTGCGGACATGGTACAGGAGGGGGGTCAGAGGCTGCGGACATGGTAAAGGAGGGGGGTCAAAGGCTGCGGACATGGTACAGGAGGGGGGTCAGAGGCTGCGGACATGGTACAGGAGGGGGGTCAGAGGCTGCGGACATGGTAAAGGAGGGGGGTCAAAGGCTGCGGACATGGTACAGGAGGGGGGTCAGAGGCTGCGGACATGGTAAAGGAGGGGGGTCAAAGGCTGCGGACATGGTACAGGAGGGAGGTCAGAGGCTGCGAACATGGCACAGGAGGGGGGTCAGAGGCTGCGGACATGGTACAGGAGGAGGGTCAGAGGCTGCGGACATGGTACAGGAGGGGGGTCAGAGGCTGCGGACATGGCACAGGAGGGGGGTCAGAGGCTGCGGACATGGTACAGGAGGGGGGTCAAAGGCTGCGGACATGGTAAAGGAGGGGGGTCAAAGGCTGCGGACATGGTACAGGAGGGGGGTCAGAGGCTGCGGACATGGTACAGGAGGGGGGTCAGAGGCTGCGGACATGGTACAGGAGGAGGATCAGAGGCTGCGGACATGGTACAGGAGGGGGGTCAGAGGCTGCGGACATGGTACAGGAGGGGGGTCAGAGGCTGCGGACATGGTACAGGAGAGGATCAGAAAACTTTAAACAATGCACACCTTTACAGTTGAATAACACAGCTCAGGGTTTTAGAAAAGCAAGCAGTCTATTAGTGTAAGGACATACCTGGCCAGCTGGGCTCATTATACACTTTCAGAGGTCACTGGATGGGACTCCCACTCTGATCTGCTAACTCCCAAGCATGTAGGCTGCAGGGGGCGGGGTCAGAGCATCAGTGGAGCTCCTGGTCCTGCCCCCTCTAAACTGGCTGGAGAATAGAGGTCTGGGGGCGGGGCTCTCACTCCGATCATTGCTCTCACTACAGGCAGGCAACCACTCTAATCCGAGCAGACAGGATGCAGCAAGGGAGCGGGACTGGGAGCTCCACTGATGCTCTGACCCCCGCCCCTCTAAACTGGCAGGGGAATACAGAGGTCTGGGGGCGGGGCTCCCACTCCGATCACTGCTCTCCTTACAGCTCTTATCCGAACATACATTATGCATGGGGCGGGGGTCAGAGCATCAGTGGAGCTCCCAGTCCCGCCCCCTCTCTGCTGGCTTGCTCGGGAATACAGCCTCCGTGCGCTCTGCATCATCGGGGGCCCCAATGTGTGGGTTCAAGCGGCAGCTGCTTTGGGCCCCTCAATAAAGATTGGGCCCTGGGCAGTTGCCCCGGTTTACCCTATGGTAAAGACGGCCCTGCTTTGGGCCCAATTTGGACATTTTTACTTAAGGGTGTACCCACTTTTGTTGACAGAGGTACCCCCCCCCCCTTCCTGCCCAGGCCAATTTTCATCTTTCAGCGCTGTCGCACTTTGAACGACAATTACGCGGTCATACAACACTGTATCCATATAAAATTTTTATCAATTTTCAAGATAGATAGACCTTTATTTCGGCGGTATTTAACCATCACTAGCGTTTTTACTTTTTGCTCAATAAAAGAAAAAAGACCGAACATTTTGAAAAAAAAGCGTTTTTCTTAGTTTCTGTTATAGAATTTTTGCAAATAAATATTCTTTCTTCATAAAATGAGGCCTAAATATATTCTGCTCCATTTCGTTAGTGAAAATTACCCAAATCAGTGTATATTATTTAGTCTGTAGGAAATTTATAGAGTCCACAAACTATGGGATATATATCTGAAAACTGATCAATCCCGATGTAATGACGGCTCATCTCATTTCTTGAGGCCCAAAAATGCCAGGACAGTACAAATACCCCCCAAATGACTACTTTTTGTAAAGTTGACAGTCCAAGGTATTTAGTAAGAGGCATTGTGGGTTTTTTGAAGTTGTAATTTTTTGTCACAATTCTTTTGAAATGTTTTTTTAATATACTTTTAATATACTTTAATAATTTAATATACTTTAATAATACTTTAATACTTAAATACTTATTTAATACTTATTAATATTTAATATTTAATATTATTAATATAATATTAATATAATATTAATATAATATAATATTAATATATAATAAATTAATATAAATTAATTAAATTAATATTAATATAATATTAATATAATATTAATATTTAATATTTAATACTTTAATACTTTTTAGTACTTTAATAGTACTTTTAATATACTGTCACCAGTGCAGTACAGCTTTATCATATAACAGGTGTGGGGGTGATCAGGGACACTGACTGGTGACAGTATGTAAAAAAATATAATACATTTTTAAAAAAATGTTTTTTACAATTTTTGAAGTGATCAGGATTTCTTTTTTTTACACATTATGATTGCTTATGCCAATGAATTGCATTGGTATGAGCAACCATTTGCCTTAAAAAAAATTGATTAATTCAGTGTGTATTGTTGTGATTAGCTGTGATTGGCCACAGCCAATTACATGGTACAGATACAGATGGGCTGTGATTGGCCCTGTCTGTACCATGTGATCACTGTGACCAATCCCAGCTAGCAACACAATCGTACACAATGAATGGCATGAAAGTAAGCCATTCATTGTTTATAATTGTCACGTGATCTACTGTGATTAGTCACAGCAATCACGTGGTACCGGCAGCAGCCTGGTACAGTGATCTGTCATCAGCTGTGTCCACCGCAGCGTGGCCCCAGGAGGACGTCATATGACGTCCACCAGGAACAGCGAAGGTCATGCTCGGCACGTCATTTGACTATAGGCTGGGTGGAAACTGGTTAAAAAGCCCTCTCCCCAAAATGGCCACTGAAGTCTCTTGAGAGTTCAGTGTCCAATCAGACCACTTCTCCTCTTGAGGCACTGTATGGAATCCCTGAGACTCCCCTTTACATGTAATAGTGGCACAGAACCACCTACAGATGAGAAAGCCAACTACACCTGCCTACAACACACCTCCCTAGGTAATGCTCACATGCCCAATACAGACATGCTTTCTGCTAAAATCCATGACAGGGGGCGGTAGGGGTGGGGGTCGCCATTTTCAGGAACCTTTCCTACGCTTTACACTCCCCCTCACAAGCAGATTCCTGCCCCTGGCCACTGACTCGCCAAAAATGCACTAATGCAACGTGGGTTCCCGTATTTTAAAGGTTCCCTACCCAAAATGGCCAGCAAAGTCTCTTGAGAGTTCAGTGTCCAATTAGACCACCTCTACTCTGTATGGAGTCCCTAAAGGTTAAATTTCTTAATGAGACTCCCCTTTCCATGTAATCATGGCACAGAGCTACCTACAGGTGGGAAGGATAACTACACCTGCCTACAACAGACTACCCTAGGTAATGCCCACATGCCCAATATAGACATACTTTATGGTAAAATCCATGACATTGGGGGGACGAGGGGGGAGTTGCCATTTTCAGGAAACTTTCCTACGCTTTACACTCCCCCGCCCTCACAAGCAGAATGCTGCCCCTGGCCACTGACTCGCCAGAAACGTAC
This sequence comes from Pelophylax lessonae, assembly GCF_965119305.1. NCBI lineage: Eukaryota > Metazoa > Chordata > Amphibia > Anura > Ranidae > Pelophylax > Pelophylax lessonae. The sequence goes on from NC_138772.1 coordinate 4,972,876, forward strand.
CAAAACAATGTGGGTTCCTTAATTTAAAAGGTTTCCTACCCAAAATAGCCACCAAAGTCTCTTGAGAGTTCAGTGTCCAATCAGATGACCTTCACTCTTTATGGATTCCCTGAGGGTTCAATTACTTTATGAGACTTCCCTTTCCATGTAATCATGGCACAGCGCCACCTACAGGTGGGGAGGCTAACTACACCTGCCTACAACATACTACCCTAGGTAATCCCCACATGCCCAATATAGACATACTCTATGGTAAAATCCATGACATTGGGGGGGACAAGGGGGGGGGGGTTGCCATTTTCAGGAAAAAATGGCACAGAACCACCTACAGGTGGGAAGGCTAACTACACCTGCCTACAACCGACCACCTTAGGTAATGCCCACATGCCCAATATAGACATACTTTATGGTAAAATCCATGACATTGAGGGGACAAGGAGGGGGGGTTGCCATTGTCAGGAAAAAATGGCACAGAACCACCTACAGGTGGGAAAGGTAACTACACCTGGCAACAAAAAGGCCACTGAAGGTAATGCCCACATGCCCAATATAGACATACTTTATGGTAAAATCCATGATGTTGGGGGGACAAGGGGGGGTTGCCATTTTCAGGACAAAATGTCACAGAACCAAATACAGGTGGGAAGGGTAACTACACCTGCCTACAAGAAGCCCACCCAAGGTAACGCCCACATGCCCCCAATATAGACCTACTTATGGTAAAATCCATGACGTTGGGGGGACAAGGGTGGGGGGTTGCCATTTTCAGGAAAAAATGGCACAGAACCACCTACAGGTGTTAAAGGTAACTACACCTGCCTACAAGAAGACCACCCAAGGTAACGTCCACATGCCCAATATAGACATAATTTATGGTAAAATCCACGACGTTGGGGGGACAAGGGGGGGTTGCCATTTTCAGGAAAAAATGGCACAGAACCACCTACAGGTGGGAAAGGTAACTACACCTGGCTACAAAAAGGCCACTGAAGGTAATGCCCACATGCCCAATATAGACATACTTTATGGTAAAATCCATGATGTTGGGGGGGCAGGGGGGGGGTTGCCATTTTCAGAAAAAAATGGCACAGAACCCCCTACAGGTGGGAAAGGTAACTACACCTGCCTACAAGAAGACCACCCAAGGTAACGCCCACGTGTGATGCTGAACCTCTGAAAGAAGTGAAATCCAATGAATGGGACGGTCAGGCTGGAGAGCAATGATAATTCTGGACGTCCTCCAGCCAGGAAATGAGGCGGGGCTCTATCTGACCTGCTGCAACTTCTGATGCACAATGTGAGAAGCTCACAGCGTGCAGTAAAATAGTAAATGATTTCAGTCCAGTAGAGGAGCTGGTAAAACTTTGCAAGACTGAATGGAAGGATGGAGTTCTGTTTTAAGTCCTCCTCTGTGGTCTGATTTCACAGTGTTTACCCCGACAATCTGTTGTAAGCGAAAGATTATTTCTGTATTAGACTCTCTGTGCGCATAATTTTCATGTTTAGTTAGCTAAGGGGGATATTGTTCGCTTGCTTTAGTTAATCTTATAATTTATTTTCTCAGTGTGTTTTCATGCAGCTTATTTGTCTGTTGTCTCCGTGTAATAAGCTCACTCTTCTCTCCTCTCTGTACGCTTTGCTGATAAGCGTTAAACCATCCTTCACTTTATTTTTATTTTTTTTCGGTTCTTACATCCCTCATTTTTAAAAGGATTTAAAGCAAAACTCTTTCCTTCCCTTCAGATGAAGAAAGTCGTTCATGTTGTGAATTCATATCATCTCTTGCTGTTAGTTTGTAGCAACCTTGGAACGCGGGAAATATCAGAAAAGAGAGCCGTGCCATAAAAGATTTCGCTCTCTGATACCATCTGGGGAAAAAAAATAAAAAAGGTTAACCCACTTAATTGTAAAATGGCACTCAGGAAAAAGAAAAAAATGTAGGTGTCATTTTAATTAGAACCTGCAGGGGGCACCAGATGGAATCAAGATTTTCCATGAGATTAGAGGCGGGGAGCTTAATGTAAACTTGGGTTGTTTGGATTATTTTTCCTTTGAACTGACGACTTGTCCTTGGCTGTCTTTAAACGCTTTCCATGAATTTGATTCACATGCTGGTATACTGGACAGCATTAACCACTTTACCACCGGAGGATTTTCCTGCTTTACTTCCAGGCCACTTTTTGCAACTTGGCACTGCACAAATTTAACTGACAATTGCGCTGTCATGCAACGCCGTACCCAAACGAAATTTACGTCCTTTTTTTACCACAAACAGAGCTTCCTTTTGGTGGTATTTGATCACCTCTGCACATTTCATTTTTTGCGAAATAATAAAAAAATAGCGAAAATTTTGCAAAAAAATTGACATTTTCTACTTTGACGGTTAAAAAATATCCAATATATTCAATTTTTGTCATATATTTAGGCCAAAATGTATTTAGTTACATGTCTTTGACAAAAAAAATCCTCAATGAGCGTATTTTTAAGCGCTTTAAAACCGGAAGATTTTACCCCATTCCTGAACTGGCTATATTTTGCGATTCGGCACTGCGTTACTTTAACGTCGTGCGACGCTGTACCCAAATTAAATTAATGTCCTTTTTTTCCCCCCACAAATAGAGCTTTCTTTTGGTGGTATTTGATCACCTGTGCGATTTTTAATTTTTGAAAAAAAAGTGACGATTTTGAAAAAAAAAACAATATTTTTTTTCATTCTGATATATAACATTCCCAAAAAAAATTTAAAAATCAAAATTTTTTAACATTTTAGGGCAATTTGTTTTCTGCTACATATTTTTGGTAAAAAAAAATCATAATAAGCGTATTTTGATTGTTTTGCGCAAAAGTTATCACATTTACTAACTACGGGAAAGATCTGTCATTTTTATTGTTTATTTTTTTTTACTAGTAATGGCGGCGATCTGCGATTTTTTTTTTAGCGGGACTGCGACATTGCGGCGGACAGATCGGACCCCTAACTGACATTTTTGACACTTTTGGGGGGACCAGTGACATTACTACAGTAATCAGTGCTATAAATATGCACTGTCACTGTACTAATGACACTGGCAGGGAAGGGGTTAACTTTATTGGTGATCAAGGGGTTAAATGTATGATTCATGCTTACTGACGTGTGTGGGGGGAGGGGATTGTGTGACACAGACACAGATCGCAAGTTCAGCTATGCTTAATCCTGTGACTGTCTGTCACAGAGGAGATTCGCCCGCTTTGTTTACACAAGTGGGCGGATTTCCTCACTCGATCCCAGACGATCGGGGAAGAGCGGCGGTAATCATCGCTTCTCCTCCCCTGGCTCGACTCCCGCTGTGTCTGAATACTGGACGCTGGACGATAACGAGCCACTTTGCCGCAGTACCAGCTCAGTGAGCGGTCGGCAAGTGGTTAAAGTGTGACTAAAGCCAAAACCTTTTTTTCCAGTTTTGGATGGAGTGGGGATGGACTAGAACCCCGGTAGGGTTTTAATTTGCCCCTGTGCCCCCACTGGGGACAACCACCATTTCATTGGTTTTTGGGGACTGTTGGGAAAGAGACACATCGTGAAGGGGATTTCAAAATGGTACCAAAATAGGAGGTGAGGTGAAACTTTCCGATGGGAACACCTGCTATGGTGACAACTGTCTAATAGAAGATTTCCCCCCATATAGAAAAGGTCTCCAGGACAGGATGTCAAGGGAAAATCAACCAGATGGCAAGAAAAAGAAACCAGACAGGGGTTTCAATCATTCACTACTCTATCCAAAATTATCCAATATTTATTAAAATAAAAAAGATTTGGCTTAAGATTTACTGTACTAAAACAGTGGTGTTCAGAAGTGTGTGCTACCTTAAATGGTGTTGGGTAACTGTGAGCACCCCCCTTAAATGTTGGAGGTAGTCAGTGGTAAGGGCCCCCACTGGTGGTCAATGATTTGTGACTCCCATTAGTGGTCAATGGTCTGTGACCCATTGGGGGTCAGTGGTCTGTGCTCCCATTGGTGATTATTGATCAGTGCCCCCGTTGGTGTTCTATGTCCCCTTTGATGGTCGGTGATCCATGTTTCCATTGGTGTTTAGTTGTCTCTATTGGTGAACAATGATCCAAGCTTTCAATGGTGTTCATCGGCCTGTACCTTCTTTGGTGGTCAGTGGTCCGTGACCCCATTGTTGGACAGTTATCTGTTTCCACATTAATGGTCAGTTGTCTGTTCACCCTTTGACTGTCAGTGGTCTGTGATCCTATTGATAGTCAATTGTGGTCTGTGGTCTGTGTCACCATTGATGATCCATGTTCCCATTGGTGTTCAATAGCCTATGCCGCTATTGGTGAACAATAATCGATGCTTTCAATAGTGTTCATTGGCCTGTGCCTTCTTTGGTGGTCTGTATTCTGTCTCCTCATTGATGGTTCAGAGGTATGTGCCCTTATTGGTGATCAGCGGCCTATGACCCTATTGGTAATCAGTGGTCTATGACCCTATTGGTGGTCAGTGGTCTATGGCCCTAACCCTATTGAAGGTCAGTGCCTCCATTGGTGGTAAGTGGTTCGTGCTTCCATTGGTAATCTGTGCTCTCATGGTGTTCAGTGGCCTGTGACCCCATAATTGGACAGTATTCTGTTTCCACATTGATGGTCAGTGGTCTGTTTACCCTTTGGTTGTTAGTAATCTGTGACCCCATTGGTGATTGTTGATTAGTGCTCCCATTGGTGTTCAGTGGTCTGTATCCCCATTGGTGATCCATATTCACCCTTTGGTTGTCAGTGGTCTGTGGCCCTATTAATAGTCAGTGGACTGTGCCCTCATTGGTGGTCAGAGAACTCTGTCCCCATTGGTGATCATTGCTCCCATTGGTGTTCAATAGTCTGTGCCCCTTCTGTTGAACAATGACCAACGTTTTCAACGGTGTTCGTTGGCCTTTGCTTTCTTTGGTGGTCAGTATTGTTTCTCCTCACTGATGGTCAGAGGTATGTTCCCTTATAGGTGAGCAATGATCTATGACCCTATTGGTAATCACTGGTCTATGGCCCTATTGGTGTTCAGTGGTCTATGACCCTATTATTGGTCAGTGTTCTATGACCCTATTGGTGGTCAGTGCCCCCATGGTTGGTAATTGGTTTGTGCTCCCATTGGTGATCTCTGCTCTCATGGTGTTCAGTGGTCTGTGACCCCAGTGTTGGATAGTATTTTGTTTCCAAATTGAAGGTCAGTGGTCTGTTCACCCTTTGGTTGTCAGTGATCTGTGACCCCATTGGTGATTGTTGATCAGTACTCCCATTGGTGTTCAGTGGTCTGTGTCCCCATTGATGAATTAATGGTCAGTGGTCTGTTCACCCTTTGCTTGTCAGTGATCTGTGACCCCATTGGTGATCGTTGATCAGTACTCCCATTGGTGTTCAGTGGTCTATGACCCTACTGGTGGTCAGTGCCCCCATGGTTGGTAAGTGGTTTGTGCTCCCATTGGTGATCTGTGCTCTCATGGTGTTCAGTGGTCTGTGACCCCATTGTTGGACAGTATTTTGTTTCCAAATTGATGGTCAGGGGGGTCTGTTCACCTTTTGGTTGTCAGTGATCTGTCACCCCATTGGTGATTGTTGATCAGTACTCCCATTGGTGTTCAGTGGTCTGTGTCCCCATTGATGATCCATGTTCCCATTGGTGTTTAATAGTCTGTGCCCCTATTGGTGAACAATGATCAACACTTTCAATGGTGTTGGTTGGCCTGTGCCTTCTTTGGTGATCAATATTTTTTTCCTCATTGATGGTCAGAGGTCTGTGCCCTGATTGGCAATTACTGGTCTATGACCCTATTGGTGGTTAGTGGTCTGTGCCCTTATTGGTGATCAATGGTCTATGACCCTATTGGTTGTTAGTGCCCCAATTGGTGGTCAGTGCTCCCATTGGTGATCTGTGCTCCCATGGTGTTAGTTGGCCTGTGCCTTCTTTGGTGGTCAGTATTCTTTCTCCTCACTGATGGTCAGAGGAATGTGCTCTTATAGGGGATCAATGGTCTATGACCCTATTGGTAATCAGTGGTCTATGGCCCTATTGGTGTTCAGTGGTCTATGACCCTATTATTGGTCAGTGGGCTATGACCCTATTGGTGGTCAGTGCCCCCATGGTTGGTAAGTGGTTTGTGCTCCCATTGGTGATCTGTGCTCTCATGTTGTTCAGTGGTGTGTGACCCCTTTGTTGGACAGTATTTTGTTTCCAAATTGATGGTCAGTGGTCTTTTCACCTTTGGTTGTCAGTGATCTGTGACCCCATTGGTGATTGTTAATCACTACTCCCATTGGTGTTCAGTGGTCTGTGTCTCCATTGATGAATTAATGGTCAGTGGTCTGTACACCCTTTGCTTGTCAGTGATCTGTGACCCCATTGGTGATTGTTGATCAGTACTCCCATTGGTGTTCAGTGGTCTGTGTCCCCATTGATGATGCATGTTCCCATTGGTGTTTAATAGTCTGTGCCCCTATTGGTGAACGATGATCAACACTTTCAATGGTGTTCATTGGCCTGTGCCTTCTTTGGTGGTCAGTATTTTTTCTCCTCATTGATAGTCAGAGGTATGTGCCCTGATTGGCGATTACTGGTCTATGACCCTATTGATGGTTAGTGGTCTGTGCCCTTTTTGGTAATCAATGGTCTATAACCCTATTGGTTGTCAATGCCCCAATTGGTGGTCAGTGCTCCCATTGGTGATCCGTTCTCCCATGGTGTTCATTGGCCTGTGCCTTCTTTGGTGGTCAGTATTCTTTCTCCTCACTGATGGTCAGAGGTATGTGCCCTCATAGGTGATCAATGGTCTATGACCCTATTGGTAATCAGTGGTCCATGACCCTATTGTTGTTCAGTGGTCTATGACCCTATTTTTGGTCAGTGGTCTATGACCCTACTGGTGGTCAGTGCCCCCATGGTTGGTAAGTGGTTTGTGCTCCCATTGGTGATCTGTGCTCTCATGTTGTTCAGTGGTCTGTGACCCCATTGTTGGACAGTATTTTGTTTCCAAATTGATGGTCAGTGGTCTGTTCACCCTTTGCTTGTCAGTAATCTGTGACCCCATTGGTGATTGTTAATCAGTACTCCCATTGGTGTTCAGTGGTCCGTGTCTCCATGGATGAATTGATGGTCAGTGGTCTGTTCACCCTTTGCTTGTCAGTGCTCTGTGTCCCCATTGATGATCCATGTTCCCTTTGGTGTTTAATAGTCTGTGCCCCTATAGGTGAACAATGATCAACACTTTCAATGGTGTTCGTTGGCCTGTGCCTTCTTTGGTGGTCAGTATTTTTTCTCCTCATTGATGGTCAGAGGTCTGTGCCCTGATTGGCGATTACTGGTCTATGATCCTATTGGTGGTTAGTGGTCTGTGCCCTTATTGGTGATCAATGGTCTATGACCCTATTTTTTGTCAGTGCTCCAATTGGTGGTCAGTGCTCCCATTGGTGATCTGTGCTCCCATGGTGTTCGTTGGCCTGTGCCTTCTTTGGTGGTCAGTATTCTTTCTCCTCGTTCATGGTCAGAGGTCTGTGCCCTTTATGGTGATCAGTGGTCTATGACCCTATTGGTGGTTAGTGGTCTTTACCCTTATTGGTGATCAATGGTCTATGACCCTATTGGTGGTCAGTGGTCTGTGCTTTCATTGGTGATTGGTGATCTGTGCTCCCATGGTGTTCATTGACCTGTGCTTTCTTTGGTGGTCAGTATTCTTTCTCCTCATTAATGGTCAGAGGTCTGTGCCCTTATTGGTGATCAGTGGTCTATGACCCTATTGGTGGTCAGTGGTCTGTGCTTCCATTGGGGATTGGTGGTCTGTGCTCCCATGGTGTTCATTGACCTGTGCTTTCTTTGGCGGTCAGTATTCTTTCTTCTTGTTGATGGTCAGAGGTCTGTGCCCTTATTGGTGGTCAGTGGTCTGTGCTTCCATTGGTGATTGGTGATCTGTGCTCCCATTGTGTTTGTTGGCCTGTGCCTTCTTTGGTGGTCAGTATTCTTTCTCCTTGTTTATGGTCAGAGGTCTGTGCCCTTATTGGTGATCAGTGGTCTATGACCCTATTGGTGGTTAGTGGTCTCTGCCCTTATTGGTGATCAATGGTCTATGACCCAATTGGTGGTCAGTGGTCTGTGCTTCCATTGGTGATTGGTGATCTGTGCTCCCATGGTGTTCGTTGGCCTGTGCCTTCTTTGGTGGTCAGTATTCTTTCTCCTTGTTGATGGTCAGAGGTCTGTGCCCTTATTGGTGATCAGTGGTCTATGACCCTATTAGTGGTTAGTGGTCTGTGCCCTTATTGGTGATCAATGGTCTATGACCCAATTGGTGGTCAGTGGTCTGTGCTTTCATTGGTGATTGGTGATCTGTGCTCCCATGGTGTTCATTGGTCTGTGGCCCCATTGGTGGCCAAAGTTGGTGAAGGAAAGTCTTCCAAAGGGCACACCTGTTCTGGTGACAACTGTCTAATAGAGATTTCCCCTCACATTGGAAAGAGATCTTCTCACTTAAAGAGGAACTGATAGGAGTTTTATCCTCCCCCCACTGTATCCACATGTTAAAAGGTAAAGTTTTAGCTTTAAATACATTTTAACTTTAGAATGATTTCATGCAGTGTAGGTGGTCATGGATGTGGACTCGGTGCAATCAGTTGCTATGGCAAAAGTCAAGAGGAGCTGTATAAATTGAGCCCAGACAAACTAAAATAATAAAAAATAATCAGAAAGCTAATCTATAGAAAAACATTGTTCCATTTCTGTGCCCCCAGAGTTCGGCCTCATTTTCATTTTCTGATTATATGACGGAGAATCACAATTTGCTTGAATTCATTTGACTTGGTCTGTGGACTGGCGTAGAGAGAGGACCAAGCTCCCCGCATGTTAAACGATGACTAATACATATGTGAATGGCCATGATGTGTGTTAGCAACAATCTGTCACTTCATAATTCCAATCTTTGCTGAAGCCACTTACAAGAATGACATTTCCAGGGTGACTATGTAGGATGAGGGGGGCTTTAACATGAAAACATGTGCCTGGGCAAAGTCCTCTATCAGCAGATGATAAGTGTTCTGTAATCCTTCTATATGATTCCTGGAAATACAATCATTTAAATGTCACCCTAGACTAATAATGCACTTTGCACAATAACAGACTCGGATGTTAAAGGCGAATTATACATTTTTTTTTTGTGTTCAGTAGGTTCCAATTTATACCATAAAACTGAAATATAGAGCATCTATTTACACTATATGGTCAAAATGACGTGCATGCATGACCAAGTTGTGCTAAGTCTTGCTGTCGGTCTAATTCTTGCAGCAAAGATAAGGAAACTGCCCAGTAGAATATTAAAGCTGAAATTTAATTTCACAATACTAGAAAACTCATGCCTCGTGCAGTGTAACAAAGTTATGCTGTAACTTATACCAGTGGCGGCTGGTGCTCCAATGGCCGGGGGGGGGGGCGTTAGGCGGACCACACCATACACCCCCACCGGACCACACCAGCATGCACACCTAACCCCCTCCCCCCCGGTTACTGGCTCACTCCCCCTGGGCAGGCAGCAGCAGTGGCGGCTTCCTCCTCAGTCTCCTCCATGGGTCGGGCTTCCCCCTCAGTCTCCTCCTCCTCTTTGGCCAATAGAATGGCTTCTCCTTTCGGCCAATTGGGAAACAGGTCACAGGACCCATTTCCTCCTTGGCCAGGAGGAGAATCAGTTTGGCAATAGCGAATATTCATTCGCTATTGTCACACAACTGGATGGGCTCAGGGCGCAGTGCTCTGCGCCCCGAGCCCACCCTTTTTTGAAGCCTATTAGAGCCTCTGGCTCTAATCACATGCTTCAAAAAGAAAAATAAACATTGGAATCCATGCGTCCGCCACCCTGCATGTAGATTATGGGGCCGGGCGCATGGATAGGGAAGGCGGTGCCCCTGCACCCCCCGATGGACGGGCCGCCACTGACTTATACCCAGTATTGTATTTGTGCAGCATGTTTCTCTTACTTTGAGTAGTTCTTCCACACTGCGGCCATCTCCAGCCGCTGTGTCCCTCTTCCTGTATTCCGTGTATGCTGGCTACCCAGCATGCACCGGCAATCTCGCGCATGCGCGGTGCGTTGCGATCGGCACGATAGCTTGTGGGTCGGGTTTCCATAGGAACAGAAGAAGTTGCCGCCGCTTTGCTATAGTAACCTCTTCTCCCCCTCCAGGAACCAGGAAGTAAAGAAGCACTTTTTAAAAATGGCGCCGAGCGCTACCTTTCATCACATCATACAGAATCCACATGGGGAAAACAATATAATATAATATAATTATATAAATGTAGCACTGCCCCCCTTGAGGACTGCTGAATTCTTCACCTTTCTGGGCACCTCTAGGTTACTGTTAGCAACTGCATGCAGAACTTAACACTTTACTTTCTGGCTCAGTCAATGAACAGTCTAGGGGTTTTGGTTGTTTTTGTTGTTTTATTATAAATAGGGATGGGAGAAGGGAAGAGGGGGATACTCCATAACTTGAACTATTCACAATTCTCATCTTGCCACTAGATGAATTGTATACGTATATTGAGTCTCTGAACAAAAGACTTGGTTGCACACTATCTTCAGGGTACCTAGGGCACCTAGCACCCCCTTTCACTCCACCAGCTGACACCTGTCCTCTGATTACTCTACTCCGGGGTGCAGGGCCAGATTAACGTAGGGGCTATTGGAGCTGCAGCTCCAGGCCCCTACCTTTATATAGGCCCCGGGTTGGCCATATTCACTGTTACCGCTCTTCTGTCACTTGTAAACACAGAAGTCTGGCTTCTATGCTCGCTTCCCCAGGCAGCTCCCTCAGAACCTCCCCACACAGCACGAATGCCGGACAAGGAGGGACAGTTGTCGATGCATGGATGTGTTTATGGGCTTCAGAGACAGCATCCCATGTTGAATTAGGCATGCATGGCTGCACCCTTTCTCCTCTGGGTGTCAAAATCCTCAGCACCAAGCCCATGATGCTCTTAATCCGGCCCTGCCGGGGTGGCCCCTTCCTGGTAAGGCCCTTAGACACGATCCCCTGTACTCACAATACTGTTTTTCCAGGTTCTTCTGTGTCTCAACCCCTCTAGTCAGCTCTCCTGGACCTCCGGGTTCAGCTCCTTCCTTCTGGCTCACCAGGCCGACTGCCTGTGACCAGACACCAACTGCTGCAGAAGAGGAGGCAGCCGCCACCCTCCTTCCGGGACTCTGCTCACCAGCTACAGACCCCGAGCACATGTGCTCCTGCCTCCTGGCTTTTACAGCACACCCACAATACACTGAGACAGCAGTCTGTGCCAATCACTAGGGCTGTATCAAAGCCTGTGTACCCATTGGTCAGGTTTCCTCCACTGTCCAACAGGTCTCCCTATTGGACCAGTGGGGAGACACTATCTAGACCCAATGAATCACACACTGAGCACACTTGGCAGACCTCACTCACAGATCCTGCTCTCTGTTAAGCAAAGAGCAATATAGATTTTGCCTGCTGCTCCTCTGATAGGCAGACAGAGCCAAAAATTATACTCTCTACATACCAGCTACCAAGGAGGGTGCTACATATTGCGAAAGTTTTCGGCCCCCTTGAACTTTGCGACCTTTTGCCACATTTCAGGCTTCAAACATAAAGATATAAAACTGTAATTTTTTGTGAAGAATCAACAACAAGTGGGACACAGTCATGAAGTGAAAGGAAATTTATTGGATATTTCAAACTTTTTTAACAAATAAAAAACTGAAAAATTGGGCGTGCAAAATTATTCAGCCCCCTTAAGTTAATACTTTGTAGCGCCACCTTTTGCTGCGATTACAGCTGTAAGTGGCTTGGGGTATGTCTCTATCAGTTTTGCACATCGAGAGACTGAAATTTTTGCCCATTCCTCCTTGCAAAACAGCTCGAGCTCAGTGAGGTTGGATGGAGAGCGTTTGTGAACAGCAGTTTTCAGTTCTTTCCACAGATTCTCGATTGGATTTAGGTCTGGACTTTGACTTGGCCATTCTAACACCTGGATATGTTTATTTGTGAACCATTCCATTGTAGATTTTGCTTTATGTTTTGGATCATTGTCTTGTTGGAAGACAAATCTCCGTCCCAGTCTCAGGTCTTTTGCAGACTCCATCAGGTTTTCTTCCAGAATGGTCCTGTATTTGGCTCCATCCATCTTCCCATCAATTTTAACCATCTTCCCTGTCCCTGCTGAAGAAAAGCAGGCCCAAACCATGATGCTGCCACCACCATGTTTCACAGTGGGGATGGTGTGTTCAGGGTGATGAGCTGTGTTGCTTTTACACCAAACATAACGTTTTGCATTGTTGCCAAAAAGTTTGATTTTGGTTTCATCTGAGCAGAGCCCCTTCTTCCACATGTTTGGTGTCTCCCAGGTGGCTTGTGGCAAACTTTAAACAACACTTTTTATGGATATCTTTAAGAAATGGCTTTCTTCTTGCCACTCTTCCATAAAGGGCAGATTTGTGCAGTATACGACTGATTGTTGTCCTATGGACAGAGTCTCCCACCTCAGCTGTAGATCTCTGCAGTTCATCCAGAGTGATCATGGGCCTCTTGGCTGCATCTCTGATCAGTCTTCTCCTTGTATGAGCTGAAAGTTTAGAGGGACGGCCAGGTCTTCGTAGATTTGCAGTGGTCTGATACTCCTTCCATTTCAATATTATCGCTTGCACAGTGCCCCTTGGGATGTTTAAAGCTTGGGAAATCTTTTTGTATCCAAATCCGGCTTTAAACTTCTTCACAACAGTATCTCGGACCTGCCTGGTGTGTTCCTTGTTCTTCATGATGCTCTCTGTGCTTTAAACGGACCTCTGAGACTATCACAGTGCAGGTGCATTTATACAGAGACTTGATTACACACAGGTGGATTCTATTTATCATCATTTGTCATTTAGGTCAACATTGGATCATTCAGAGATCCTCACTGAACTTCTGGAGAGAGTTTGCTGCACTGAAAGTAAAGGGGCTGAATAATTTTGCACGCCCAATGTTTCAATTAATTTTATATCTTTATGTTTGAAGCCTGAAATGTGGCAAAAGGTTGCAAAGTTCAAGGGGGCCGAATACTTTCGCAAGGCACTGTAAATTGTATTAATACAAACGGCCTAGCAGTGCCATAATACATAAACATACAAGGATGTATAATAATAACGATACAGTTGCTCAATTGGCTGGAATTGTCTGCAAGAGGCCCAAATGGGTAGAATGCTGTGGCATATGTGGACAAGGAGATCCCAACGCGTTTCAACATACAGTCTTCTTCTGGGGGTAAGAATGTCCACTGGACAAAAATCTCTACAATAGATACCTAAAAACAGTAAATGATAGAAGAACAATGAAAGCCCAAACATTGCAGCCCCTCAACGACTTACATTTATTAGTCACAATAAAACAGATATAGATATAAAGAATGGGACATCCAGCTGTGTGTCAAAGGCTCGTAGGTAGCAGCCTAAGTCCCAAATTCACTGCTCAAGGGATAAAAAGCCAGACCGGGGGCCAATGAATAATAAGGTATAAGAAAAAAAAAAAATATATATATATATATATATATATATAATTATTGACATGATAAACAGGGTAATAAATACCTTGAAAAGTACGAAAGAACCTCCCAGCATGCATGGCCTTTCCAAACAAGAATGGCAAAAAACGGTTTGGAAATAATGCGATGCTATGAGCCGACGATGCCCATTGCCTCCTGGGATTGATGACTCACCAGGGACGTAACTACAGGGGTTGCAGGGGTTACAATTGCAACCGGGCCCCATGCTTCAGGGGGCCTGTGCGTCTCCCCTGTACACCTGGATAGGAGGGGGCGGGGGTAGCATGTAGAGAAATCACTGTCCTCCTTTTTCCCCTGAAGCAGCAGGAGGAAAATGGAGGAGATTGGTTCCTCTGTATGCTGCCCCCGCCACTCCTCCTATCCAGTTCACTTGTGTTCTGCTGTCTCTGGGCCCCCTGTGTGCTCCCCTGATCCCCCCCACCCCTCCCACTGTGCTCCCTCCCCTCTCCTGCCGGCTGCTGCAGGGGATGTGTCACAATAGAGAACCAGGAAGGGGGTCGGTAAATATGTAATTTACCAGCTCCTTCCTTTTCTGAATGGACAGAGTCATAGTCAGTCACATTGTAAAAAATAAATTAAAATGATAAAAATAATACAATTAAAATACCAAAAAAAAAAACTACTGACACCAGTGGGTGAACTTCCAGGATCGCAAAGGTCACACTTGGGACCGGGCCCTGGCGTTCCATCTCCGTGGGGAGGTCCCAAGATGGCAGGAAGGGGGCCCACTGCAGAACTTGTGAAAGGGTCCCACTGTGGGACCGTAATAAAGGGCCCCACAACAAGAGCAAATGGCCCCAGGATCAGTGGGAAGAGCCCCAGGCTTGAAGTGAAGGGCCCCAGCCAGGAGTCCAGGGAGCCTTTCATGGTTTCTTGCACCGGGGCCCTGAAGGTTCTAGTTATGCCGATGCAAAGTCCGGAAATTACGTACGGCGCCGCGGCCACTGAAGTAGGAAGTCTGATTAAATAGATGCCTAAATAAGGATAGTGAACAGAAAAAAAATTTCCAATTCATTGTAAGGAGACATAGTAGTGCTGCAATGTGAAGAGTGAAAAATGTGGGTGGAACTCCGCTTTAACCACTTGCAGACCGCTCACTGAGCTGGTACTGCGGCAAAGTGGCTCCACCTACGTCGTGGATCCCGCCCCCTCTCGGCGCCGCCGGAGGCTCGCTCACACTGTATTTAGACACAGCGGGAGTCGGGCCGGGGGAGGAGAGGCGGTGATCGCCGCTGCTCTTCCCCGATCGTCGGGGAATCGAGTGAGGAAATCCGCCAACTTGTGTAAACAAAGCGGGCGGATCTCCTAAGTGACAGGCAGGGACAGATTACAGGATTCAGCATAGCTCAACCTGCGATCTGTGTCTGTGTCACTCAGTCCCCTCCCCCCACACACGTCAGTAAGCACCAGGCATACATTTAACCCCTTGATCACCAATAAAGTTAACCCCTTCGCTGCCAGTGTCATTAGTACAGTGACAGTGCATAATATTTTTAACACTGATTACTGTAGTAATGTCACTGGTCCCCCCAAAAGTGTCATAAATGTCAGTTAGGGGTCCGATCTGTCCGCCGCAATGTCCTGCAAAAAAAAATCGCAGATCACCGCCATTACTAGTAAAAAAAAATAAACAATAAAAATGACAGAAATCTTTCCCTTAGTTAGTAAACGAGATAACTTTTGCGCAAACCAATCAAAATACGCTTATTGTGATTTTTTTGACCAAAAATATGTAGCAGAAAACAAATTGCTCTAAAATGTTAAAAAATATCGATTTTTAGATTTTTTTATTGGGAATGTTATATAGCAGGATGTGAATAATATTTATTTTTTTCCAGATTTGTCGCTATTTTTTTGTTTATAGCACAAAAATATAAAAATTGCACAGGTGATAAAATACCACCAAAAGAAATCTCTGTTTGTGGGAAAAAAAAGACATCAATTTTATTTGGGTATAGCGTCGCACGACCGCGCAATTGTCAGTTAAAGTAATGCAGTGCCGAATAACAGAATATGGCCTGGTCTTTAAAGGGGGAAAATCTTCCGGTCCAGAACTGGTTAATACTGTTTTTGCTTCTGGGATTAGAAGGTTTAATTTTTCACTTTGTCAGCAACTTTTATTTATGGATTTATATCCAACCAATGTGCACTCATTGTATATTATTCCACAGCTAATTTTTGATATTTTGATGAAATCTATATATAGGTTTTATGTCACATATTGGTATGAACATATTATATATACTAAATATTTACTAGAACAGCACACCAATTTATTGATTTATTAATGCAATATACGGTATCTGACAAAAGTAAGTACACCCCTCACATTTTTGTAAATATTTTTTTCTATCTTTTCATGTGACAACACTGAAGAAATGACACTTTGCTACAATATAAAGTAGTGAGTGTACAGCTTGTATAACAGTGTAAATTTACTGTCCCCTCAAAATAACTCAACACACAGCCATTGATGTCTAAACCACTGGCAACAAAAGTGAGTACACCCCTAAGTGACAATGTCCAAATTGGGCCCAATTAGCCATTTTCCCTCCCCGGTGTCATGTGACTCGTTAGTGTTACAAGGTCTCAGGTGTGAATGGGGGGCAGGTGTGGTAAATTTGGTGTTATCGCTCTCACTCTCTCATACTGGTCACTGGAAGTTCAACATGGCACCTCATTGCAAAGAACTCTCTGAGGATCTGAAAAAAAAGAATTGTTGCTCTACATAAAGATGGCCTAGGCCAGTAATGGCAAACCTTGGCACCCCAGATGTTTTGGAACTACATTTCCCATGATTTAGTTCCAAAACATCTGGGGTGCCAAGGTTCACCATCACTGGCCTAGGCTATAAAAAGTTTGCCAAGACCCTGAAACTGAGCTGCAGCACGGTGGCCAAGACCATACAGCGGTTTAACAGGACAGGTTCCACTCAGAACAGACCTCACCATGGTCGACCAAAGAAGTTGAGTACACGCGCTCAGCATCATATCCAGAGGTTGTCTTTGGGAAATAGACGTATGAGTGCTGCCAGCATTGCTGCAGAGGTTGAAGGGGTGGGGGGGGGGGGGGTCAGCCTGTCAGTGCTCAGACCATACGCTGCACACTGCATCAAATTGGTCTGCATGGCTGTCATCCCAGAAGGAAGTCTCTTCTAACAAACAGACAAAGGACATGGATTACTGGAACCATCTCCTGTGCTCTGATGAGACCAAGATAAACTTATGTGGTTCAGATGGTGTCAGGCGTGTGTGGAGGCAACCAGGTGAGGAGTACAAAGACAAGTGTGTCTTCCTACAGTCAACAATGTACGCTGTTATACGGCGGCAGGTTCCCGCGAAGTTCCTGCCAGTGGGGAAGCCAAGGCGCAGGACCAGTAAATCCTCCCTGTGAAGAGAGAACAGCGGTCGGCTGTTGTAAACACAGAATACCGTTGTTTTCTCTGGAATGATCACAGAGCGCCTCTGATCCTCCGATTTAGGATCACAGGTCTCTTTGTTGATTCCACAAGTCCCTCCCCCATACAATTAGCAAACCCCACCCTAGGTTCACATTTAACCCTTTGATCACCCCTGGTGTTAACCCCTTCCCTGCCAGTGTCATTATTACAGTAACAGTGCATATTTTTAGCACTGATTACTGCAGTAATGTCACTGCTCCCCCCCAAAAAATGTGTCAAAAATGTCAGTCAGGGGTCCGATCTGTCCACCGCAATGCTGCAGTGCAGCTAAAAATTGCTGATCGCCGCCATTACTAGTAAAAAAAAATAATAATAATAATAAAAATGACATAAATCTTTCCCCTAGTTTGTAGATATGATAACTTTTGCGCAAACCAATCAATATACACTTATTGCGATTTTTGTTACCAAAAATATGCAGCAGAAAACAAATTGGCCTAAAATGTTAAAAAATTTAGATCTTTAAATTTTTTTTTTGGGAATGTTATATAGCAGGATGTGAAAAATATTGTTTTTTTTTTTTTTTCAGAATTGTCGCTCTTTTTTTGTTTATAGCGCAAAAAATAAAAATCGCAGAGGTGATCAAATACCACCAAAATAAAGCTCTATTTGTGGGAAAAATAAGGACATCAATTTAATTTGGGTACAGCATCGCACGACCGCGCAATTGTCCGTTAAAGTAATGCAGTGCCGAATCGCAAAATAGGGCCTGGTCAGGAAGGTGGTAAAATCTTTCGGTCTTAAAGCGGAGTTCCAGCCTGAAAAAAAAAAATTTAGATAAAAATCCCCCCGGGACAGTCAGGGCTCGTGCATGTCAGCAATGATAGCCTCTGAACTGACCCCGGGTTCACTTACCTTTTAGAAGAAATACCTACCTTGAAAATTTCTTGTCCAGCGCTGCCATCTCAGGTGTGGGCAGCTGAAGCCAGGGTGTCCTATTCGGCGTCCTCTTCATTCCCAGTCCCAGAATGCCCTGCACCGGCCCCGCTCGTCACTTCCGGGGCAGGTGCTTCATCCCTGCACAGCTTCTGGGCATGCCAAGAAGCTGTTTAGCAGGGAATGACGCGCCTGCGCCGGAAGTGACGAGCGCGGCCGGTGCAGGCGCATTGATTCCTGGGGTCGATGACGTTCAGCTCCCAGGAATCAATGCAAGAAGGAAGTGACGGCGCGGGCCGCGGCCACAGAGGGAGGAAGAGGAAGGAAGGTAAGTATATTTTCTTTAAAAACAAGGCAAGTGAATAAAAAAAAAAAAAAATATTTATCCAATTGTATTACATGTAATTTTGAGCAATCGGACAGTGAAAAAAAAATTTCAGGGTGGAACTCCGCTTTAAAGTGGTTAAAGTAACGCAGTGTTGAATCGCAAAAAATGGCCTGGTCATTAAGGGGGAAAACCTTCCGGTCCAGAACTGGTTAAGCTTCTATGAGATTTTAGTGATCGGGTTTCCATCTGGCCGGTTTAGGAATATCCTAGAAATGTAATTTAAGTATTGATGGCCCCAAATAAAAAGATTTTATAGTTGACGTTTATCACTTGTTATCCTCCTCATTTTACCGCCATCCGGAAGACATCTATGGACCGGATGCGGGGAAAGGGTTAAACGTCGCTTTATTACTTCATCAACCGCTTTATTTAATAAAGGAAGTATTGACCTTTTTTGTTTTCTCAGCAAAGTTGATTAGATAAATACTTAATGAGTTTTAATTAGGATTGTAAAGATAAATTGGTGGCAGATGCAGCATTATGGGAACTCTAATATAATTAAAACATGTTCCGAGATTATCGAACGTAAATGTTATGCTTAAAGCTGAAGTTTAATCAGCTCATATTTTCCTCTTTTCCCCCCTCATCAACATGTTAATGATATTTTGAAATAAAATCTTTCCGTTTCATTACATGCCTTATTCTAGACCCAATGATGTCATCACTGGGTCTCTGTGCTTCTCTATGCAATGCTGGTAGGCTGGTGGGAGGGGCTTCCTGACCACATCACATCACCCTCCCTCAGTACTTCTCTCAAGAGCCCTAAGTTCTGATGCACGCAGTGGGCGGGCACTTGGGAGGAGCTATGCAAATACCAAAATTGATGCACGTGGGTGCACGTGCCTGGGCCTCCGGTGTTCGGTGGACTAGGCCTAGAAACAGAAGGTGAGGCCCCTCATAAGTATGTAAGCATCTGATTCCTGACATGGCCCAAGGGCCAAATTGAGTGTAGAACTAAGAGTGTAATGAGCTCGAGGGATGCAAAAAGCAAAGTGAACAGGCTCTTGGGAGGAGCTATGCAAATACCAAAATTGATGCACGCGGGTGCAAGTGCCTGGGCCTCCGGTGTTCGGTGGACTAGGCCTAGAAACAGAAAGAGGTATGTACGCATCAGATTCCTGACATGGCCCAAGGGCCAAGTTAAGTGTAGAACTAAGTGTGTAATGAGCTCGAGGGATGCAAATATCAAAGTGAAAAAGATGGGACTTCAATGGATGCCAAGCAGGAAATCACATGAGATTATAATATATTGTGACACACAAATATAAAAATTACAAAATCTTTTATTATGTAACAACAATAATAAAAAGAAGGGGATTGAAGATGCCCCACATTTTACCATAAAAACTGTAGCACTGAGGCAGTGGCGGCTGGTGCTCCATGGGTCGGGGCGGGGCGGCAGACGGACCCCCCCCCCCTCCCCCCCGACCACACCAGCTCCAGCCTGCACACCTAACCCCCCCCCCCCAGGACACCAGCTCACTTACCCTGGGCAGGCGGCGGTGGTGGCAGAGGCTTCACCCTCAGTCTCCTCAGTGGGCTTCCCCAGCGTCTCTTCCCTCCTCCTCCTCCTCCTTGGCCAATAGCATTGCTTCTCCTTTCGGCCAATCGGGAAACGGGTCTCAGGACCCGCTTCCTGATTGGCCAGGAGAATCAGTGTGGCAATAGCGAACATCCATTCGCTATTGTCACACAACTGGGTGGGCTCAGGGGGCAGTGCTCTGCGCCCCAGGCCCACCCTTTTTTGAAGCCTATTATAGCCTCTGGCTCTAATCATGTGCTTCAAAAAAAACCCCATTGGAATCTATGCGTCCGGTGCCCTGCATGTAGATTAGGGGGCCGGACGCATGGATGGGGGGGCGGCGCCCCTGCTCCCCCAATGGACGGGCTGCCACTGCCGTGAGGACTGCCAGATTTCACACTTTCCGGTCCCCCCTGAGTTACCAACATACAAAATGACAGTTTCAAGTCCTTACTTTCTCCTTCCTTGGCTTGTCCAATAATCAGTCCAGGGGTATTTTAGTTGTTTTGTATTTATAAATTAGGGATAGGAGAAGGGAATAGTGGGATACTCCAGATTAACTATTCACAAGTGGTTGAGGACTCCTATCTTCAGGTACAGCCAGGCTGTTCATTCACCCTACCACTATGGGTGAACTTGGGAATTAAGTCTCTTTTCCTAAGACGACTTGGTGGACTAACAATTATATTCAGGACACTCTCACTAGCATCCTCTTTCTCTTCACTGCTGACACCTGTCCACTGACTACCTTTCACATGGGGTGCCCCCCCCCAACAGGTCAGGCCCCTTGACACTAGTCCCTGTACTCACGATAGTGTGATCCCAGAGTCTCCAGTGTCTCCCCTCAGTCAGCTCTCCTGGACCTCTGGGTTCAGCTCCTCTAATCCATTCCTCTGGCCCTCAGGACGACCTCCTGATGCCATGTGCCACTGCTACAGAGGAGGAGGCAGCCGCCCCCCCCTCTCTCCGGGACTCTGCTCTCCAGCACATGTTCTCCTGGCTTTTATACAGTATCCCACAATGCATGGAGGGGACCTTCCCCCTGATAATCACCAGGACTGTATCAAAGCCCATGCACCCATTCATCAGGTTTCCTCCCACTGTCCAACATGCCTAGACACAATTAATCACACACTGAGCACAATGAGCAGACCTCACTAACAGATCCTGCTCTCTGGTATGCAGAGAACAATATAGATTTACCTGCAGCCCCTCTGGTAAGCAGACAGAGCTCAAAACTATACTTTCTCACTAGCACACACCTAGGAGGGTGCTACAAAAACAGAACTCTATTATAACAAAATAGTGCCCCCCAGGGGGAAAATTAATGTATTGATGAGTTTCACAGAGACCACTTCCTCAGGACACAGGCATCATCAATATGGCAGCCTCAGTTAGATTCATCCAGTCCATTTCTCCAACATGTTTCACCCCATGAATGAGTAATGGAAAAATAAAGTCCATAAAAGTCCATAAATTGGTAAAATCTCAGTTTTCAGACTGGGCTCCTTATGGATGTATGCTTACCAGAAAAGGTAAATGTAAATGCAGGTTCTCTATAGTGAATCTTGTCCCCTTGATGGAAGACCGGAACCAGTAAGCTCGTGGTGATTCAGTGGTCGTTGAATCATAAAATTAAATATAAAAAGCGCAATAGCGTAAAACCCAACATAAATGATTTTAAGTGACTTAAACACCAATGTGATCATCCAATGGTTGGCTCAAAAAATGATGTTGTGTTGATATAACCACCACCAATGTGAATGCTCACAAACCAATAGTTGAAGAAAATGAATTAAAGAAAAAGAAAATAATCCCATGCAATAGGACACCTAAAGGTACCCCTTACCAGAGTGAATAAGGGCAATCACATAAATCAATAAAGAGTGAGTGCTATCCTTCACCAGCTGAAATCGCCTCTTACCATGCGAAGGAAGTAAAAACGCCAAAGTGAATGGGAGTAATCACATAAAACACTCTAGCTTCCGTGCTGAACCTTCACCAGCTGAAATCGCCTCTTACCATATATAAATAATAAACAAGCCAAAGTGTAATAGGGCAATCACGTGTATCACTTAGGAACCAGTGCTAGCCTTCACCAGTAGAAATCGCCTCTTACCACATGTAGATAATAAAAACGCCTGTAGATAAATCAGACTTCATGGATAGAGACACTTGACATGAAGCAAGTTCTAGCCCGGATGACTCCAAAAGATAGCCAAGGTATTCACCACCATAAAAAGAGAACAGCTTCCATAGTGTAAAACCGCTTTAAAATTTATTATAAGTAAATGAATAACACTCACAATATGTCAGGAAGTACAGAGCATTGATGGTTAGCCGCCGGCCGGACGACTCCGCTTGTCCGCACTTCCTTGTCGCAGTCAGATGACGTCAGTACGCCGTGTCCTTACGATGTTTCGTCACAGATGACGTTTTCAAAAAAGAGGACTGGCATCACCAGACTGAAGAGGATCAGCATCACTGGACTGATAAGGACTGGAATCATAGGACTGAAGAGGACCGGCATCACATGACTTAAGAGGACCAGCATCACTGGACTGAAGAGGACCGGCATCACTGGACTGAAGTGGATCAGCATCACAGGACTGCAGAGGACCGGCATCACAGGACTGAAGAGGAGCAGCATCAATGGACTGAAGAGGACCGGCATCACAGGACTAAAGAGGAGCGGCATCTAAGAACTGAAGAGGACCGGCATCACTGGACTGAAGAGGACCTGCATCACTGGACTGAAGAGGACCGGCATCACCAGACTGAAGAGGATCGGAATCACTGGACTGATAAGGACCAGAATCATAGGACTGAAGAGGACTGGCATCACATGACTTAAGAGGACTGGCATCACTGGACTGAAGAGGACCAGCATCACATGACTGAAGAGGACCGGCATCACTGAACTGAAGAGGACCAGCATCACAGGACTGAAGAGGACCGGCATCACATGACTGAAGAGGACCGGCATCACTGAACTGAAGAGGACCAGCATCACAGGACTGAAGAGGACCGGCATCACAGGACTGAAGAGGACCGGCATCTAAGAACTGAAGAGGAGCGACATCAATGGACTGAAGAGGACCGGCATCACTGGACTGAAGAGGACCTGCATCACTGGACTGAAGAGGACCGGCATCACCAGACTGAAGAGGATCGGCATCACTGGACTGATAAGGACCAGAATCATAGGACTGAAGAGGACTGGCATCACATGACTTAAGAGGACTGGCATCACTGGACTGAAGAGGACCAGCATCACATGACTGAAGAGGACCGGCATCACATGACTGAAGAGGACCGGCATCACTGAACTGAAGAGGACCAGCATCACAGGACTGAAGAGGACCGGCATCACATGACTGAAGAGGACTGGCATCCAAAGTTCCCCAGGTAATGTGTTGAGCCCAGGTAATGTGAACGGCGTGGTAGGGACGGCGAGGCAGCAGCAAAGAAGTCATGAACACATCATTGCAAACATCTTTAATACAAATGTAACAATGTTACAGATAACCCTGAACTCGGAGCCCTGAGCCCCCGCTGCGGGCATTGCTCCTCCATTATCCAATCTCACCGAGTAATAAGGAAGGAACGTTCGTCCAGCGCAGAGTTCACCTCATATCCTGAGACGTCCTCTCCTCCCAGCAAGACTTCACTCTGTTTCCATAGCGATACAAAAATTTCACTTATGCAAAACAAGCAAAGAAATGTCTTCTGGAAGATTTACAAACTGATACAAATCGCTGTAAACAAAGACACAAAATGTATTCCCATCAGATGAAACGCCGGGAAAAAAAACAAAGTTAACATTTGATTTGTTTACTCGGAGCGCTCAGGAAACCGCAACATTAAAAGAGCGACTCCAAGACGCAGGTGAATGCGAGGCCAGGAAACGCTCCTTTGTAGTTCCCCGTAGTGTGCGTTAGAACCCCTGTCTGGGTTTTTATGCTGGACCTGATGGGGGGATTTTTCTCACTTCTTGTTCTGGTGACACCTAATGTTTAATTCACAAAAAGAAGCAATGAAATGTTATCAAAAATGACTTTTCCTATTCAATCCGCAGCCGCTGGCCTTTTCTGTAAAATTCAATGCAATATGGCCGCCTGGAGGTGTTTTGTAGAGCGTTGGTGTACGGAACGCCCCCCAGGAATGTCATTTCCTGCTCTGGTGATTGGTTAGATGTCTGGGCTAAGATACAAGTCAGATTTTGGCATCCTTTGCAATAGGAATTTCAGTTTTAGTGAGTGTTAAACACTTCTAAAGGGATGCAGACCCTGCAACTTTCCCAATCGAAAAACACCCAATTTTCACCAAAGTTTTAAAAAGAAAAAAAGTCTGATTGTAAATTACTATTATTTATTTACAATTTATTTCAGTACAGAGAGCAATGTCTTTCTCTAAAGTCCCCTTACACTAACCCTCCCTGTAACTCAAATCTTAACCTGTTCTCCAATCCTTCCCTGTAAACCCAACACTAACCCTCCCTGTAGCCCCAACACTAACCCTACCTGTAACTCTGACACTAACCCTCCCTGTAACCCCAACACTAACCCTCCCTCTAACCCCAAATATATCCGTTCCTGTAACCCCAACACTAACCCTCCCTGTAACCCCAACGCTAACCCTCCCTGTAACCCTAACACTAATCTTCCCTGTAACCCCAACACTAACCCTCCCTGTAACCCCAACACTAACCCTCCATGTAACCCTAACACTACCCCTCCCTTTAACCCTAAAACTACCCCTCCCTTTAACCCTAACACTACCCCTCCCTGTAACCCCACCAATAACCCTCCCTGTAACCCCAACACTAACCCTCCCTGTAACCCCAACACTAACCCTCCCTGTAACCCTAACACTACCCCTCCCTGTAACCCCAACACTACCCCTCCCTATAACCCCAACACTAACCCTCCCTGTAACCCTAACACTAACCCTCCATGTAACCCCAACACTAACACTCCCTGTAACCCTAACACTAACCCTCCCTGTAACCCCAACACTAACCCTCCCTGTAACCCTAAAACTAACCCTCCCTGTAACCCCGACACTAACCTTCCCTGTAACCCCGACACTAACCCTCCCTGTAACCCCAACACTAATCTTCCCTGTAACCCTGACACTAACCCTCCCTGTAACCCCAACACTAATCTTCCCTGTAACCCCGACACTTACCCTCCCTGTAACCCTAACACTTACCCTCCCTGTAACCCCAACACTTATCTTCCCTATAACCCCGACACTAACCCTCCCTGTAACCCCAACACTAACCCTCCACGTAACCCCAACACTAATCCTCCCTGTAACCCTAACACAAACCCTCCCTTTAACCCCAACACTACCCCTCCCTGTAACCCTAACACTATCCCTCCCTGTACCCCCAACACTAATCCTCTCTGTAACCCCAACACTACCCCTCCCTGTAATCCCAACACCAACCCTCCCTTAAACCCTAACACTAACCCTCCCTGTAATTCCAACACTAATCCTCCCTGTAACCCAAACACTAACCCTCCCAGTAACCCCAACACTAACCCTCCCTGTAATTCCAACACTAACACTCCCTGTAACCCCAACACTAATCCTCCCTGTAACCCCAACACTAATCCTACCTGTAATTCCAACACTAATCCTCCCGGTAACCCCAACACTAATCCTCCCGGTAACCCCAACACTAACCCTCCCTGTAACCCCAACACTAATCCTCCCGGTAACCCCAACACTAATCCTCCCTGTAACCCCAACACTAATCATCCCTGTAATTCCAACACTAACCCTCCCTGTAACCCCAAATATATCCGTTCCTGTAACCCCCAACACTAACCCTCCCTGTAACCCCAACACTAACCCTCCCTGTAACCCCAACACTAATCCTCCCTGTAACCTCAACACTAATCCTCCCGGTAACCCCAACACTAATCCTCCCGGTAACCCCAACACTAATCCTCCCAGTAACCCCAACACTAATCACCCCTGTAATTCCAACACTACCCCTCCCTGTAACTCTAGCAGAAACCAAATGCAGTAAGTATAAGTGGAGTGCCCCTTTAAGATTTCCTAGCGGGTTCTAGAATCCTCCTGAAGGGCTCCGGGACGACGTTCCACTTCGGCTCTTCATTTATTTCCATCACATTCAGATATTTTAATTTATCACCTGAATAAGCGAGTAACAAACAGAGGGGAGAAAATGCGGGATTAATTTTCATGCGATTTATTTTGCTGTTTTACAAGAGAAAGCGTTGAACGGGAGGCAGGCATTGTCGCTGAACTCCCAGAATGCCGCGGCTTGGCTTCAATACACAAAGGATGGAGATATTCTAATTAACATTAGAGACTTAATTCCTCTTTTATATGCCTGCCGGGGTGTCAGAGCCTCCGTGAGCCGCCGGAGGACAGCAAATTATTCCTTAATATTAAACAGAAATACAGAGAAAGGACGAGGAATACGGTTATATTTCAAGCTGCTTGGATATAACCTTAAAGGGGAAATGCGAAGGCTGTGAGAAGTGCTGACCTCCTTCTGGAAATACTGTTTGCCTGGTCCTCGCCATCTTTACTGCTTTAAGATGATGACCTGGAACAAGCAGATAGTGTGAAAAGTCAATAGCTCAAGGGGGGTGTTTTTAGTATGGCACCCAGGGCCGGTGCAAGAGTTTTTCTCTACACAGGCAAAGATTAGAGGGGGGTGATGACAGATGGGGAGCGGTGTGACAGGTGGGGGGCAGTGTTTTAGGTGGAAGGCAGTGTGACAGGAGGAGGGCAGTGTGGCAGGTGGGGGGCAGTGTGACAGGTGGGGGCAGTGGGACAGGTGGGGGGCAGTGTGACAGGAGGAGGGCAGTATGACAGGTGGGGGGCAGTGTGACAGGTGGGGGGCAGTGTGACAGGAGGGGGGCAGTGTGACAGGTGGGGAGTGGTGTGACAGGTGGGGAACGGTGTGACAAGTGGGGGGCAGTGTGACAGGTGGGGAGCGGTGTGACAGGTGGGGGGTGAGGTGGGCAGTGTGACAGGTGAGGTGGGCAGTGTGAAAAGAGGAGGACACTGTGACAGGTGGGGGCAATGTGACAGGTGAAGTGGGCAGTGCGACAGGTGAGGTGGGCAGTGTGATAGGTGGGAGGCAGAGTGACAGGGGGAGGGCAGTGTGACAGGTGGGGGGCAGTGTGACAGGTGAGGAGTGGTGTGACAGGTGGGGGGTGAGGTGGGCAGTGTGAAAGGTGAGGTGGGCAGTGTGACAGGTGAGGTGGGCAGTGTGACAGGTGTGGGGGGGCAGTGTGACAGGTGAGGTGGGCAATGTGATAGGTGGGGGCAGTGTGACAGGTGGGGGGCAGTGTGACAGGAGGAGGGCAGTGTGACAGGTGGGGGGCAGTGTGACAGGTGGGGGGCAGTGTGACAGGAGGAGGGCAGTGTGACAGGTGGGGGGCAGTGTGACAGGAGGGGGGCAGTGTGACCATTTGGGAGTGGTGTGACAGGTGGGGAGCGGTGTGACAAGTGGGGGGGCAGTGTGACAGGTGGGGAGCGGTGTGACAGGTGGGGGGTGAGGTGGGCAGTGTGACAGGTGAGGTGGGCAGTGTGACAGGAGGAGGACAATGTGACAGGTGGGGGCAATGTGACAGGTGAAGTGGGCAGTGCGACAGGTGAGGTGGGCAGTGTGATAGGTGGGAGGCAGTGTGACAGGAGGAGGGCAGTGTGACAGGTGGGGGGCAGTGTGACAGGTGAGGAGTGGTGTGACAGGTGGGGGGTGAGGTGGGCAGTGTGAAAGGTGAGGTGGGCAGTGTGACAGGTGAGGTGGGCAGTGTGAGAGGTGTGGGGGGGGGCAGTGTGACAGGTGAGGTGGGCAGTGTGACAGGTGTGGGGGGGCAGTGTGACAGGTGAGGTGGGCAGTGTGACAGGTGAGGTGGACAGTGTGACAGGTGAGATGAGCAGTGTGACAGCTGAGGTGGACAGTGTGACAGGTGAGGTGGTCAGTGTGACAGGTGAGGTGGACAGTGTGGCAGATGTGGTGGGCAGTGTGACATGTGAGGTGGACAGTGTGACAGGTGAGGTGGGCAGTGTGCCATGGGGTCACCCTTCGGGGCAGTCCCAGTAAGTACTTGGGTGGACCTTGCTTCGACAGGTAGCCTGAAGAGTGGATTCCAACTGACTTCTGCTGGGTGGACCATAAATACCCTAGTCCCCATCTGGTGCCTTGGGTCCTTGGAGGTAGACCGTGTTTATACCCTGTGAACTATTTTTGTGTGCTCACTTTTTTATTGCAGCTTTTGTTTAGTTTCCCAGGTGCGCACTACACAAGGAGCTTAAAAAAAAGTCTGAATAGGGTTCTACTGTTCACACACAGGAACCAGCTGGGTGGAGGTAAATGGTGGAATTGGCTGGACCACAACTAGGTAAGTATGCAGCTGAAGAGGTGGGGGTTTGGTTTAGATAAGCTCAGCACACGTGAGGTGCAAAAAAAGGGTTATGAAGTTTTCAGAAAATGTTCTTCGAATGTTCCCTACCCCTTCAATACAGCACAAGGCTCCAATGAAACCTTACGTGTGATCATATGTGTGCGCCATGTGGTGTGCTTCATTTCTGTGGCCAGGCAGTCACTAACAGAGAAGGTCACCACTGAACTGAAGGGTTGGTGATACTTTAGCCAGCTATGGAGCTGGGTTGGTTTGAATGAGCCCCTTACTTCCTCTATGTCAGTGGTCTTTAAACTGAGGCCCATGGGCAGGATGCAGCCCTTTGCTTGCTTTTATTTGTCCCTCCCCCCCACTGATACCAATGCAGGGGCACAATTCTTCCTACTAATACCAATGATGGGTCACATTTTCAACCAATGACACCAACTATGGGGCGCAATGACACCAATGATGGGGCACTGTTCCTCCCAATGAAACCAACAATGGGGCCCAATGACACCAATGATAGGACACAATTCTTCACAATGAATCCATCAATGGGGCCCAATGACACCAAAGATGGGGCACAATTCTTCACAATGAATCAATCAATGGGGCCCAATGACACCAACGATGGGGTACAATTCTTCACAATGAAACCAACAATGGGGAGCAATGACACCAATGATGGGGCACAATTCTTCACAATGAATCCATCAATGGGGAGCAATGACACCAATGATGGGGCACAATTCTTCACAATGAATCCATCAATGGGGAGCAATGACACCAATGATGGGGCACAATTCTTCACAATGAATCCATCGATGGGGCCCAATGACACCAACGATGGGGTACAATTCTTCACAATGAAACCATCAATGGGACCCAATGACACCAATGATGGCGCACAATTCTTCACAATGAATCCATCAATGGGGAGCAATGACACCAATGATGGGGCACAATTCTTCACAATGAATCCATCAATGGGGAGCAATGACACCAATGATGGGGCACAATTCTTCACAATGAATCCATCGATGGGGCCCAATGACACCAACGATGGGGTACAATTCTTCACAATGAAACCATCAATGGGACCCAATGACACCAAAGATGGGGCACAATTCTTCACAATGAAACTATCAATGAGGAGCAATGACACCAATGATGAGGCACAATTCTTCACAATGAATCAATCGATGGGGCCCAATGACACCAAAGATGGGGCACAATTCTTCACAATGAATCCATCAATGAGACCCAATGACACCAATGATGGGGCACAATTCTTCACAATGAAACTATCAATGGGGCCCAATGACACCAATGAAGGGGCACAATTCCTCCCACTGACAAACCAATGATGAGGCACAATTACTCCATTGAAACAAACAACAGGACATTATTTTTTCCCCACTGATGTTGGGACCTTTTCTACTCCCAATGACTACGGCCCAGCCCCCCTAAAGTTTGAAGGACAGTAAACTGGCCCTTTGTTCAGAAATTTTGGAGGCCCCTGTTCTACGTCTTGGATGCTCAAACATGGAGCTCTCCTAGCCTTAACTCCTGACTTTGTTTTCTGTCTTCTTGGGATCCTTGGATGTCCCTGTTTGTTTCATCTCATCTTGTTATATACTACAAATAAATATAAAATCCAGCAGAGATGGTGTGCAAGCCTTCTCAGTTGTTGGGGGGCTGTTATAGCTGCAAATTAGGGTAACAACTCCATATTAATAGCCTTTATTTTGGAATAGGATGACCAACAAGCTTATATACTGTAGATATGATGGTCAGACGTCCACCAATATTTGACCATATAGTGTGACAGCACTAGACCACTGTGTTAGAAGAGGGCAGGGCTTTTTTTCAGCGGGAACGCGGGGGAACGCAGTTCCGGCACCTCCCGAACTGAATGTATGTAATGGCAAGGGGTGCTGGAGGATCTATTGATGCTGGAGGGGATCTATTATTGCTGGGGAGGTCTATTGTTGCTGGTAGGGGGGGGGGGCTATTGTTGCTGAGGTTGGTTTTATGTTGCAGAGGGTCAATCGCTGCTGGGAGGGATCTACTGTTGAGGGAGAGATCTGATGTTGCAGGCTGCTGAATGGTCTATTGATGCTGGCTGTTGGGAGTCCATTGTTGCTGGGGTGGATCTTTTGACACTGGGGTGTCCAAGGTTGCTAGATCGATTTTACTGCCTTTCTTGTTATCATTAACAAATTCCATACAAAATACTTAGCACCACAAAATGATACTTGGTTCTGTATTCTCTAAAAGGGGCAGTGCAGGGAGGTGGGTAGAGGGCAGAACCAAGGGATGGTGCTCGGAGGTGGGTAGGGGGGTGGAGTCAAAGGGTGACTCAGAAGGGAGGAGTTCCTGCACCTATTCTCTGAGAAAAAAAGCCCTGGAAGTGGGTAACAGGGTTCTCAAAGTTGCAGGCTGGGGGGGGGGGGGGGTTCTGGAACATCGTGTCCAAGCGGAACTAGGTATCCAGTTTACTCTGGGTTTTGTAATTACAGGCGGTCCCCGGGTTACAAACATCTGACTTACAAACGACTCCTACTTACGAACGGAGATTGACAACAGGAAGTGAGGAGAAATCTCCCCCTAGGAAGGGAAATTCACTCCTGGAAGAGTTCTTATGGGAAAAAGTTGTCTCCACTGATGCTTTATCACCAATCCTTGTTTCCACAACAACCCAAAATTTTCTAAATCCAGTTGTGATAGGGACAGAAAGTGAGGTGAAATCTTCTGAACAGGGGTAGAGACAGCCAAACAAATGATACGGGGGTGTTAACCCTTCCCTAGGCTATCTAAAAAACCTTAAAAATTATACTTTTGGCTGGAGCTAAACTTAAAAGATTTACCTGTTCCGACTTACAAACAAATTCAACTTAAGAAAAAACCTACAGTCCCTATTTTGTTTGTAACCCAGGAACAGCTGTACTGGATTGGGCCTCCAAGTCCAGAGACTTTGAAGAGCTTTGGGAGGGAAGAAGCCTTTACACCTGTGTCTGGGTCTTGCCAGAGACTAGTAGGCTGAGGGTGCAGGCAGGAACAGCCCTTATAGTCCCTGTGCTTGGACTCCTATGTGGAGGAGGACACTTCCCCGTGCTTGGACCTATAATGCGTTTCGGGAAACAAGCTCCCTTCCTCCCTTCTTTTGGTGGTTTTTAATCACCGCTGGGCCCCACACTCCTCAGGAGTCTTGGAGGATGAAAGGGGGCTGCCACAGCTGTGCATGTTGGCACAGTCCGGGTAGAGTCAGTGAGGGAACAGACAGCCTAAGCCTGAGGGACAGAGCTGTGAGAGCTGAGAGCAAAGGTTGCACAGGAGCAAGTTGTGAGTTGGTCTGTTGGACTCTACAAGAGAGAGTCAGGAGGCTTAAAGTTGTTTTCCTTGTATTGAAAGGGATGGTGGCAACCTCTGGGTGGGCAACTGTTTTTAAACCTTTATTTTCTTATGTTATAAAAAAAAAGTGGGTCAACAAGCTCTAAACATTTTTTTTTGGCTGGAGTGAACTCGCTGAAAAGTCATACACCGTTGAGTTAACTTCTTCCAGATGTTTGAAAATGGGGTTTGGTGCCTCAGGTCAAAAATGGGACTTTTAGGGCTGATATATACATTTTTCCCTCCGTTCCCCTCATCTTTTCACCTCTTCTCTTCATATCCCTACTTTCCCCACCCCTTCCCCACCTTCCCTTCTCTCCACCCTTCCTCTTCCCTCCTCTCCTATCTCCTCGACTTTTCTCCTCTCCTCTCTACACCCCTCCTCCTCCCTTCTCTGTTTCCCTCCCCCACCTACCCTTCTCTTTTTCCCTCCGTTCCCCTCATCTTTTCACTTCTTCTCTTCATATCCCTTCTTTCCCCACCCCTTCCCCACCTTCCCTTCTCTCCACCCTTCCTCTTCCCTCCTCTCCTATCTCCTCGACTTTTCTCCTCTCCTCTCTACATCCCTCCTCCTCCCTTCTCTGTTTCCCTCCCCCACCTACCCTTCTCTTTTTCCCTCCGTTCCCCTCATTTTTTCACCTCTTCTCTTCATATGCCCCCTTTTCCCCACCACTTCCTCTATTAATTTCTCTACTCTTCTCCCCTCGTCCACCATTCCACTGTCTTCCTCCCATCACTATCCATCTCCTCTTCCCACCTGTGTTCTCCCCTCGGCTCCTCTTTTCCCTTCCCCAACCTTTCTCTCCCCTCCACTCTCTCCAGCTCTCTTCCCTTTACTCTCATCTATTCTCCTCTTCCCTCCTCTCATCTCTCCTCTGTTACTCGTATATCTTATGTACACGTGACACGACTTTATCTTGATAAAGTCAAGTATACAGTGACGAAACGTGTCGGGCGGAGCCTGTGACGTCATCACATGTGATCAGGAAGCAGACAGACAGCCACTGTGGAACACAGGGCTGAGGATCTGCAAATGCTTTAGTGACCTAAAAGGGAGCTTATACCCCAATTGTATTCAGCGAGCCACCTGTGTGCACCAGAGATAGTGCACCTGCAAATTTGAATAAAACCTTAAATTTTGAATACAAGACAATATTTTTATACAGATAAACACTATGTCAGTTTTCTCCTTGTAGGAGGGATGTAGGAGAGATGCCATACAAGGGAACAGTAACCCACGAACCAACAGGGAAGTTGCCGACCGCTGGATTGATACTCTTAAGGGGAGGGCGCATTTGGACCCCTGACAGGGTCTCCCCGGGAGGTGAGTGCATAGTGTGACCAGGGGAGGGCACTAGTGATTTGCATAGCAGCACACGAATATCATGGGATCTTTTACTATTGGATGTATAGGCACTTGCACAGTGCGTATAGACGTGTACTAAATAAATGGACTAGATGGTTTATTGTTTGATATTTATTATCATTATTCTTCATTAAATGGTTACTATGGAAACTTTGGTTGTTTAATTGTTTTGTAAGCAGATTTTATTCTTTTGATTTACACAATGAGACTTCTTCTGGGGTAATTGTCTATATTTTCACTTATTCTCTTATATGTGAGGATTTAGTTGATTGGAATATTTGTGTTATTATTACAGAGCATCCGGAAATTATTCACAGAGCTTCACTTTTCCCACATTTTGTTATGTTACAGCCTTATTCCAAAATGGATTAAATTCATTATTTTCCTCAAAATTCTACAAACAATCCCCCCATAATGACATCGTGAGAGAAGTTTGTTTGAAATCTTTGTAAATGTATGAAAAATAAAAATGGAAAAAATCCCATGTACATAAGTATTCACACCCTTTGCCCTGACACTCAAAATTGAGCTCAGGTGCATCCTGCTTCCACTGATCATCCTTGAGATGTTTCTACAAC
Source organism: Pelophylax lessonae (assembly GCF_965119305.1). Classification (NCBI taxonomy): domain Eukaryota; kingdom Metazoa; phylum Chordata; class Amphibia; order Anura; family Ranidae; genus Pelophylax; species Pelophylax lessonae. The sequence continues at coordinate 5,006,435 of NC_138772.1, forward strand.
ATGATTAGAGTCCACCTGTGGTAAATTCAGTTGAATGGACATGATTTGGAAAGGCACTCACCTGTCTATATAAGGTCCCACAGGTAACAGTGCATGTCAGAGCACAAACCAAGCCATGAAGTCCAAGAAATTGTCTGTAGACCTCGGAGACAGGATTGTATGGAGGCACAGATCGGGGGAAGGGTACAGAAACATTTCTGCAGCATTGAAGGTCCCAATGAGCACAGTGGCCTCCATCATCCATAAATGGAAGAAGTTTGGAATCACCAGGACTCTTCCTAGAGCGGGCTGCCCGGCCAAACTGAGCGATCAGGGAGAAGGGCCTTAGTCAAGGAGGTGACCAAGAACCCGATGGTCACTCTGACAGAGCTCCATTGTTTCTCTGTGGAGAGAGGAGAACCTTCCAGAAGAAAAACCATCTCCGCAGCACTCCACCAATCAGGCCTGTATGGGAGTGGCCAGACAGAAGCCACTCCTCAGTAAAAGGCACATGACAGCCCACCTGGAGTTTGCCAAAAGGCACCTGAAGGACTCTCAGACCATGAGAAAAAAAATTCTCTGCTCTGATGAAACAAAGCGTCATGTCTGGAGGAAACCAGGCACCGCTCATTCACCTGGCCAATACCATCCCTACTGTGAAGCATGGTGGTGGCAGCATCATGCCGTGGGGATATTTTTCACAAGTAGGAACTGGGAGACTAGTCAGGATGGAGGGAAAGATGAATGCAGCAATGTACAGAGACATTCTTGATGACAACCTCCTCCAGAGCGCTCTGGACCTCAGACTGGGGCGAAGGTTCATCTTCCAACAGGACATCGACCCTAAGCACACAGCCAAGATAACAAAGGAGTGGCTACGGGACAACTCTGTGAATGTCCTTGAGTGGCCCAGCCAGAGCCCAGACTTGAACCCGATTGAGCATCTCTGGAGAGATCTGAAAATGGCTGTGCACCGACCCTCCCCCATCCAACCTGATGGAGCTTGAGAGGTCCTGCAAAGAAGAATGGGAGAAACTACCCAAAAATAGGAGTGCCAAGCTTGTAGCATCATACTCAGAAATACTGGAGGCTGGAATTGGTGCCAAAGGAGCTTCACCAAAGTATTGAGCAAAGGGTGTGAATACTTATGTACATGGGATGTTTTCCTTTTTTATTTTTAATAAATTAGCAAAGATTTCAAAAAAACTTCTTTCACGTTGTCATTATGGGGGATTGTTTGTAGAATTTTGGGGAAAATAATGAATTTAATCCATTTTGGAATAAGGCTGTAACATAAAATGTGGAATAAGTGAAGCGCTGTGAATACTTTCCGGATGCGCTGTATATACCCTGTGGGGTCAGAGCTCTTGGGGGGGTAGCGTTTCACTTATTTATTATTTATTAATAACAAGAGTAATGTAAAAACTTTAGAAAACAAAAAACTTTTTTATGGCACTTGTAACTTTTTAAAGCAGAACACCTACATGTGTAATCCTACTCTACAGGGCCCTTCCCCCTCCTCCTCTCCTCTCTTCATTCCCCCCACGCCCTTCTGATCCTCCCGCTCCTCTTCTTTACTGTTCTCCCAATTATCCCGTCCATTTTCAAAAATAAAACAGCAGATCTCGCACAAAACACAATCTGTAGCCCTATAGAAAAACTTTGAAAAAGTTGTACTTTTTTATCTGATTCTTTAATCTCTTCTTTGTTACTCTCTTAAAAGTGCGCAACTCTTTTTTTTTTTATTTCTTTTTTTTATTTTATGCTGCGAACGAGAAAAAGGTGACAAGAAAAGTTAAGCCGAGGTTCAAAAGTGTAGATCGCCCCGTGTCTCCGGCGCGGTTACGGCACTTCCTGTCTTCACAGACGACTCCTTCAAGTCAATGGCTGGATCCCTGGAAAGGTTTCCGAAGCACATCGGCGATGTAATAACATTTTATTTCTGAAACGTGTTCATCACTCGGCGTCTCCGCAAAAAAAAAAAACCCGCTTTTAACAAAGCATATTAAAATGCCATTCATCGCGCCGGATTTTTCTGTTTTTATTTTACATTTCTGACACATAAGGCGTTTTTTTTTTTTTTTCAGAACTCGGTTTCAATCAACTCTACATGTGGCGACAAAGCAATATGTTCTCTGATTGCATTTCAAGGTATCTTTGTATCCCAAACAGTCCATCCGTGCGTCTGATGTTCCCGGAGCGCCGGGTCCCGTACTGGCGCTGAATGACAGCATTAAATTGGAAATATGCAAATTAATAACAAACTACATCTAACAATCATCAAAAAGATGTTGGCGGTAATAATTAAACTTACAATATATCCTTTATCCGAACATCAAAGGTCTGGTTATATAAAAAAAAAAAAAAACTCTCACATTAAAATGAAATGACTGATCATAAAAGTCTTGTAGTCGCTCCATCTCGTTACGGGTCCCAAGAGACGGACCAATAAGAAAAATTATATTTTGGGGATGTTCTTCAGGACAGGAGAGATTATTTTATTTTTATCTTTGTATTTGTAACATTCCAGACTCTTTTTTTTTTTTTATTCTTAACCAGTTCAATAACGGGTACTTCCCCCCTTCAATAACGGGCACTTCCCCCATTCAATAACGGGCACTTCCCCCTTCCATAACGGGCACTTCCCCCATTCAATAACGGGCACTTCCCCCCATTCAAAAACGGGCAATTCCCCCCATTCAAAAACGGGCACTTCCCCCCATTCAATAACGGGCACTTCCCCCCATTCAATAAGGGGCACTTCCCCCTTCCATAACGGGCACTTCCCCCTTTCAATACCGGGCACTTCCCCCTTCAAAAACGGGCACTTCCCCCTTCAATAACGGGCACTTCCCCCTTCAATAATGGGCACTTCCCCCCATTCAATATCGGGCACTTCCCCCCATTCAATATCGGGCACTTCCCCCCTTCAATAACGGGCAATTCCCCCCATTCAATATCGGGTACTTCCCCCCTTCAATATCGGGCACTTCCCCCATTCAATACCGGGCACTTCCCCTATTCAATACCGGGCACTTCCCCCATTCAATACCGGGCACTTCCCCCATTCAATATCGGGCACTTCCCCCTTCAATAACGGGCACTTCCCCCCTTCAATAACGAGCAATTCCCCCCATTCAATATCGGGCACTTCCCCCCTTCAATAACGGGCACTTCCCCCCATTCAATATTGGGCACTTCCACCCTTCAATAACGGGCACTTCCCCCCTTCAATAACGAGCAATTCCCCCTATTCAATATCGGCACTTCCCCCCTTCAATAACGGGCACTTCCCCCCATTCAATATCGGCACTTCCCCCCATTCAATGTTGGCACTTCCCCCCATTCAATATCGGGCACTTCCCCCCATTCAATATCGGACACTTCCCACCTTCAATATCGGGCACTTCCCCCCTTCAATAACAGACACTTCCCCCCTTCAATAACGGACACTTCCCCCCTTCAATAAAGGGCACTTCTCCCCATTCAATATCGGGCACTTCCCCCCTTCAATAACGGGCACTTCCCCCCTTCAATAACGGGCACTTCCGCCCATTCAATATCGGGCACTTCCCCCCATTCAATATCGGACACTTCCCCCCTTCAATATCGGGCACTTCCCCCCTTCAATATCGGGCACTTCCCCCCATTCAATATGGGGTTCTTCCCCCCCATTCAATAACGGGCACTTCCCCCCATTCAATATCGGGCACTTCTCCCCTTCAATAATGGGCACTTCCCCCCATTCAATATCGGACTCTTCCCCCCTTCAATATCGGGCACTTCCCCCCATTCAATATCGGACACTTCCCCCCTTCAATATCGGGCACTTCCCCCCTTCAATATCGGGCACATCCCCCCATTCAATATCGGGTTCTTCCCCCCCATTCAATAATGGGCACTTCCCCTCATTCAATATCGGGCACTTCCCCCCATTCAATATCGGACACTTCCCCCCTTCAATATCGGGCACTTCCCCCCTTCAATAACGGACACTTCCCCCCTTCAATAACGGACACTTCCCTCCTTCAATAAAGGGCACTTCTCCCCATTCAATATCGGGCACTTCCCCCCTTCAATAACGGGCACTTCCCCCCATTCAATATCGGGCACTTCCCCCCATTCAATATCGGACACTTCCCCCCTTCAATATCGGGCACTTCCCCCCATTCAATATCGGGTTCTTCCCCCCATTCAATAACGGGCACTTCCCCCCCATTCAATATCGGGCACTTCTCCCCTTCAATAATGGGCACTTCCCCCCATTCAATATCGGACACTTCCCCCCTTCAATATCGGGCACTTCCCCCCTTCAATATCGGGCACTTCCCCCCTTCAATAACGGGCACTTCCCCCCATTCAATATCGGACACTTCCCCCCTTCAATATCGGGCACTTCCCCCCTTCAATAACGGGCACTTCCCCCCATTCAATATCGGACACCCTTCAATATCGGGCACTTCCCCCCATTCAATATCGGGTTCTTCCCCCCCATTCAATAACGGGCACTTCCCCTCATTCAATATCGGGCACTTCCTCCCTTCAATAACGGGCACTTCCCCCCATTCAATACCGGGCACTTCCCCCCTTTAATAACGGGCACTTCCCCCCATTCAATATCGGACACTTCCCCCCTTCAATATCTGGCACTTCCCCCCTTCAATATCGGGCACTTCCCCCCTTCAATAACGGCACTTCCCCCATTCAATATCGGGCACTTCCCCCCTTCAATATCGGGCACTTCCCCCCTTCAATAACGGGCACTTCCCCCCATTCAATATCAGACACTTCCCCCCTTCAATATCAGGCACTTCCCCCCTTCAATAACGGGCACTTCCCCCCATTCAATATCGTACACTTCCCCCCTTCAATATCGGGCACTTCCCCCCATTCAATATCGGGTTCTTCCCCCCCATTCAATAACGGGCACTTCCCCCCATTCAATATCGGGCACTTCCTCCCCTTCAATAACGAGCACTTTCACCCCTCTTCCTGTCCAGGCCAATTTTTAGCTTTCAGCGCTGTCACAATTTGAATGACAATTGCGCGGTCATGCAACACTGTACCCATATGACATTTTTATAATTTTTTTCACACAGGGCTTTTTTTTGGTGTTCTATAAAACCCAAGTGCTCACTTAGTTAGGAACCATAGGCGTCTTGCTCTCCTCAAGTGGGGAAACTCCAGAATACCACAAACAAACAAAAAACGAGGCGTAAACGCTTAGTGCATTACCTTTTGAAATTTTATTGAAAAGCCCAAAACATACTTACAAAACATGAATAAAAAATTTGCATATCACATATGGACTCTTATGTGGAGGAGGACACGTCCCTGTGCTTGGACTCCTATGTGGAGGAGGACACGTCCCTGTGCTTGGACTCCTATGTGGAGGAGGACACGTCCCTGTGCTTGGACTCCTATGTGGAGGAGGACACGTCCCTCTGCTTGGTCTCCTATGTGGAGGAGGACACATCCCTCTGCTTGGACACCTATGTGGAGGAGGACACGTCCCTGTGCTTGGACTCCTATGTGGAGGAGGACACGTCCCTGTGCTTGGACTCCTATGTGGAGGAGGACACGTCCCTGTGCTTGGACTCCTATGTGGAGGAGGACACGTCCCTCTGCTTGGTCTACTATGTGGAGGAGGACACGTCCCTCTGCTTGGACACCTATGTGGAGGACACATCCCTCTGCTTGGACTCCTATGTGGAGGAGGACACGTCCCTCTGCTTGGACACCTATGTGGAGGAGGACACGTCCCTGTGCTTGGACTCCTATGTGGAGGAGGACACGTCCCTGTGCTTGGACTCCTATGTGGAGGAGGACCAGTCCCTGTGCTTGGACTCCTATGTGGAGGAGGACACGTCCCTGTGCTTGGACCCCTATGTGGAGGAGGACACGTCCCTGTGCTTGGACCCCTATCTGGAGGAGGACCAGTCCCTGTGCTTGGACCCCTATGTGGAGGAGGACACGTCCCTGTGCTTGGACTCCTATGTGGAGGAGGACACGTCCCTGTGCTTGGACTCCTATGTGGAGGAGGACACATCTCTCTGCTTGGACTCCTATGTGGAGGAGGACACGTCCCTGTGCTTGGACTCCTATGTGGAGGAGGACACGTCCCTGTGCTTGGACTCCTATGTGGAGTAAGACACGTCCCTGTGCTTGGACTCCTATGTGGAGGAGGACACGTCCCTCTGCTTGGACACCTATGTGGAGGAGGACACGTCCCTCTGCTTGGACTCCTATGTGGAGGAGGACACGTCCCTCTGCTTGGACACCTATGTGGAGGAGGACACGTCCCTGTGCTTGGACTCCTATGTGGAGGAGGACACGTCCCTCTGCTTGGACACCTATGTGGAGGAGGACACGTCCCTCTGCTTGGACCCCTATGTGGAGGAGGACACGTCCCTGTGTTTGGACTCCTATGTGGAGGAGGACACATCCCTCTGCTTGGACTCCTATGTGGAGGAGGACACAACTCTCTGCTTGGACTCCTATGTGGAGGAGGACCAGTCCCTGTGCTTGGACTCCTATGTGGAGGAGGACACATCCCTCTGCTTGGACTCCTATGTGGAGGAGGACACGTCCCTCTGCTTGGACACCTATGTGGAGGAGGACACATCCCTCTGCTTGGACTCCTATGTGGAGGAGGACACGTCCCTGTGCTTGGACTCCTATGTGGAGGAGGACACATCTCTCTGCTTGGACTCCTATGTGGAGGAGGACCAGTCCCTGTGCTTGGACTCCTATGTGGAGGAGGACACGTCCCTGTGCTTGGACTCCTATGTGGAAGAGGACACGTCCCTGTGCTTGGACCCCTATGTGGAGGAGGACACGCCCCTGTGCTTGGACTCCTATGTGGAGGAGGACACGTCCCTGTGATTGGACTCCTATGTGGAGGAGGACGCATCTCTCTGCTTGGACTCCTATGTGGAGGAGGACACGTCCCTGTACTTGGACTCCTATGTGGAGGAGGACACGTCCCTGTACTTGGACTCCTATGTGGAGGAGGACACATCTCTCTGCTTGGACTCCTATGTGGTGGAGGAGACGCCCCTGTGCTTGGACTCCTATGTGGAGGAGGACACATCTCTCTGCTTGGACTCCTATGTGGTGGAGGAGACGCCCCTGTGCCTGGACTCCTATGTGGAGGAGGACACGTCCCTGTGCTTGGACTCCTATGTGGAGAAGGACAAGTCCCTGTGCTTGGACCTCTAATGCGTTTCGGGAGACAAGCTCCCTTCCTCCCTTCTTTTGGTGGTATTTAATCACTGCTGGTTTTTTTTATTTTTTACTAAACAAAAAGAAAAAAGACAAAAAAGTTAGAAAAAATTAAGTTTTTCTTAGTTTCTGTCAGTAAATTTTGTAAATAAGTGATTTTTCTCCTTCACTGATGTGGTGGCACTTATGGGCACTGATGAGGTGGCACTGAAGGCACTGATTAGGTGGCACTGATGAGGAGGCACAAATTTGCCGCACTAATGTGCACTGATATGCGGCACTGATGAGCACTGATAGGTGGCATTGATGGGCACTGATAGGCGGCACTGGTGGACAGCACTGATGGGCACTGGTGGACAGCACTGATGAGCAGCACAGATGATCAGGCATTGACTGGCATCACTAATGGGCACTGATTGGTGTCACTGATGGGCATGGATTGGTGTCACTGATTGGCATTGATTGATGTCACTTATGGGCATTGATTGGTGTCACTGATTGGGATTGATTGGTGTCACTGATGGGCACTGCTCTTACTTAGCTGTAATCAGGGCAGTGATTACAGTGTGATGCGAGGAGCGCTGATAAAAGGCACTTCCGCATTTACGTGTGACCAGCTGTGATTGGACACAGCCGATCACATAGGTAAAGAGCAACATCATTGGCTCTTTAACAAGATCAGGGTCCTAGGACACGGCGCAGCTGCGTGCCCCCGTGGGCGTGCAAGAGAGACCGTTCTGGGGCGCCGTCATACAACGTTGTCCCAGAACGAGAGCAGCACCGCTCCACCGACATTTGACCGCGGGTGGGCGGCAAGTTGTTAATTATATACACTCACTGGCCACTTTATTAGGTACACCTTCAGTAGTACCGGGTTGGACCCCCTTTTGCCTTCTCAGGTGTGTGGCAGTGTGCTGCCCTTCCTCCCCGGGACCACCACCAACCGGCATGCCCTGGAACTCTTCCAACTACCAGTGAGCCTGGGTGGGGGAGTTGTATGGAGTTGGTGTGCACCATAAGGGGTTGGAGGGACTCGGGGTGCACCATGGAGGGAGTGTATACAGTTGAGGGGCACAATGAGGAGTAGGGATGATCAAACTTTTCAAAAGTTCAGTTCGACCAGAACACCCGAACTTCCCGAAAGTTCGGCCCGGATTTCAGAACCCCATTGAAATCAATGGGACCCGAACTTCGGTAATCAAAAAACACCATTTTGAAGCCCTAAAACCCAATAAATGCCCCTAAAAAGTGCCTAGGGTTCTGGGTCATGCCCCAGGGACTATTAATCACACAAAAAAAAGTTCTTAAAAATTGTCATTTTTGATAGAGAGCCAATTATTGAAAAAAAATATTGAAAAAAAAAATGAGATTTCTTTGGATTTAGTGTCTGGGGGTCTAAAAAATGTACCTGTGAAGTTTCAGCTCTGTTGCATGTCCAGAACCAGAAAAAAAAAAGTTTGTTTGTATTAGAATTAATATAGAACAGGGATATGGCTCCGCTATTTTCACACCTTGCCGGTTTTGTAGCAAGTGTTTTTTTAGGGCATTTTTTTGTGGGTCTTTGGAGGCAGGCAAAACATCTGAAATTCTGTATAAGGGTATATATACACACACACTTATATGTATTTATACACATACACATATATAGGTGTTATAGGAGCGGAGACATATGCCTGTTCATTATTTCATTAGCGCAAGCATAGGTTTCTGCTACTTTCACACTTATATATGTGTATGTGTATATATACATACATGGGTGTATGTATATATACCCCTATACAGAATTTCAGATGTTTTGTCTGCCTCCAAAGACCCACAAAAAATGCTCAAAAAAATGCCTGCGCCAAAAAAAAAATGCCCAGGTGTGTTTTTGCAGCTGGCGTTTTTTTAGGCATTTTTTTGGGGTCTTTGGAGGCAGGCAGAACATCTGAACTTCTGTATAGGGGTATATATACACACACACTTATATGTATTTATACACATACACACATATAGGTGTGATAGGAGCGGAGACATATGCCTGTTAATTATTTCATTAGCACAAGCATAGTGTTCTGCTACTTTCACACCTATATATGTGTATGTGTATATATACATACATGTGTGTGTGTGTATATATACCCCTACACAGAAGTTCAGATGTCATGCCTGACTCCAAACATGTCCTCAAAAAATCCCTATAAACGCCTGCAGCAAAAAGCAGGGAGACAGGCGAGAAGCCATATCACTGTTCTGTAAGTGACCTAAGAGAAGCGATCTTTTCTAATATAGCGGTCACCCTGACATGGAAGGGTTTTGTCACCCTGCCATAGCAGTCAGAGTCAGTTAACCCTACACTACACTACGGTCCCCTGACGCTTAACACTTTCCCTACAGAAACTAGATTATTAAATATAACTATAGTGGAAAATAGCACCCTAACTACACTAGATATCCCTTTCCTCACACTAATAATTGCTAAATGACACTTTGTAGCAGAAGTAACAGAACTGCTTCCACTCTCTTCCATGTCCCTGTATAACAATGCTAGGAATTTGGCGGGGGCTATCTTATATACTGGGGGGCGTATTCACTAATGATTGGCCTATGGACCCCCTAATCACTCCAATCACATTCCTCGCATTCTCCTGCCCCCTCAATTGACTTTTACTGATGGTTTTGGTCCAATCATGGGCTTTTAAAGCCCATTTCCTGTCCCATTGCATTTTGGTCGGTTCTGGTTGCCGAATTCAACCGAACCTCGAACAGCCAATGTTCGGGTCGAACTGATGGTCGACCCGAACCGTTCGATCATCCCTAATGAGGAGATGAAAAGAGTGGGGGTGCACAATTAGGGGGTGAAGGTATAAAGTTGGAGGTGCTCACCTAGAGTGAATGAGAAAGCTGGGCACACAGGGGAACTCAGGTAAGACACCGATTTTCCTGTGATCTATAAAAATAAACACTCCCCAGTGCCGGCAGCACTCATGCAGCCCCAGGAACTCTCCAAAGAAATTTGGGAACATCTGGCGATGTTGATTTGTGCGTCACCGGCACAAAAAAATTGAAATAAAAATGTAAAATGAAATGAATATTTTCTGGTTTGCTGCAGCTAAAATGACTCCATCTGGGAGTGTGAATTAGGTGAATAATTCAATTATCCTTCACATTTACTGCAGCACTAGTGATATACAACCAATAAGTGACAGCAAAAAAAAAAAAAAACGATACTGTAAACAATATGACAAATAAAAGTTACAAAATGTACAAAGAAAACCACACATGTCAACTATGCAATTCCAAAACATAAAAGTTTGAATACAAAACATAGTGTGCACATGTTTGTCCTGTGCTGATAGTGATGTCTTGCTCATAATGTGCTTTACCCAACATAAAATGTGTCTAAATCCACCACCTTCCAAAATGCACACTCACCACAAGGTAGTGTAATATACAGCGCATCTGGAAATTATTCACAGCGCTTCACTTTTTCCACATTTTGTTATGTTACAGCCTTATTCCAAAATGGATTAAATTCATTATTTTCCCCAAAATTCTACAAACAATCCCCCATAATGCCAACGTGAGAGAAGTTTGTTTAACCACTTCTGGGCCGGAAGGATTTTTCCCCCCTTAACCACGTTAAGACCGGGCCTATTTCTGACACACGGTGTTTACAAGCTAAAATCAGTTTTCTTTGCTAGAATACTACTTAGAACCCCCAAATATTATATATTTTTTTTTTTAGCAGAGACCCTAGAGAATAAAACGGAGATCGTTGCAATATTTTTTATCACACCGTATTTGCGCAGCGGTCTTCCAAACGCAGTTTTTTTTGGAATAAAAATCACTTTTTTTAACCACTTTACCACCGGAGGATTTTGCTGTCTTACGTCCAGGCCACTTTTTGCGATTCGGCACTGTGCGAATTTAACTGACAATTGCGCGGTCGTGCGACGCTGTACCCAAACGAAATTTACGTCCTTTTTTTCCCCACAAACAGAGCTTTCTTTTGGTGGTATTTGATCACCTTTGCAATTTTTACTTTTTGCGGTATAAACAAAAAAAGAGCGTACATTTTAAAAAAATAACAATATTTTTAACATTTTTTTTATATGAAATTCCCCCCAAAAAAATGTAAAAATCAGAATTTTTTAAATTTTTGGCGAATTTGTTTTCTGCTACCTATGTTTGGTAAAAAAAAAAAATCACAATAAGCGTATTTTGATTGGTTTGCGCAAAAGTTATTGCGTTTACTACCTAAGGGAAAGATTTCTGTCATTTTTGGCGTTTTTTTTGTTAACGAGTAATGGCGGTGATCTAGTGATTTTTTTTTTGCGGGACTGCGACATTGCGGCGGACAGATCGGACCCCTGACTGACATTTTTGACACTTTTGGGGTTACCAGTGACATTACTACAGTAATAATGATGTTATGCTGAGTAAATAGATATCCAAAATGTCATGCTTCAAAATTGCGCACACTCGCAGAATGACGACAAACATTGGTACTTAAAAATCCCATAGGCCACAATTTAAAAATTTGTACAGGTTACCAGTTTAGAGTTACAGAGGAGGAGCAATAGAATTATTGCTCTCGCTCTAACGATCGCGGCAATACCTCACATGTGTGGTTTGAACACCGTTTACATATGTGGGCGGGACTTCAGTGTGCGTTCGCTTCTGCGAGCCAGACAGGGCGCTTTATTTATTATTTATTATTATATATTTTTACACCATTTAAAAAAAAAAAGTGATCATTTTTATTCCTATTACAAGGAATGTAAACATCCCTAATAGAAATAAGCAGGACGGGACCTCTTTAATGTGAGATCTGGGGTCAAAAAGACCTCACACCTCACATCTACACTAAAAAAGGAAAAAAAATAAATAAAAAACGTTGAAAAAAAATCGGCTCTTTAACCACTTAAGCCCCGGAAGATTTTACCCCCTTCCTGACCAGGGGGGTATTTTGCGATTCGGCACTGCGTGACTTTAACGGACAATTGCGCGGTCGTGCGACGCTGTACCTAAACGAATTTGACGTCCTTTTTTTCCCACAAACAGAGCTTTCTTTTGGTGGTATTTGCGATTTTTTTGATCATGCCCTTTAAACAAAAAAAGAGCGTCAATTTTGCAAAAATAACAATATTTTTCACATTATTTTATATGAAATTCCCCCCCAAAAAAATGTAAAAATCTAAATTTTTTAACATTTTCGGCCAATTTGTTTTATGCTACCTATGTTTGGTAAAAAAAATTGCAAAAAGCGTATTTTGATTGGTTTGCGCAAAAGTTATCGCGTTTACTAACAAAGGGAAAGATTTTTGTCATTTTTGTTGTTTTTTTTTAACGCGTAATGGCGGCGATCTGCGATTTTTTTTGCGGTACTGCGACATTGCGACGGACAGATCGGACCCTTGACTGACATTTTTGACACTTTTGGGGTTACCAGTGACATTACTACAGTAATCAGTGCTATACATATGCACTGTTACTGTAAAATTACACTGGTAGTGAAGGGGTTAACTTTATTTGAGAGGGAGGGGCTGTGTGTGTCCCTAGGGGCGTGCTTCTAACTGTGATTGGCTGTCTGTTGAGCTGTAGAGACAGTGATCAACGGTTCTACATAGTAGAACCGTGTGATCACAGTTTCTACACAGGGGAGAATGACAGGTGGCTTGTTTACACAAGCTGCCTGACTTTCTTCCTCTGCAGCGGCGATCGCAGAGTGACCGGCGGACATCGGGTCCGCTGGTCACACGCGCAGGGGGGTCCGTGACCACGTGGGAGCGGGAGCGCGCGGCTGGCGGCGGGCGCTCGCTCCCTAGACCCTCACAGACTAGCGACGTAGACCTACGTCACTTTGCCTGTGAGGGGCTGACTGCCGACGTAAATAGTCGTGCGGCAGTCGGCAAGTGGTTAAACAGGGTGCTAGGCAACGATGTTTGACGTCGCTCCGGTCCTCCAAGACCATAGAGTTGAGTGAGGGCCATCTTGCCCTCACGCGACTTCCTGTCTCAGAGGATCCGGGACCGGATCGTTTTTCCCGCTGCCGGCGGGTCCGGTAAGCGGGGAAAACGGCCGGGATGGGGCGGGAGGCACCTCTTCTGCCACACCATAAGGGTGATCCCGCGGCGAATCTGCCGCTGGGACCACCCTTATGTGAAAGATGACCGCCCGCCGTTTAAAAAAATACCGGGGTTATGGCAGCTATGTGCTATCTGCTGCCATAACCCCGGTATTTAGCTTTAAACAAGCGACATAAAATGACGGCGGGCAGTCGGTAATTTGCTAATGACCAGACCATATTTTGCGATTCGGCACTGCGTTACTTAAACTGACAATTGCGCGGTCGTACCCAAATAAAATTGATGTCCTTTTATTCCCACAAATAGAGATTTCTATTGGTGGTATTTGATCACCTGTGCAATTTTTTTTTTTTTTTTTGTGCTATAAACAAAAAAAGAGCGACAATTCTGAAAAAAAAAAAAAAACAATATTTTTCACATTCTGCTATAGAACATTCCCAAAAAAAAAAATCTAATTTTTTGATCCTTTTAGGCCAATTTGTATTCTGCTACATATTTTTGGTAAAAGAAAATCGCAATAAGCGTATTTTGATTGGTTTGCGCAAAAGTTATCACGTCTACTAACTACGGGAAAGATCTATGTCATTTTTATTGTTTTTTTTTTTTACTAGTAATGGCGGCGATCTGCGATTTTTAGCGGGACTGCGACATTGCGGCGGACAGATCGGACCCCTAACCCCCCCCCCCAAAAAAATGACATGCCAAATGTGACATGTCAGGGGGGTTAGGACTACCTAAAGCGGAAGTTCCACTTTTGGGTGGAACTCCGCTTTAAGTGCAGAGGAGGGGTTTGGGGTCTTTTAGACCCCTCCACAAAAGTAGCTGTCAAAAAATGTACGAAAATATCGGCCAATACCGATATGCGATGACCAAAATATCGCTATCGGCAATGAAAAAACAATATTGGTCGATCACTACTTTCAACACATCAACTTTAGGGACAACATGTTCACTTGCTGCCTAATAAGTCCCACCCACTTTCAGGTGTTATTCTAAGGAGATAATCAATGTTATATCCTTCACCTGTCAGTGGTCATACAGTTCTGGCTTTGTATGTTCTCTGATTGCATTTCAAGGTATCTTTGTATCCCAAACCGTCTGATGTTCCCGGAGCGCCGGGTCCCGTACTGGCGCTGAATGACAGCATTAAATTGGAAATATGCAAATTAATAACAAACGACATCTAACAATCATCAAAAAGATGTTGGCGGTTATAAGATGTTGAATAATTAAATGTAGAATATGCCAACTTTTCTGAGGATCAAAGACCTGGGCTGGGCATAACAAAAAAAAAATCACATTAACCGCTTGCCGACCAGCCGCCGTACTTATACTGCCGCAGGTCGGCTCTGTCCTGCGAAACGACGTACCTATACGTCGATTCGCGGGGCCACTAACAGGGGTGCCAAAGGGAAAGCCAATTTGCGGGTCCAGGCACCCGTGAAGACAGAACGGCGGTCTGCCGATATAAACAGACCGCTGTTCTGTCAGTGATGAACCCAGGGATCCTCTTATTTAGGAACACAGGTCTCTGTGTTGATTCCACAAGCCCATCCCCCACACAGTTAGAAAACACCCCCTATGGACACATTTAACCCTTTGATCACCCCTAGGTTAACCCCTTCCCTGCCAGTGTCATTATTACAGTGACAGTGCATATTTTTAGCACTGATTACTGTAGTAATGTCACTGGTCCCCCCCCAAAAGTGTAAAAAATGTCAGTTAGGGGTCCAATCTGTCCGCCGCAATGTCGCAGTCCCACTAAAAATCGCAGATCGCCGCCATTGATAGTAAAAATAATTTAAAAAATAAAAATGACAGAAATCTTTCCCCTAGTTTGTAGACGCGATAACTTTTGTGCAAACCAATCAAAATACGCTTATTGGGATTTTTATTTAACCAAAAATATGTAGCAGAAAACAAATTGGCCGAAAATTATGAAAAATTTTGATTTAAATTTTTTTTTTTTTTTATTTGGGAATGTTATATAGCAGAAAGTGAAAAATAATGTGTTTTTTTTTTTTTCAGAATTTACGCTCTTTTTTTGTTTATAGTGCAAAAAATAAAAAAATCGCACAGGTGATCAAATACCACCAAAAGAAAGCTCTGTTTGTGGGGAAAAAAGGACATCAATTTTATTTGGGTACAGCGTCGCACGACCGCGCAATTGTCCGTTAAAGTCACGCAGTGCTGAATTGCAAAAAATGGCCTGGTCATTAACCACTTTACAACCGGAGGATTTTGCTGTCTTCCGTCCAGGCCACTTTTTGCGATTCGGCGCTGTGCGACTTCAACTGACAATTGCGCGGTCGTGCGACGCCGTACCCAAACGAAATTTACGTCCTTTTTCTCCCACAAACAGAGCTTTCTTTTGGTGGTATTTGATCACCTGTGCGATTTTTACTTTTTGCGCTATAAACAAAAAAAGAGCGTTTATTTTGAAAAAATAACAATATTTTTCACATTTTTTTATATGAAATTCCCCCCAAAAAAGATGTAAAAACCAATTTTTTTAAAAGTTTTTGGCCAATTTGTTTTATGCTACATATGTTTGGTAAAAAAAATCGCAATAAGCGTATTTTGATTGGTTTGCGCAAAAGTTATTGCGTTTACTAACAAAGGGAAAGATTTCTGTCATTTTTGGTGTTTTTTTTTTAACGCGTAATGGCGGCGATCTGCGATTTTTTTTGCGGGACTGCGACATTGCGGCGGACAGACCGGACCCCTGACTGACATTTTTGACACTTTTGGGGGTACCAGTGACATTACTGCAGTAATCAGTGCTATATATATGCACTGTTACTGTAAAAATGACACTGGCAGGGAAGGGGTTAATTTTATTGGAGAGGGAGGGGTTAATGTATGCCTGGTGCTTACTGACGTGTAGGGGGGGAGGTGACTATGTGATTCATGGACAGATCGGATGTCCAGCTATGCTGAACAGTCCGATCTGTCACTCCCTGTCACTATGGAGATCCGCCCGCTGTGTTTACACACAGCGGGCGGATCTCCAGACTCGATCCCCGACGATCGGGTAAGAGCAGCGGCGATCGCCGCTGCTCCTCCCCTGGCCCGACTCCCGCTGTGAATGAAAACAGCGGGAGCGAGCCTCCGGCGGCGCGCAAGCGCCGCCCAGAAGGGGAGGAGTCCAGTCACGTTAATACTACGTGACTGGACGGGAACGAGCCACTCTGCCGCAGTACTATTACCGTGAGCGGTAGTAGAGTGGTTAAGGGGGAAAATCTTCTGGTCCAGAACTGGTTAATCTTAGCTCCGCTCCTGAGTTTTATGTAACTTTGTTTCTCTTCCTTCAACTGCCCAGCCTGGATATTTTTTTCATTTCATCTTCATTTTTATTTCAAAATATCAACTCAGTTTCCTCTTTTAGATTTAACGGGAATTCTGTGATTTATGTTGTATTTGTGTCTGCTAATAATCAATTTATTGTATTTTTAGCAAAAAATTGCTTTAATATTTTCTTGGGGGGGGGACTCAGAACTCCGGGCACACAAAACTTTCCTCTATATATGTTCTGGAATATATAAATCTACTTTGTGAGCACCCAAAGTTTTTGCCATCACAGACATTACCTTGTAAAATTAGTAGAGGGGCCCAGCAGGCTCCACCCACTACAAGCTGCCTGCTGAGAACTACAGGAGGAGGCGGAGACAACAACAGTCCCCCTTCACAAGGAGAGAATGAGCAGAGCTGTGGGAGGGGCCTAGCAGGCTCCATCCACTACAAGCTGCCTGCTGAGAACTACAGGAAGGGGCGGAGACAACACCAGTCACCCTGCACAAGGAGAGAGAGCAGAGCTGTGGGAGGGGCCCAGCAGGCTCCACCCACTACAAGCTGCCTGCTGAGAACTACAGGAAGGGGCGGAGACAACACCAGTCACCCTGCACAAGGAGAGAGAGCAGAGCTGTGGGAGGGGCC
The DNA here is from genome assembly GCF_965119305.1 of Pelophylax lessonae. NCBI lineage: Eukaryota > Metazoa > Chordata > Amphibia > Anura > Ranidae > Pelophylax > Pelophylax lessonae. Next base: position 5,023,645 of record NC_138772.1, read on the forward strand.
CAGCAGGCTCCACCCACTACAATCTGCCTGCTAAGACTTATGGGAGGGGGTGGAGACAAGACCAGTCACCTTGCACAAGGAGAGTGAGTAGTGCTGTGGGAGTGGCCTAGCAGACCCCACCCACTACAGGCTACCTGCTGAGAACTACAAAAGGGGGTGGAGACAAGACCAGTCACGTGTACAAGAAGAGAGCGAGCAGAGCTGTGGGAGGGGCCAAGAAGGCTCCACCCACTACAGGTTGCTTGAAAAAAACTCTAGGATGGGGCGGAGACAAGACCAGTCACCCTACCCAAGGAGAGAGAGCAGAGCTGTGGGAGGGGCCCAGCAGACTCCACCTACTACAGGCTACCTGCTGGAAACTACAGAAGGGGAGGAGACAAACCAGTCACCTTGCACAAGGAGAGCGAGTAGTGCTGTGGGAGGGGCCCAGCAGACCCAACCCACTACAGGCTGCCTGCTGAGAACTACAGAAGGGGGCGGAGACAAGACCAGTCCCACTGCACAAGGAGAGAGAGCAGCAGTGGGCGGTCTTTATTACAGGAAGTCTCACACTGGATTAGTGCACAGATCTGGAGGAAATACACAAATCTCACCGAGATCCAAGGAGAAGACGCATGAGAAATGTAATTAGAGAATATTTACTTCTCCTGGAGTTCAGCTTTAATGCTCCTGACCGGCTGCATCATTCTGTATGTCATTCTTCGCTTTGCTCGGAGTATTCAAATATCGGAAATGGAATGAAGGTTTGTTCTGAATGAATACATTGTTGCTCTCCTAGCCGGATCTTCTCTATATTCCATACAATAATTATTTGCTGCAGAGGAAAATAATTTGCAGCGATAATAGTTTATTCTGTATGGAGAAAGCGGCATTTTTCTGCCTGTGAGGAGCCCGGATTGTACATCAGACGTCTCTCACAAGGTCACCCGGCACTTTGTTTAGACGCTGAACTCCTCCGATGACTCATGACGTGTTTATTGAGAATGAAGAATCTTTTCTGTGTGATCCATAATCTTCTCTGCATCGCGGCTGGCAGGAAGAATGGAGAGAAGGAGCGCGGAAGAAGCCATCAGGGCCGAGCGCAAGAAGTAACGGAGATCGCTCTGTCACACAGGTCACGGGTGACTCACATCTGGTAGAACAGGCAGAGCTGCTGAAATCACGGGGCCCCATACAGCCTACATAACAGGGCCCCCTCCCCTGTCCGAAACTGACAGGGGACATACAGTATCTCACAAAAGTCAGTACACCCCTCACATGTTTGTAAATATTTTATTCTATCTTTTCATGTGACAACACTGAAGAAATGACACTTTGCTACAATGTAAAGTAGTGAGTGTACAGCTTGTATAACACTGTAAATTTACTGTCCCCTCCAAATAACTCAACACACAGCCATTAATGTCTAAACCGCTGGCAACAAAAGTGAGTACACCCCTAAGTGACAATGTCCAAATTGGGCCCAATTAGCCATTTTCCCTCCCCGGTGTCATGTGACTCGTTAGTGTTACAAGGTCTCAGGTGTGAATGGGGAGCAGGTGTGTTAAATTTGGTGTTATCGCTCTCACTGTCTGGGTGAAATTAAAAAAAACGTGGGTGGCGGGTGCAGACAGGAGGTCTCACCCAGGGGTCAGAGGAGCCCCAGCCAGCAGCCAGGAGGTCTCAACCAGGGGGCAGAGGAGCCCCAGCCAGCAGCCAGGAGGTCTCACCCAGGGGGTCAGAGAAGCCCCAGCCAGGAGGTCTCACCCAGGGGTCAGAGGAGCCCCAGCCAGCAGCATGAGGTCTCACTCAGGGGTCAGAGGAGCCCCAGCCAGGACTCAAGAGACAGGGGATTTTACTCAGGGATCAGAGGAGTCCCAGCAATGAATCATGGGACAGGAGGTCTCACCTAGGTGTCAAGGAGCCCTACTCAGGACTCAAGAAACAGGAGGTCTCACCCAATGGTCAGAGGAGCCCCAGCCAGCAGCCAGGAGGTCTCACCCAGGGGTCAGAGGAGCCCCAGCCAGTAGCCAGGAGGTCTCACCCAGGGGTCAGAGGAGCCCCAGCCAGCAGCCAGGAGGTCTCACCCAGGGGTCAGAGGAGCCCCTGCCAGGACTCAAGAGACAGGAGGTCTCACTCAGGGGTCAGAGGAGTCCTAGCAATGAATCAAGGGACAGGAGGTCAGTGCAGGAATTGTTGTGCATTTATTTCAGAATTATTTTCAGAAGCACAGAGGTTAAGAAATGATAAGCTCAGAGTCCTGTCCACAAATGCTCGCAGTTTAGGTAAAAAAATCAATGAACTTGGGTCAATAATGGCATCTGAGAATGTAGATTTAGTGGCTGTTACGGAGACATGGTTTAATGAAAGAAATGACTGGGACATAACCATACCAGGGTACTCTTTATACAGAAGAGACAGAGAAGGCAAGAAAGGAGGAGGAGTGGCCCTGTATGTGAAAGATAGCATTAAATCTAACCTAATACAAGTTGGTGAGGCCAACATAGAGTCAGTTTGGGTTACGTTGCAGTTTGCTAATCATGCAGTAACTCGTGTAGGTGTGATATATAGACCACCTGGTCAAGTCAAAGAACTAGATGATCTACTAGTTGAAGAAATAGCTAAAATGACAATGAAAGGAGAAGTTATCATTATGGGAGATTTCAATCTTCCAGATATAAACTGGAAAACCAAAATAGCAAGTTCTACCAGGAGTACAGATATTCTAAATTCCCTACTGGGGTTGTCTCTGCAACAAGTGGTTGAGGAGCCAACCCGGAGGGAGGCCATTTTGGATTTGGTATTCACAAATGGGGATTCGGTATATGATGTCATTGTAGGCGAAACCTTGGGATCTAGTGATCACCAGTCAGTGTGGTTTAATATAAGAACTGTGAAAGAGTCACACCACACAAAAACAAAAGTTTTAGATTTTAGAAAAACAGACTTTTCAAAAATGAAATTAGTCATAAATGAGTCCTTATCAGACTGAAACGGATTACATGGAGTCCAAGAGAAATTGGACTACTTAAAAGGTGCATTATTGAAGGCAACAGAAAATTGCATTAGACTTGTCAGTAAAAGCAAAAAAAGGAAGAGACCACTGTGGTACTCAGCAGAAGTGGCCCAAATCATTAAAAATAAAAAGCTAGCATTTTGTAATTATAAAAAAACCCAGAGCAATGAAGATAAGGAAATCTACAAGATTAGGCAGAAAGAGGCCAAGCAAGTTATAAGAACTTCTAAAGCGCAGGCAGAAGAAAAACTAGCTCAGTCTATGAAAAAGGGGGAAAAGACATTCTTCAGATATATAAATGAAAAAAGGAAATTAAAACAAGGAATAACTAAATTAAAAACAAAGGACGGAAGGTATGTAGAAGGGAATAAAGGGCTACCTGACTGCCTTAATGAATACTTCTGTTCAGTTTTTACAGAAGAAAAAGAAGGAGAAGGACCTCCACTTGAAAGGATGACTAATGAATCGTTTGATGCATGTGTCTTTACAGAGGAAGACGTTCTAAGATTGCTGTCTAAAGTGAAGACAAATAAGTCACAGGGTCCTGATGAGATACACCCAAAATTATTAAAAGAGCTTAGCGGTGAGCTGGCAAAACCATTAACAGATTTATTTAACCAATCATTAGTAACAGGAGTCGTCCCGGAAGATTGGAAATTGGCAAATGTCGTGCCCATTCACAAGAAAGGTAGTAGGGAGGAATCGAGCAACTATAGACCAGTGAGTCTGACATCAATAGTAGGCAAATTAATGGAAACCCTATTAAAGGATAGGATTGTGGAACATCTTAAATCCCATGGATTGCAAGATGAAAAACAACATGGGTTTACTTCAGGGAGATCATGTCAAACAAATCTTATATATTGTTTTGACTGGGTGACTAAAATAATAGACGGTGGAGGTGCAGTAGACATTGCATATCTAGATTTTAGTAAGGCTTTTGACACTGTCCCACATAGAAGACTTATCAATAAACTGCAGTCATTGAGCATGGACTCCCATATTGTTGAGTGGATTAGGCAGTGGCTGAGTGACAGACAACAGAGGGTTGTAGTCAATGGAGAACATTCAGAACAAGGTCATGTTACCAGTGGGGTACCTCAGGGATCTGTACTGGGACCAATTTTGTTTAATATCTTCATAAGTGATATTGCAAAAGGCCTCGATGGTAAGGTTTGCCTTTTTGCTGATGACACAAAGATATGTAACAGGGTTGATGTTCCTGGAGGGAAATGCCAAATGGAAAAGGATTTAGGAAAACTAGAAGAATGGTCAGAACTCTGGCAACTGAAATTTAATGTGGATAAGTGCAAGATAATGCACCTGGGGTGTAAAAACCCAAGGGCAGAATATAGAATATTTGACACAGTCCTGACCTCAGTATCTGAGGAAAGGGATTTAGGAGTAATTATTTCAGAAGACTTAAAGGTGGGAAGACAATGTAATAGAGCAGCACGAAATGCCAGCAGAATGCTTGGATGTATAGGGAGAGGTATAAGCAGTAGAAAGAGAGAAGTGCTTATGCCGCTGTACAGAACACTGGTGAGACCTCACTTGGAGTATTGTGCGCAGTACTGGAGGCCATATCTCCAGAAGGATATAGATACTCTAGAGAGAGTTCAGAGAAGAGCTACTAAACTAGTACATGGATTGCAGGAAAAAACTTACCAGGAAAGGTTAAAGGACCTTAACATGTATAGCTTGGAAGAAAGAAGAGACAGAGGGGATATGATAGAAACTTTTAAATACATAAAGGGAATCAACTCGGTAAAGGAGGAGAGCATATTTAAAAGAAGAAAAACTACCACAAGAGGACACAGTTTTAAATTAGAGGGGCAAAGGTTTAAAAGTAATATGAGGAAGTATTACTTTACTGAGAGAGTAGTGGATGCATGGAATAACCTTCCTGCAGAAGTGGTAGCTGCAAATACAGTGAAGAAGTTTAAGCATGCATGGGATAGGCATAAGGCTATCCTTCATATAAGATAGGGCCAGGGACTATTCATAGGATTCAGATATATTGGGCAGACTAGATGGGCCAAATGGTTCTTATCTGCCGACACATTCTATGAGGTCTCACCCAGGGGTCAGAGGAGCCCCAGCCAGGACACAAGAAACAGGAGGTCCCACCCAATGGTCAGAGGAGCCCCAGCCAGGACTCAAAAAACAGGAGATCTCACTCAGGGGTCAGAGGAGCCCCAGCCAGGACACAAGAAACAGGAGGTCTCACCCAATGGTCAGAGGAGCCCCAGCCAAGACTCAAGAGACAGGAGATCTCACCCAATGGTCAGAGGAGCCCCAGCCAGGACTCAAGAGACAGGAGATCTCACCCAATGGTCAGAGGAGCCCCAGCCAGGAATCAAGAAACAGGAGGTCTCACCTAGGGGTCAGAGGAGTCCCAGCAATGAATCATGGAACAGGAGGTCTCACCCAGGGGTCAGAGGAGTCCCAGCCAGGGCTCAAGAAACAGGAGATCTCACCCAGGGGTCAGAGGAGCCCCAGCCAGGACTCAAGAAACAGGAGGTCTCACCCAATGGTCAGAGGAGCCCTAGTCAGGACTCAAGAAACAGGAGGTCTCACCCAGGGGTCAGAAGAACCCCAGCCAAGAGGTCTCACCCACGGTTCAGGAGGTCTCAAACAGGGGTCAGAGGCACCCCAGCCATCAGAAAAGAGACATTAGCTCACGCCCCAGGAGTCAGATGGGCTTCTATGGGGGGGGGGGGTCAGAAGAATGCCTGTCCGGAGGCCAGGAGTGGGCCATGCAGCATGACGCTTCAACTAACGGTTGAGTGAGCAAGGAGAGCTGACCAGTACAATCAGAGGGACTTGTTAAAAGAGCAGTGGTGCTGCTGACAAGGGAGCCAGTTAGTTTGGTATTTTCATACATTCATATTGATGTGGAAGAACCCCTGCATGGGCAACTTATGTTTATAAGAACTTTCTTGGTTGTTCAACAAAAAAGGGCTGCTATGCCTTAAAACACAGTTTGAACTGGCACAACTAATCGGAAAAATCATCTGCTACATGAGCGTAATCACCCCAACACCACAGCCCATGCAGGCTAAGTACTCCCCATCACAGGGCCTTCATATGCTTTCAACTCCAGAAGGGCAGCACCATCTTTGTTCAGGCATCGTCCAAAGTTACCATCCAATTCCTGGCCTAGCCATTGTAAAAGTCTGATGCCCTCACACAGTTAATTGCCTCTGCTAGTCCTTTGACTAGCAGCTGCAAAATTGTTCGGCACTCACATAGTTCAGTCCCACTGCTGCCCCTCACCCTCAAGTATGCATCCTAACATACTTTACAGATCCAAATCACCTACCCTCTGCTGTCACTCTGGAGGAGATTTGTGTACATATTAACCAATCAGCTTCTAACTTCAGCTTGTTTAACCAAGCTTTGACAATAAAACCTGGAAGTTGATTGGTTTCTGTGCACCAGTTTCAGTAACCCCCCCCCCCCCCCCATGTCCGCAGAAAGAAGGCACCATCTTTGTTCAGACATCATGCAAGCTCATATCTTCTTCCTGGACCAAGATGGCGAGTCAGTAATGAGACAATCTTGTAAATCCTGGTGTCTGTGCAGTTCTTGGCTGTGTTCACAAATGTCTGACACAGTTTAGTCTGCCACGGCCTGGAGTCAGGCATGGAGGCCCGTGGCGTTAGCAGTTGAGAGATTCACGAGTGGTCAGCTAGATGAATACACACAAAGATCTGCTAGGAGATGAAACGGGCTCACTCGAGGTTCAGGGTCTAAGCACTAACCGGTCTTCATCAGAGCTCCGGGTGGTGGAGATGGGTTTTCATGAGTGCCAGTGCCAGGTTGTAGTCCTCAGGATTGCCCCAGCAGGGAAAGAGCAAGCGAGAGGCAGGTAGTGGATGAAGCAGATAGTGAACAAGCAGAAGCTTAGTCGAAGAACAAGCCAAGAGTCGGTACTGAGTAGTATCTGGAGGGAATCAGACGGGAAGCTTATTTGAAGAACTAAAAAGTTTAGTAACCAATGGTTTTAGGTTGGGGTCAAGCAGACGCATAGTTGAGGAACAAGGCAAAGCTCGGTAATGAATGGTAGCAGAGATACGGGGCAGCAGGAGAGACAAAAATAAGATATTGGCTGAAGAGAGCACAATAATCTGGCAAACAGGATGTGCAAAGGCATGGCTTAAATAGTTCATGGGAGGAGTAAAGAGTTCAAGGTTCACCAGAAACAAGAGACAAGACATTATTATCCGAGAGATTTCCAGGGAGATGTCCAGCTGTTCAGCAAAAAGAAACCCCATAGGACACAGCAGAGGTTGCAGGTTCAAACCTGGGTCCTGACAAAGTCCCTACTGCAGCCTCTCACCCTTGTGAATTGATACAAAGTTACAATGTTTAACTCTGATCACTGGGGGGGGGGTGATTGAGGAATTGCTTCCTCTTTTCTGCAGCAGACTGATGATATCATCTCAGCCTTGGCAAAGTTACTGACTGGAACTCAAGGATGGCTTTTTATTTATGAAAGGCGGAGTTCTTCTGAATGATGATACTGTTGCTGTATATTGTGATATTTCAGGAATTGATTCATGTGGCCTGTACAGTTACAGACAGGTCAACTGTGACAAACTCACTCAGGATAGGAGTTTTTGGAGGGGACTGCAGGCTAGCCTCTTGCCTACTGACTATGGGCCCTGGATTGTGAAGGAACACTGCTCTTTGTGGGGTGTATGCTGGGGGGACCCTTGGAGTAATGTTACTTTGGATTCAAGTCCACATTTCCCCAAGACACACAGAGTCTGGGACTCTAGGCCTAGGATCCATGTTAAAGGCCTAGCTGCCTATTGCCAATAGGAAACTGATTCGCACAGTCAGACTCATGGCAGATGCTAATATCATCAGCTCAACCACCTGTCTTCCCCACATTGTTGATTGTGCTGATTAACTCACCTATTGTCTACTGTGGGGATGTGTTTACACTTATAATAATGTATATTGTACTTCATGAGCTCGATGATGGCAATTCTGCTAGTTAATTAGCGCAAGTTAATTAAATCACTGTCATCTATTAGTTGCTAGAGGGAAAGTAGAATACTGTTTGTGTTGGTTGTTCCTTAGATATGTTTGTGACGGGAGTCACTTTGGTTGGGGGCCCGTGAAACACAGCTTACCTTAGAGAGGTTGGGAAATCCCTGTCTCAGCTCCCTAGGCCCCTCTTTTGTGTAAGTCACCCTGTGTCTATTAGGGGCACAGGGTGGCCAAGAAAATGATGGACTTAAAGGACCCTGAGAATATGGTTTGGGTTACTCAAATGGGACAGTAATATTTGTCATATTGTTTCCCTTTATGGTGGATGTCTGGAGCCCTCTGGATCCTTAAGATGCGGGATGAGTGTTGGCTTTTGTTGATACTCATTGCCTCTTTTCTTGAGTTTGTTGGCATCCTTCTGGGATCATTCCTGCTTCCATCTGGTTGACGGTCCTGCTGAAACCGTTGAATACTGGTCTACTATTTCAGTGGCTGTCTGACTCCTTTTCATATGCCATCTGGCAAATAGATTTGCATGCAGCGGTGGATTGGTACACAGCGGTGGAGGATAATACATCATGTGTTTAATTTTATATCACTTTAGATCACGTTTTCATATTTATTTATTTATTCATCATTCTTTACTCACTTAGCGCAGCTTTTATTACTCTAATATTTGTCAACAATATATCTCAAAGAATATATGAAGACTCTGGGACTCTAGGCCTAGCTACCTATTGCCAAAAAGGCTTCACACAGTCAGACTCCTAGCAGATGCTAATATCATCAGCTCAACCACCTGTCTTCCACACATCCTAATTATGCTGATTTACTCTGTGTTTACACTTATAATAATGTGTACTGTATTTTGTTTTAGCCTTGTTTCCAGCAGTCTGGTCCTCCAGGCTGGTTTAAGTGAGTTAATTAGCATGTTAATGATAACCTTGTCTAGATGGCTTTAGCCATGAGTCCGCTGTACCTCATTATCTAACCATTGTGTGATGTTTTGGGTAAATATTCGGGTCATTGTTCATGTAGTGACTGACATACTTCTCAAGTGTATAAAAAGTCTGTTTCTTGTTCAATAAAAGAATTAGTTGATGTTTTCAGACACATACAAGCTAAGTTCAGGCTAGTTTTTTATGGGGGGCGGCTGGAGTTTCTGATATCTATGTTCAAGACTGAAGGAAGCTGTATACTGACGGAAGCCCACAAACACAGTGTGGGTCACGGTTCTGTTACAAGGTTAATTATATTTCTGTACATAATTTCATCTGCATATGATAATGTAATCAGGCACCTGACCTGGTGGGGTATATATTCGGTGTGAGTTTGTTCAATAAATGTTCCAGATCTTATACAAGCTATTCTCGGCTATTTTTGTATGGGGGGGGGGCTACAATATCTGATATCTATGTTCAAGACTGAAGGAAGCCGTATACTGACGTAAGCCCACAAGCACATTGTGGGGTCGCGATTCCGTTACATCCACTTCAACTTATTCCCAGAAGGGTGAAATGGTGGTTGGATGTCAGCACTGCCTGCCACATCTGCTTCACACCAGGGGAACACATGGTAAGGAGACCTGAACAGGAATAGACCTTCACCCTCTTCCGCTACTTCCTCCCACTCCACCCCTCCTTCCATCCTCTGTATGTAATGAAATCTTTTTTTTTTTATTTTTTTACCTTTTTCTTGGTAAAAATTTCCGGCCTCACCTACCCATGCACATCAGTCACCTTAGGCACACTGCCTGCTGTGGTCACATATCCCAGGAGTCTTCCATTCAGAAAAGGAGGAGGGGCAGTTCTATGGTGCGTCATCGAGAGGCCCGCTTGTTGAACCAGGAAGAGCCGGCAGGCCTCTCGATGACATCAGAAATAACATGGTGGCTCTGGACAGAGTTGTGGCCGAGCATGAGAGGATCTCAGTGTGACATCGCTGGATGAGTACGTATCTGAAATCTGCAGATACCTCCTTAAGGTAAAAAGGGGGGGTGAAAAAAAAAACGGGGGTGGCGGTTGCAGATCCTCTTTAATAACAAGTCCACTATGTTATATTTCTATGGACATTCAGAGTATAATTTACTACACCTCTGTTCCTTCCACCAATCCCTGATCAGTAAGCTGGCTCTAAAATGGAATGTTTACTTTAACTGGTTGCTGACTGCCCGCCGGCAGCCGCTCCCAGGCAAATCGCCATAGGTGTACATCACTCGCATACACGTGGCTAGGGGGCGTGCTCCTGCCCCCGCTAGTCAGCGGGGAAGCTGATGCACGGGCAGACGTCTGACACCCGCTGGGAGAGAAGAATGGTCAGATGTTGTAAACACATGTGACCGTTCTTCTCCCTGGAATGATCACAGAGCCCGTGTGATCCTTCTATATAGGATCACATGTCTCTAAGGTCATTTCAGAAGCCACACCCCCCACAGTTAGAATCACTCCCCTAGGCTCACATTTAACTCCTTGATCACGCATAGTATTAACCCCTTCCCTGCCAGTGTCATTATTACAGTAACAGTTCATATATTTAGCACTGATTACTGTAGTAATGACACTGGTCCCCCCAGAAGTATAAAAAATGTCAGTTAGGGGTCCGATCGGTCCGCTGCAATGTCGCAGTCCCGCTAAAAATTGCAGATCGCCGCCATTACTAGTAAAAAAAAAAACAATAAAAATGACATAAATCTTTCCTGTAGTTAGTAGATGCGATAACTTTTGCACAAACCAATCAAAATACGCTTATTGCGATTATTTATTTATTTTTTTACCAAAAATATGTAGCAAAAAAACAAATTGGCCTAAAATGTTAAAAAATTTTGATTTTACTTTTTTTTTTGGGAATGTCATATAGCAGAAAGTGAAAAATATATATATATTTTTTTTTCAGAATTGTCGCTCTTTATTTGTTTATAGCGCAAAAAATAAAAATTGCACAGGTGATCAAATACCACCAAAAGAAAGCTCTGTTTGTGGGGAAAAAAGGACATCAATTTTATTTGGGTACAGCGTCGCACAAACACGCAATTGTCCGTTAAAGTAACGCAGTGCCGAATCGTAAAATAGGGCCTGGTCCGGAATGGGGTAAAATCTTCCGGTCTTAAAGCGGTTAAAAATACGCTCATTGAGAATTTTTTTGTCAAAGACATGTAGCTAAATACATTTTGGCCTAAATATATGACAAAAATTGAATATATTGGATATTTTCTAACTGTCAAAGTAGAAAATGTCAATTTTTTCTCAAAATTTTCACTCTTTTTTTATTAATATCGCAAAAAAATGAAAAGTGCAGAGGTGATCAAATACCACCAAAAGAAAGCTCTGTTTGTGGGAAAAAAAGGACGTAAATTTTGTTTGGGTACGGCGTTGCATGACTGCGCAATTGTCAGTTAAAGTCGCGCAGTGCCAAGTTGCAAAAAGTGGCCTGGACGTTAAGCAGAAAAATCCTCCGGTCCAGAAGTGGTTAAATAACGATGTTGCCGGGAATTGCCCTTTATGAACCCTCAAACCCCCGCACATTATATTTTTAGTGCAGGCCAGAGAGTCTCTGCAAACAATTCATCTAAAACTGTCATGGGAACAATTTCAGCAACAGGACTGTCTGACCTGCGCGAGGACGGCGATGCGAGCTTTTCACACCAATCCTGAACCCAACCTAGAGGTGTGTGTCACCGAGACTCGGCGCTGCAAAATACGGTGCCTTCCTATTAATTATCCTTGATGTTTAAGTGCCACATTAAATTGAATTACGTCTCCACTTTTGATTAAATATCTCTAAAAATATGTTTTTTTTTACTGCTATCAGCTGTTCGTGCCTCAGTGACAGGATCCGGCTTAATAGCGTTTCCAGACGTCGGTGTGTGATTTTAAATGCCAGCGAGCTAACCTTGAGAAGATTGGTGGCAAGACATAAAAACCGGCATTTAGTGGCTGTAATTCTGCGTCTCTGGAAGGAAAGGAGAAGGAAGCCGGCGCTGCGTCTAAATGTGCAGAATACATAGTAGAGGAATTTCTCCTTATTGGAAGGGTTTGCTCCAGTACAAGAAGGCCGGTGCGGCCACAAGCGCGTGGCGCTATGTATACCATGGCTGCTGGATGTGCATCAGCTTGCACCTTGCTGTGTGTACACGTGTGTGCATGGATACTTAGCACAGGTGTTAGCATCAAACAGCCTATATAAAATAAGATTGTTGAGCGGTCTACAGCTACATCCTGATAACCTGCAACCCGATCTGCTCATCTACTTTCCCGTCTATGACTGGGCTTGCCTTGTTTCCTGCTCCTCGCTCATTACTTACCCAATCAATCTCAGCCTGCCTACCTGACTCCACCTACTGACTTCTCCCATCTGATCAATGTTTATAAACAATGTTACTTTGTATCTTTCTATCTCCTGTCTGATCGATGTTTATAAACAATGTTGCTTTGTATCTTTCTATCTCCTGTCTGATCAATGTTTATAAACAATGTTACTTTATATCTCTCGATCTCCAGTCTGATCAATGTTTATAAACAATGTTACTTTATATCTCTCGATCTCCAGTCTGATCAATGTTTATAAACAATGTTACTTTATCTCTCTATCGCCTGTCTGATCAATGTTTATAAACAATGTTACTTTGTATCTCTCTATCTCCCGTCTGATCAATGTTTATAAACAATGTTACTTTGTATCTCTCTATCTCTGGGCTGTTCAATGTTTATAAACAATGTTACTTTGTATCTCTCTATCTCCTGTCTGATCAATGTTTATAAACAATGTTACTTTGTATCTCTCTATCTCCTGTCTGATCAATGTTTATAAACAATGTTACTTTATATCTCTCGATCTCCAGTCTGATCAATGTTTATAAACAATGTTACTTTATCTCTCTATCGCCTGTCTGATCAATGTTTATAAACAATGTTACTTTGTATCTCTCTATCTCCCGTCTGATCAATGTTTATAAACAATGTTACTTTGTATCTCTCTATCTCTGGGCTGTTCAATGTTTATAAACAATGTTACTTTGTATCTCTCTATCTCCTGTCTGATCAATGTTTATAAACAATGTTACTTTGTATCTCTCTATCTCCTGTCTGATCAATGTTTATAAACAATGTTACTTTATATCTCTCGATCTCCAGTCTGATCAATGTTTATAAACAATGTTACTTTATCTCTCTATCGCCTGTCTGATCAATGTGTATAAACAATGTTACTTTGTATCTCTATCTCCTGTCTGATCAATGTTTATAAACAATGTTACTGTGTATCTCTCTATCTCCCGTCTGATCAATGTTTATAAACAATGTCCTGGGGCCAATCCTGTTTAATTTATTCATAAATGATCTAGAGGAGGGGATATCTAGTACAATCTCAGTATTTGCGGATGATACTAAACTAAGCATGCCAATATCTTCTATACAGGATGTGGAAACCTTACAAGCGGACCTGAACAAAATAACGGGGTGGGCAACTACATGGCAGATGAGGTTTAATGTTGAAAAATGTAAAGTAATGCACTTGGGGGCCAGAAACCAGAGAGCAAGCTACTCACTGGGGGGGGGGGGGGGGAACCTCTGGGTGAGTCTAGGATGGAAAAGGACCTGGGGGTACTGGTAGACAACAGGCTTAGCAGTGGCATGCAATGCCAAGCCGCCGCAAGCAAAGCCAACAGAATACTGGGATGTATAAAAAAGGGGATTCACTCCAGAAATAAAGAGATTATTCTTCCACTCTACAAGACTCCGGTCCGACCACATCTGGAGTATGCTGTCCAGTTCTGGGCACCGGTCCTCAGGAAGGATGTGCTGGAATTGGAAAGAGTCCAGAGAAGGGCAACAAAAATAATTAGGGGAATGGAGGACATCAGCTATGAGGAAAGACTACAAGCACTGAACCTATTCTCTCTGGAGAAGAGACGATTGAGGGGGGATATGATATCAATGTACAAATACTGTACTGGTGACCCTAGCATAAGGAACAAACTATTCAGAGTAAGGAGATACAATAAGACACGTGGCCACTCACTAAAACTAAAGGAAAGGCGGTTTAACCTTAAAGTATACAATGTACAGTAACGCACCAATAGCAGTAACGATCAACTATGACACGATTCACTCTTTGAAAATGTGCTTTTTAGCGCCAAACATTTCAGAGGTGACCTCTGCTGCGATTAGGAAACAAGAAAAGTTGCTGCAGCCTGATGTGTGGTGGTTTATTTTCTCTTCAGACTGATTCACCAGGGTGCAGCGAGGTGAGTCGGCACCCAGAGACTTCTCAGCGGAGCCTGTGATCAGCTTGTGATCTGCCTGTGATCAGCCAGTGATCAGCCTGTGATCAGCCAGTGATCAGCCTGTGATCTGCCTGTGATCTGCCTGTAATCATCCTGTGATCTGCCTGTGATCTGCCTGTAATCATCCCGTGATCTGCCTGTAAACTGCCTGTAATCATCCTGTGATCTGCCTGTAATCATCCTGTGATCTGCCTGTGATCTGCCTGTAATCATCCTGTGATCTGCCTGTGATCTGCCTGTAATCATCCCGTGATCTGCCTGTAATCATCCTGTGATCAGCCTGTGATCTGCCTGTGATCTGCCTGTAATCATCCTGTGATCAGCCTGTGATCATCCTGTGATCAGCCTGTGATCAGCCTGTGATCTGCCTGTAATCATCCTGTGATCAGCCAGTAATCAGCCTGTGATCAGCCTGTGATCAACCAGTGATCAACCTGTGATCAGCCTGTGATCTGCCTGTGATCAGCCTGTGATCTGCCTGTAATCATCCTGTGATCTGCCTGTGATCTGCCTGTGATCATCCTGTGATCTGCCTGTAAACTGCCTGTAATCATCCTGTGATCTGCCTGTAATCATCCTGTGATCTGCCTGTAAACTGCCTGTAATCATCCTGTGATCTGCCTGTGATCAGCCAGTAATCAGCCTGTGATCAGCCTGTGATCTGCCTGTGATCAGCCTGTGATCAGCCACTCAGGTTGAGCAGCATACATACATATCTTTATGTGGAAAATAATGTAGCGCTGGACACAAGAATACATAATATTCATATGCAATATTTCAGATTTTTACAACAAAATAAAAATGTTCAAGTACAAAATATACTGTATATATATATATTTTATAGTAATGTATTTTTTATTTTTTTTATTCTGGCCATAATATTTAAAGAAAATGTGTTTCGTCGTGTCCAGGCATTGAGTTATTGTACAGTTAATGTGAAAGTCATTTTTATGGGAGTCTCAGATTTGTACATATTCTGTGTTTTTTAATTTTATTTAATTTGTTAAATTCTCTTTATAGCGGCTCTGTGTGTGTCAGGCAAATGTAATGAGTAAAGTATAGGAGATGGCGGGATGATTGGAATGCTTTCAGCTTATTGGTAGAAGAAAAGCGCGCTCTCTGTCCAGCACCGCCACAGAGGATAAACGCTACAAAGTAACGATTGGGTATGAAGGTGAAATTTCACTAAACCATCTAAGGTCCTGAAATTGTCCTGCAGACTATTTTTTTTTTTTTTATTACATTTTTTCTATTACTTTTTAGTATATTTTACAATTATTGGATTTAAAGAGAAACATCACACGAAGGTAAAATACTCAAAAAAAACTTTACATTTTTTTTGAGATTTGTTGCTTACAAGTTAAAATCAGTATTGTTTGCTGGAAAATTACTTAGAACCCCCAAACATTTTATATACAGTACACCCCTCACATTTCTGTAAATATTTTATTCTATCTTTTCATGTGACAACACTGAAGAAATGACACTTTGCTACAATGTAAAGTAGTGAGTGTACAGCTTGTATAACAGTGTAACTTTACTGTCCCCTCAAAATAACTCAACACACAGCCATTAATGTCTAAACCGCTGGCAACAAAAGTGAGTACACCCCTAAGTGACAATGTCCAAATTGGGCCCAATTAGCCATTTTCCCTCCCCGGTGTCATGTGACTCGTTAGTGTTACAAGATCTCAGGTGTGAATGGGGAGCAGGTGTGTTAAATTTGGTGTTATCGCTCTCACTCTCTCATACTGGCACTGGGGGTTTATTATGGCACCTCATGGGAAAGAACTCTTTGAAGATCTGAAAAAAAAAAGAATTCTTGCTCTACATAAAGATGGCCTAGGCTCTAAGAAGATTGCCAAGACCCTGAAACTGAGCTGCAGCACGGTGGCCAAGACCATACAGCGGTTTAACAGGACAGGTTCCACTCAGAACAGGCCTCTGTGCATGTGCTCAGTGTCATATCCAGAGGTTGTCTTTGGGAAATAGAGGTATGAGTGCTGCCAGCATTGCTGCAGAGGTTGAAGGGGTGGGGGGGTCAGCCTGTCAGTGCTCAGACCATACGCCGTACACTGCATCAAACTGGTCTGCATGGCTGTCATCCCAGAAGGAAGCCCCTTCTAAAGATGATGCACAAGAAAGCCCACAAACAGTTTGCTGAAGACAAGCAGACTAAGGACATGGATTACTGGAACCATCTCCTGTGCTCTGATGAGACCAAGATAAACTTATTTGGTGTCAGATGGTGTCAGGCGTGTGTGGGGGCAACCAGGTGAGGAGTACAAAGACCGGTGTGTCTTCCTACAGTCAGGCATGGTGGTGGGAGTGTCATGGTCTGGGGCTGCATGAGTGCTGCCAACACTGGGGAGCTACAGTTCATTGAGGGAACCATGAATGCCAACATGTACTGTGACATACTGAAGCAGAGCATGATCCCTTCCCTTCAGAGACTGGGCCGCAGGGCAATATTCCAACATAATGACCCCAAACACCTCCAAGATCACCACTGCCTTGCTAAAGAAGCTGAGGGTAAAGGTGATGGACTGGCCAAGCATGTCTCCAGACCTAAACCCTATTGAGGATCTGTGGGGATCCTCAAACAGAAGATGGAGGAGCGCAAGGTCTCTAACATCCACCAGCTCTGTGATGTCATCATGGAGGAGGGGAAGAGGACTCCAGTGACAACCTGTGAAGCTCTGGTGAACTCCATGCCCAAGAGGGTTAAGGCAGTGCTGGAAAATAATGGTGGCCACAGAAAATATTGACACTTTGGGCCCAGTTTTTAAAGTTTTCACTTAGGGGTGTACTGACTTTTGTTGCCAGCGGTTTAGACATTAATGGCTGTGTGTTGAGTTATTTTGAGGGGACAGTAAATTTACACTGTTATACAAGCTGTACACTCACTACTTTACATTGTAGCAAAGTGTCATTTCTTCAGTGTTGTCACAAGAAAAGACAATAAAATATATATATAAAAATATGAGGGTGTACTCACTTTTGTGAGATACTGTATATATATTATAAGCAGAGACCCTAGAGAATAAAATGGCGGTTGTTGCAATATTTTTTATGTCACACAGTATTTGCGCAAATTGTAATAATAATAATTATTTAACGCAATTTTTGGGGAAAAAATACACTTCAATGAATTAAAAAAAAAACTAAACAGTAATTTAGAACAGATTTTTTTGTATAATGTGAAAGATGTTACGCTGAGTAAATACAGTAGATACCTAACATGTTACGCCTTCAAATTGCGCACACTTGTAGAATGGCGACAAACTACGGTATTTAAAAATCTCCATAGGCAACGCTTTTAATAATGTTAACAAAAAGGAAGGTTTGGGACTTTAAACGAGGCATGTGACATAGGGGTGACTATGATTGCAAAGAAACTAGGAAAAATATGTATATAATGAAACATTGCACCAGAGATAACATCAAAAAGTAGACAATCAAAGTTTATTGATGCAAGAGATGGTAAAAAATATGACAGTGGGTGGCGAGGATGTGGTTCAAAAAGGACCAACACATATGGAGAGATAATGACAATGCACACAAATATGAGGACAAACATAGTTGTAACTGATACAATGCAAATATTTAGTAGAGACTGCTGTCACGCCGAGCGCTCCGGATCCTGACAACTGCATTCATAATTCTCTACGCATTTCGTGTCAAAAACACTTCTTCAGGAGCTGGTACAGTCAATAATCTACAAAGAGAACATATATAAAAGTAACAATGCATATGCACATATAAACGCCCAAAATTTGGCAATGTCTGGTAAAATACATGAATTGCTTACAAATAAATCCAAGATGTTGCCTCATGGAACAAGTGATGAGGAGCACTCTGTAACCATTCAACCCTGGAGCTGAGGAAGCCATGCCGAGCGCACTGAGGTAGAGGAAGTGAGAGTGCGGTGTAGAAGCCATGTTCACTGGCGAGGTAACCAGGGCCACTGATAGGGGGGGACCACCAGCCCTCTTGTAGGGGGCCCGAGCACACAGGGGGGGCCCACACAGAGAGGGGGATTAGTGATGGACAACAAATACAGAAATCTTCCTCCAGCACCTGAATCTGATCTGTCCCTCTCCCTGCTATCAGCTTTTATCTGTTGAGAAAGAGACAGTCGTCCCTCACTAATCCCCCTCCCTGTGTGCCCCCTCCCAGCACTTATCTCTGCTCAGGAGTTTATTTGTAACTTTGTTTCTCTCTCTCTGTCTCTCTGATCACGGAGCTCCAACTGCCCAGCCTGTATATTTTTCTCATCTCATCTTCTTTTTTATTTAACATAGTTTTTTTTTTAGATTTAGCAGGAATTATGCGAGTTATGTTATATTTGTGTCTGATAATAGTGATTTTGTTGTAATTTTAGCTAAATATATCTTTAATATTTTCTTGGGGGGGCCCTGCCAGGTAGTCTGTACAGGGCCCCGTGATTTCTAACAGCAGCCCTGGAGGTAACAGTCCCCTCAAGTGCCCGTCCACTATTATTTCTAAAATAATATAGAGTATAATGTATGCAATAATAGGGAAAATAGACTATGCTATGAAGTAGCAACAAAGTGACGGGTATTGAGAGACTGTGATGAACTATCAAAGCCAGGAAGAAAGCAAAGAGGAGGAGAGAAGGTGGTGCATGGTAAGTGTAATGCTGAGGCTACGTTCACATGTTAGCGTAGCAGACCGCGGGTAGAATCACTGCGATTCTGCCCGCGATCCGGAAATCATTGCAAATCGCGGGACGCCTGTGCGTTGCCGTTGATTTGCAATGGCACCCCAAACGCTGTGCGATGTTGCCGCGATTTCTGCCTGCCGGATCGCGGTAACATCGCGCAAACAAAATCGCGGGTCGCATGACGCTCCAAAGAAGCTCTTGTACCTTTTTTGGGCGTCATGCGACCCGTGATTTTGTTTGCCGCGATTCGGCAGGCGGAAATCGCAGCAACATCGCACAGCGTTTGGGGTGCCATTGCAAATCAACGGCAACGCACAGGCGTCCCGCGATTTTCAATGATTTTCGGATCGCTGGAAAAATCGCGGTGATTCTGCCCGCGGTCCGCTACGCTAACATGTGAACGTAGCTTTAGAGGTAATGATAGGTAGCACTGTAAGAATGTTAAGATAGAAGTACAGTGTTCACTGGCGAGGTGGCAGTCCCCCCAGTTGCCCGTCCAAAATTGTAGAAATGATAAGAATAAGGTGTATATACTGTATAGTAATATAAAAATGAATGAAAATTGACTATTTAATAAGTATAACAACTTAATGGCTGGTACTGAGAGACTGTGGTGAAATAAAGGCCAGGAAAAGAGCAGAGAAAAGAATAAACAGTACAGCATGGTCAATGTGTGCATAAGGTAATGATGAGAAATAGCACTGGGAAAATGAAAGAAAATAGGCAGTGCTGGATTAATAGACAGAAGGTGTATGGAAGCAACTAAAAACCACCAAGAGAGGGAGAACACCACTAGGCGCGGGGGATACACTTTAACCACTTAAGCCCCGGAAGATTTTACCCCCTTCCTGACCAGGGCCTATTTTGCGATTCGGCACTGCGTGAATTTAACGGACAATTGCGCAGTCGTGCGACGCTGTACATAAACAAATTTGACATCCTTTTTTTCCCACAAACAGAGCTTTCTTTTGGGGGTATTTGATCACCTGTGCGATTTTTTGATAATGCGCTATAAACAAAAAAAAGAGCGTAAATTTTGCAAAAATAACAATATTTTTCACATTTTTTTTATATGAAATTCCCCCCCAAAAAATGTAAAAATCAAACTTTTTTAACATTTTAGGCCAATTTGTTTTATACTACATATTTTTGGTAAAAAAAAAAAAAAATTGCAAAAAGCGTATTTTGATTGGTTTGCGCAGAAGTTATTGCGTTTACTAACTAAGGGAAAGATTTTTGTCATTTTTGTTGTTTTTTTTTTAACGCGTAATGGCGGCGATCTGCGATTTTTTTTTGCGGGACTGCGACATTGCGGCGGACAGATCGGACCCTTGACTGACATTTTTGACACTTTTGGGGTTACCAGTGACATTACTACAGTAATCAGTGCTATACATATGCACTGTTACTGTAAAATGACACTGGCAGTGGAGGGGTTAACTTTTTTTGAGAGGGAGGGGTGGTGTGTGTCCCTAGGGGCGTGATTCTAACTGTGATTGGCTATGTAATAAACAAGCAAAAAATTGTGGGAGCAAACCCTGAACATCTATATCTAAAGCCGGTGCAGCTATGAACCAAGCGACATGTATATTAAAAAAGGAATAGCGCACACATGCAAAAGAAATGACTATCAAATATGGAGACAATCCATAAATAAAAATGGGCATTTAGTCCCACCATATGGCCATATCGTGCTCAAGCCCACCACTACGTCAAAGTACCCCATTATCAGTGGGTGGCTATGGCTTGAGGTGTATGAACAGTGATCAACGGTCCTACATAGTAGAACCGTATGATCTCTATTATTACACAGGGGAGAATGACAGGCGGCTTGTTTACATCAGCCGCCTGCCTTTCTCCCGCTCTAACGGACAATCACAAGTGCCCAGTGGACATCGGGTCCGCCAGGCACACGCGCGGGGGGGTCCGTGACCGCGCGGGAGCGCGCCCGCTCCCTAGAGCCTCACAGGCTAGTGACGTACCCATACGTCACTTTGCCTGTGAGGGGCTGACCGCCGCAGTATATGTACTTGCGGCGGTCGGCAAGTGGTTAAAGCGGAGTTCGACATAATCGATTTTGGGCCATCCGCTTGCTATTGGTCACCTGAAAAAGAAATGGATGGTTACGATTTTTTTTTTGTTTACTCACCTTGTTATTGAAGAAAAATATACTCACCTTTCTTCCACCTCTACCCTCTGCGGCTGCGGCCCGCGCCGTCACTTCCTCTTTGCATTGATTCCTGAACGTCATCGCTCCCAGGAATCAATGCGCCTGCACCGGCCCCGCTCGTCACTTCCGGTACGGCGCCGCATTCCCTTCTAAACAGCTTCTGGGCATGCCCAGAAGCTGTGGCGGGATGACGCGCCCGCAACGGAAGTGACGAGCGGGGCCGGTGCAGGCACATTCTGGGAGAAGAGGACATGGAAGAGGACGCAGAAGAGGACGCACTGACTTAAGCTGCCCACATCCGAGATGGCAGCGCTGGAGAAGAAATTTTCAAGGTAAGTATTTCTTCTAAAAGGTAAGTGCGACCCGGGACAGTATATACCCGGGGGGTATTTTTATTGAAAAAATAAAAATTTTGTGGCCGGAACTCCGCTTTAAGTGTTATCTTTTTCCATTATACAGAAATATTTGAATGTATCAGTTCTAGGAGCAACATCCCACCTCCACATCCTCAAATTGGACAATAAACAATAAAAAAAAAAGGGTTGAATAGGATTTTAATGGATGTGAGGTTGTCACATAAAGAGAAGCACATAAACAAATAGTCATTTAAATAAAAAGATACATTTTATTCACATACAAAGATAACAAATTACAATAAAATATACAAAAGAGATGTATCACATCGGCTCAGAAGAAGTAATGTGTGATTGCACAATCATTGGAAAAACATTCAGAAGGTGTTTCCAATAATTGTGCAATTACGCATTTCTTCTTCTGAGCCGATGTGATACATCTCTTTTGTATTTTTTATTGTAATTTTTTATCTTTGTATGTGAATAGAATGTATCTTTTTATATAAATGACTATTTGTTTGTGTGCTCATCTTTATGTGACAACCTCACATACATTAAAGTCACATTTTATGGGTGGGGGTATCCCCTTCAACCCTTTTTTTTATTGATTAATGTCAGGCCTTAAAATTGCACATGCCCGTGAAATTGGAAAAAAAAAAAAAAACAACGATGGTACCCAAATATTGTTTAATGTCAGGCCTTAAAGAGGAAGTAAACCCTCCTCTGACACTTGTACCTATAGATGATCCTATGATAAGGCTTACCTATAGGTACTGTAAATATCTCCTAAACATGTACCGTTTAGGAGATATTTACCTTACATGCAGCCAGTGACGTCACTGGCGCATGCGCGGGAGTGACGTCACCGCGGCTCCGGACAATCAGATGGCCGGATGCCGCGATCCCGGAAGACGGGCGACTGGACATGTCGCCCGTCATACAGGTAAGCGGGCGGCACGGCGGGGGCTTGTTCTATGGTAAGTATTGCATAATGAGCTAGTATGCGGTGCATACTAAAGGCCCGTACACACGTAGCGATTGTCGGCCGTAAATATTCGGCCACCAACCGATCGGCCGATTGTTGGCTTGTTAGTATGATGCTTCCGACAACCGACTGCGACTTTTCGGCCGAACAGAATCTGGTGTGCAGGCTTTAAAATTTTTGTTGGCCAACACCAGAACGGCCGATTGTTCGCCAGTCAGTAAAGAATTCGTCCGACAAACAGCAGATGAGCAAGACTGGGTATGCTCAGAGAAGAAAAAACACACGGAAAGTTAACATCACATGACATCACTTCTGCAGTCGGAGTGTTGTTGGCCGACAAAATTTGTGTGCAGTCTTTAGCACTTTTCAACAGACAGGACAGCACCGGACAAAAGACAGCCGATCGTTCGGCCGACATTCGGTATGTGTGTACGGGGCTTAACTCATTATGTCTTTCTCTTTCAGGTTGCGAAAAAAAAAAAAAATCTATGGGTTTACAACCTCTTTAAAATCGCACACGCCAATGAAATTGAAAAAAAAAAAGAGATGGTACCCAACATTCTCCAAAGGCAACACTTTGACAGTTTATCAGCTGAGATTTAACAAATATTTATGGCTCTAGAATTGTTACTCTCACTCCGATGTTCATGGCAATACCTCATGTGTGGTGCAATAGATGTTTCCTGACACCAACATGGCAGCATAAATGTGATAAACAGTAGGAAAAAATCTTATTTGATCCCTGCTGATTTTTTACATTTTCCCATTTACAAATAATGGCGGGTGTATAATTTTTATCATAGGTGTATTTTATATGATAGAGACAGAATATCAACCAAAAATCCAGAAAAAACACATGATACAAATGTTATAAATGGAGTTGCAGTTCAGGGAGTAAAATAAGTATTTGATCCCCTACCAACCAACAATAATTCTGTCTCCCACAGACTGGCTACAGTAGGTGCTCATGTGGTCACAGATTAGTCCTAACAATGTAAGAAGGAGCTCCTAACAACACCTCGTTACGTGTATAAAAGTCACCTGTCCACAGAATCTCTTTCCTCCGTTCAAACCTCACCATCATGGGAAGACCAAAGAGCTGTCAAAGGATGTCAGGGACAAGATAAGGGACTTGCACAAGGCTGGAATGGCTACAAGACCATCAGCAAGAAGATCGGTGAGAAGGAGACAACTGTTGGAGCGATTATTCCCAAAAAGAAGAAAGACAAAATAACCATTAATTGCCCTCGGTCTGGAGGTTCAAGCAAGATCTCACCTCATGGGGTGAGGATGATCATGAGAAAAGTGAGGGATCAGCACAGAACTATACGGGAGGAGCTTGTGAAAGATCTGAAAGCAGTTGGGATCACAGTCACCAAACAAACCATTGGTAACACAATATGCCACTGTGACGGACCCCGTACTCAAGAGAATTATGTCCACCGTATAAGCTTCCTTTGCCCGGTACCAGCACGATCTAGGATCCCTTAGCTCACTTAGTGTAGAGTGGTAAGAAGCAAGAGACTTTTATTGAAGAACAGACACAAGTATATACATATCTCTGTGGACAATCCCCCTTCGTTGTTGGCATAGAGACACAGAGCGGGAAAAACTGTACATCCAATAACATGAGGCACAGTTCAAACATTTCAACAAATCTTATAAAAAAAAAAACTGGGCACACAGCCAACTTTGTTAGTGGGAAAGACACTTGAGGAAACGTTCCCCCCTCTACCTCAAACTATCTAGCAATGTTCTATTAAACACCCCTACATAATTCCGTAATTTCTCAAAGGTGGATTTATTTTCTTCATATATTTCTTGAGGGATATTGTTCATAAATATTACTGTCCCAAGTGAAGGAGCCTCTCCATTCTTGCAGTGTTCATTAAGTAGTTGTCCATCATTTTCTTGGTCACCCTGTGCCCCTAACAGACACAGGGTGACTTACACAAAAGAGGGGGCTGGGGAGCTGAGAAAGGAGTTTCCCAACCTCTCTAAGGAAAAGCTGGGTTCCACAGGCCCCCCACCCAAAGTGACTCCCATCACAGCCACCATGGATTGAAATCCTGCAGCGCTAGCAAGGTCCCGCTCCTGAAGAAGGCACATGTACAGCCTGTCTGAAGTTTGCCAATGAACATCTAAAGGATTCAGGGAAGGGTTGGGAGAAAGTGCTGTGGTCAGATGAGACCAAAATTGAGCTCTTTGGCATTAACTCCACTCGCCATGTTTGGAGGAAGAAAAATGCTGACTATGACCCTAAGAACACCATCCCTACAGTCACCATCCCTACAGTCAAGCACAGAGGTGAAAACATGATGCTTTGGGGCTGTTTCTCTGCTAAAAGTACAGGCTGACTTTGATGCATTGAGGGGCCAATGGATGGGGCCATGTATTGTAAAATCTTGGATGAGAACCTTCTTCCCTCAGCCAGAACACTGAAGATGGGTCATGGATGGGTCTTCCAGCATAACAATGACCCAAAACATACCGCCAAGGCAACAAAGGAGTGACTCAAGAGGAAGCACATTAAGGTCATCTAGTGGCCTAGCCAGTCTCCAAACCATTAACCTATAGAAAATTTATAGAGGGAGCTGAAACTTTGAGTTGCCAAGAGACAGCCAAGAAACCCCAAAGGATTTAGAGAAGATCTGTAAAGAAGAGTGGACCAAAATCCCTCCTGAGATGTGTGCAAACCTGGTCACCAACTACAAGAAACGTCTGACCTCTGTGCTTGCCAACAAGGGTTTCTCCACCAAGTACTAAGTCATGTTTTGCTTGGGGATCAAATAACAGAAAATAGTCTACTCACCTTTCCCTAATTTTTCTTTCCTGACGCATTTTCATGGCAGCCCACACTGGGTTGTGACTCCGCCCCCACAACCTGAGAGGATTGCTTAGCTATAAATCTCAGAGACACCCCGCAGCATTCTCTATATATATATATCACCTAAGAAAGGGTGGGAATCTGTGTGCTGCCATGAAGATTTCCCAGGAAATGAAAATTACGGAAAGGTGAGTATGCGATTTTCAGTTTTTCTGACGCATCATGGCAGCACACACTGGGAAATAACTCGTTAGTCGGGTGGGTGCAAGAAAAATATCATTTTTTTTAACGTGACATAGAAGAATCATCCTGAATAGCGGTCTGTACAAATTTCACTGTTATTAGATGAGACAAGTCCACTTTATAGTAAGACATAAAGGTATTTTCGGACGACCAAGTTGCCGCTCTGCATTTCGTTTCTGGAGACACTCTGCAATATGGTGTCCATGATGTGGCCACTACTCCAGTAGAGTGAGTCTTCAGGGCTTCTGGAATCCGAAGTTGCTGAAGTGAATATGCTTTCATGATGGTCTTTACTACCCAAGACGCTATAGTGCGTGGTGAAGCTGCTTGATGTTTACTAGGGCCATGAGGGATAACCAGTAGCTTGTCTGCTTTCCTAAAGGAACTTGTGGCTGACAAATATGTGTTAATAGCGTATTTTACCTCTAGGGAATGAGGTTCTCCTTGATTGTCCAGAAACAGTGGTAAACTTATGTCCTGATTAAAGTGAAAAGAAGTCACCACCTTGGGAATAAAGCGATCCGAGAGTCTTAAGGCCCCTACACACGAGTGGAAATTCGGCCGGGAATTTTCGTCCGACGACCGATCTGCCGATTTTTGGCATGTTAGTATGGTGCTCTCGACAACCGACTCCAGAATTTTTTCGGCCGAAAAGTCGGTGTGCATGCTATAAAATTTTTGTCCTCCGTCAAAACACGTCCGATTTTCATGCAGTCACAGTCAGTACAGATTTCGATGGGGAAAAATCTTATGAGCAAGACTAGGCATGCTCAGAGATGAAAGAACACATACAAAGCAATCCAACACATGACATCACTTCTGAAGTAGAATTCTGTCGTGCAGGAAAATTCGTGTGCAGTCTAGAGCACATTCCAACCAACAGACACCACTCTGGACAAAAGATGGACGAGCGGTCGGCGGAAATTTGTTGCGTGTGTACGAGGCTTTAGAGACTGTCAGGACTCTGGAGATGAGACTGACATGCAGAGGGTAGCCTCTAGCTCACTGAGGGATGGAGCACAGACGAGTCACCTAGGCAGTAGACGCAAGCTAACCCGAGGCGCAGAATCTAAGTGCAAACCGGTCTTCACCAGAGCCTCTGATGGTGAGGATGGATTTTGCTGCGTGTATAGCACCAGGTCGCGGTCCTCGGGGTTGCCCTGCCAGGAGGTGAACAGGTCCGGATCCGGTGGCAGATAAACAGACAAGGATAAGACAAAAGAGTGGTCACAAACAAGCCGAGGTCAGGGCGGGCAGCAGACAAGCAAGGTGAGGGACAAGCCAGGAGGTCAAACAGGAATCAAAGTGGATACAACAGGTTTCAGGTACAGAAACACAGGAGACGCTGCAGATCAGACAGCAAAGACACTGTGCTGCTGAGGTGCTTAAATAAGGCAGCCTGTTGCCAATTAATGAAATTAGTCAGAGCTAGGTTAACCCTTAGGTTGCAGATTCATGACAGTACTTCAGTGTGCACGGGGAGCGTTCCTGACAGAGACACTCTGTCTGGATAAAAGATCAGGTATGGTTCCCTGCTCATTAACGCTTGCATTTCTGAAAATCATTTCTCTGAGGTTATAGAGATCCGCCAGGTGAAATGGGAAACCTGAAAGAGCCTCCAAAACTATCGACAGATCCCATGATGGGAATGTTGGTTTCCTCGGAGGTCTAATTTTTTGACATGCCCTCATGAACTGGATAACCAAAGGGTGCAGGGCCCACTTTATACCTGTTTTGGCAGGCCAAAATCTGTACTTTTAAGGTTCCTGAGCTTAACCCTTTCTCTAGACCAGTTTGGAGAAATTTTAGAATTTGTGGAATTTCTGAGAATAACTAATTCCACCCATTCAGATGGGCAAACAAAGTAAACCTTTCCCACACTCTTCCACAAGTGGTGTTGGTGGTGTTTTTCCTGGCTTGTAGTAATGTGGACACTACTTCCACCGAACAACCTTGATTTAGAAGTCTAATCCTCTCAACCTCCATGCCATCAGGTATAAATTTCTCCAGAGCTGGATGGAGGAACTGTGCTTGAGATAGTAGATTCGGTGTGACTGGAAAAAGGAGCAGGTCCTCTAGGCTCAGTTGTAGCAGGGTCGTGAACCACCACCTTCTTGGCCAAAAAGGGATTACCAATATCACTGTCGATGCCGACCTCCTTAGTCAGGAGAGAAACCTTGCGATCAGCGGTGAAGGCGGGAAGATGTAGCCTAGCTGAAATTCCAAAGGATGGTGAAGGCAATCCACTCCCTCGGCCGAGGGGTAAAGTGTTCTCAATAAATATCTCTGACATTTGGCATTCACGGGTGTTGCTGCCATGTCAATGTTGGGAATTCCCCAAGTCTGGGTCAGAAAGGAAAAAAACCTGAGGTTTGAGCGACCATTCGTTGTTCAATAAGAAGTCCCTGCTCAGGCTGTCGGCCAATATGTTTTGTGTTGCTGGGACATATATGGGACATATATGGCTTTCAAATCTGCTAGGTGTACCTGGGTGTACCTGGGCCCAGTCCAAGATAGAGCGAACCTCCGTCATAAGCGTACGACTCTAGGTGCCTCCTTGTTTCTGGATAGATGCTACCGCTACCTTGTTGTCCATACAAATGCCAATGTCCAAGGATGCTTTTCCCCGACAGGGAAGGCGCAAAAGCTAGGAGTGCTTGGAAAGCTGCTCTGAGTTCCAGGACATTCAAGATCAGCACTTGCGAATGGAATCGCCAATGAACCTGAACCGCTTGATGCCGATAGTGGGCTCCGCATCCTTTTGACTTGTATCCGATGTAACTATCTCTGGTTACAGAGGAACAGAGGTGTACTTTTATGAACAAATTTTTTTCTCTGTTGGCTTCTCTACAGTTCTCCGGAGAAAATGATCACATCTGGCACCAATTTTATGAATAGGAGAACTTCAGTTCGCCCAGGGTGATCAGAGGAGAACTTTTTTCTCGGAGATCTGTGTAGAAGTCAATGGGGCGTCTGTAATCTCGTGAGACAAAGCGAGATTACAGTAGTATGAAAATCTCTGGCGCGCTTTAACAAGCAGTGATAAATTATCACTGCTGAGTCCACGAGGTAAATAAATTATCACTGCTGAGTCCACTAAGGTTATTAAATAATAGTCCCCTTACATAAATATATATATATATATACACTGAATACACACACACATACATTGTATATATATATACACATTAAATATATATCTACATGTATGTGTGTATATATATATATACATGTATATATATACATAAATATGGCCGGGGGATATGATTACTATGTTGGGGGGTCTGAACGAGGAAGAAGGAAGTCCATAATCTTCCTTTTTCCCCCTCAGTTCTCCCCCGATTCTGTCTTCACTCCCCGCTTCACAAGCTCCAGGCTGGTGAACCCGGGAGTGTGAATTCTGACCCAGATCGCCAGCGAAGTGCGGGGATCGCAGCTTCATAGCCTGGCTGTTTCTGTGTCTGTCAATGATAGATTCCCATGTGAAGAGACGATCAGCGGAGAACATGTTCTCCCCCGATCATTTCTGTTTCATAAACTGAGAATGATCGGAAATGAGCTGTGATCAGCAGGATCACTGGTCATCTCCGTTCCATAAAAGGACACCTATATGTCAATGTCTTCTGAGGTTGTGAACTTGTGTCCACCACCATACAGACTGCTTCACAACTCTGTGGATGAGAATCGGCTAAAGCATTGAGGCTCCATCCCACTGCCTTAGGAATGAATTCTCATATGCCACTGAACCCATTAAATCATTGGAAAGGTCGCCGTCATGAAACCGAGAAAACTCATACAAACTCTGGCTGGTAGGGAGGTTGGTGCCAAGATTCTTTTTACTTTTTGGATCAGATGACCTAACTTCTCTTGAGGAAGTTCAACAATATTCAACTTGCTGTTCAGTTCTGCCCCCCAAAAAACATCCTCTGAGTGGGTTGTAGGTTGCTCTTTTTCCAATTTATACAGTGTTGTAATCAGCATCGTTCGATGATGGAGCAGTGCTTCTTGACTGTCTGCTAGATGGAAAATGTCCTCCAAGTAATGGTGTGCTCTCAAACCCTTAATTCTCAGGAATGCAATTACTGGTAGTAGGACCTTCGTAAAGGTTCTTGGCACCGTAGAGATCCCGAATGGCAAGCTCCTAAATTGGAAATGCTCGTGAGCTATTGTGAAGTGGAGACATTTTAGAAAGGCAGGGTGTATAGGGACATGCAGATAAGCCTCTGATAGATCTATGGATAGCATCCAATCTTGTAGGTTTATTGCTAGTAGAATTGATTGAAGGCTTTCCATTGTGAAGGATTCTACTTGGATTTTTTTTGTTGAGACTTTTTAGATCCAATGCTGGGCAAAGGTCCCCTGTTTTCTTCCTTACCAGAAATAGAGGAGAGTAAAAAAACCTTTCCCTCTCTGAGATATCAGGACTTTTGAGATTGCTGGCTTTTGGGATAGCTCTAGTACATACTTGAGTAGCAGCATTCTTTTCACTGAAGATAAAGCAAGCCTGGTTGGCTGGAAGTGATCCCGAGGAACTTTGCCTTTGAATCTCCATCTGTGGCTGAATTCAATAGTGGAGAGTGTCCAAGGATCCTTTATATGTTCCATCAAAACCTGAATGAATTGGTTGAGTCTGGCCCCCACAGTCACAGGTTGGAGGTGCGTACCCTCAAAAGGACTTCTGCTGTTCTCCAGTCGAGGAAGGTCTTGATTTCTGCAGTCTAAGAAAGGAAGGCTGAGTTGAATTATTTTCTGTATCTATAAGATTTTGATTCCCTGTATCTTTCCGGAAGATTGTGCTTATAAGATGGGCCTTTCTGCGTTTTTGACCTTCTGTCAGAAGGTATGAAGTCCAATTTTCCAACTGTTACTTTAGAAATGGCCGCATCAAGTTTTGAGCCAATTAGATTAGTACCGTCATATGGAATCTTACTCCAATTATTCTTGGAGGCTGCATCCGCTATCCACGGTTTCAGCCACAAGGCCCTTCTAGAAATCACTGAAGACAATATTGCCCTGGCAGAAGATCTGATGATGTACACTGAGGCCTCTACTACAAAGTCTCCTGCTAACTTGAGTTCTTGAAGAGATGTTATAATCTTTTCTTGATCTGCGCCTTCACAAAGTGACTTTTCGATACTGAAGGTCAACTCTGAAATTGCTTTACCGACCGCCGGTGAAGCAATGGCCGGTCTGCAGGCACCATCTGCCACTAAGTATGCTTGCTTTAGAGCTAGATAAATCTTTTGATCAAGCACATTCCTAAAAGCCACCGCATCTTCTAAATGCAGAGTTACAAGTCTGACTAGTCGCATTAGAGAGGCATCTACTATTGGGGTGTTGATTAATGGACTCACATTGTGTTCCTTTAAGGGATATCATTTTGCCAGCCTGTTGTTCAGGTTTGTCTATTTGTCAAGTTTCTGACATTCATCCTTAATGAGGTCTTCTAATTCATCTATGAAGGGGAAAGACTTTGGTCCTTCTTTAGGTTTGGGAAGTATTTTGGAACTTCTTTAGCTTCCTCCCAACCTATTGCTTCTTTTACAGATCTAACGAATGGTTCAACCAGAGTGCAGTCAAATCCTGCTGAGACCTCTAGATCTTCACTTTCTGATGAGGCATCTGTCCTCAGAGGAGGGGGCAGGGCCGCAGAGGACGTACTCGGGGCTGCCCTGTCTGTGTCGGGAGCTGACACTTCTTAAATTAATTCACGCATGGATTCCTTGATGAGGTCTCTTACTTCTCTTGCGTCCGACTTTTTCTCCCTTGTAGCCTCATTAAAGCATGTGTGACAGGCTAATGTGCCTGGTAAAACTGGTGCATTAGCTGCAGGATGGGTGCGACGACTCCCGGATGAATGCCGGTGATGAGATGATGGAGACTACATTCGGCATGAGTGGCAGTTGCACAAAGAAGACCTGGACCGGCTTCCCCTGCATTTGTACTTAGATGTGTGCCCATGACTTGAGCATGCCTGGAATTAGTGGATCTTGACCTGGTAGGCAGTGGCGGCTGGTGCTCAGTAATTCGGGATGGGGGGGGGCGGCAAACATCCAACGCACCACCCCCCACCCTTCTTCTGATGACGGATAGAAGGACGGCCAGGCGGCAAAACAACACACCATATCCCCCCCCCCCCGAACAGCCTGCCTCCTTACCTCCTTCTTCCTCCTGTCCGAGCCGGGGAGTGCTGAATGGCTGAGCCACTGTGCTTCTCCTCCAGCCGTGTGTCTCCTCCCTCTTTCTGGCCAGTGGCCAGTAAGATCGCTTCTCCTGTTGACCAGTCGGGAAAGGGGTCTCACAACCTTCTTCCTGATTGGCTGGGAGGAGAATCAGTGTGCCAATAGCGAATATTTATTCACTATTGCCATACAACTGGGTGGGCTCAGGGCGCAGTGATCTGCGCCCCAAACCCACCCTTTTTTGGAACCTATTAGAGCCTCTGGCTGTAATTATGTGCTTCAAAAAAAAAAAAAATCCTGATTGGAATCCATGCATCCGGCGCCCTGCTTGTGGATTAGGGGGCCGGACGCATGGATAGGGCAGGGCGGCGCCCCTGCGCCCCTAATGGACGGGCCACCACTGCTGGTAGGGCTGTTGCAAACACCTTGTCATGGACATGCAATAGTGTCTGGCAGCTTACCTTCTCCTTCATGTCTGCATTAGAGGCCAGACTCTCCTTCTGGCTGCTTTTTTTTTTTCATCTCTCCTCCCTGTTTGGCTCCACCCCAGGCCATTCCAGGAAGTCTATATTAACCAGCGTACTGCAGGTTTGCTTTGCTGTTCAACAGTGTTTGTTAGTTTGTGTTCCTGTCTGCCGTGTGCTTGATCTACCTTTCTGTGTACCGACTTTGGCTCGTCTCTGACTACTCCTGTTTGCCTGTTACCCTTTGGCCTGTCCCTTGGTTACCCTCGTCTACCTGTTGTCCCGACCTCGGCTTACCAATCACTATCCCTTGTGTCCCGACTGGCTGCTTCCCCTCTCTCCCTACGGAGCGTGACCCGGGGGACTCCAGGGGCCGCGACCTGGGCCCAGCTGCAGCCAAGTCCATCCTCGCCACTAGAGGCTCTGGTGAACACCTGCTGGGTCTTAGACTCCGCGCCCTGGGGAATCTTGGACTCACGTTTCTGTCGATCCGCAGCAGTCAGCTACTGGGTTCACTACCTTGCGGTGCACCCCTGCCTCCAACGGGGTGCAGTTGTCACCTGGCCACAGGTGACCAGACACACCTTAGTGTTAGTTGCCATGCTCTCTTTTTCTGGGAACCTTCACTACTTACCAAAGACGACAACCTCTTACCTTACAGGATGAGAGAGGCCTCCATGAGCAGTGGAACAAACAAAGAGAAAAAAGCCTCACCTGGCAGGACACATTTAACCCTTTGATCGCCCTTGATGTTAACCCCTTCCCAGCCAGTCTCATTAGTACAGTGACAGTGCATATTGTTAGTACTGGTCACTGGCCGCCAAAAAGTGTCACTAAAGCTGGATACACACTATACAACTTTTGTTAGATTTACCTTCAACTACAGTATGTAGTGCAAGGGCCTGCCTGATTGCATACAAATTGAAAGTGTTTAGGTTTGACCTCATATTATATGGTTTTGGTAAATCTAAAGGAAAAAAATTCTAAAGAAAATTGTATATTGTGTATCCAGCTTTAGTCTGTTTTTTTCCACCGCAATATTGCAGTCCCACTGTAAATCTCTGATCACTGACATTACTAGTAAAAATAAATAAAAAAAATCCATAAAAATATGCCCTAGTCTGTAAACGCGATAACTTTTGTGCAAACCAATCAATAAACACTTATTGGGATTTTTTTTAACCAAAAATATGTAGCAGAATACAAATTGGCCTAAACTGATAAAGAAATTAGATTTTTTACATTTTTTTTGGATTTTTTATAGCAGAAAGTAAAAAATATTGTTTTTTTTTTTTTCAAAATTGTTGCTCTTTTTTTTGTTTATAGCGCAAAATAAAAAAAAAAACGAAGAGGTGATCAAATACCACCAAAATAAATCTCTGTTTGAGGGGCACAGGATCTCTGTCTTTCCCTGTCACAGAATGTCGATCTGCCTCTGTTGGAAACAATCGCAGGGTTTCGGCAGCCACTGATTGGCTCCAGCTGTGTCCAATCACAGCGAGAGCTGGTCGCCAACAGCACGCATGCGCACGGCAAGCCTGTAAGTAGCAGAAGATGTTCAGCTACAGGAGTCTGCCTGTAGGAGCTGCCACTCCACAGTATATGTACGTGGGGTGGTCAGCAAGTGATTACATTTCCCCTCCGAGGACAAATCCTTTTCCCCTCCACTCCAAATTCCCCCTCCCAGCACAAATGCCATTCCCCAAACAAGCACAAATCCTCTTCAAATTCCCCTTCCCAGCACAAATTCCATTCCTCAACCAAGCACAAATCCTCTCCGAATTCCCCCTCCCAGCACAAATTCCACTCCCCCAACTAAGCAAAAATCCCCTCCAAATTCCCCTTCCCAGCACAAATTCCATTCCCCCAACCAAGCACAAATCCCCCCCAAATTTCCCCTCCCATCAGAAATTCCACTTCCCCAACCAAACACAAATCCCCCCCAAATTCCCCCTCCCAGCACAAATTCCACTCCCCCAACCAAGCACAAATCCCCTCCAAATCCCCCCTCCCAGCACAAATTCCACTCCCCCAACCAAGCACAAATCCCCTCCAAATCCCCCCTCCCAGCACAAATTCCACTCTCCCAACCAAGCACAAATCCCCTCCAAATCCCCCCTCCCAGCACAAATTCCACTCTCCCAACCAAGCACAAATCCCCTCCAAATCCCCCCTCCCAGCACAAATTCCACTCCCTCAACAAAGCACAAATTACCCCCCCCCCCAAAAAAAAAAAAAAATACCATCCTAGCACAAATGCCCCCCAATCAATCCTTATAGCACAAATCCCCCTCCTAAAAACAAAATGTCCCCTCCTAGCACAAATCCTCCCCCCCACCATATTACCTTTTCTAGTACAAACCCCCCAAATCCCCCCTCCTAGCACAAATCCTCTCCCCCCCCCCATTCCCCTTCTAAAAAGAAATAGCCCCAAAATCACCACTTCTAGCACATCTCCCCAAATGTCCCCTCCTACCCTCCTAGAACAATTCTTACCTCCTGCTGCCCCCTCAAATTCCCCCTCTCAACCTCCTTGTGGTGCCCCCGCACCTCACATGATACCACAGTGCCCAGGGAAGAATTTCCTCCTGCCCACCCCTTGTCCCAGCCCTGGATTTAATCCTCCGGCTTCTAGGTCACTTCAGGACATAGCAGTAACAAAGTGGTCAGAGGATGAAAATTAACCACTTGCCGACCGCCGCACGACTATTTACTGCGGCGGTCAGCCCCGTACAGGCAAAGTGACGTAGGACTACGTCGCTCGCCTACGAGCCTCTAGGGGGCGAGCGCGCGCCGCCAGAGGCGCGCTCCCGCCCACACTAGTTCCCTGACATGTCCGCGCGAGTGACCGGCGGTTCCGATGTCCGCCAGTCACCCGCGATCTCCTGTTGCAGAGGGAGAAAGGCAGGCGGCTGATGTAAACAGAGCCGCCTGTCATTCTCCCTGATGTAACTGCAGAGATCATACGATCCTGCTATGTAGGATTGTATGTCTCTGTGGTTACATCACTAGCCACGCCCCCCACAGTTATAATCACGCCCCTAGGGTCACATTTAACCCCTTGATCACTAATAAAGTCACGCAGTGCCGAATCGCAAAATAGGGCCTGGTCAGGAAGGTGGTAAAATCTTCCAGGGCTTAAGTGGTTAAGTATTAAAAGTAAACTTTCCTCTTGAACCTCGGCTCCCGGTCATTGACTCTCCAGGGAGTGAGCAGCTAGTCCTGGATTTTTCATCTTTAGAAGATAAGAAAAGTCTGGATGTAACCGGTCCTATAAGTCATGTTCCAGCGGCTTTCTTTCTTGCACTGAAGTCAGTGGAGATTCACTTTAAGTACTCTGCACGTGCAGAGCATTTCCAATGTGCGTCTGAGAGCCGCTACCACTCGGAGCTGTAAAAATCAACTTTATTCATAGGTAACAACTGCTGATGAAGTGCATCGTAAACGCATGCCAGGTGCATCACAAATGGATCTCAAATGTTTTTCCTAGTAGTGCCGAAAGATGCCTTTTTTATGGGAATATTCTTTGTACTGCGGAATACGTCCAAGTTGTATAAAGGTGTGATGTCATAGTGTGCAGGAGACATTAGAGTGTACATTTTTTGTTTATTAAAAATCTTGCAAACGTAATAAAAACATATTTACATATATACAAAATGAATAAATATATATATAAACAAAAACACACAAGCATATACATTTGGCACAAAAAAAAAAAACCATAAGAAAATTAAATATACAGTATCTCACAAAAGCATAATAATATGTAAATGTGTCTTGGTTGGTTTCGTAAATATTTTATTCTATCTTTTCATGTGACAACACTGAAGAAATGACACTTTGCTACAATGTAAAGTAGTGAGTGTACAGCTTGTATAACAGTGTAAATTTACCGTCCCCTCAAAATAACTCAACACACAGCCATTAATGTCTAAACCGCTGGCAACAAAAGTCAGTACACCCCTAAGTGACAATGTCCAAATTGGGACCAATTAGCCATTTTCCCTCCCCGGTGTCATGTGACTCGTTAGTGTTACAAGGTCTCAGGTGTGAATGGGGAGCAGGAGTGGTAAATTTGGTGTTATCGCTCTCACTCTCTCATACTCGTCACTGGAAGTTCAACATGGCACCTCATGGCAAAAAACTCTCTGAGGATCTGAAAAAAAGAATTGTTGCTCTACATAAAGATGGCCTAGGCTATAAAAAGATTGCCAAGACCCTGGAACTGAGCTGCAGCACGGTGGCCAAGACCAAAGAGCGGTTTAACAGGACAGGTTCCACTCAGAACAGGCCTCACCATGGTCCACCAAAGAAGTTGAGTGCACATGCTCAGCGTCATATCCAGAGGTTGTCTTTGGGAAATAGACGTATGATTGCTGCCAGCATTGCTGCAGAGTTTGAAGGGGTGGGGGGTCAGCCTGTCAGTGCTCAGACCATACGCCGCACACTGCATCAAATTGGTCTGCATGGCTGTCGTCCCGGAAGGAAGCCTCTTCTAAAGATGATGGCCAAGAAAACCCACAAACAGTTTGCTGAAGACAAGCAGACTAAGGACATGGATTACTGGAACCATCTCCTGTGCTCTGATGAGACCAAGATAAACTTATTTGGTGTCAGATGGTGTCAGGCGTGTGTGGTGACAACCAGGTGAGGAGTACAAAGACAAGTGTGTCTTCCTACAGTCAAGCATGGTGGTGGGAGTGTCATCGTCTGGGGCTGCATGAGTGCTGCTGGCACTTAGGAGCTACAGATCATTGAGGGAACCATGAATGCCAACATGTACTGTGACATACTGAAGCAGAGCATGATCCCCTCCCTTCAGAGACTGGGCCGCAGGGCAGTATTCCAACATAACGACCCCAAACACCTCCAAGATGACCACTGCCTTGCTAAAGAAGCTGAGGGTAAAGGTGATGGACTGGCCAAGCATGTCTCCAGACCTAAACCCTATTGAGCATCTGTGGGGCATCCTCAAATGGAAGGTGGAGGAGCGCAAGGTCTCTAACATCCGCCAGCTCTGTGATATCATCATGGAGGAGGGGAAGAGGACTCCAGTGACAACCTGTGAAGCTCTGGTGAACTCCATGCCCAAGAGGGTTAAGGCAGTGCTGGAAAATAATGGTGGCCACACAAAATATTTACACTTTGGGCCCAATTTGGACATTGTCACTTAGGGGTGTACTCACTTTAGTTGCCAGTGGTTTACACATTAATGGCTGTGTGTTGAGTTATTTTGAGGGGACAGTAAATTTACACTGTTATACAAGCTGTACACTCACTACTTTACATTGTAGCAAAGTGTCATTTCTTCAGTGTTGTCACATGAAAAGATAGAATAAAATATTTACAAAAATGTGAGGGGTGTACTTACTTTTGTGAGATACTGTACCAACCAAGACACATTTTCATATTTAATTATTATAATGACTAAACTCATCAAAGCCCTAACCTCCACCTAAACACCCCCTCAGGCTAAGAAACAATTACTGTACACATTTATCCCATGCATGCAGCCTTTTTCAAAAAATCGGATCTTATTAAAATCTAGGGGACGTGAAAGGACAGAAAGAAAGCCACAGAGACTAACAGACAGCAGCTACGGGGACCTGACATTCCTCCTCGCCTTTGTCCAGGCTTCCAGCCCCCACCTGTCCTTCTCAAGACCCCAAATTTTTCCACCCTCACCCAGGATGTTGTGCACCAACCATCTCAACAGTAAGGACTTTTTTCAGAGTGACAACCTGACACTGCATTCCACGTGAAGTAACGGACTACTAAGATAACTAGAAAAAGTGTCTCAAAATTAAAATCCAGACGCATCCCAAATGACCCGTACGACCACTCCACATAACTCAAGTGGGAAAGGAAAGGGATATCCAGAGCCCCACCCACCCGCTAATAGATTTCTATATTGAAGGGGCATTGAAGCAAGAAATGGTTCATTGTCTCCTCCACACTGCCACACTCCACTCTTGGACAACCACGGTTCTCCGGCGAGCGATGCTTCAAGTTGCCCTTCACATAGAGTCTGCCATAGAACGAGAGCCAGGCCAAATCCCAGAATTTTAAAGGGATTCTCTCCAGATTAATCAAACGCAGACCCTCCCTCATAACAGGGCCTGGCCAATCCCTCAAGGCCAATGGCTCGCTAAAGGCAGATTCAACAACCCTCCTCTCCAGGGTCTTCCTAGGAAGAGACTTAATTTCCTCCGCCATCACTCGCCACTGCCGAAGCATTTTCAGGCACGGGGCAACATAAGCTGGGAGCTTACCATGTCGAACCCTCCGTCTTTTCACTGGTCTACCATTCTCGGGAGCTTACCATGTCGAACCCTCCGTCTTTTCACTAGTCTACCATTCTCAGGAGCTTACCATGTCGAACCCTCAGGCTTTTCACTGGTCTACCATTCTCGGGAGCTTACCATGTCGAACCCTCAGGCTTTTCACTGGTCTACCATTCTCCCAGCTTTGCAGAAAAGGCCTAAACCAGGACTGAGAAATGCCAACCTACCCAGGCGGTTCCTCTGCCAGCATGTTACCAAAATTATGTTTCAAAAACATAAAAAGAAAATACCTTATAGTGGGGGCACCCCCACCCTCCCACCTGAGCAGCACTACATTCCTCTGCCTCAAGGACAGGGGAGCAGGTGAAAGACCTGCAGCAGACCTCCCCCCTGAGCTGCCTGTCTGATGTGACCCCCTCATCTCAGCCAGAGCCCCAGCATAGGTTTTACTTGCAGGATTAGACACTCCATATCTCAAAGCGACACTATTAGTTGCAGGAGCCTCAGAACCCCCCGCTCTGCAAATCACCACCAGAGGCAGGAGCAGCAGCTGTCACTCCATCCACCAATACACATACATTCCCCTTTCCAGCATTACAAACAGCTTTATCATTCTTATTCATTTCCCATCTGTGGCACTACTGCTCCCAGCAGACCCACGCACACCAGATACTGCTGTCTTCACCTCCTCCTCCTCCCCCAACATACTCCTCTTAGGCAAAAGTCTTCCACTGCATGTCGCTCTTCCCTGGGGTTTTTAGAAACACATTTTATATTGCAGCTGTCATTTCATTTCCCACCATTTTCACCATACCTGAAGCAACCAGTAGGGGCTGTGCAGAAACAATGGCAGATCCCTTCTCCTTCCCCCAGCAGAGTCCAAAGTCATAGTTTTCTTACTATCAAAGTTCAGAGTCAAAGACTTCTTAGTATCAGCAGAGTCCAGTCCTGCAGGCACAGCAGCCATTTTCTCTGCAGAGCCCTGTGCAGATACTGGAGGTTTTCCCTCCAAAACACTGCTCTCCATGCTGCTCTCTATTCCTCTCTCCATGCTGGAGTCCAGGCTGTCAGTTTTAACAAAGTATGACTACTCAGTAGATTTTACCTTTAGAGGTCGAGGTACAGAGTCATTGCCATCGTCCTCATCAGCAGAATCCTCTGAAAAGTTCTTCCACTCAATCTCATGAATAAAGTTTAGCAGCCCTCCGCCATTTTCCTCTACCTCCTCTGCTGTTCCTCCAGCTTGCTGGGGAGGGAGGCAGAGGCCACCATTTCCTCTGGTGAAGCAGATCCTGAGGTGGATGGGATATCAGTGGTAGCATCTAGGACCCCTTCCTCACTCTGCACCCGTACTGACACCGCCGATGCTGAAACGTTTCCACGACTGGCGTCATCCCTCATTTTCCGGAAATGCTCCCCATTCTGGAACTTCTCTTTAAAAGCTCCACTCTTCCTTTAAAGCTTTTAGCAGATTCTGCCGCTTCTTGATGGCGTCCTCCAAAACTTTCAACTCCGGTTTCAAACTTTGCCGCTTGCTGCTCCATGTCTTATCATGGCCTTCTTCTTTCTATAATCAGCTTTCAGGGTCATCAGCTTTTCCTCCTCCTTTGCAATTCTCAGCAGACGATCAGCAACCCGCTGTCTGAAAGCCGGGGTCGATTCCCCTTTTTTAGGGCCATAGCCGAGGTCTTCAGGTGAAGATGAAGTGTGAGAATGCAAGTTTGGATCCCCCGGGGGGGGGGGGGACCATCACCCGGGTCATCCCCAGAATCTCCCATCTTTACTGGGGCCAGGTAACTCACCTGGGCCCCCTGGTGTCTGGAGAGGGAGAGCTGCAGCACACACAACCACTCTGGTACAGAGACTGATGTGATTGGCTCAGTGATCTCTGTACAGCACTGCGGTATATGTCAGGGCTATATAAATGTATAATAATAATAGTGTGCGACTGTGGGGGAGACATTAGAGTGTAAGCTCCTCTGGTACAGAGACTGATGTGACTGTGGGGGAGGGGACATTAGAGTGTAAGCTCCTCTGGTATAGAGACTGATGTGATTGGCTCAGTGATCTCTGTACAGCACTGCGGTATATGTCAGAGCTATAAAAATGTATAATAATAATAGTGTGTGACTGTGGGGGGACATTAGAGTGTAAGCTCCTCTGGTACAGAGACTGATGTGATTGGCTCAGTGATCTCTGTACAGCACTGCGGTATATGTCAGAGCTATATAAATGTATAATAATACTAATAGTGTGTGACTGTGGGGGGGGGGGGGACATTAGAGTGTAAGCTTCTCTGGTACAGAGAATGATGTGATTGGCTCAGTGATCTCTGTACAGCACTGCGGTATATGTCAGAGCTATAAAAATGTATAATAATAGTATGTGACTGTGGGGGAGGGGACATTAGAGTGTAAGCTCCTCTGGCTCAGAGACTGATGTGAGTGCTATGAGGCAGGTCATTCCCCTCCATTGCTCCTGGTATAGACTAGTTTAGCTCTCGCCTCTCTCAGCAAGCGCGCAGTAAACAGGGACGCACATGTAAGATCAATCACTTCCTATTCTAATCAGTGTGACTGCATTTAGATGAGATATTTTTGCTAAATAAAAAAAGTTCCCGAGAGGCAATAACTTAGCAAATGATTTCCGTTTTACCCTAAAACAGTGAACAGAATATGGAAAGTTTGTACAAAGCGCTTCAACATATGCCAAGGGGGATGAATGATTCATTTCATAATTTAAGAGCAAATCGATAGGAAATGCAGGAATTAAGGGAACTCGCCGGTATGGAGGAGGGGAGAGCAGAAGGTTCTCATTTCTCTGGAGTAGTGATGACTTCTCTTGCTTTATAGAAGTTTTCACCCCTATTGAGTTATCAACATTTTGTGGTGTTAAAAACTGCAATGATAACCGGCTTCATTCACAAAGCAGACCGGCCAGGATGCTTATTTTAAAAATAAAAAGTGACAGTTATTCTAAGCTCAGTATATTGACATGAGTTACAGATAAAACAGGAATGATATTTGCGCTTAAGACAAAAAAATACTAAGACAATATGAAATATGTACACAAGGCAACTAGCTCAATAGGAAGACCACAGTCCATATAAAGTAGTAGATTTTTTTGTTTATGTTATACAATTTTGTAAATAAATACGTTTTTTCCTGCACTTATGAGCACTGATGAGACTGCACTGACAGGCACTGATGGGGTGGCACTGATGGGGTGGCACGGATAGGCGGCACTGATAGGCACTGATATGTGGCACTGATAGGTAGCACTGATATGCATCATTGGTGGGCACTGATAGGCGGCACTGCTGGGCACTGATAGGCAGCATTGATGGGCACTGATAGCTGGCACTGATGGGCACTGATGGGCACTGATGGGTGGCACTGATGGGCACTGATAGGCGGCACTGGTGGGCACTGATAGGCGGCACTGATCGGCACTGACGGGCGGCACTGATGGGCACTGATAGGCGGCACTGGAGGGCAATAATGGGCACTGGTGGGCAATAATGGGCACTGGTGGGCGACACTGATAGATGGCAATGATGGGCACTGGTGGGCAGCGTGCTGTAAACCTTTTATATATTCGCATGGGCAGGAAACAGGAAGTAGGAAGAGAAGCTTTGAATGCATGTTTTAAAAAGCTCCAGCATACAGGGTGACCAGGGAGTGCTGAGCCACCATCCTAAGAGTGCGGTAAGCAACGGTGCAATTTGTGGTACACCC
This sequence comes from Pelophylax lessonae, assembly GCF_965119305.1. NCBI lineage: Eukaryota > Metazoa > Chordata > Amphibia > Anura > Ranidae > Pelophylax > Pelophylax lessonae. Next base: position 5,065,856 of record NC_138772.1, read on the forward strand.
ACTGGCGCAAAACTTTGTTTAGCACGCAATCACACACGTGGTTATCAATAGCACTCAGCACTTTATATGTATACATGTGTTTATATGGTACACTGAGCACAGCCCATGCGAATATATAAAAGGTTTACAGCACGCAGCACTTTGGTTTAAGCACTATATGCACTTTTATATGTTTTATATGAATTACACAGTGTATGAAATTGCACAAACACAATATTTATGTGGTAGCGCCGGTCCCAACATCACTTGCACCTTTTACCATTTTACTACCTCAGTGGTAGGTTGGGGGCAGCTTACACCACCATTTTTTAGTCCAAAAAGTACTGAAAACTCCATAGCGCTGGTATTTAAACCCTTTTCACTGGTGGGCAGCACTGATAGGGAGGGCACTGGTGGGCAGCACTGATGGGGAGGGCAATGGGGGCTCCCTGAGCCCTGATTGCCATCCCTGGTGGCCATAGTGGGCATCCCTGGGGTCATAGGTGGGCATCCCTGTGGTCATGGGTGGGCATCCCTGGTGGTTCTAGTGGCACCCCCCCCCCCCCGAGGGTCTGCACTGGTAATCAATGATCTGATTACCAGTGCCGATCCCCCCCCCCCTGTCAGGGGAGCCGCTGATCGGCGCTCCTTTACTTGTGCCTGTCAGGCACGAACTAAGGAAAGCCGATCAACAGCTCTTCCTGTTTACTATGTGACCAGCCGTGATTGGACACGGCTGGTCACATGGTAAAGAGCCTACGTCAGCCGAGATCGGAGATGCAGGGAGTCAGTGTGACACCTCGCATCACCGATCGCCCGGGGGGCGCGCAGAGCGTATTATCCTGCCGCCGTCATATGACGTCCAGTCTGGATAATACAACCACATTCCCACCGTCCTTCTGCTATAGGGCGGGCGGGATGTGGTTTAAACAATCTATCACAGTAATACAGTCCATGAACAATCTAATGGAGTAGAACTGCAGGTAGAGAGAAAGGACCCGATCCAATCAGCCAATCACCAGTGAATAGTGAGAGAGATGAGTTACACCCTGTGCTGACACCCGTTGCCTCTTACCGGAATTTTTGACCCTCCTCCTGTCACAGAGTGGTCAAACAGGCATAAGAGCAAACAGCGCTCGGCGTAAATGATGGTTCCTAGTCACATTCCTCAGCAGGGAGAGAGAACTTCACAATTCACAGATGTACAATGCCTTCACAGGACCCCACAGAAGTGTCTTTCACATGCAGGCTCAGAAAAAAGACAGAGGGGCAACCAATCGTGAAGTACATCAAGGCACATAAATGTATTAAAAAGTAATGCACTTACATAGTAGACATCCTATAACAGCATCTATGGATAAAACTGCGGTATGTAGCGTGCTCAGCTCCGATACGTCCGCCTTACGCGTATCGTCAAACATCTATGACATCTTCAGAGGCGTGGTATAGCGGTGTGAGCATGCATTTAAATGATATATTAAATATTACAACATGAGGCCAGTAACCAGAGTATTAACTTCCTAGATCTTAAGATAGAGATCAAGGAAGGCTCCATTATTACCAATGCCTATTTTAAAAGTACTGATCCCAATGGCTTTATTAATCAGAGTAGTTGCCATCACCCCTCCTGGCTAGGTTCGGTCCCCAAGAGCACGTTTTTAAGGATACGCCGAAACTGTACCGAAAGTGAGGACTATTTGAAACAAGCACATATGTTGAAGAACAGATTGGTGGATAAGGGGTATAATGCATCCACCTTGGACTCTATTATCCATGATATCGGCCAACGTGACAGATCATCTTTATTGGAGGTTAAGGAAAAGGTCCCCATAGATTCGGATAAGTTTGGTTTTTCCTTCACTACTACTTTTTCGAGGCAATATCAGGATGTTAAGCGCATTTTTAGAAGACATTGGGGTGTCCTCAGGAATGATGTGGTGTTGGGTCCCCGCTTACCTGAGGCCCCTTCTGTCGTTTTTAGAGGTGTTCCTCCCTTGCGCTTACAAATTGCCCCCTAACATTTTGGATAAACCCAATCGTGTTTCCTTTTTCCAAAACCTCAATGGCTTTTTCCCATGCCGAAAGTGTGCAGTATGCCAGGTCAATGTCCTACCTGGAAGGAAAATATGAAATTTGCAATCTACTGCCACTTCAAAAAGTTTTCAGATTAAATCCTTTATTGGTTGCTCTACCACTAACGTTGTCTATTTGCTGGAATGCCCGTGCGGCCTACAACACATAGGCCGCACTGTCAGAACTTTAGCGGTTCATGTAAATGAGCACTTAGGGAATATTAGAAGGGGTTTCCCTAAGCATAGTGTGCTAAACATCATGGGAAGAACCCCGCTGGCACCAAAATTTGGGGAATTGACAGGTTCATTCCCCACTGGAGAGGCAGAAGATCTCCAGGCTTGAGACCCGCTGGATGTTTGATATGAAAACATACTCTCCGTGGGGAATGAACGTTGACTGGGATGTTAACTGTCATATCAACAACAGCTAAAAATAATCTCTTTTACCCTTGATCTTTTTTACCCTTGGTCTGTGATGGATTTTAATATTTTAATATAGCATATTGTGCATATTATGGTGTTTAGAGAATGTGGGCCACCTTTTATGCTTCTATGTATTTGCATATTTTAAATGTTATTGTTTGTCTTAATATTACACATATTGTCAGCATTTTTATCATGTGTAACTTTCGGTTTTATTACCGATCGTTTTTATTTATTTATTTTAAATGCCTGTCAGTTCCACTCTATGGCGACTTTGGAGATATGGGCAGGGTATTTCCTATCATTTCCTGTCCGCCTGGTTTAGACAATGCAATAGATGGAGAGCATGGGGTGACAGCTTCCTGTTGCATCACTTCCTTTAGCTCGATCAGGATATTACAGAGCGTGGAACATAAGAGATGAACAATTCCTGTTGTGTCACTTCCGGGCGCCAGCTCATTTAAATGCGTGCTCACACCGCTATACCACGCCTCTGAAGATGTCATAGATGTTTGACGATACTCGTAAGGTGGACGTATCGGAGCTGAGCACGCTACATAGTGCGGTATGATCCATTGATGCTGTTATATGATGTCTACTATGTAAGTGCATTACTTTTTAATACATTTATGTGCCTTGATGTACTTCACGATTGGTTGCCCCTCTGTCTTTTTTCTGAGCCTGCATGTGAAAGACACTTCTACACAATAACATTTAAAATATGCAAATACATAGAAGCATAAAAGGTGGCCCACATTCTCTAAACACCATAATATGCACAATGTGCTATATTAAAATATTAAAATCAATCACAGACCAAGGGTAAAAAAGATCAAGGGTAAAAGAGATTATTTTTAGCTGTTGTTGATATGACAGTTAACATCCCAGTCAACGTTCATTCCCCACGGAGAGTATGTTTTCATATCAAATATCCAGCGGGTCACAAGCCTGGAGATCTCCCGCCTCTCCAGTGGGGAATGAACCTGTCAATTCCCCAAATTTTGGTGCCAGTTCTTCCCATGATGTTTAGCATAGTGCTTAGAAACACTATGCTTAGGGAAACCCCTTCTAATATTCCCTAAGTGCTCATTTACACGAACCGCTAAAGTTCTGACAGTGCGGCCTATGTGTTGTAGGCCGCACGGGCATTCCAGCAAATAGACAACGTTAGTGGTAGAGCAACCAATAAAGGATTTAATCTGAAAACTTTTTGAAGTGGCAGTAGATTGAAAATCGCATATTTTCCTTCCAGGTAGGACATTGACCTGACATACTGCACACTTTCGGCATGGGAAAAAGCCATTCAGGTTTTGGAAAAAGGAAACACGATTGGGTTTATCCAAAATGTTAGGGGGCAATTTGTAAGCGCAAGGGAGGAACACCCCTAAAGACGACAAAAGGGGCCTCAGGTAAGCGGGGACCCAACACCACATCATTCCTAAGGACACCCCAATGCCTTCTAAAAATGCGCTTAACATCCTGATATTGCCTCGAAAAAGTAGTAGTGAAGGAAAAACCAAACGTATCCGAATCTATGGGGACCTTTTCCTTAACCTCCAATAAAGATAATCTGTCACGTTGGCCGATATCATGGATAATAGAGTCCAAGGTGGATGCATTATACCCCTTATCCACCAATCTGTTCTTCAACATATGTGCTTGTTTCAAATAGTCCTCACTTTCAGTACAGTTTCGGCGTATCCTTAAAAACTGGCTCTTGGGGACCGAACCTAGCCAGGAGGGGTGATGGCAACTACTCTGATTAATAAAGCCATTGGGATCAGTACTTTTAAAATAGGCATTGGTAATAATGGAGCCTTCCTTGATCTCTATCTTAAGATCTAGGAAGTTAATACTCTGGTTACTGGCCTCATGTTGTAATATTTAATATATCATTTAAATGCATGCTCACACCGCTATACCACGCCTCTGAAGATGTCATAGATGTTTGACGATACGCGTAAGGCGGACGTATCGGAGCTGAGCACGCTACATACCGCAGTTTTATCCATTGATGCTGTTATATGATGTCTACTATGTAAGTGCATTACTTTTTAATACATTTATGTGCCTTGATGTATTTCACGATTGGTTGCCCCTCTGTCTTTTTTCTGAGCCTGCATGTGAAAGACACTTCTGTGGGGTCCTGTGAAGGCATTGTAAGTTGTGAATTGTGAAGTCCCTGCTGAGGAATGTGAGGAATGTGACTAGGAACCATCATTTACGCCGAGCGCTGTTTGCTCTTATGCCTGTTTGACCACTCTATGACAGGAGGAGGGTCAAAAGTTCCGGTAAGAGGCTACGGGTGTCAGCACAGGGTGTAACTCATCTCTCTCACTACTCACTGGTGATTGGCTGATTGGATCGGGTCCTTTCTCTCTACCTGCAGTTCTACTCCATTATATTGACATGAGTCACAGGGCTGAAAATAAAGACTTGTATTGGGCAGCACATTGGCTTGCTGGTTAGCATTTTTACCATAGGCGGAGCTTCGGGGGTTACAATGTCAGCCCGCCCATGCTCCAGGGGGCTGGAACAGCCTCTATATTACATTAAGTTTTGCACTGGGGGTTGGCAACCCATTAATTGCGGGCAGGTGACAGGTAGATTGTGTCCCCTCCTTGCTGAGCCCGGTATCCTGGACAGGGGGGGGGGGTAACATTCACAGGAACCAATCCCCTTTCTTTCTGCAGCAGCTGAAAGCCAGCTTCTCCTCCTCTCCCTCCTGGCAGCATAGTAAGCTGAGTTTACTATGCTTCAGTTTAGGAATGATCATGAAGCCTCTGTACAGAGCTATTCCTGTCCATTCATTCTGTGCAGCTGAGGCTGCAGCGATCGCTGTTGAGGATTGTGTCCTTTGTGTCCTCAAAAGTGAGACATCAGGAGTCTGTTTAGACCCCTAAAATTTTGCCAAACCCCCCAACAGAGCTCCTAAAAAAATAAAATAAAAAAGTAATTAAAAAAACAATGAAAATAAAAAACGTCTGACCTTATCCTCTGCCCTACACACCGTCCGCTGCCCTACTGACACCAACCTTTGTCCTACTCACACCGTCCGCTGCCCTACTGACGCCACCCACTGCCCTACTGTCACCAACCTCTGTCCTAGTCACACCGTCCGCTGCCCTACTGACACCGCCCACTGCCCTACTGACACTGTCCAGTGCCCTACTGACACCATCCACTGCTCTACTGACACCGTCCACTGCCCTACTGACACCATCCACTGCCCTACTGACACCGTCCACTGCTCTACTGACACCGCCCACTGCCCTACTGACACCAATCTCTGTCCTACTCACACCGTCCGCTGCCCTACTGACACCATCCACTGCCCTACTGACACCGTCCACTGCTCTACTGACACCACCCACTGCCCTACTGACACCAACCTCTGTCCTACTCACACCGTCCGCTGCCCTACTGACACCACCCACTGCCCTACTGTCACCAACCTCTGTCCTACTCACACCGTCCACTGCCCTACTGACACCGTCCACTGCCCTACTGACACCGTCCACTGCCCTACTGACACCATCCACTGCCCTACTGACACCACCCACTGCTCTACTGACACCATCCACTGCTCTACTGACACAGACCTCTGCCCTTTTGACACGACACCGTCCACTGCCCTACTGACACCGTCCACTGCCCTACTGACACCGTCCACTGCCCAACTGACACCATCTACTGCCCTACTGACACCACCCACTGCTCTACTGACACCGTCCGCTGCCCTACTGACACCATCCACTGCTCTACTGACACAGACCTCTGCCCTCTTGACACATCCACTGTCCTGCTGACACCAACTTCTGCCCTACTCACTGTCAAGGTCTTACCTTGCCCTCCTGTTGGCAGCCATCTTGGACATTTGCAGACTGCTGCCCCCTATAGACTCTGATTGCATCATCACTTGTCTGCTGCCTTGGCGTCGCACAGTGATAATGTTGCACACCTGACTGTATCTATCACCTGATGAGTTGCAGTCCTTGCCCTTGCATTTGTGATCCAAGGTGCATCTCTGCTAGCAGTCTTTATTTATTGGTAGTCAAGGGCTGACTGGCAACATTCGGCCCAGGGGCCAAGTACAAACCAGAGGCCCATGGTGCAGCGACTCCGCCCCCCTCCCACTCTCCCTCTTCCCGGCCTCCTCCTGACCCCCCATTCCAGGCTGAAGCTCCACTCCAGGTACTCTCTACTCACCAGCCGAATCTGGGTTCCTGACCTGGCCAGCAGGGGATGGTTTGGGGGAGCTTGGACAGCTCAGTCGGGGCTGCCTGGGGGAGGAGAGTCTCCAGTGGGGCATGGAACTGGCCTCTGCTCAGACACAGTTTGCACCATCCATGCTGGGGGGGGGGAAGGGAGGTCTGTGCTCTGTCCTTGTCTTCATCCCGCACTCAGTAGGTCAGCAGCGGGAACTTTTCACCTGGAATCCTTTAGGCATGCCTGTGGCAGAAGCGGTGCAGCCTTTTTTATGGGGCATCAGAGCAGCCCGGGGGGCAGTTTCCCCCCTGCCCCCTGGTCCAGTCCTCCCCTGTTGGTAGTATATGCATATATTTTAGGATTTAATTTACTGGTCAGCGCTATCACACATTTATCATTTATACACATGTTGTATATCGTCACGCATGCCGTGGTGAGATCAAAACGCCTCTGTCCATTATTCACTGAAACTCTAAACTGATGACCCATTGGGGGCTTTTAAAACGTCTCCGTTGGGTACCGAAGTATGTCACCATTTCACAGGCGTGCGCAGTTGTCAGTTAACCACTTCTAGACCGGAAGGATTTGCCCCCCTTAATGACCAGGCCATTTTTTAATTGATTCAGCACTGCATTACTTTAACGGACAATTGCGCAGTCATGCGACGCTGTACCCAAATAAAATTGATGTCCTTTTTTTCCTACAAACAGAGCTTTCTTTTGGTGGTATTTGATCACCTGTGCGGTTTTATTTTTTTGCGCTGAAAACAAAAAAAGAGCGACAATTCTAAAAAAAAAAAAAAATATTTTTCACATTGTGCTATATAACATTCCCCATAAAAAATTTTTTTTAAAAACTACATTTTTTAACATTTTAGGCCAATTTGTTGTCTGCTACATATTTTTGGTATAAAAAAAAAAGGCAATAAGTGTATTTTGATTACGGGAAAGATTTATGTCATTTTTATTGTTTTTTTTTTTTTCACTAGTAATGGCGTCGATCTGCGATTTTTAGCAGGACTGCGACATCGCGGCGGACAGATCGGACCCCTAACTGACATTTTTGACACTTTTGGGGGGAGTAGTGACATTACTACAGTAATCAGTGCTAAAAATATGCACTGTCACTGTACTAATGACCCTGGCAGGGAAGGGGTTAACACTGTGGGTGATCAAGGGGTTAAATGTGAGTCTAGGGGCGTGTTTCTAACTGTGGGGGGGGGCGTGGCTTGTGAAATGATCATAGAGACCTGTGTTTCTATATAGAAGGATCACAGGCGCTCTTTGATCTTTCCAGGGAGAAGAATGGTCAGCTGTGTTTACAACATCCGACCGTCCTTCTCTCTCAGCAGGGAGCGATCGCGGATGTCAGGGGACAATCGGAACCGCCTGCCCTGTGCATCAGAGTCCACGCTGCCGAGTGGGGGCGGGTGCGCGCCGCCGGTGGCGCGTCCTCATCCCCTAGCTGTGGCTGCGCGACGGACGTATACCTACAGCGGTTCGCGCAAGACCAGCCTGCTGCAGTATTTCTGCGGCGGGTGTTCCGAAAGCGGTTAAATTAACGCAGTGCTGAATCGCCAAACAATGGCCTGGTCATTAAGGGGGGAAATCCTTCCGGTCCTTAAGTGGTTACGTTTTTTTTTCGGGAGGGTAAATCAGGGCAATTGTCTCAACCAATAAAAAGAAAATGATCAAACAAAAATTTCAAAAGAAAAAACTGTTCTGCAAAAACTTTCATTAAAAAAAATCCTAAAAACCCTCAATTAAAAAACAAAAACCCTCAATTAAAAAAAAAAAAAGAAATCCTAAAAACCCTCAATTAAAAAAAAACCCTCAAAAAAAAATCCTAAAAACCCTCAAATAAAAAAAAAAAGAAATCCTAAAAACCCTCAATTAAAAAAAAAAGAAATCCTAAAAACCCTCAATTAAAAAAAAACCCTCAAAAAAAATCCTAAAAACCCTCAATTAAATAAAAAACCCTCAATTAAAAAAAAAAAAGAAATCCTAAAAACCCTCAATTAAAAAAAAAACCCTCAATTAAAAAAAAATCCTAAAAACCCTCAATTAAAAAAAAAAAAAAAAAAATCCTAAAAACCCTCAATTAAAAAAAAAAAGAAATCCTAAAAACCCTCAATTAAAAAAAAAAGAAATCCTAAAAACCCTCAATTAAAAAAAAAAAACCCTCAAAAAAAATCCTAAAAACCCTCAATTAAAAAAAAAAAAAGAAATCCTAAAAACCCTCAATTAAAAAAAAAAAAACAAAACAAAACAAAAAAAACCCTCAATTATCGGGTATTGTAGTGCTGGAGGGGACAGAGATCGTATAAAGCGTGAAATGTTGTCCTCGTCGCAGGAAAGGGCATCCATCTTGCATTATTAATGTGCGTCCTTTTAAAATCAGAAAGCTTTGGTAAAACGGAGGGGAAGATGAATTTTGTTATTTATGCAGGACACAAACAGAGGACAAAGCTGTAACATTTCATGCTAATGGTCCCTTTCTAAGAGGCGATCATCGCCTCCTCTGATTGTCTATTCGCCGCACACTTTGGTGAGCGTTTTTTGGCCGTGTTTTTTTTTTCTCTCATTGATCTTCATCTCACCTCTAGAACGCACCGACCTTGCACGTGCCGGCTCTGCAAACAGGTGCAATAATTCAGCAGAAGCCGCATCACTTTACAGCTCCCACAAGTCTCCAGCCACTTCATAAAGTGAATTAACACCGGCCGGGGGTCCCGGAGGCAGAGGCGAGGATTCTCATGTCCCCCCGGAACCATCACCGGCTGTCACTTATCCCGGCACATCCAGCTACTCACTCCTCTGATTTTTTATATACAACTCGCTCAGGGTCAGGATTGCCAACCTACCAGATTTAAATTTACTGACACGACACCCAAAATTTACTGGCACAGAAAAGCTTTTACTGGCATTTCCAAAAGGTACAAAGTTACAGTTTTAACTGCAAATTTTAGAATTTAGGCTACAAAAAATATGCAATCAGCAATGTGATTTAAGGTAAGTATTAAGGCAAAAAACGTATTTCTTATTTTATTTTATAGTAAGTAGCTGAGGGATAGGAAATTAGAATGGGCGCACACTCACGTGAAATTGACTCTCACAGTGACACTGACAGCAGTGTGCAGCAACACGGACCACGGACACGCCCCCTCCTGAGTCACACTGACAGCAGTGTGCAACAGTACAGACCACGGACACGCCGCCTCCTGAGTCACACTGACAGCAGTGTGCAACAGTACAGACCACGGACACGCCCCCTCCTGAGTCACAGTGACAGCAGTGTGCAGCAGCACAGATCACCGACACGCCCCCTCCTGAGTCACAGTGACAGCAGTGTGCAGCAGTACAGATCACAGACACGCCCCTTCCTGAATCAAAGTGACAGCAGTGTGCGGCAGCACGGACCACAGACATGCCCCCTCCTGAGTCACAGTGACAGCAGTGTGCAGCAGCACAGACCACTGACACGCCCCCTCCTGAGTCACAGTGACAGCAGTGTGCAGCAGCACAGACCACTGACACGCCCCCTCCTGAGTCACAGTGACAGCAGTGTGCAGCAGCACAGACCACAGACAAACGCCCTCCTGAGTCACAGTGAGAGTCTCTCTCTAAGTCAGGTGGACCCTTTGGTCCTTTAGTCTTGCCTTGCTCCCATCCCGCAGACAACACACAAGCCTCTGGCTGCTCTGCTCGGCTCCCTTGCACAGTGACATCACATGACATGCTCAAGTGCCGCCTCTGCCCGACCTGTCCTTTACCGGCGATGCCCGAACACACTGTAGCAGGCACTTAGATGGTCATATTATTTTTTTACTGGCAACCTAATTCTTTCACTGGCCTTTACTGACAGGAGCAAATAGCCCGTTTTTTTACTGGCTGTCAGTAAAAATACTGACGGTTGGAAAAATGCTCCGGGGTCAGGATTGGAGGTTAGTAGCTATAGCAGTAGAGTGGCTCCCACCGACCAACAGAATTAGGGTTGCTATCTGTCTGGAAATATCCCTGGACAGTCATGTGTCCACTGCTCTACTGACACCATCCACTGCTCTACTGACACCATCCACTGCTCTACTGACACCGTCCACTGCCCTACTGACACTGTCCACTGCCCTACTGACACCATCCACTGCTCTACTGACACCAACTTCTGCTCTACTGATACCATCCACTGCCTTACTGACACTGTCCACTGCTCTACTGACACCGTCCACTGCCCTACTGACACTGTCCACTGCTCTACTGACACCATCCACTGCCTTACTGACACTATCCACTGCTCTACTGACACCGTCCACTGCCCTACTGACACCATCCACTGCTCTACTGACACTGTCCACTGCCCTACTGACACTGTCCACTGCCCTACTGACACTGTCCATTGCTCTACTGACACCATCCACTGCTCTACTGACACCATCCGCTGCTCTACTGACACTGTCCACTGCTCTACTGACACTGTCCACTGCTCTACTGACACCGTCCACTGCCCTACTGACACCGTCCACTGCCCTACTGACACCGTCCACTGCTCTACTGACACTGTCCACTGCTCTACTAACACTGTCCACTGCTCTACTGACACCATCCGCTGCGCTACTGACACCAACCACTCCCTACTGACACCGTCCACTGCTCTACTAACACCGTCCACTGCCCTACTGACACCATCCACTGCCCTACTGACACCATCCACTGTTCTACTGACACCGTTCACTGCCCTACTGACACCATCCACTGCCCTACTGACACCATCCACTGCCCTACTGACACCGTCCACTGCCCTACTCACAGCATCCGCTGCCCTATTGACAGCATCCGCTGCCCTACTGACATCGTCCACTGCTCTACTGACACAGTCCACTGCCCTACTGACACCATCCACTGCTCTACTGACACTGTCCACTGCCCTACTGACACCATCCACTGCTCTACTGACACCATCCACTGCCCTACTGACACCGTCCACTGCTCTACTGACACCATCCGCTGCTCTACTGACACCAACCACTCCCTACTGACACCGTCCACTGCTCTACTGACACTGTCCACTGCTCTACTGACACTGTCCACTGCCCTACTGACACCGTCCACTGCTCTACTAACACTGTCCACTGCCCTACTGACACCGCCCATCGGTAACGTGTGGTAGTTGAGATACGGACGGCCACAGGTAGGCAAAGAAGCAAGTTATCTGCTGGAGAGAGCACACTTTTCTGGCAAGCAGCAAGTGCAAAGACATGGCTTAAATAGGAAGTTTATAGGAGGTGCAAAGAGTTCAAGGTTCATCAGAAACAAGAGACAAGGCAAGATATACCGAAGGATCAGAAAGGGAGCTGTCCAGCATTTCAGGTGGCTCAGCAAGAAGAGCCACTGCTGGACACAGCGGAGGTCGTGGGTTCAGATCATTAGTCCTGACGCTCGTACAGATCTGTTTAACAAAGCCTGCACTTTAATCCATTTAAAATCCTGATTGGACCTTAAGCCCAGATGAAGGAGTGGTTTGAACCCGCCAAAATGCATTGGATATTTTGTGTCATCCTAGTGTGGACTCATTTTTTTTTTAAAGATTTTGGCACTCTTCTTAGACTAGATATACATGGATTCTCAAGTATGGGACCCCTTTCCCTAAGGAGGAGCCATTGTGTTATGGAGGAGCCATTGTTCCATGTGATAATGTGACTTACCAGAATATTGGTATCCAGTGCCCCATTTATACTCATGTTTAGAACACCTATGATAATTCTAACTCTAATTTTATCTATAATGCTAGCCCTTTGTTTTTAAATAAAGCTTTTTTCAGTGGTACTTACCTCTCAATATTCAGCACAGGGTGGTAAAAAATTATCAAGTATATATAAAGAGCGCTACCCTATTACCCTATATGGTATGAGTGTTGAATATAATCGCAGAATGCATGCATTGCGATTCAGACATTTGCGATTCTGCATCAATGCTGAGAGTCGGCCGAATCGATCGCCGATGATGTCATCCAACGCTCCATGCAGTGTTCTGCCTCTCCTGGAGAAACAAAGAGGCAGAGCCTGCCTGAGACTAAAGCCCCCTCCCCTTCCAGATGGACACTGCAGCAGAAAGTGAGCCGATGAGCTGACAGCCAGTAGAGTGAAGGGGGAGGAGCTTGAGGAGACCCCACATCAGCAGAAGCATCACTGGAGGCACCGGAAGAGAGGCAGAGGTACACTAAGCATGGAGGATGGGGAATCGACTGACACTAAAAGCAAGCAAGCGAGTGCCAGTGTCACTGATCCCATCCCTCCACCACCCCTCTGTCTGATCCCATCTCTCCACCACCATCCCTCTGTCTGATCTCATCTCTCTACCACCATCCCTCTGCCTGTTCCCATCTCTCCACCGCCATCCCTCTGCCTGATCCCATCTGTGCCATCCCCATCCCTTTGCCTGATCCCATTCTTCCACCACCATCCCTCTGCCTGATCCCATTCCTCCCACCACCATCCCTCTGCCTGATCCCATTCCTCCCCCACCATCCCTCTGCCTGATCCCATCTGTCCATCACCATCCCTCTGGCTGATCCCATCTCTCCACCACCATCCCTCTGCCCAATCCCATTCCTCCACCACCATCCCTCTGCCCAATCCCATTCCTCCACCACCATCCCTCTGCCCAATCCCATTCCTCCACCACCATCCCTCTGCCCGATCCCATTCCTCCACCACCATCACTCTGCCCGATCCCATTCCTCCACCACCATCCCTCTGCCCAATCCCATTTCTCCACAACCATCTCTCTGCCCAATCCCATTCCTCCACCACCATCCCTCTGCTCTATACTATTCCTCCACCACCATCCCTCTGCTCTATACTATTCCTCCACTACCATCCCTCTCCCTGATCCTATTCCTCCACCACAATCTTTCTGCATGTTCTCATCTCTCCACCACCATTCCTCTGCTTGATCCTATTCCTCCACCACCACCTCTCTGCCGTATCCCATTCCTCCACCATCATCCATCTGCCTGATCCCATTCCTCCACCACCATCCCTCTGCCTGATCCCATCTCTCCATCACCAAACCTCTGCCTGATCTCATCTCTCCCACCACCATCCCTCTGCCTGTTCCCATCTCTCCCACCACCATCCCTCTGCCTGATCTCATTCCTCCACCACCATCCCTCTGCCTGATCCCATCTCTCCATCACCATCCCTCTGCCTGTTCCCATCTCTCCCACCACCATCCCTCTGCCTGTTCCCATCTCTCCCACCACCATCCCTCTGCCTGATCTCATTCCTCCACCACCATCCCTCTGCCTGATCCCATCTGTCCATCACCATCCCTCTGCCTGTTCCCATCTCTCCATCACCAAACCTCTGCCTGTTCCCATCTCTCCCACCACCATCCCTCAGCCTGATCCCATCTCTCCCACCACTATCCCAACAGGCTGATCTCATCCCTCTACCACCATCCCTCTGCCTGATCCCATCTCTTCCACCACTATTCCTCAGCCTGATCCCATCCCTCCACCACCATCCCTCTGTCTGATCCCGCCTGTCCGTTTTCATTCGAACTGATCCTTTCACGGACACGATCGGATCAGATAGCAGTGGGTGTCAGCGGACATGTCACCTCTGACATCCGCTGCTCCATAAGGGTGCATGGAGCATCCGATCAGGTCCACTTGAAAAACTGACGGGCGGACCTGATCGGAAAGCCCATTTGAAAGGGGTCCTATGTGTTAACTATGTTTGAACAGGAAGTCTCTGTACAGAACTATTCCTGTCCATTCATTCTATCCAGCTGAGGCTATAGAGAAAGGGACTGATGAATCTGTTCTCTGTCTCAAAAGAGAGACACCAGGAGTCTGTTCAGACCCCTGATATTTCACCAAAGCCCCCCAAAGGGAGTCCTAAAAAATACAAAATAAAATTGTAAACAAATAAAAAAAATGATAAAAAATAGAAAGTAAATAAAAAAACTACTTACACCAATGGCGGAAAGGGTCACAAAGGTCGCACTTGCGACTGTGCTTAAGCGTTCCACCATAGTAGGGGGACCCCGAGACGGCAAAAAGGTGGCCCGCTGTAAGACTGTAATAAAGGGTCCCACGATGGGAGTAAAGACCCTCGGGATCAGTGGGAAAGGCCCTGATCGGCGGCCCCTTCATGATTTCTTGCACCGGGGCCCTGAAGGTTCTAGTTACGCCTCTGACCCAACCTATATTCTTAGGTTTTGCACTTAGTGTTTCCATAGTGGAAAATGTTTTTTCCAGGGCTGGTTTGCTGTTCCAGCACCCAACCCTCCTCTTTTTTACAGCACGAGCTTGGGAGCAGCCATGGCGGAGATAGGACTTATTTAACGCTAGAGAATATGGCTCATGCGAATTGTGTTCCCATCGCCTTTCTGTGCGCTTACTTACCATTGCTATCATGAACTCTCCTACTGGCGCAGTGCCAGCAATTCACCGCCGGTCCTGGCCCCTGGCCTTCAATCCATCTACATCACGGAGACTATCTGCTATCTTCTGACCGCGTTGTCTCCCACTGACAGCTCCCAATGGTGACGAGTTAGTGAAAGGGGATCAGGATGATTCACGGCAGCTTTGCTAGAAATTGTAAAGGCAAAGGTCGTTCAATGTGATACACCGTACGTGAGCGAGACCCAACCCGAGAGATGCCATTTTTTTTTCCACTTGAAAACGTGGACCGGGGCCAAGATCAGCTGTAAACAGCAGCTAATTGGTGCAATTAATTCAGCAGCTCCGAGACGTTCTGTTAGAACAGCATGGCTCCTGTCAGGCTTTTAGGACGGGGAAGAACTTTCCATATGAATATTATTACAGATGCAATTAATCTTATTTAATCTTTTCATTTTTGTTTTTGTTTTTTTAATAGTTTTTTCGATATGTGTCATTGTCCTAATGACCTTGTTTCTTTGTATATTCTTCTAATTGTATATAAACATGAGGCAGCTATTCTTTGCTCATTATATAGTCAGTGTGTGCTGTGTTTCCTGGCTGGTAGTGTAGCACAGCGACTGAACTGCCCCCCCTAGTGGGGACAACGGCAGTCTATAAAAATTCTGAAGATGTCTGAAGTTCTGGTGCAGGGACAAAGGCCACTCATGCTCAGTAATGGGATGGATTTTTTTTCTTTATTGAAAAAACTTTTGCCACACACGGCTGCTACGGATAATGCCTTTTTTTGAAGGCTCCACAGGTCCAGGGCCAGCTTACCGAATGGGCACACTGGGCAGTTGCCGGGGGGCCCTACTTTCCCAGAGGGCCCCACCTGCCCAGCGACCCAGCCCCAGCCAAGCATTAGTCCCGATTCCTGTGTGCATCCCGCCGCCGAACTTAGCAGGTGGCAAGTACCTATCGGCCCTGCGCTGCTGTCAGGCCACTTGGGCCGTGGAGGGGGAGCCCACAACTGCAGGAATGCCGATCTGCCTCCATGGGAACAGGCACACTCAGGACAGTCAAGTCTGACTCCCGTCCGTGTGTGTGGTCACCGGACTGAGCCGCTGAACTTGACTTGGAAGCTGTCATTAGCCTGTCACTGCTGTAACAATAAATATCGCCTTATCGATAATTTGCATTTTTATTCTCGTGGGTGATTGTGTAGGCGGGGCCTCAGTGCACTGCATTGCCCAGGGGCCCTTTAATGCTCTTAAAATGGCACTGCACAGGTCCTCTTCCTCCTCCTCTGTCCTTGGCGGAGGGCGGGTTCTGGATGCTGCAGAGAGCGGTGGCTGCAGTGGTGTATTTTGGTTTTGTGCTGCCCTAGGCAAGACTAAATTTGACCTCCCCTCCCCCTCCTAAGTAAATTTGCCCCACTCCTTCCTTTTTAACGGATGTGACTCCCTCCAGAATTTAAGGACTACAAGTCCCAGCATGAACCCCTGGGATCTCATGAGAGGAGGGGGTGGGTGAGGGAGGGAGAGAGAGAGAGGGGGTGAGTGAGGGAGGGAGAGGGGGGGTGAGAGAGAGAGAGGGGGGGGTGAGTGAGAGAGAGAGAGAGAGGGGGTGAGTGAGGGAGGGAGAGGGGGGTGAGAGAGAAGGGGGGTGAGAGAGAGAGAGGGGGGGTGAGAGAGGGGGGATGAGAGAGAGAGAGGGGGGATGAGAGAGAGAGGGGGATGAGAGAGAGAGGGGGAATGAGAGAGAGAGGGGGGATGAGAGAGAGAGGGGGGATGAGAAAGTGAGGAGGGGGGTGAGAGAGGCAGCTCTAGCAACCAGTGGCCAATGGAGTCTCAGGTGGAGGGGGGCGGCTTTTTTGCTGCCCCCCCCCCCCCCCCTGCAAAGTGCTGCCCTAGGCTAGGGCCTTGTCGGCCTAGGCCAAAATACAGCACTGGGTGGCTGTTGAACTGTTGAGATGCTACCCCCTGCAGAATTCTTCTATGAGCCCATGGAAGCTGAACAACGTAACCCCTTGGGGGTGGGCCCTTGGAACCCTGGGCTTATAGAAAGTGGTTTGAATGAAGCTGGGCACCATCTAGTGGTGAAAATGACTCACTGCAAGGGACAGCAATGGAGATAGGATATGTATTACAGACAGATTTTTTGTTTTATTATTTTAACTTTGTCTAGGACTATGTTTTGTACATTAACCCCTTGCCACTGGCCCTTTTACTGGCTGTTGGGGGGCAGAGGTGGCTTCCCAACCACATGATCACTGTGACTTGCTGATCAGAAGCCCACTTGGTCAGTGTGCTGGGAGCGTGCCGTAGGCGTGCTGTCAACAGAGAGCTTTTAGCACACTGTGAGCTTCTCAAAATGTGAATTAGAAGTTACAGAATAAAAATACAGCCCATCTAATTTCCAGGCTGGAGGACATTCAACATCACTTAGATCTATCGTCAGAAGACTAGCTGGAGGAGGGTTGCCTGTAGGCCTGGCACAGTGGGCAATTTCCAATATGGCCACGCCATTTGGGCTTACTCGTATTGGAGGCGAACGTGCAAATTCACCATAGCACACAAGAGTGCGCACTCAATGCACGACCGATCCTGGTGCCCTCTGGCCTTTAAAAGAGTAAGTGTTGCACATGGACATTGCTGACTGGTCTTCAGCTTCCTGTTCCCTTGTTTTGCTTATGTTTCTGATTACCCATTACCGACCCAGTTTGCCCTTGTATACCTCTAACCTCTCTCCCGACTCTGACCTCGGCTTGTCCCGGATCTGCTCTTGTCTCCTGTCCTGTGTATGACCTTGGCTTGCTTGCCCACGTCTCTGATCTCCTTTCTGCTGACCACTGGCTCACTGACCTTTGCAACCATCCCAGACTACGCCTTCTGCTTTGCCCTGCCTGCTGAGATCCCCCTTGGTGCCTACCTGCTGTACCTACCTGCAGTGCTCCAGATTGCAGTACCTACCTGCTGTATTCAGCCTGCTGTACCTACCTGCAGTGCTCCAGATTGCAGTACCTACCTGCTGTATCCAGGCTGCTGCACTTACCACTGCAACCTGCTGTGTGCAGCCCGCACAACCATCAGCTCCCCTGGGTCCTACTGCTCACCACATCTGGTATTCGCATGCAGAGAGATCTCCACACCTGCATCTCTCATCTGCAGCACAGCTGGCAATCCCTGCTTCTCTGGGCTAGGCGTTCCTTGTTTCCACCTTCAGGGAAACCGAACACTCAGCTGCAAGGAGATCGCTCTCAGCATTTTGGCTTCAGGACCATATACGTGACACATTTCCTCCCCAGCCGGACTGCCCCTGGCTCGCCCCTTACATTCATTGGATTTCAGTTCTTGCAATCATGACGGCTCAGCATTACATAACCATAACATCCACCCATCAGGGCATTTTGATTTTTTCCTAACTCCTCACCATACTGTTTAATTTTTTGCTGTGAAAGTGCAGCCAGCAAGGGGGGAGGAGTCACACTGTTGACTCACTTGTAGGTGTAAATGTCAGCTTGAGCTTTAGAGCTCTGTAAACAACAGCAATGCTTCAGTTCCAATGCAATTGCAATCTGTCCTCTGTACCTAGTTCCACTTCCGAGCAAATTGTTACATTGTTATCATGGATAAAGACTTTCCTGAAAGTGTGATCTTTGATGCCGGGCGGAATCAGCGATGGACAACGATACAATAAATCCCATCATCCCATCTATGGTATAATAACACAGTGATTCCGATTGCCTCACTACCATACAAGCACACTATTTACAGGCAGTGCAGCAATTTCTTTCTGATGTCTTTATAACAAATCCCCTCCATTATCCGATTACCATCTCCCAGGATGAGAATTTTTGTCTGTGAGCCGAATACAGAGAACAGTTTTTGTTTTCACTCCTGCGTCTGGCAGGACCAGTTATCACGCTCTGGATTTCCTAAACAATGCTGACACGTCTCGTTATGTGCGTCTGATGTGGAAAAATACACAGCCGCAGGGAAGAGACAAGAGAAGCAGACGGGTTTATGCCGTACAATCCGTACTTACACTATCCAAGAAACACTTACAGATACACAGACTGTTCTAAGAGGGGGAAGCCAACAAAATCCATTTCATCTGAGTAATGTCTGCTGGTAATTTTCTCCTGATAATGGCAAACACCATGCATAGATCAACCAGACCCAACATACCCAACACTACTACACACATCATTCACAATCCTGACAATGACACACACCATGCATAGATCAACCAGACCCAACATACCCAACACTACTACACACATCATTCACAATGCTGACAATGACACACACCATGCATAGATCAACCAGACCCAACATACCCAACACTACTACACTCATCATTCACAATCCTGACAATGACACACACCATGCATAGATCAACCAGACCCAACATACCCAACACTACTACACACATCATTCACAATGCTGACAATGACACACACCATGCATAGATCAACCAGACCCAACATACCCAACACTACTACACACATCATTCACAATGTTGACAATGACACACACCATGCATAGATAAATCGGACCCAACATACCCAACACTACTACACACATCATTCACAATCCTGACAATGACACACACCATGCATAGATAAATCAGACCCAACATACCCAACACTACTAAACACATCATTTACAATGTTGACAATGGGAAACACCATACATAGATCAACACTACCCAACACTGCCACCTATACACATAATTCACAATGCTGGCAATGGTACACACCATGCATAGATCAACAACAACCAACATCCCCAACACTGCCAACTACACACATAATTCACAATTCTGACAATGCCAAACACCATACATAGATTACCAGCACCCAACATACCCAACACTGCCAACTACACACATCATTCACAATGCTGGCAATGGGAAACACCACACATAGATTAACAACACCCAACATACCCAGCACTGCCAATTACACACACCATTCACAATTCTGGCAATGGTACACACCATGCATAGATCAATAACACCCAACATACCCAACACTGCCAACTACACACATACTTCCCAATGCTGACAATGGAAAACACCACACATAGATTAACAACACCCAACATACCCAACACTGCCAACTATGCACGTCATTCACAATTCTGACAATGGGAACACCACACATGGATTAACAACACCCAACATACCCAACACTGCTAACTACACACACCATTCAAAATGCTGACAATGGTACACACCATGCATAGATCAACCAGACCCAACATATCCAGCACTACTACACACATCATTCACAATCCTGACAATGACACACACCATGCATAGATCAACCAGACCCAACATACCCAACACTACTAAACACATCATTTACAATGTTGACAATGGGAAACACCATACATAGAACAACACTACCCAACACTGCCACCTATACACATAATTCACAATGCTGGCAATGGTACACACCATGCATAGATCAACAACAACCAACATCCCCAACACTGCCAACTACACACATAATTCACAATTCTGACAATGCCAAACACCATACATAGATTACCAGCACCCAACATAACCAACACTGCCAACTACACACATCATTCACAATGCTGGCAATGAGAAACAGCATGCATATTTCAACACTACCCAACACTGCCAACTACACACATCATTCACAATGCTGGCAATGGAAAACACCACACATAGATTAACAACACCCAACATACCCAACACTGCCAACTACACACACCATTCACAATTCTGGCAATGGTACACACCATGCATAGATCAATAACACCCAACATACCAACACTGCCAACTACACACAACAATTACAATGCTGACAATGGCAAACACCACCCATAGATTAACAACACCCAACATACCCAACACTGTCAACTACACAAATCATTCACAATGATGACAATGACAAACACAACACATAGATTAACAACCCCCAACATACCCAACACTGCTAACTACACACATAATTCACAATGCTGACAATGGGAAACACCATACATAGATCAACAACACCGAACACTGCCAACTACACACATCATTCACAATGCTGGCAATGGTACACACCATGCATAGATCAACAACACTGAACATACCCAACACTGCCAACTACACACATCATTCACAGCACCCACTATTCAGCATACACCACACCTAACACAGAGTATACCCAACACACCATACCCAGCACACACACACAGCATATACCAAACCCAAAACACAAAATACCCAGCACCCACCACATAGCATACACCACACCTAACATACATCATACCCAATACACCACACCCAGCACACCCACAGCATACACCAAACCCAACACATAAAATACCCAGCACCCACCACATAGCATACACCAAACCCCACACACACCAACACCAAAACACACATTACCCAGCACCCACCACATAGCATACACCACACCTAACACACAATATACCCAACACACCATACACTTCATAAACTTGGATGGGGGACCTCTGACCTAGCCTTCTGAGGATTGCAGAGAGCTCTTCTAAGGATCCAGGACACAGGCATTTCAAGTATACGAACTGACTGATACTGCAGGCAGCTACACAGTTTTCAGCAAACATTGAGTACGAGTCTTTGGTCCTAGAGACTTTCTTTGGCCTCTTATGGGATAGCTTTCCTTTTGCACATTCAGGATTGTATTCCTGCTCAGGAGTCCCTGTTTTGTATTGTTCTTCTACACAAGGGGTGCTTTCACCCTCAAGTTTTAGTGCAGAGTAGACATGAGCTGAAAACCCTTGTTTAGTTTGCAGCAGAACTCTTGAACAGGGGAAATGTTCTAACCCGAATGGCAAACCCCATTGAATGGGAGCCGAAGAGGAAAAATTAAAAGTGCTCATTTTGAAGATTACTGTATATGTAAGTAATTGGCCATAAAAGGGGTATGGGGGCCTGGGTACTGCCCTGGGGGACATGTATCAATGCAAACATTTTTTTTAATGAACCATTTTTAGGAGCAGTGATTTTAATGATGCTTTTTGTGAAACAATAAAAATTCCTTTCAATATAGTGTCGGGGGGGTCCCTTTACCGTGCTTGTAAAGTGGCCTATCTGTAGCATATACTGTATATAACATGCTGCAGCAAAAATTAAATTTTCGTAGAAAATAAAACTTGCGCTTGCAATTGCCAGCACCCAGCTATTAAAAAAAATAATTAAAAAAACAGCGTGGGGTCCCCCCTCCAGTCCATACAAGGTCCTTCAGGTCTATACTTTACTCTTATCTGGGTATGCAGCGCGGTAGGTCAGGAAAGGGGGAGACGAGCCAGTGCTCCCCTTTCTGAATTATATTGGGGCACATGCCCTCAGCATGAGGGGGTGGGTGCTTTGCCCCAAAGCACCTTGTCCCCATGTGGATGACAGGTGACCAGGTCTGCGGGTGGGTAGCTCATCGGAATTGGGAGGGCCCCTTTAACAAGGGGACCCCCAGATCCCAGCCCCCCTCCCATGTGAATGAGTATGGGGTACAGTGTACCCCTACCTATTCACCAGAAAAGTGTACAAAAGTAATAAAATAAGAGACACATTTTTGACAAATCCTTTATTAAAAAATAATAAAATAGTGTCCCTCGATGTAAATCCATTGTCAATCATGCCGCCCACCAACCCAAAAAAAACCCAAAACCAATAAAAAAAAATGCTCCACCTTCTGGGACAGCCTCTCACCGAATGCCTCCTCTGCGATTTGACATTTCTTATATAGGTAAGGGGCGGGGTCAACTGGGTACGTCACCTAGAGGCCCTGCCCCCTCCTGACGTCACGGTTCCTCACCTTATTCAAGTTCATACCCAAATATAAAAAAAATTGAAAAAGACATGCACAGCCTGTTCTCTGACTCGAGTGATTAGGGCAAACCGTCTGCCTGACTGCTATGTGCCTCTCAGGGAATGGAACCTAGGATCAAACAGCCAGACTGATAACGTCAGCACGCTACATATGGGGGCTCATCCGGGATTCCCACCAGGTACAGGCAGCCCTTACTAAGGGAGATGGGCGAAGTTTGTGCACAGTGAAAGCAGCCAGTGAAATGTGCACTACAACGAATGCAGCCAGAGACATGTGTGCTACAAAAAACGCAGCCAGTGGTCTGACTTGAGTGATTGCGAAATACTGTATGCCTGGTTGTTATATGACTATCAGAGAATGGAACATGGGATCAAACAGCCAGAACGTCTATGCGCTACACATAGACCAAGAGACACATCAGTACCAACCATAAGCAACACTGACATCATACATAATACATAAAATACACTATACCCAGCACACTCTATTGCAGTGGAACTGCTGCTCAGGTCAATAGGCAGCAGGAGGAGGACTAAGCCAACACACTGCACACTGGGACATGTAGTCTCGTCTTGAGGAACTGCTGCACTGTGTGGATGGCTGAAAATAACTACGGATCCCAATCAGCCATGGGACCCAGGAGGAGCTAGAGAGAATGGATTACAACACTGCCTGGGTGTCAGGGTACCAATGGCAGAAGAAGGGCTCTAGGACCCAGCATCTCTGCCACCACTTCACATGGGCCTTTATAAGGAAGTTTGTCAGTGATTGAAGTTGTTGATTGATCTTCAGTTGTACCGTGTTCCCGTAATCCTTATTCCTGAAAGTTCTCTGCTACCGACCCGGCTTGTCCTTGACTATTTTCCTGCCTGTCTCCTGACCTGACCTTGGCTTGTCCATGGATATTCTCTTCTGTCCTCCTGTGTCTGACCTCAGCTTCCCTTCTGACCTTGCCTGCTCTGTTATCCTCCTGGCTCCAAACTCTGGCTTGAACTGACTTCCCATTGTCTCAGTGCAACCACAGACCTGCCACATCTCACAGGCGCCACCTGTCTGCAGCCACTACTTAGCACATCAGAAACCCTTCCAAGTTCCTCTGCAAACAACATCACAGATGACCTGTGCTACTTTGAGCCTGACTCCCCCTGTTCTCACTTTCAGGGGAGTCTGGAACTTAGCCGCAGGGGAAGCCCTCTCTACATTGGCCTCCAGCACCAGGTACGTGATACCAGGAGAGTTTGGGGGCTTTTTTGGTGCCAGGGCTAGAGGAGAGAGAGCCGCTGTAGACCAGCTCCTGAACACTAGGGAGTCTAGCTTTAGGGAATTGGGTCCTGTGACTAGGGGTTAAGGACGTTTGACGCAGCTGCACTAACAACACCAACTCCACTGCCACAAGGAGGTTGGAATGCCTACCTGCCTCCCACTCACTCTGAGGAGGCTCTTTTATCAAGAATGCCTACAGCTGTACTCTGGGATTGGTGAGAGGGTTATCGGCCCATTGCTAATACTGCTGGCAGAGACTGTGTTACGGAGAGCAGAATGTCAGCTATACCCCTCAGGTACTGCATCCACACAAGCCCTAGACAGCACCTCCAGCAGACTTATGCTGCAACTATACTAACTCTTTACCGTGGTTCTACTGAACTGTCACTGATTCTTTCCCGTATCTACTCACTGTCTGCTCAAACACTACAGCACCTCTACGGCTTTCACTAACTGCATGATGGTTTGTCAGGACTGTTTGGTAAGTGCATCAATGGTTCTTAAAGGGCCCCAACGATAGCCGGCAGAAGAAACATCTTAAAGTGGTTCTAAAGGCAGAGGGTTTTTACCTTAATGCATTGTTTGCACTAGGGTAAAAAAAAAAAAACCTTCTGTGTGCAGCTCCCCTCCCCTCAGCCCCCCTATACCCTCCAGAGCATCTCAATCCAGCGATGTGCATGAGAACAGAGGCTCTTCTGGGTCTCTCTCTCCTTACTGGCTTACACAGCAGCAGGAGCCAATGGCATGTCAATCACAGTCAGTGAGCCAATAAGGAGAGAGGGAAGGCGGGGCCAAGCCACCCTCTGTGTGTATATGAACAATCTCCATTCACAGGAGCGTGGCTAAGGAGTGCCCCCATTGCAAGAGGTTTGCTATTAGGGGCACTTGGCTGTTGGGAGGAGCCAGCTGACGAGGGACCCAAAAAAGGAGAGGAGCGGGGCTGCTATATGCAAAACTATTGCACAGAGCAAGTAAGTATAACATTTGCTATTTTTCATTTAAACATTTACAACCTTTAGAATCACTTTAAGGTCTGCCCTCCACCACTCACTTATTTCTCATATCTTCAGCTCTGACAGTACTTACCAGACAATCTTAGGCCTAGCATAGCCACAGTATAGTCAGTGGTGTGTCAGTACAAATGTTTTACTGATCACTCCTGTAGGTGGCATTGTTACTGTGTATGCAGGGCTGGTGTCCTCCCACTCTTCGATTTTTTTAGTTTGTTTTTTGCTAATTATCTTGCATACCAAAGTATATTATTTCTGCCATTGTTCATTGGATCTCTTTCTCTTTGCATGCTTATTACTTACCTTGTTGGATAACAATATATTAAGTTTGTTTTTCTAAACCGACTCGGTTTATGTGTTCTTTGAAACGGCATTACTACCGGGTATTCAGTACAGTTATCAGTGATTCCATGCAGTACTATGGGATTGTGTATTCTGCCTGGTGTGTCAGAAAGGCTGAGGACTTTCAGGAAGTTCAGGGGTAGCACTATACCCAATAAACACAATACTCAGAACACACCATACCCATCCCACAAAATACACAGCACACACCATGCCCAGTACACACCATACCTAGTACACACCATACCCAGTACACACCATACCCAGTACACACCATACCTAGTACACACCATACCTAGTACATACGATACCCGGTACACACCATACCCAGTACACACCATACCTAGTACACACCATACCTAGTACACACCATACCCAGTACACACCATACCCAGTACACACAATACCTAGTACACACAATACCT
This sequence comes from Pelophylax lessonae, assembly GCF_965119305.1. Classification (NCBI taxonomy): domain Eukaryota; kingdom Metazoa; phylum Chordata; class Amphibia; order Anura; family Ranidae; genus Pelophylax; species Pelophylax lessonae. Next base: position 5,091,801 of record NC_138772.1, read on the forward strand.
AGTACACACCATACCCAGTACACACCATACCTAGTACATACGATACCCAGTACACACCATACCCAGTACACACCATACCCAGTACACACCATACCTAGTACATACGATACCCAGTACACACCATACCCAGTACACACCATACCCAGTACACACCATACCCAGTACACACCATACCTAGTACATACGATACCCAGTACACACCATACCCAGTACACACCATACCTAGTACACACCACACCCAGTACACACCATACCTAGTACACACCATACCTAGTACATACGATACCCAGTACACACCATACCCAGTACACACCATACCTAGTACACACCATACCTAGTACACACAATACCTAGTACACACCATACCTAGTACACACCATACCCAGTACACACCATACCTAGTACATACGATACCCAGTACACACCATACCCAGTACACACCATACCCAGTACACACCATACCCAGTACACACCATACCCAGTACAAACCATACCCAGTACACACCATACCCAGTACACACCATACCCAGTACACACCATACCCATCATACAAAATGCACAGCACACACTACACCCAGTACACACCATACCCAGTACACACCATACCCAGTATACACCATACCTAGTACACACCATACCTAGTAAACACCATACCCAGTATACACCATACCCAGTACACACCATACCTAGTACATACGATACCCAGTACACACCATACCCAGTACACACCATACCCAGTACACACCATACCTAGTACACACCATACCTAGTACACACCATACCCAGTATACACCATACCTAGTACACACCATACCCAGTACACACCATACCCAGTACACACCATACTCAGTACACACCATACCCAGTACATACGATACCCAGTACACACCATACCCAGTACACACCATACCCAGTACACACCATACCCAGTATACACCATACCCAGTACACACTACTCCCAGTACACACCATGCCTAGTACACACCATACCCAATACACACCATACCCAGTAAATACCATGCCCAGCACACACCATATCCAGTATACACTATACCCAGTATTCACCATACCCAAGACACACCACACTCATCACACAACATACCCAGTATATACCACACCCATCACACACCATGCCCATCACACACCATGCCCAACACATACCATACCCAGTATACACCATACCTATCACACACATAACTGGGTATAACACACCATACCCAGTACACACTATACACATCACAGAACATACAAAGTACACACCATACCCACCATACACCAAACCCAGGATACACCATATCCATCACACACCATACCCAGCGTAAATCATACCCATGACATGCTATACCCAGCATACACCATACCCATGACATGCTATATCCAGCATACACCATACTCATCACACAACATACCTAGCATACACCATACCCAGCATACACCATACCCAGCATACGTCCTACCCAGCATACACTATACTCATCACATGCTATACCCAGCATACACCATACCCATCACACGCTATAACCAGCATACACCATACCCACCACACACCATACCCAGCATACACCATACCCCTCACACACCATACCCAGCATACACCATACCCCTCACACACCATACCCAGCATACACCATACCCACCACACACCATACCCAGCATGCACTATACCCATCACACGCTATACCCAGCATACACCATACCCAGCATACACCATACCCACCACACACCATACCCAGCATACAACATACCCATCACACACCATACCCAACATACAACATACCCACCACACACTATACCCAGCATACACCATACCCACCACACACCATACCCAGCATGCACTATACCCATCACACGCTATACCCAGCATACACCATACCCAGCATACACCATACCCACCACACATCATACCCACCACACATCATACCCAGCATATACCATACCCAGCAAGCACTATACCCATCACATGCTATACCCAGCATACATCATAACCTTCACACACCATACCCAGCATACAACATACCCATCCCCACCATACCCATCACACACCATACCCAGCCTACAACATACCCATCACACACCATATCCATCACACACCATACCCAGCATACACCATAACCATCACACACCAAACCCAACATACACCATACCCATCACACGCTATACCGAGCAGACACCATGCCCATCACACACCATACCCAGCACACACCATACCCATCACAACCCATCACATGCTATACCCATCACACAACATATCCCTCACATGCTACCGGATACCCAGCATACACCTTACCCATCACATGCTATACCCATCACACAACATATCCCTCACATGCTATACCCAGCATACACCTTACCCATCACATGCTATACCCATCACACACCATTTCCACCACATGCTATACCCAGCTTATACCATACCTATCACGCTATACCCAGCATAGACCATATCCATCACATGCTATACCCAGCATACACCATGGCCATCACACACCATACCCAGCATACATCATACCCATCACACACCATACCCAGCATACACCATACCTATCACATGCTATACACAGCATACACCATATCCATCACATGCTATACCCAACATACATCATACCCATCACATTCTAAACTCAGCATACACCATACCCATCACATTCTATACCCAGCACACACCATACCCATCACATGCTATACCCAGCACACACCATACCCATCACATGCTATACCCAGCACACACCATACCCATCACATGCTATACCCTGCATACACCATAACCACCACACAGCATACCCATCACATGCTATACCCAGCATTCACCATACCCGCCACACACCATACCCATCACATGCTATACCTAGCATACACCATACCCATCACATGCTATACCTAGCATTCACCATACCCGCCACACACCATACCCATCACATGCTATACCCAGCATACACCATACCCATCACATGCTATACCCTGCATTCACCATACCCGCCACACACCATACCCATCACATGCTATACCCAGCATACACCATACCCATCACATGCTATACCTAGCATTCACCATACCCGCCACACACCATACCCATCACATGCTATACCCAGCATACACCATACCCATCACATGCTATACCTAGCATTCACCATACCCGCCACACACCATACCCATCACATGCTATACCTAGCATACACCATACCCATCACACGCTATACCCAGCATACAGCATACCCTTCACACACCATACCCAACATGCACCATACCTATCACACACCAAACCCAACATGCACCATACCTATCACACACCAAACCCAGGATACCCCATACACATCACATGCTATACCCAGCATACACCATACCCATCACACGCTATACCCAGCATACACCATACCCTTCACACACCATACCTATCACACACCAAACCCAGGATACCCCATACACATCACATGCTATACCCAGCATACACCATACCCATCACACGCTATACCCAGCATACACCATACCCTTCACACACCATACCTATCACACACCAAACCCAGGATACCCCATACACATCACATGCTATACCCAGCATACACCATACTCATTACATGCTATACACAGAATACACCATACCTATCACATGCTATACCCAGCATACACCAAACCTATCACATGCTATACCCAGAATACACCATACTGATCACATGCTATACCCAGCCAACACCATACCCATCACACACCATACCCAGCATACACCATACCCATCACACACCATACCCATCACACACCATACCCAGCATACACCATACCCATCACACACCATACCCAGCATACACCATACCCATCACACACCATACCCATCACACACCATACCCATCACACACCATACCCATCATACACCATATCCAAAATGATAACCTGTGATAACTTTTGAGTAGCTCAGTGTTTCACCATTTCATGGGGACAATTCAAAGTTTTGACACGTTTGGCATCTGTTTACACCATCTGTTATATTGTGTTTGTGTGTGCACTAGAATTTACTTTAGTTGAGCAAGTGACATAAGAAATTGCAGCCACCACCATTTTATTCTCCAGGGCCTGTCTTTATTTGGGGGTTCTAAATAATCTGCAGATGTGTGCAAACAGTTAAAAAAAATTATCTGAATGAAAAGTATTTATTACAAGTTCAGAAATCGGATACACAATTTGGTCTGTTCTCTGCAAACACAGAAACTTCCAGCTACAAATCTCGGAATAGTATTAGTCGTCCTTTGGATAAATATTCTCTCTAGACTCTCATTGCACGATGTTTGGTACATAGCACTGGGAAGTCTCACTCTCTGCCTGACGGTAAATTATTTGGGTTCATTTTGAAAACGTTCAATGTTTTATAGAAAGCACAACTCTGAGATTTATATAAAACGCGCCTGGAAAGGGAAATGATAAATAATAAATAAAACTATTTTTCCTCTCTCAGTCCTTTCTCTCCTTCCTCACATAAGTCACAGCTTGTTCCTGGAAACAGACGATTGCTCTTCAGAGTATCATTTAATATAAAACTTTAAAAGATATAAAAGAAAGACATAAACCGCATACACCATAAAACATGCCTTTAACATCTGAACTCCACTCGTTGGAGCAGCTCCGTCTGCAAAAGTGGAACGCGGCAAAGAAAATATGGCAGAACGCGTATAGGAGAGACAATTAGAATAATAAAATTTACCCTTTTAACCACCTCCTTCCCAGGCCTATTCTGACACTTCCCTCCTACATGTAAAAATCTATTTTTCTCTTTCGTTCATTGACGGACACAGCTCCTGATATTCTTAACCATTGGGTTATACTGCCCCCTACAGGAGTAGGACACTAGGCAGAAAAAAGCTCTGGCTACACCCATGGGCAGTCTCAGGAGGTATACTCCCCTTTGTCTGCTATAGGCACTCAGTTTTTTTCTGCCTAGTCAAGAGTAAGGAACTAGTTCCTTGCTGGGATCATTGTTCCTGGCAAACTTTTTCTTTTTAGATAGAAATTTTTTTCACCTGGATTTTCCTGTGAGATCTACAATTAACTGCTGGACCGGGCAATGGGTTGAATAATCTAGATCCAGTGTTCACCCCAGTCTGGCCAGCGAGTGCATGAAGACCTCAGCTCAGAGCTACATAGCCCTACTGGACGGAGCTGGCTTGCGAGTTAAAACACCTCATGCAGTCGCATACGACCGGGTCTCGGCCCGAGTTTCAGCGTTCCTCCTGGCCGACAGCCCCCCATTTCGATTTAGAGGGGTCCTGTCTAGAGTGGTGCCCGCCTGGTTCCTGGTATGGTAAGTAACTGTCCCTTCTCTCCTCCTGGAGGGTTTTGGAGTAGACGTGGGCCCCTCCTTGGGACAGTCGGGCCCCCAGGTTCCCCTCCTTCCCATCATGCACTCCCCCTTTCCAGTGTCCCCCATGCTAGACTCCACATATGCTGGGGCTGTTTGGGTGCTCTGGTCCACCTCCTGGGGTGGAGGCAGGGCGCCAGCTGGCGATGGGGGCCGGGAGGGATGCACTGCCAGCGACCGGACGGTCAACTGTGCAGGGGAGGGGGATTGAGCCTGGTGGGGGCTTTTGCTAGAGCCCCCTTGTGTCTGGATCTGTACTTGAGGCCTGGGTTCCTGTAAGCCTCGTGGTGCCGCGTGGGGCTACCATATTGTTGTAGCCTGTGTGTTGCTATACACGGCGGCCATGTTTGTGTAGTCCAGCGGGCATTTTTCTAAGGTTTGCCATAAAAGTGGAGCCCTGTGGGCGGCGATTTCAGTGTTGGGAGCCCCTCCCCATCCCCTGGTGCTGACTCCTGGATCCTTTCACTTCCTGATCGCCGCATTTGTAGTGCAGATTATCCTGGTGGCTGCAGGTGCCTGCTTCTGCTGGGTGATGAGTCTGGTGGGGTCCTCTCCCTCTCTACTGAAGATTGCTTGGTGCTTGTGCCTGGCGACCAGGTGGTGCTGCCAGCGCAGTGGGGGTTGTCCCTTTGCAGTGGTTTACACCTTTTGTGGGGTCCCCCTGGTGACTCATGGAGTCTTTGGAGCACATCTTCCCACCTGATCCCCTCTCTGAGGCTGCAGGGCCCTCTGGGTCCCAACCATCCATCAATGCACTGACGGCGGTCCTGGAATCCTTTGTGTCATGGGTGGAGGTGGTTTTCGGGAGGGGCTAGCCCCCCCCCCCACCTTCCCATGCCTCATCAGATCCTGAATCTGATTTGGCTGCCGCGGACCTGGGTCACCCTGCTGGGTCTGCAATCTCGCGCCCGGAATCCTCTGTTAGTGAGGATGATTCCTCCACGTCTGCAACCGAGCATGAAAAGGCGCTGGTGGAGGCACTGATTGTATCTGTGTGTGAGACCCTGAAGATGGGGGACGCAGCTGCAGCTGCTATGGAGACACAGGTTCCTTTTGGCACTCACTACAGAGCGGCAAAGGTGTTTCCTTTCCCTGCCTATTTTGACAGAATTGTTGCTAAAGAGTGGGGAATGACCAAAGTGTCCCCATGGGGTCCCTAAGGCCCTTAATAGGCGTTACCCCTATGAGAAGTCCCTTCTTAAGAAGTGGACTGTTCCACCGGTGGTGGACCCTCCGGTTTCCAGATTAAACGAGGCAACCGTGATTCCAGTTGAAGCATCCCCGGCCTTTAAGCATCCATCTGACAGAAAGGCGGAGGCTGTGGCCAGCAATATGTTCACTCTGGCTGGTTCGGCAATGAGGTCGGTATTCACCATTGCCCTGGTGTCGCAAACTCTGACCGAGCGGGTTAAGCTCTTCCGCCGTGACCTGGAGGGAGAACAGCTTTCCCCTGCCTTTGCCAAGCTGGTCCAGGAGCTGCAGTTCATCTGTGATGCCTCCTTGGATGCGGCTCCCCTAGTGGCTCAGTTCTCTGTTTTGGCAGTGGTCCTTCGGCGTTTCTTTTGGCTCAAATGCTGGTCTCCAGACCAGATTTATAAAAAGGCCTTAATTGATCTTCCCTTTCAAGGAGATCATCTGTTTGGAGCTACCATGAATGACATCACTAAAGGTCTCACAGGGGGGAAAAGTACTTTTCTTCCGCAGGCTACTAAGGGCAAAGAACCTCGTCGTAGACGTGGGCCTTCCTTCTCGGTTCATAAGAAGCCCTTCAGAGCCTCCTCTGGAGGATTCAAACCAACCTGGTCTGGCAAGCCGAGAGCTGGCTTCTCCAGACCCGTGGAGAAGGCTCCTTCAGCATGAAGGTGCGCCCTCACCCATATCGCGGTGGGGGGAACGTCTTCCCTGGGTTCTGGACCTGTGGACTTTCCTGGGGCAAAACAAGTGGGTTCATAAAGTCATTCAATTCGGCTACAAGTTCGAATTTCGCTCTTGTCCCCCGGCAAGGTTCTTTCCTTCCAACTTGCGCCTGTCCCCAGACCGCTTACAGGATCTGTTTGGGGCGGTACAAGACCTGTTACTTCAAGGGGTGATTGTCCCGGTTCCGACTTCGGAACGTTGTCAGGGTTTTTACTCAAACCTGTTAACAGTTCCCAGGAAGGAATGCAAGGCGCTAAACTGCTTTGTGTGGGTGCAGAAGTTCAGAATGAAGTCCATTCGAATAGTGTCGGCATCCCTATGTCAGGGGGTCTTCCTTGCCTCAATCGACATCAAGGATGCCTACCTTCTTATTCCAATATGTGCCAGTCACCAGCGTTTTCTCCACTTTGCTGTGGGAGAGGAGCATTATCAATTTGTGGCATTACCCTTTAGTCTCCCCTCTGCTCCTCAGGTCTTCACAAAAGTGTTAGCCCCAGTGCTAGCCTTGTTACGCCAACGGGGGGACACGGTACTGGGCTACTTGTACGATCTTCTGCGAGCGGAAACTCCTGCTCTGGTGGAAAACCTGGAGATCACAATGCAAACTCTGCGGGAGTTCGGCTGGATTCCGAATCTTCAGAAGTCTGCTCTGGTTCCATCTATGAAGCTGGACTATCTGGGCCTGACTCTGGACTTGGCCTTAGCCAGAGTGCTCCTTCTTCTAGGTAAACACCGGAAATTGCAGGCTGCAATTCGTCTCCTGCTGTCCAGGAGATGGTCATCCCTCAGGGCTTGCATGCAGGTGCTGAGCTTGATGGTGTCTATCTTCAAGGCGGTTCCATTTGCACAGTTCCATATGAGGTCCCTGCAAAGGAAGATTCTGACCAAATGGGACAAGACTCCGCATTCTCTGGACAATCAGATCCGGCTGAGTCGGCAACGAGGGAGTCCCTGATATGGTGGATTTGCTCTCCGGCACTTCGGCTGGGCAAAACCTAACTCCCCTTGTATTGGAGAGTGGACACCATGGATGCTAGGCTGTCCAGCTGGGGGGGGGGGGGGCCTCCTCGGCAAGCATTCTTTTCAGGGGATCTGGATGCTGGAAGAATCCAGACTACCGATCAATGTCTTGGAACTCTAAGGGATCAGACTGTGTCTGGACCATTGGCTTATGTCAATCACCAAGGAGGCAAAAGAAGTGTCCTGGTGGCTCTGGAGGTGGACAGCATGCTAAGGTGGGCAGAGCGGTTCCTTCCAGCCCTCTCCGCCGTAAACATTCCTGGGGAGGACAATTGGCAGGCGGATGACCTCAGTTGGCAGGTGTTGGACCAAGGGGAGTGGTCCCTTCATCCGAAGGTGTTTCATCAACTGTGTCTCCAGTGGAGAACCCCCGAGGTGGATCTGTTGGCATTATGGCTCAACAAAAAGGTTTGTGGCTCGGTCAAGGGATCCTCTGGTGGACGCCACAAATGCGCTGGTGGCCCCTTGGGTCAGTATCGTCGGATTTCTGCCTTCCCTCCTGTCAAGCTTCTGCCAAGACTTCTCCACAGGATCGAGGCAGAAAGGATTATCGTCATTTTAGTTGCTCCTGACGGGCCTCGTCCGGCTTGGTACTCCGATCTGGTGCGGCTGGTCGCCAGTGTTCCTTGGAAGCTTCCTTTTAGGGAGGATCTGCTGTCCCAAGGACAAATCTTCCATCCTGCTTTACAGTCGCTGGCTTTGATGGCTTGGCTGTTGAATGCCATGCGCTGAAGGATAGGGGTTTATCTGAATCGGTGATTCCTACCCTGTTGAAAGCTGGGAAATCTACTTCTAGGAAGATCTACCATCGTACGTGGAAGACGCACATTGCTTGGTGTAAGTCTCTTGGGATTCATCCTCGCTCCTTCTCGATGGCTTGGATCTTGACCTTCCTTCAACGGGGTGTTGCACAGAAATTGGCCTTGAGTACCATCATTTGGTGGTCTTCTTCCAATGACCTTTGGCCACACAGGGTACCTTTTTTCAGGGTGTCCGACATTTGGTTCCTCCAGTGCGGGTTCCGTTGCCACCTTGGGATCTCAATTTGGTACTTTCGGTTCTCCAGAAGCTTCCCTTTGAGGATCCCTGGGAGATTCCCCTGCTTATGCTGTCCCAGAAGGTGGCCTTTTTGGTGGCTAGGCTATCGCCTGTGCGCGCAGGGTGTCAGAACTGGCGGCGTTATCTTGTCGTTCATTTTCCCTGTGATTCACAGGGATAAGGTGGTTCTTCGCCCCTGTTCGACGTTCCTCCCAAAGGTTGTCTCTGATTTTCATTTGAATGAAGACATTCTATTCTATTGTTTTTTTCTATTCTATTTTTTTCTTTTTTATTATTTAGTTTTCTATTCTATTTTTTTCTAATGTATTAAAATGTATTATATTCCAATTTTGAAAGATGGTTATACTCTTTCTTTTTCATTCTATTATATTGTTTTTTTTCTCTATTCTTTTATTTTTCTATTCTATTCTTTTCAATTCTATTCTTTTCTATTAGAAATTCAAATTTAGGAAGATGGTTATATTGTTTCTATTCTATTGGGTTTTTTTTTTAATTCTATTCTTTTTATTTTAATATTTAATTCTCTATTCTATTATATTATTTTCTTTTTTGTTCAAATTTATTCTATTTGAATTTCAGAAGATGGTTATATTCTTTCTATTGTATTCTCGTATATTGTTTTTTTCCTATTATATTCTTTTACTTTATTTTGTATGTTAATCTTTTCTTTTCTACTCTATTCAAATTAATTTTATTTACATTCTAGTAAATGCTTATATTATTTCTATTCTATTTTATTGTTTTCCTATTGTTCTATTCTATTCAATTCATTTGTATTCAAATTTATTCTATTCAGATCGGAATTTATTCTATTTGAAATTTGAATTTCAGAAGATGGATATATTCTGTTTTAATTCTATTATATTATTATTTTTTTAATTCTATTCTTTTTTTTTTCTATTCTATTCTATTGAAATTTATTCTGTTTGAAATCTTAATTTCAGAAGATGGTTATATTCTGTTTTATTCTATTCTGTTCTTTTTTTTTATTCTATTCTATTTTATTTCTTTTATTTTCTATTTTATTTTATTCAGTTCTTTTATTTTCTATTCTATTTTGTTCTGTTTTACACTATTCTTTTCTATTCTATTCTGTTCTGTTTTACTCTATTATATTCTATTATTTTCTATTCTATTACAAATTCGACTCGAATTTGAATTTTGTCGGAAATGTTGTTTTTTTTTCATTCATTTAAATCTGTTATTATTCATCTGAATTTCCAGATATTAAAAAATTTGTCCGAAATTTGATTTGGAACGAAACGAATCGCACATGTCTAAAACTAACACATGGAGCCAAACTCCAGCTCACACTTTATAATCAGTTACAGCAAACGGGTTTTTTTTTCCATTTGGGATAAAGGTTTTACATCAGTAAATAAAAGCTGATCATTGTAAGCACCCCTGTCCATGATAAATGGTTTGTCTCATCCATGTAAATCACAACAGGACAATGACCCCAAGTGTTGCACATATGCTGAAAGTATGGTCAATAATTCCAATGTGCGAAGGGATCGGACCGCGTGAAATCAGAATTATTTTTATTGAGAAGTTTCTGCAAATACAAGGACATCAGTGAGGTGACTTTTTATTCTGAAGGACAGGAACTGCTATTCTGTCCATACATACTACAGTATTACATAACTATATATATATTAATATCAACATTCTGATATACAGGAATAACGTCCTCATAGAAAATAACAACCAATTAAACATGTGCTGAAATGTTTTTACTCCTTCTGCATCACAGGGGTCTCATAAAACAATCTAATATCAGATATAAACACATAACACTATAATAACCCCATTCCTGGTACACTGTAGTCATGTTGCGACAGTGTGACCCACTAACATTTGTGCAGTCTGTTATTCAATCACACAGTAGTGACAGGAGCCTTTACTGATCACAGGGATGTAAATTAAATCGACTTTGCCCTGTTTATAACCCTAAATATACTCCCTCTTACCTGCAAATACAAGGACATCAGTGAGGTGACTTTTTATTCTGAAGGACAGGAACTGCTATTCTGTTCCCCCAGGAACAAAACGTCGAACTTTTTAGTTCCTCCCATGCCTTGCTTGCAGTTGTGCTTTGTGCTGCCATCTACTGGTAAATTAATAGAAATGCCATAAAACAGAAATGTATTATTTTTTAATGGGGTACCTGACATCCCTTACACTCTCCCCCACAAAATTTGATGTCGTCCCAGACATATGCAGATTTAGTATTAGAACCATTCCATTCCCCATCTCACAATAGCCATTGGGAGCCAAGGTTAAGTAGTAATCCAATTACTGGAGGAACCATCCTCCCTGCGACATCTACTCCCAGTTATGTCACAGTTTCCCACCTGGTCCAGAGCGCTCATGTACCTGGTGAGATATTGTTGCATATAGCCAACTAATTAGTAAACCTCTACAACACAGGTTTGTGTTGGTTATTGAGAAGATGGTTTGATGGAGAACTAAGGAACATCTTATTACTTCTGTCCATTGTTGTGTTTTTAAGGTGGAATACTTATGGTACGTTATCAATACAATACAGCATAACCACCTAATACTCTCTATCCATTTTGTTGTCGGCCGACTTTACCTTAACTACCTAGTCCCATCACGTGAAGCTATTTTTGCTTGACCTGGAAAATCTGCTGTGAGAGTGCAAGAACTGTCCTTTTGTTAACTACAGAAAATAAGAGCGAACATCTTCAAAATACGTAAACAACTGTAACCTAGTGATAATTAATAGACTGTATCAATATATATGTGACTGTTTTTACCAGTTTTTTGAGTCCTCAGCAAAACATTCTGGACTTAAATACCAGCTAGGGCAAATGGGTAGTGTATGAATACAGTCTATGACCTGTACAGCTGCATTTCTGGCAGTACTACTGGGTTGACCCAAAGTGTCATAAGTCAGAACTTTTGGTTGTTTCCTATTCCTGCTGGGTTGTATCCTGCGTAGAGGAAGGGCATTCGAAGTGTCCTCATATTCGCCTTCGTCACAGTCAACTGTCTCTGTTGGCTTTCCTGGTGAAGGATTTTCTTCTTCTATATCTCCTGGTAAACATGCAGTTTGTTCAGGTTGACCCACAGGCTTGTCCTCTGTAGTTTCCTCTGTAACTTCCGCTGTAGCTTCCTCTGTACTTTCTTCTTGAACTTCCGCTGTACTTTCTTCTGTAACTTCCCCACTCGTTTCAAACTCACAGGGGTAGAACTCTGCTGCTTCTGGATTCAACTCTGTGTCTTCTCTTGTGTGATCTCTCTGAGTTACAGGGATGAAAGATCTCCATTGCTCTTGTTCATGATCGGATTCATCTTCTGATACTTCCTCAGATATCTGTGTAGGCAGTTGAGTAGTCTTTGGAACTTTACCTTGTTTTCTGGCACTGGGTCTGTCAGGTATCTTCTGATCTCTGTCGACGGGTAGGTAATCGCATGGTAATAACAAATTGCGGTGTAGAATCCTTGTTCGGCCCTTTCCAATTTCTGGCTTGACCTCATACACTGGACTATCTTCACACTTTTTCCTAAGGACAACATGTACGGCATCTTCCCAGAACGATCTCAATTTTCCTGGTCCTCCTCTTTCAGCAAGATTTCTTACAAGAACTCTGCTGCCAGGTGCAAGTTCAACTCCATGAGTCTTCTTGTCATAGTGTTCTTTTCCTCTTTGTGCAGCTTGAGTAGCTACCTTTGAAGCAACTTGGTAGGCCTCAGTCATCCTATCTGTCCACGTTTTCACATACTCAGAGTGAGTCTTGTATTTTTCTGTTACTGGAGTGTCAAACATGCTATCTATGGGTAATCTTGGAGACCTCCCAAACAGTAGAAAGAATGGAGAATACCCTGTAGCTTCACTCTTGGTGCAATTGTATGCATGTACGACCTGTGCAAGTGAACTTTTCCAGTCTTTCTTGGAATCTGGTGACAGGGTTCGAAGCATAGACAACAGGGTACGATTAAATCTTTCACATTGTCCATTGCCTTCTGGATGATATGGAGTTGTGTGAGAGTTCTGGATATGGCAGTGTTTCCCTAATGCCAAGAACAATTGATTTTCAAATTCTTTACCCATGTCATGGTGAATTCTGGTAGGAAATCCAAACTTCAAGACAAAGTCACTGAATATCTTGTCGGCAACAGTCTTTGCAGACTTGTTTTTGGTTGCGTAGGCTTGAGCAAACCTGGTGAAATGGTCGATTACCACTAATATGTACTCATAACCTCCTTTACAAGTCTCGAGATGGAGAAAGTCAATGGAGACCAGCTCAAAAGGATAAGTGGTGGCAATACTGTTCAAAGGAGCTCTAGTAGGCTTATGTGGGCGTTTGTCTTTCAGACAAGTGCACTGGTGGCTGATGTATTGCTCAACGTCTCTCTGCATATGTGGCCAAAAGAATCTTTCTCTGATCAGGTTTACAGTCCTTTCGACTCCTAAGTGTCCCATATCTTCATGTAATTCTTTCAACACCAATTGATGATACAACTTGGGCAACACTAGTTGAGAACCTGATGATGTTTTCCGTCTCAAGATTCCATCTTCATCGAGATATAGCTTGGTCCACTGTTTCATTAGTATGAAGAGATCAAGTGGTCCACCTTGTCGTTCCTGTTTTGATGGGAACCGGTTTTGGTTCTTGTACTTCCACACTGGGCCAATCACGGAGTCTTCTTTTTGGGCTGTCCTAATGGTCCCTTTGGGTATTTGAGCTACATTCGTTTGGGTACCATCTATTGTTGATGTCATATGGGCGATGGTTACTGGACACAGCCAAGGCATTTCTTCCTTCTGACATACTTGAAGTGCTTGTGTTATGCATCCGACGATGTTGGGGTCCACTTCTTGCGAACACTGTTGCATGTATTGTTCAGGACTTAATGGCATACGGGAAAGTACATCAGCATCCGCATTCCTTTTTCCTGGACGATACTTGATGGTGAAATTGAAGTCAGCTAATTCTGCAACCCATCGATGGCCTGTTGCATTTAGTTTAGCCGTAGTGAGGACATAAGTTAGGGGATTATTGTCAGTATATACTACAAAGGATGGACAGTAGTATAGGTAGTCTCTGAACCTATCACATATGGCCCACTTCATTGCTAGGAACTCTAGTTTTCCCGAATGCATGTGATAGTTCTTCTCGGCAGGTGTGAGAGTTCTAGACCCGTAAGCAATTACCTTTAACTTTTCCTCTTGCTCTTGGTACAGCACAGCTCCTAGTCCTTCTTGCGAGGCATCACAGTGTAGAACAAAGGATTTGCTGTAGTCAGGGTAACCCATCACTGGAGGATTAGTTAACACCTCAATAAGCCGGTTAAGCACTACCTGGTGGTGGTCAGTCCAGACTATAGACTGATGAGAGGGTAGTTGACCTCTTAGCTTTGGTGATGGCTTCTTCTTCTTCCTGGACTGGCTAGTTGGTGCTGATGATGCAGCAGGTGTTGTATCCGCTGACAGTAATTCATAGAGAGGTTTTGCAATTCTGGAAAAGTTTTGGACGTAAGGGCGATAGTAGGAAATTAATCCTAGTAGTTTTCTGAGTTCTCCAACAGTCTTTGGCTGGTTGTTCTTCAATGCCAGCACAGGCGCAGTGTCTGCTGGATCCACGGAATGACCATCTTTGGACACGATCTTGCCCAAGAATCTGACTTTGTTTCGGAAGAGTTCACACTTCCTAGCTGTTAACTTGACTCCATGTTGCTGATATCGTTGCAGTACCAACCTGACATGCTCCACATGTTCTTGGAATGATCTGCTGTGAACAAGGTTGTCATCTAGGTACGGCAGACAGATCTCATCCCTCAGTCCCATTAAACAGGTTTCCATGCTGCGTTGAAACTCAGCTGGTGCAGAGCTAAGGCCAAAGGGTATTCGGATCCACTCATACAGACCCCAAGGTGTGATAAATGCAGTCAGTGGTCGACTGGATTCTTCCACAAATCCTTGATGGTAGGCTTTCCCTTGGTCTAGCACCGAAAAACCATGAACTTCCTCCTAGGCTGTCCAGCATGTCTTGGATCCTAGGGATTGGATGGCGGTCAGGGATGGACTTCTGGTTCAATTCTCTGTAGTCACAACACAGTCTTAAACTACCGTCCTTCTTCCTTACGCACACAATGGGTGATGAGTATGGAGATTTTGACTCCGCAATCCATCCACGGTTCAGTAGATCCTGCAGGTACTCTTTCACTTCCCGGTGCAGTGGTTTCGGTACGGACATGTAAGTCCTCCTAACTGGTGTGTAGTCTTTGAGGCGAAGTTGCAATTGTAGGGAAGGGATACATCCTACATCAGAGTCATCTTTGGCGAAAGCATTGCATTCCTCCCTTAACATCGTCTTCACTACCTGTTGATCCTCCTCCGGTAGGTGTTCGATAGCCACTGGTGGATCCCAGTGTTCTCGATTAGCATCGCTTACCGGTGATGGACTCGTGTTTAGGTTTTCCACTCGACCTTCTGGCCCTTGTCTCGATGTCGGTGGCCGATGAGTTACTGTGTGAGTGGCCACACTCACTGATTGTTTCAGTTTCACCTGAGCTGGGTACGTTGTCTTTATGGGTTCGAGGCACCCCATCCTAGTCTGACCTGATAAAATAATGTCCCGCTTAGTTGTGTTCCAAACCGGGATGGATAGTTTGGAAAATTGTCCCTTTTGAAGTGATACTAATGTCTCACCTACATGCAGTCCATCAGGCCAATGATGGGCCTCATCAGGTGTAAATAAAACTGTCTGAT
Organism: Pelophylax lessonae; assembly: GCF_965119305.1. Taxonomy (NCBI): domain Eukaryota; kingdom Metazoa; phylum Chordata; class Amphibia; order Anura; family Ranidae; genus Pelophylax; species Pelophylax lessonae. The sequence continues at coordinate 5,107,877 of NC_138772.1, forward strand.
CTTGCAGTGCTGGTTTGGCGTGAGCCCTACACCTGAGATACGTCCCAGTGTTTGCTGGAATTCTTTGGCTCTTAGTACCAGTCTTTAGTGTAGCACCATCAGTTTCCCTGTGACTGGCTTGTAGTAGACTTACAAGGATCTCTGTTTTGGTGGTCGACAGTTCCAATGCTGTCCCTAGTACGTCTACAAAACCTGGAATGGCTTTCTTTCCTTTGGCAGATGTCTCCTTGAAGAGTTCTTCAATGACGTTATAACCGATGATGGGCTTTTCAGCTACTTTGTCATCCTCCGATACCACAAGGGGCACTATTAACTGTTGGCAAGTGTTACTTCCCGATGTTAGCTGAAAAACTACCTCAATCCACCCGGAGAAGGGAATCTCAGTCTCATTAGCTGCTTTACCTAGGAGGACTCCGGGCCCAAGCAATTCTTCAAAAGATCGGAGCACAGTATGTGGCAGAACCCGCTGTCTCCAGCTCTCATTGATAATGCTAACCTGAGAGCCGGTATCCCATAGGGCCTGGACAGGAGTATCATCTATTTCACAGTTCACAAGGCACTTTTTTCCAACGAGACTCAGTAACTTGCTGTTTTGTCTCATGGTAACACCATCCACATGAGTTAGAACTTCCTCAGCCACCTGGTAGAGTCTTTGGTTACTGCGGGTGGGTACCCTTTGCAAGGGGTCTTGGCTCACCCTTCCAGCCATGGCACTGATGGTGGTTTGAGAGCTTATTGCTTTGCTACCGACAGGAGTTGCACTTTGGGACACAGGGTTGGTCCTCGCACAGGTTACTGTCGGTCCCTTGACAGCAACCCTCTCCCGTTTAACTGGTTGGGACTGGTCATTTTACAGTACCTCGCTATATGTCCAGATTGACCACAATGAAAGCAATGGTCACAAGCAGTTCTCCGACCAGTTGTTTTACAAGATTGGCAACCTCTATTGCTCATGTCCATTGTTACCTGAGGCCCTCTAAATTCACAATCTTGCAGAGTTCTCGAACCTTGGAAAAGTGTTTTCATCTCTATCATCTCTTTTTGCATCTGGAGTATCAGCTTTTCCAGTTCAGCGTTGCTCTTTGAAAGCTGTTGGATGGTTGGGCTACTTGATCTTGTGTCAGCAGTCATTGTCAGGACATCTGGTTCCTGAGGACACTGTAAGACATTGGACTGACACTCTTTCCCTTTCATTGAATTGCTGGGCTGAGTTTTCTTTTGCTTCTGTTCCCTTTCCATCTCCATATTAGTGGCTTCATTTGTTTTCTCTATGAGCACCTCATCTGGAATTGACAGATCATCTAAATACTGCTTTAACTGGAACTTGATGTGGTCACTTCTCAGTCCAGTACCCACTGACCGTAGGAATTTCTTTTGTATCAGCTCAGCGCTGAAGTGTTCATCCGAACCTTCTCCTTGTGAGACAAACAACAGGCGGTCCTTCAATTCGATAGCTCTGAACAGGAAAGTTTCCTTACTATTCTGTGAGATGTTTATCAGTTGTTGGTACAGTTCGGAGGCATTTTCCTCCTTGTAATGGCTTTTTAGGATTCTCCTAAGTTGCACTAGGGTCAGTCCATTCTTCATTTCCAGCATACCTCTGAGACTTAGGCCGGGACTAATGGCTTTTACCACAGCTTCCACAATCTCGGACTCAGGATACCCTTTTTGTAGTCCCATGTCGATCTGGTGCATAAGGTTTGTATAGGACAACTTGTCTTTCTGTTCCTTTTCACCTATCTGACCAGCAATCTTAAAGTCCTTCCTGATTGTCACCTCTGGCAAGTTACCATGGTGAAGCCTCTGAGTAACTGGTATAGGTTCTTGTTTTGAATGGCTGTCATTGGAGTCCTTGCTTTTACTACTCAGCTCTTTTATCTGTTCCTCGATTATTCTGGAAGTTTCCTGGAACTTCTCCTGCATAGTGTGGTATTGCAGTTTCAGATTGGCTAATTGCTGTTCCGGTTGGGGGTCTTTCTCACTGGTGTTTGATACTTCAGCATTGTCTCTCTTCTTCTCTAGCTCACTGACGAATCTCTTAGTTGCTTGGAGAAATTGTGTCACCGCTTCTTCACTTTCAGTCTCGACCAGTTCATCTATCACCTCATTGACTATCCGCATGTAGTGGCGCCGGGTTTTTCCTGTTGCCATATTTGCTTCGGAGGCCTTGATAAACTGGCAAGTCTCTATGAGATCACTGACTGTCATGTGAATCAGATGTCCACTGATTTCGTCTTGCAACTTTTCTATATCCATCTGTGTGCGATTCCCGTGCAGCAACGGTTAATACCTTTAATTTTCTCTCAGCTTCGCCACGGACAGCGTAACCGCTCTCTTCCACTTCCGTGACCTTTGCATTTTCTTCACCCGGTCCCTGTTCGGGCGCCAATTTTGTTGCACATATGCTGAAAGTATGGTCAATAATTCCAATGTGCGAAGGGATCGGACCGGGTGAAATCAGAATTATTTTTATTGAGAAGTTTCTGCAAATACAAGGACATCAGTGAGGTGACTTTTTATTCTGAAGGACAGGAACTGCTATTCTGTCCATACATACTACAGTATTACATAACTATATATATATTAATATCAACATTCTGATATACAGGAATAACGTCCTCATAGAAAATAACAACCAATTAAACATGTGCTGAAATGTTGTTACTCCTTCTGCATCACAGGGGTCTCATAAAACAATCTAATATCAGATATAAACACATAACACTATCATAACCCCATTCCTGGTACACTGTAGTCATGTTGCGACAGTGTGACCCACTAACATTTGTGCAGTCTGTTATTCAATCACACAGTAGTGACAGGAGCCTTTACTGATCACAGGGATGTAAATTAAATCGACTTTGCCCTGTTTATAACCCTAAATATACTCCCTCTTACCTGCAAATACAAGGACATCAGTGAGGTGACTTTTTATTCTGAAGGACAGGAACTGCTATTCTGTTCCCCCAGGAACAAAACGTCAAACTTTTTAGTTCCTCCCATGCCTTGCTTGCAGTTGTGCTTTGTGCTGCCATCTACTGGTAAATTAATAGAAATGCCATAAAACAGAAATGTATTATTTTTTAATGGGGTACCTGACATCCCTTACACTAGCACACAGCCAAGATAACAAAGGAGCGGCTACGGGACAACTCTGTGAAGGTCCTTGAGTGGCCCAGCCAGAGTCCAGACTTGAACCCGATTGAACATCTCTGGAGAGATCTGAAAATGGCTGTGCACCGACGCTCCCCATCCAACCTGATGGAGCGTGAGAGGTCCTGCAAAGAAGAATGGGAGAAACTGCCCAAAAAATAGGAGTGCCAAGCTTGTAGCATCATACTCAGAAATACTGGAGGCTGGAATTGGTGCCAAAGGAGCTTCACCAAAGTATTGAGCAAAGGGTGTGAATACTTATGTACATGAGATTTTTATATATTTTTTTATTTTTAATAAATTTGCAAAGATTTCAAACAAACTTCTTTCACGTTGTCATTATGGGGGATTGTTTGTAGAATTTTGAGGAAAATAATGAATTTAATCCATTTTGGAATAAGACTGTAACATAACAAAATGTGGAAGAAGTGAAGCGCTGTGAATATATTTTATTTATCTGCAGTTTTCCTAATAAAATTTGTTCTTTTTTTTCCATTTTCCTGCCCACCCCAGGACTGCCTGCAGAGAAGACCTGCATTGTATTCATTTTCAATATAAATAAATGTAAAACCCTCTAGTATGTGTGCTAGATGTACTCTGCATTCACTATATCTGATCCCCCCAGGACTCTGCATTCACTATATATGATCTCCCCAGGACTCTGCATTCACTATATCTGATCTCCCCAGGACTTTGCATTCACTATATCTGATCTCCCCAGGACTTTGCATTCACTATATCTGATCTCCCCAGGACTTTGCATTCACTATATCTGATCCCCCCAGGACTCTGCATTCACTATATCTGATCTCCCCAGGAGCCTGCATTCACTATATCTGATCTCCCCAGGACTCTGCATTCACTATATCTGATCTCCCCAGGACTCTGCATTCACTATATCTGATCTCCCCAGGACTCTGCATTCACTATATCTGATCCCCCCAGGACTCTGCATTCACTATATCTGATCCCCCCAGGACTCTGCATTCACTATATCTGATCCCCCCAGGACTCTGCATTCACTATATCTGATCTCCCCAGGAGCCTGCATTCACTATATCTGATCTCCCCAGGAGCCTGCATTCACTATATCTGATCTCCCCAGAACTCTGCATTCACTATATCTGATCTCCCCAGGACTCTGCATTCACTATATCTGATCCCCCCAGGACTCTGCATTCACTATATATGATCTCCCCAGGACTCTGCATTCACTATATCTGATCTCCCCAGGACTTTGCATTCACTATATCTGATCCCCCCAGGACTCTGTATTCACTATATCTGATCTCCCCAGGAGCCTGCATTCACTATATCTGATCTCCCCAGAACTCTGCATTCACTATATCTGATCTCCCCAGGACTCTGCATTCACTATATCTGATCCCCCCAGGACTCTGCATTTACTATATCTGATCTCCCCAGAACTCTGCATTCACTATATCTGATCTCCCCAGGAGCCTGCATTCACTATATCTGATCTCCCCCGGACTCTGCATTCACTATATCTGATCTCCCCAGGACTCTGCATTCACTATATCTGATCTCCCCAGGACTCTGCATTCACTATATCTGATCCCCCCAGGACTCTGCATTCACTATATCTGATCCCCCCAGGACTCTGCATTCACTATATCTGGTCTCCCCAGGACTCTGCATTCACTATATCTGATCCCCCCAGGACTCTGCATTTACTATATCTGATCTCCCCAGAACTCTGCATTCACTATATCTGATTTTCCCAGAACTCTGCATTCACTATATCTGATCTCCCCAGGACTCTGCATTCACTATATCTGATCTCCCCAGGACTCTGCATTCACTATATCTGATCCCCCCAGGACTCTGCATTCACTATATCTGATCTCGCCAGGACTCTGCATTCACTATATCTGATCCCCCCAGGGCTCTGTATTCATTATATCTGATCCCCCCCAGGACTCTGCATTCACTATATCTGATCCCCCCAGGGCTCTGTATTCACTATATCTGATCTCCCCAGGACTCTGCATTCACTATATCTGATCCCCCCAGGACTCTGCATTCACTATATCTGATCCCCCCAGGGCTCTGTATGCACTATATCTGATCCCCCCAGGACTCTGCATTCACTATATCTGATCTCCCCCAGGACTCTGCATTCACTATATCTGATCCCCCCAGGACTCTGCATTCACTATATCTGATCCCCCCAGGACTCTGCATTCACTATATCTGATCTCGCCAGGACTCTGCATTCACTATATCTGATCCCCCCAGGGCTCTGTATTCATTATATCTGATCCCCCCCAGGACTCTGCATTCACTATATCTGATCCCCCCAGGGCTCTGTATTCACTATATCTGATCTCCCCAGGACTCTGCATTCACTATATCTGATCCCCCCAGGACTCTGCATTCACTATATCTGATATCCCCTGGACTCTGCAGTCACTTTATCTGATCCCCCCAGGACTCTGCATTCACTATATCTGATCTCCCCAGGACTCTGCATTCACTATATCTGATCCCCCCAGGACTCTGCATTCGCTGTATCTGATCTCCCCAGGACTCTGCATTCACTATATCCGATCTCCCCAGGACTCTGCATTCACTATATCTGATCCCCCCAGGACTCTGCATTCACTATATCTGATCTCCCACAGTACACAGAACATTGAAATGTCATTGTTTTAGTAAATATAAACTGCAGTTCCTAGTAAAACCTTTGGGAGGAGTTTTCATTCCCCCCTGACCCTCTGTCTGGACTGATTGGCCCTGTGCTGATCACATGCACTCTCCCAAGATATAGAAACATAGAAACATAGAATGTGTCGGCAGATAAGAACCATTTGGCCCATCTAGTCTGCCCAATATATCTGAATCCTATGAATAGTCCCTGGCCCTATCTTATATGAAGGATAGCCTTATGCCTATCCCATGCATGCTTAAACTCCTTCACTGTATTTGCAGCTACCACTTCTGCAGGAAGGTTATTCCATGCATCCACTACTCTCTCAGTAAAGTAATACTTCCTCATATTACTTTTAAACCTTTGCCCCTCTAATTTAAAACTGTGTCCTCTTGTGGTAGTTTTTCTTCTTTTAAATATGCTCTCCTCCTTTACCGAGTTGATTCCCTTTATGTATTTAAAAGTTTCTATCATATCCCCTCTGTCTCTTCTTTCTTCCAAGCTATACATGTTAAGGTCCTTTAACCTTTCCTGGTAAGTTTTTTCCTGCAATCCATGTACTAGTTTAGTAGCTCTTCTCTGAACTCTCTCTAGAGTATCTATATCCTTCTGGAGATATGGCCTCCAGTACTGCGCACAATACTCCAAGTGAGGTCTCACCAGTGTTCTGTACAGCGGCATAAGCACTTCCCTCTTTCTACTGCTTATACCTCTCCCTATACATCCAAGCATTCTGCTGGCATTTCGTGCTGCTCTATTACATTGTCTTCCCACCTTTAAGTCTTCTGAAATAATTACTCCTAAATCCCTTTCCTCAGATACTGAGGTCAGGACTGTGTCAAATATTCTATATTCTGCCCTTGAATAGAAAAGCCAATCCCAAGTAAAGGGCTTGCAGGGGGCAGGTCACCTCATAAATAGGCATGAGTCATGCCAGCAGAGGCAGTCGGGTGGACGATGTAGTGCTGAAGAGGCTGTCGGTGGCTCTTGAGGACACCCCCTAGTCTGGGGGGGGGGGGTGACTTTGTACCAGTGCTCGTGTGCTGGAAGGATCCTGCCACAACATTCAGGGGAAGCCCTTCCTGGAGCTATGGGTGAAAGGAGAGAGGACAGCAGGAGCAGGTTGCGGGAGAACTCCTGAGAGTTACCCGGGTGGTCTGGTGAGTGTCAGTCTGGAGGACTGTGGGGAATAGTTAGCCTAGAGGGGGTAGTGAAAGGAGCAGCTGCAGCCAGGTGGGTTGGCAATGCCTGAGGAGGTGGCGCTGGGATCAGAAGCCACAGGAGTGATTCAAGCTAGACATTTAAATTCTGCTACACAACCAAGGGGCCTCGGGTTCTGCCTGTAATGGGCTATTGCTTCATCTGACTGAGAGCCTGTCAGATCTTTACACAGTGATCCAGCTGAGTCCTGCAAGCGAGTGCTGGAGTGAAGAAGAGGATCTGTTTATCGAGACTGTATATAGGAGAAGTTGTCCCTGAAGTTGTTGTTGAAGTCAATGGGCATCCATTAACTTCCCGTCCCTACAAAGTCACAGACTGTTCTCTGTCTTAAGAATTCCTTTGAAAATTTGGTGTGCCTGGCCGTGCAGGGTGGGGGATCCCAGTCTACTTGCAGCTCCTTAGGGGGTGTGCTACATAAATAATTTATAAAAATGTTCTTATTAACTCTTAGTTTATCCAAATTAGTCCTAATTAACTCCTTCTTCCCCTTTTCACTTTACCTATTTTTTCACTGCAATTTTTTTTTAAACTATTTTTCAAACCATGAATATTTCAACTATTTTTCCTTTTTATTCATTTTGTTCATTAAGGTTTTTGTGTCTCATCTACTGTATAAAGTTTCATGCACACGAGCGTATGAATTTATGCTCCAAGTATTCTGGATTTATTTTGTTCCAAACTAGGCAGAAAAAATGCCCATCGTGTGGAGTATGTAAATGCATTTATGGAAACATAGTGTTGAGGGTAAATGCATTTGAAAGTCCAGAAAATGTATTTGTTCTGGCCTTTGAAATACATTTGAACTCATATGCGCTATTTTGTATGTAAATTATGCTTATAAAGTCTGATCGTAGCTTTGGTGTATTTTTTTTTTATTTTTATGCCACTAAATACCACTCTTAAAATACCGATGCAGATGTTCATGGCCCCATAGGCTAACATAGAACTGCGTTTAGAGACATAAAAAAAACAATGCCAGACGCTGCGAACAGTGACTTTTTTTCCTGCCAGTGTGCATGAGGCCTTTTGCAATTCTTTGTACTAGAATTATTCTAAACATGAAAAATTATAGAACAAAATGTTATATTTTATCTACACTTGCTATTTTTTTTTTTTTTTTTAAACTAACACTGGACAAAGTACAAAAGAGTGTTTTTCTGTTTAACTTTTGTTACTTCATTTTTGCAAGAAAAGCCTCGTTTGTGTTAAAAAAAAAAAAAAAAAAAATATATATATATATATATATATATATATATATATATACACACAGTATCTCACAAAAGTAAGTACACCCCTCACATTTTTGTAAATATTTTATTCTATCTTTTCATGTGACAACACTGAAGAAATGAGACTTTGCTACAATGTAAAGTAGTGAGTGTACAGCTTGTATAACAGTGTAAATTTACTGTCCCCTCAAAATAACTCAACACACAGCCATTAATGTCTAAACCACTGGCAATAAAAGTCAGTACACCCCTAAGTGACAATGTCCAAATTGGGTCCAATGTGTCAATATTTTGTGTGGCCGCCATTATTTTCCAGCACTGCCTTAACCCTCTTGGGCATGGAGTTCACCAGAGCTTCACAAGTTTCCACTGAAGTCCTCTTCCACTCTTCCACTGATGACATCACAGAGCTGGTGGATGTTAGAGACTTTGCGCTCCTCCCCCTTCTGTTTGAGGATGCCCCACAGATACTCAATAGGGTTTAGGTCTGGAGACATGCTTGGCCGGTCCATCACCTTTACCCTCAGCTTCTTTAGCAAGGCAGTGGTCATCTTGGAGGTGTTTGGGGTGGTTATCATGCTGGAATATTGCCCTGCGGCCCAGTCTCTGAAGGGAGGGGATCATGCTCTGCTTCAGTATGTCACAGTACATGTTGGCATTCATGGTTCCCTCAATGAACTGTAGCTCCCCCGTGCCGGCAGCACTCATGCAGCCCCAGACCATGACACCCCCACCACCATGCTTGACTGTAGGAAGACACACTTGTCTTTGTACTCCTCACCTGGTTGCCGCCACACACGCCTGACACCATCTGACACCAAATAAGTTTATCTTGGTCTCATTAGACCACAAGAGATGGTTCCAGTAATCCATGCCCTTAGTCTGCTTGTCTTCAGCAAACTGTTTGCGGGCTTTCTTGTGCATCATCTTTAGAAGAGACTTCCTTCTGGGATGACAGCCATGCAGACCAATTTGATGCAGTGTGCGGCGTATGGTCTGAGCACTGACAGGCTGACCCCTCCCCCACCCCTTCAACCTCTGCAGCAATGCTGGCAGCACTCAAACGTCTATTTTCCAAAGACAACCTCTGAATGTGATGCTGAGCACGTGCACTCAACTACTTTGGTCGACCATGGCAAGGCCTGTTCTGAGTGGAACCTGTCCTGTTAAACCACTGTATGGTCTTGGCCACCGTGCTGCAGCTCAGTTTCAGGGTCTTGGAAATCTTCTTATAGCCTAGGCCACCTTTATGTACAATTCTTTTTTTCAGATCCTCAGAGAGTTCTTTGCCATGAGGTGCCATGTTGAACTTCCAGTGACCAGTATGAGAGAGTGAGAACGATAACACCAAGTATAACACACCTGCTCCCCATTCACACCTGAGACCTTGTAACACTAATGAGTCACATGACACCGGGGAGGGAAAATGGCTAATTGGGCCCAATTTGGACATTGTCACTGAGGGGTGTACTCACTTTTGTTGCCAGTGGTTTAGACATTAATGGCTGTGTGTTGAGTTATTTTGAGGGGACAGCAAATTTACACTGTTATACAAGCTGTACACTCACTACTTTACATTGTAGCAAAGTGTCATTTCTTCAGTGTCGTCACATAAAAAGATAGAATAAAATATTTACAAAAATGTGAGAGGTGTACTCACTTTTGTGAGATACTGTGTATATATATATATATATATATATGTATATATATGTATTACTTTGACCCAAAAGTAAAAATGTGGGTACTGCTCAGGTTAGAGGTCTAGTCCAGGGCTAACCACTATGAGTGCTGGCCAGGATAGGAGCCCATCCTAGGTTCTAGCTTCTTTATGGCAAGAGGAATGTCTGTGAGCCACACATCATGAAGCAGACCCGTGTTAAAGGATGAATGGCAGCCGCAGCCCTCACATTTATTGCTTACAAGTTAAAATCAGTATTTTTTGCTAAAAAATTACTTAAAACCCCAACATTATATATATATATATTTTGGCAGAGACCCTAGAGAATAAGATGAATTAAAAAAAAAAAAAAAACAGTAAAGTTGGCCCGATTTTTTTGTATAACATGAAAGATGATTTTACGGCGAGTAAATAGATACCTACATGTAATGCTTAAAAATTGCGCACGCTCGTGGAATGACGTCAAACTACGGTACTTAAAAATCTCCATAGGCGACACTTTAACATTTTTTACAGGTTACCAGTTTAGAGTTACAGAGGAGGTCAAGGACTAGAATTATTGCTCTTGCTATAAAGATCACGGCAATACCTCACATGTGTGGTTTGAAAACTGTTTACATTTGCAGGCGTGACTTTATGCTCGTGAGCATGGAGGGATGGGGGCACTTTAATTTTTTTTTTTTTTATTTATTTTACTTTTTTTTTAAATTAATTTTATTGCTGTGAGAAGGAATGTAAACATCCCTTGTGACAGTAATAGGCAGTGACATGTGCTCTTTATGGAGGGATCTAGGATCTATAAGACCCCAAACCCCTCCTCTGCACTTGAAAGCATTTAAAACGCCAAGATCAGCGTTTTTTAATACTTTTACATTTTTAAAACTGGCGCATTTAAGACTCCAGTAAACTGGAAGTGACCTTGTGTCATCGCTTCCTACTACATCCAAGAACCGATAAAAGCTCATTCCGCCTTTGTACGGGTCTCTGGCCAACCAGTGGATGTCCTGGTTGGTCGTTCGAGTCTCCCGCTGGGACGGGAGAGCCGGCGAGTGGGGGAAGGCGGCAGGAGGGGGCGACATCCCCTCCCACAACTTGTAATAACAACCGAGGTGCGGCTTAGCCTCTGTCAGGGTGCCAGGAAACCAGACCACACGGGGATGCAAGTAAAATAAAGCAGTTTATTGGAGCAAACAACAATAATGCACAGAAAGAGTAAGGAAGCAGGAAGAGGAACAAGCTGGGGTCAAGTTCAGAAGCCGGTAGTCATCCAAGCCAGGGGTCAAGTCCAGAAGCGGGTAGTCTGCCAATGCTAGGTCATCTGCCGTTGCCGGGTCGAGGGCCAGAAGAGTCGTCAGCCAAGCCAGGTCTGTCACGCCTCGATCTGGTAATCAGGTGTGTTCTGGGTTGTCTCCCTGCTGCCTGGGCCACTGGGTGATTCCAATTCTGGGCAAGCTTCTCATTATCAGCTACCTTTTGGTATGAGACTCTTGCTCCACCCAGTGGCCAGCTGTTGTCAGTTACCAGATCCTATGAGCCATTAATACCCTTTTCCACTTCCTGCTGGCGCCTTAGTATAGGTTTTGCTTCCTGCTTGTCTGCTGTGTATGTTCAATTTTAGTTGCTGACCTTGGCTTACCCAGACCACTCTTCGGATCACCCCCTTTGGATTGTACCCACTCTGGTTATTGAACTCAGCTCACTCTTGACCTCTCTTTGGATCACCCCCTTGGATTGTAACAAACTCGGTTTGCTCTTGACCACTCTTCTGGACTTCGCTCCCTTGGGGTCTGGCTCCCGACCTACTCCGAAATGTAAGTCCTTTCCTTGTTTGTTGTTTCCTGAGTTTACTGGTTGCACTTTCATTTGAGGTCCCGATATTTTGGCTGCAGGACCCTATCCGTTCCTCCACCTGATACCAGGATAACAAGACCACTGGTCAGGAAACCGGAGAAGCGGTTGGCATCTCTGACAGGCCTAACAAAGGCATACACAGAGGAACACGGTGAAGAGAAGACTGTTAGCAGAGATATACCTTGGAGCACAACCACAAGGGCATGGACTGCAACCCATCAGGTGATAGATATAGTCAGGTGTGTAGCATCATCACTGTGCAATGCCCAGGCAGCAGGCATTCAGAGTCTATAAGAGGCAGTAGTCTGCACATGTCCAAGATGGCTGACAACAGGAGAGCAAGGTAAGACCTTGACAGCCACATCAGTTGTTATTACAAGAAAGCCGACCGTCGGCTCTAACAAACATTACCTGAGGTGATGTCTTCAGCTGCAGGCATTACCGTGGTACAACCACGTGAAGCAAAATGATATACAGGTATGTGATTTTGCAGCAAGTGGTTAATCATCCCAATGATTAAGCTCCAAAGACCAGAGCGAAACATGTTAGGGGTGTGGCCTGGCCAATGCTGGGGCTGAGGCTTCCATTCTTTCTTTCACACAGTGTGGCCCACAGACATTCCTCCTGCCATATATATTACTTTGGTATCTTAAGTTACCACCAAATAAACTTAAGCCTATAAAGAAATGTAGAGCTCTGCTCTCTCCCCTTGGCCAGCCCATAAAGCATTACAGCCCATAAAGCAAAAGCTGTGTAAAAGGGGAGCCTGCACAAAAAAAAAAACACATGGGGGTTCCTCTAAAGATACATACTAGACCCTTATCCTTAATGAAGATCTGCTATGGATGTCGAGGGGAACCCCTCCCAAAAAAACGGCGTGGGCAACCCCCCCAATTTTATACCAGAACCTTAAGGTCTAGTAGGAATAGTGAGGGCCCCCACAATATATAGTATACCTTTATTACAGCATGCAGCCAGACAGGCCAGGGAGGGTAAGAGTGCATCAACCAACCCATCCCCCACACCACCACCACCCAACTGAAGCATACCAGGTTATGTGCCTATGAACTTAATGGAGGTATCTTGCCAGGCAGGACCCCCTGGCAAAACACCTTGTTCTCAAGGCCTCTTCCCCGCAACCCTAGCTCAGTGGTTGTGGGGATTTGTGGACAAGAGGAGGGGGGGGGGGGGCTTACTGGAATCTGGAAGTTCTGTTTAACCACTTTGCCGCTGCTCACTAGAGCTTTACTGCAGCAAAGTGGCTCGATAACGTCATTCCCCTCTCTCGGCGCCGCCGGATGCTCGTTCCCACTGTATTCAGTCACAGTGGGAGTCGGGCCAGGGGAGGAGCGGCGGCAATTTCACCCCCCATTCTCCCTCGTAGAATGAACGTAAACATTAAATAGTGACACCACACCTTTTTTTTAACAATACCATAATTAAAACAAGCCTATAGAAGAAATGAAAACATGGCTCTGCTCCATAGGTAGTGTACATGTATAAGAGTTGAACCATTTAAAACTGATCGCCACTTAACCCTCAAAAAATGTAATTTGGTTGGTTCCTCCTCCTCATATGTTCATGATCTGATGGTTATTTATTCTATGGGAATGCTGTAGATTATTGTTTCTCAACCAGGGTTCTATGGAACTCTAGGGTTCCTCCAAATGTAGCTAGGGTTTCCTTCAGCAATGAACAATTTCTGCCTCTCAGATAAGTTCCAACCTTCACCATTGATCTTTTTAGCCATCTGTAAGAGGGGAATTCTTCCAAATGGCCACAAGTGTAAGGGGCCTTCTTCCCAATGGCCATAAGTGTAAGGAGCGTTCTTCCCAATGGCCACAAGTGTAAGGAGCGTTCTTCCCAATGGCCACAAGTCTAAGGAGCGCTCATTTCAATGGCCACAAGTGTAAGGATCGTTGTTCCCAAAGGCCACAAGTGTAAGGAGTGTTTTTCCCAATGGCCACAAGTCTAAGGAGCGCTCTTTTCAATGGCCACAAGTGTAAGGATCATTGTTCCCAATGTCCACAAGTGTAAGGAGCGCTTTTCCCAATAGCCACAAGTGTAAGAAGCGTTCTTTCCAATGGCCACAAGTGTAAGGAGCAAGCTTCCCAATGGCCGCAAATATAGGGAGCATCCTTTCTAATGGTCACAAGTGTAAGGAGCGTTCTTCCCAATGGCCACAAGTCTAAGGAGCGCTCTTTTCAATGGCCACAAGTGTAAGGATCGTTGTTCCCAATGGCCACAAGTGTAAGGAGCATTCTTCCCAATGGCCACAAGTCCAAGGAGCGCTCTTTTCAATGGCCACAAGTGTAAGGATCGTTGTTCCCAATGGCCACAAGACAAGTGTAAGGAGTGTTTTTCCCAATAGCCACAAGTGTAAGGAGCAAGCTTCCCAATGGCCGCAAATATAGGGAGCATCCTTCCTAATGGCCACAAGTGTAAGAAGCGTTCTTCTCAATTGCCACAAGTTTAAGGAGCGTTCTTCCCAATGGCCACAAGTGTAAAGAGAATTCTTTCCAAAGGCCACAAGTGAAGGGAGCGTTCTTCCCAATGGCTGCAAATGTAGGGAGCATTCTTCTTAATGACTACAAGTGTAAGGAGCATTCTTCCCAAATGCCACAAGTGTAAGGAGCGTTCTTTCCAAGGACCACAAGTGTAAGGAGCGTTCTTCCCAATGACCACAAGTGTAAAGAGCACTCTTTCCAATATATTAAAAAAGAATAGCGCGCAAATGCAAAAGAAATAACTACCAAATCTGAAGACAATCCATAAATAAAAATGGGGGTTTGGTCCCACCATATGGCCATATCGTGCTCAAGCCCACTACTGCGTCAAAGTACCCCATTATCAGTGGGTCCTACACTATCCATGAAAAAGAGATGAATCCAGCCTAACCCTTGGAGATAACACTCCTTGCTGGGAAGGATGTGCAAATGCACTACAGGGGACTCCTACTATATCCACTAGATGGTGGACACTGATTGAGTACAGGTGTGTGTGGGGGGGTGGGGAGGGTTGCTCAACCTCGATAGTCTGGTCAGACCGAATACATAATAAACAGGCAAAAAATTTGGGGGAGCATACCCATGTATTTCTAAAGTTGCTGCAGCTATGAACCAAAAGACATGTATATTAAAAAAGAATAGCGCGCAAATGCAAAAGAAATAAATACCAAATCTGAAGACAATCCATAAATAAAAATGGGGGTTTGGTCCCACCATATGGCCATATCGTGCTCAATTTTTTGCTTGTTTATTATGTATTCGGTCTGACCAGACTTCTGTGGTTGAGCATCCCACCCCCCACACACACCTGTACTCTATCAGAGTCCACCATCAAGTAGATACAGGAGGAGTCCTTTGTAGTGCATTAGCACATCCATCCCAGCAAGGAGTGTTGTCTCCAAGGGTTGGAGAGGCTGGATTCTCCCCTTTTCTATGGATAGTGTAGGACCCACTGATAATGGGGTACTTTGACGCAGTGGTGGGCTTGAGCACGATATGGCCATATGGTGGGACTAAACCCCCATTTTTATTTATGGATTGTCTCCATATTTAATAGTCATTTCTTTTGCATGGTTGCGCTATTCTTTTTTAATATACATGTTGCTTGGTCCATAGCTGCACTGGCTTTAGATATACATGTTCAGGGTTTGCTCCCCCAATTTTTTGTTTGTTCACTCTTTCCAATGGCTACAAGTGTAAGGAGCGTTCTTCCCAATTGCCAAAAGTTTAAAGAGCGTTCTTCCCAATGTCCACACATGTAAGGAGCGTTCTTCCCAATGGCCACAAGTGTAAGGAGCATTCTTCCCAATGTCCACACGTGTAAGGAGCGTTCTTCCCAATGGCCACAAGTGTAAGGAGCGTTATTCCCAATGGCCACAAGTGTAAGGAGCGTTATTCCCAATGGCCACAAGTGTAAGGAGCGTTATTCCCAATGGCCACAAGTGTAAGGAGCGTTATTCCCAATGGCCACAAGTGAAGGGAGCATTCTTCCCAGTGGCCGCAAATGTAGAGAGCATTCTTCTCAATGGCCACAAGTGTAAGGAGCGTTCTTCCCAATTACCATAAGTGTAAGGAGCATTCTTCCCAATGGCCACAAGTGTAAGGAGTGTTCTTCCCAATGGCCACAAGTGTAAGGAGCGTTCTTTCCAATGGTCGCAAATGTAGGGAGCATTCTTCTCAATGACCACAAGTGTAAGGATCGTTCTTCCCAAATGCCACAAGTCTAAGTAGCATTCTTCCCAATGGCCACAAATATAAGGAGCATTCTTCTCAATTGCCACAAGTGTACGGAGAATTCTTTCCAATGGCCACAAGTGAAGGGAGCGTTCTTCCCAATGGCCGCAAATGTAGGGAGCATTCTTCTCAAGGACCAAAAGTGTAAGGAGCATTCTTCCCAATGGCCATAAGTGTAAGAAGTATTCTTCCCAATGGCCACAAGTGTAAGGAGCGTTCTTCCCAATGGCCACAAGTGTAAGGAGCATTCCTCCCAATGGCCACAAGTGTAAGGAGCGTTCTTCCCAATGACCACCAATGTAAGGAGCATTCTTCCCAATGGCCACAAGTGTAAGGAGCATTCCTCCCAATGGCCACAAGTGTAAGGAGCGTTCTTCCCAATGGCCACAAGTGTAAGGAGCATTCTTCCCAATGGCCACAAGTATAAGGAGCGTTCTTTCCAATGGCCACAAGTGTAAGGAGCATTCTTCCCAATGGCCACAAGTGTAAGGAGCATTCTTCCCAATGACCACAAGTGTAAGGAGCACTCTTTCCAATGGCCACAAGTGTAAGGAACGCTCTTTCCAATGGCCACAAGTATAAGGAGCGTTCTTTCCAATGGCCACAAGTATAAGGAGCGTTCTTTCCAATGGCCACAAGTATAAGGAGCGTTCTTTCCAATGGCCACAAGTGTAAGGAGCGTTCTTCCCAATGGCTACAAGTGTAAGGAGCGTTCTTCCCAATGGCTACAAGTGTAAGGAGCGTTCTTCCCAATGGCTACAAGTGTAAGGAGCGTTCCTCCCAATGGCCACAAGTGTAAGGAGCATTCCTCCCAATGGCCACAAGTGTAAGGAGCGTTCTTTCCAAGGGCCACAAGTGTAAGGAGCGTTCTTCCCAATGGCCACAAGTATAAGGAGCGTTCTTTCCAAAGAAGGGTTCCTCAGTATTGAAAAAATTGAGAAAGGCTGCTTTAGAGAGATATACTTACTTAATGTGTGGGTGGACCCTGGATGTCACAATGTACATCCATAACAGCCACCACTTGTCCCCCATTATATGTGATAGCATCAGCAAAAGGGGCATCCACATGACCAGAAAAGGGAAGCTGCTTCATGGGACCAGTGCCGCTCTCTGCGGTAGTACACTGTGAATGAAGATCATGGTGGTGATGCCTCCTCAGGGCCCTCAACACATTGCATTGTTGGTAGAGTCTTTTGGGTGGACTGTCATTCAACCCAAAGGAATTCCTGTGGGCAAGAAGAGGAACTTCAGGGAACAGCTCTGGATTGAAGGTATGTAAGTATGGCAGCCAGAGTTGCTTTTTTTATTTCTTTTTATTATTTTTCACACTGCTTGGGGGACCATGAAATGAAAAAATTAGCCTGGAGTTTGGCTTTAAGTTATGTAGTTTAAAAACCTTGTATGGATTTTGAGAGGATGTTTACTGCTTTACAAATCATTGAATTGGATGAAATGATTCCTACATACTGCATGCAGCCATTTGGCCGGAACTGGGTTTTCTCTAATGATGGTCCCCCGACCACATGGGCCGTATGACTCCCTGACAGCCTTGACAGCAGGTCACGGGATAGGTGGCCACACGAGAGGCCACAAATAATCCTGCAATCATGCTTTTATCATTTTTTTTTTTTTGGACAGACCGAGGCTCTTGCCAAGGTCATTTGTCTTCGGCAAGTCAATGATTTCCATTACGCAGCTGAAATTCGCCCACTCCGCGCACTTTCTATACTCTCCAAGCACTTTTTGTCGAGCGGTTGCGTCCCAGCTGTTATTTGCAATGTGTCACGGCCGCTTATTTGAATAATGACTCTGACCGGGGCTCTGGTAATGATGAAAAGAGGGAGATGGTGGTGCTTGGTGTTGCGTAGATCAATCAGGCGTCAATCAGGATCTGAAGTGGATAACGAGATTTAGAGTAAAAGAAATACAAACATCGAGTAAAGGGGTCCTTGCTGAGTGCTCTCCTCAAAGCTTAATGAGTCACGTGACCTGCTAGGGGCAGAATAATATACAGCCAGAAATTACCATATTGCTTCTGCATTTAATGCTATAGAGAATCTCACTGGTTCAGCACTGATAATGTCTATTTATTAGAGGGGAAAGTGCAAAGATCAGAATTCCTGCCACAAAGGGGCCAATGCATACATTTCACTAACTATGCAAACGTTATTTGACATATGAAGGGTTATTCATAAAAGATTTACATTGGTAAGGACCTCTTCTGAGGCTCTTGGGACCTCTCACCCCTCTCCTCTGTGTACTTCTCCATGGACCTATGACCCCTCTCCTCTGTGTACACCTCCATGGACCCATTACCCTCTCCTCTGTATATATCTCCCGGAACCTCTCACCCCTCTCCTCTGTGTACACCTCCATGGACCCATTAACCCTCTCCTCTGTATATAGCTCCCGGAACCGCTTACCCCCTCTCCTCCGTGTACATCTCCCAGGACCTTTCACCCCTCTTCTCTGTGTACATCTCCATGGACCTATGACCCCCTCTCCTGTGTATATATCTCCCGGAACCTCTTACCCGTCTCCTCTGTATACAAATCCCGGGACCTCTCACCCCTCTCCTCTGTGTACAAATCCCTGGAACTCTCACCCCCTCTCCTCTGTGTACAATTCCCAGGACCCCTCACCCCTCTCCTCTGTGTATATCTCCATGGACCTATGACCCCTCTCCTCTGAGTACATCTCCTGGGACCTCTCACCCCTCTCCTCTGTGCACATCTCCATAGACCCATCACTCCTCTCCTCTGTATATATTTCCTGGGACCTCTCACCCCTCTCCTCTGTGTACAAATCCCAGGACCTCTCATCCCTCTCCTCTGTGTACATCTCCATGGACCTATGACCCCTCTCCTCTGTGCACATCTCCTGGGACCTCTCACCCCTCTCCTCTGGATATATTTCCTGAGAAATCTCACCCCTCTCTTCTGTGTACATCTCCTTGGACCCATCACCCCTCTCCTCTGTGTACATTTCCCAGGACCTCTCACCCCTCTCCTCGGTGTACATCTCCCAGGACCATTCACCCCTCTTCTATGTGTACATCTCCATGGACCCATCACCCCTCTGCTCTGTACTGATCTCCATGGACCTCTCACCCCTCTCCTCCATTTACATCTCCTAGGACCTTTCACCCCTCTTCTCTGTGTACATCTCCATGGACCCATCACCCCTCCGCTCTGTACTGATCTCCATGGACCCATCACGCCTCTCCTTTGTGTACATCTCCTGGGACCTCTCACCCCTCTCCTCTGTGTACACCTCCATGGACCCATCATCCCTCTCCTCTGTATATATTTCCTGGGACCTCTCACTCCTCTCCTCTAAATATATCTCCAAGGACCTCTCACCCCTCTTCTCTGTGTACATCTTCATGGACCCATCACCCCCCTCCCCTTTGTACATATCTCCATGGACCTCTCACCCCTCTCCTCTGTGTACATCTCCATTAACCCATCACCCCTCTCCTCTGTGTACATCTCCGTGAACCTCTCACCTATCTCCATTGTGTACATCTCCCAGTACCTCTCACCCCTCTCACCTGTATACAGTGCCCTGAAAAAGTATTCATACCCCTTGAAATTTTCCACATTTTGTCATGTTACAACCAAAAATGTAAATGTATTTTATTGGGATTTTATGCGATAGACCGGCACAAAGTGGCCATAATTGTGAAGTAGAAGGAAAATGATATATATAAATTTCAATTTTTTTTATAAATAAATACAGTATGTGAAAAGTGTGGGGGGCATTTGTATTAAGCCCCCCTGAGTCAATACTTTGTAGAACCGCCTTTCCCTGCAATTACAGCTGCAAGTCTTTTTGGGGATGTCTCTACCAGCTTTGCACATCTAGAGAGGACATTTTTGCCCATTCGCGCCTGTAAACAGCAGACTTGTCTTGGATTTAGGTCTGATCTTTGGCTGGGCCATTCTAACACATGAATATGCTTTGATGTAAACCATTCCATTGTAGCTCTGGTTGGATGTTTCGGGTCGTTGTCCTGCTGGAAGGTGAACCTCTGCCCCAGTCTCACATCTTTTGCAGACTCTAACAGGTTTTCTTCTAAGGTTGCCCTTTATTTGGCTCCATCCATCTTCACATCAACTCTGACCAGCTTCCCTGTCCCTGCTGAAGAAAAGCATCTCCACAAAATGATGCTGCCACCACCATGTTTCACAGTGTTGTGTTTGCGGTGATGTGCAGTGTTCGTTTTCCGCCACACATAGCTTTTAGGTCAAAAAGTTGAATTTTGGTCTCATCTGAGCAGAGCTCCTTCTTCCACACGTTTGCTGTGTCCCCCACATGGCTTCTCACAAACTGCAAACTGGACTTATAGCTTTCTTCCACCAATGGCTTTCTTCTTCTCACTCTTCCATAAAGGGCAGATTTGTGGAGCGCACGACTAATAGTTGTCCTGTGGACAGATTCTCCCACCTGAGCTGTGGATCTCTGCAGCTCCTCCAGAGGTCCCATGGGCCTCTTGACTGCTTCTCTGATGAATGCTCTCCTTGCCCGGCCGGTCAGTTTAGGTGGACGGCCATGTCTTGGTAGGGTTGCAGTTGTGCCATACTCTTTCCATTTTCTGATGATGGATTGAACAGCGCTCTGTGAGATGTTCAAAGCTTTTTATAACCTAACCCTTCTTTAAACTTCTGTACAACTTTATCCCTGGCCTGTCTGATGTGTTCCTTGGCCTTCATGATGCGGTTTGTTAACTAAGGTTCTCAAACTCATGAGGGCTTCACAGAACAGCTGTATTTATACTGAGATAAATGTACACACAGGTGGACACTATTTTCTAATTAGGTGACTTCTGAAGGCAATTGGTTCCACTAGATTTTAGTTAGGGGTATCAGAGTAAGCCCCCGTTCACATCGGGCCGATTTGACATGTCCAATCGGAGCCTATTGTCGGCAACTTTGCGACTTTGCTGTGAGGCACTGATTGCCAAAAGTAGTTTCTGCACTACTTTTGGCGACTTTGCATGCCACACTTTTCACATATTTATTTGTAAAACATTTTGAAAACCCTTTTCCTTCCACTTCACAATTATGGCCACTTTGTGTCTGTCTTTCACATAAAAACCCAATAAAATACATTTACGATTTTGGTTGTAACTTGACAAAATGTGGAAAATTTCAAGGGGTGTGAATAGTTTTTCAAGGCACTGTATATCTCCCAGGACCTCCCACCCCTCTCCTCTGTGTACATCCCTGTGGACCCATCACCCCTCTCCTCTGTAAATATCTATGGGGACCTCTCACCCCTCTCCTCTGTGTACATCTTCATATACCCATCACCCCTCTCCTCTGTAGTTATCTCCCAGGACCTCTCACCCCTCTGCTCTGTGTACATCTCCATGGATCCATCACCCCTCTCCTCTATAGTTATCTCCCGGGACCTCTCACCCCTCTCCTCTGTGTACATCTCCATGGACCCATCATCCCTCTCCTCTGTATATATCTTCCAGGACCTCTCACCCCTCTCCTCTGTATATATCTTCCAGGACCTCTCACCCCTCTCCTCTGTGTACACCTCCTTGGAACCATCATCCCCCTCTTCTGTATATATCTCCCAGGACCACTCTCTGCTCTCCTCTGTGTACATCTCTTTGGACCCATCGCCCCTCTAATCTGTATATATCTCCCAGGACTACCCACCCCTCTCCTCTGTGTACATCTTCATGGACCCATCATCCCTCTCTTTTGTATATTTCTCCCAGGACCATCTCACTCCTCTCCTCTGTGTACATCTCTATGGACCCATCATCCCTCTCATCTGTATACATCTCCTGGGACCACTCACCCCTCTCCTCTGTGTATATCTCTTTGGACCCATCGCCCCTCTCCTCTGTAAATATCTCCCAGGACTACCCACCCCTCTCCTCTGTGTACATCTCCATGGACCCATCATCCCTCTCATCTGTATATATCTCCGGGGACCTCTCACCCCTCTCCTCTGTGTACATCTCGTTTGACCAATTGACCCTCTGATCTGTATACGTCTCCTGGGACCACTCACCCCTCTTCTCTGTGTACATCTCCTGCTGTTATCTGTATGCAACTTAAGGAGTGTCCCGTCACAGTTGGGATGACTTAAAGAACGTGAAAATGGTAATTAACTGGGCTTCAATAAAAGAGTTAATTGGTTGATGTTGTGTGGACTCATCCTGCTTCTAACCCCAAGGTTGGAAAGTCTACCGGAAACTAAACTTGTGCTAGGTGAGGCTGCTATACAGGCTCATTGTCGTAAGTCCCGAAGAAGGTGTGGAACTACTGTGCTGGTTATGCCAGGCTTGAGAGCCTCCAAGGAGTGCCTCTGAAATGGAACTTAGGTGAGGATCCCCTACCCATATCGTTTTAGTGAGTATAAGGAGGCCAACCTATGTAAGAATTAGTTAAAGAGTACAAGAGCTCACTCCAGAACATAGCTGGGCACATAGAGGACATGTCCCTCATCACATGACAAGCCCGCAACACCACCATTCCATCTCTCACTAATGCAACATGGATTGATTCACTCTGTCCTCTCCTTCCTCTCTTCACATCTACAGCCCAGTCATCGACCTTCTATGAAACTTCACAGTCTGTTCAACACAACATTTATTGGTTGTTGTTGTTCGACAGCTTTCCCACGCTTAAGGGAAGACACAGTAGAGTGATGGCCAAGCTGTACTGGTTATGTGAAAAAAATGAAACAAAAAGCTGCGCTTGGGTCTATAAGATATAAAACAGCTGCTGCACATATGTTGGATAAAACATAAAAACAGTATAAAATTGAAAAGTAGCGCTATATAAAAAGTCCAGGTATAGGTAGGGTCCAGCTGATTGGTCTCCTTGAAGTGCCACCACCACCAAAAAGAGAGAGTGACCCCAATCACACTGCCGCTTACTGTCCCACTAATAAAAGAAGGCTCAAAGGATCCACCAAACTGCTCCTCCAGAAATCCTCAGCAATTCCAGGATTTTAGGTGCGACTCCAAACAGAAAAAAGCAAAAAAGAAAAACCATAGTGCAACACCTAATGAACCACCATTTATTTTCTTATGCCAAATAACTGCTTACATGTAATAAGAGTAAAAAGAGCTTATCTGCCGGAAATGTTTGACCGCCAACGAGATGACCGCTGCTTCACTCAGTAGTGACGTCCCGCATCACAGGGCCCCGAAAGAAGTCTAACATTGGACGAAACGCCGCGTCGGGCAGGACCTGTGACGCGGGACGTCACTACTGAGTGAAGCAGCGGTCATCTCGTTGGCGGTCAAACATTTCCGGCAGATAAGCTCTTTTTACTCTTATTACCTGTAAGCAGTTATTTGGCATAAGAAAATAAATGGTGGTTCATTAGGTGTTGCACTATGGTTTTCTTTTTTGCTTTTTTCTGGTTTCTATGAGTGATCAGTCTGCCTTGTACCATCTGTTTGGAGTCGCACCTAATTGGCTTGATCCTGGAATTGCTAAGGATTTCTGGAGGAGCAGTTTGGTGGATCCTTTGAGCCTTCTTTTATTAGTGGTACGGTAAGCGGAGTGTGATTTGGGTCACTCTCTCTTTTTGATGGTGGTGGCACTTCAAGGAGACCAATCAGCTGGACCCAACCTATACCTGGACTTTTTATATAGCGCTACTTTTCAATTTTGTACTGGTTATGTAGCACCCTCCTAGTTAGTACAGGTTGATTTAGCATTGGTTCCTCTGTAATCAGTGGAGCCGGGGTTGTTTGTTTAAGCCTGCTCAGTATCTCACAGGCAGCTACCCTGATTACTTCCTCCTGTATTCTAGATTATTCTAGAATCATAGTGGGAGGAAGAACAGAGTGGGCAGCAGTGACGGACAGTCGCTGCCCCCCCTTCCCCCAGCCCGCTGCGCCGCCCCCCCCCCCCCAGCCCACACCATCTGGTGGCCGTGCACCGTGCGGGGCGCCGGGCCAACAGGTCTCCTTCAGGTCTGTATCCCTCTCACAAGCACATGACTACATCCCGAGGCCCCAATTGGCCAGTTTCGTATTGTCCTTGGGGTATAGAGCACTGCTCCCTTAGCTCTCCCAATCTACTATACTAGAGAATCGGTTTCAGGCTTCCCCGCCAATGAGGACAGGAAGACCCAGAACCCGGAAATAATACCGGGTCAAGACAGAAGCCGTGGCGCCGGGCACCAGGGGAACCGTGACAGCTGGAGTACTCCGTTGTAGGGTGAGTGCAGACCTGGAGGGGCCCGCCCGCCCCTTCAAATCCTTCAGCACCAGCTGCCACTGGTGGGCAGCCTGAATATTTATGGGGAATCCAGCCAATCCCTGGGCAGGTGTTCCCAATAGGTGGCTGGAGAATCAATAGTCTGGGGGCTGAGGCAGACAAGAGAGTTCTTGGGGCAGGATTATTGAAGGTACCATCTAGAAGACCTCAAGATCCCAGCTGGAGCCTTAGCTGGGGGGCCTATTTGCAAAGCCTAACCCTGGAGTCAGAGTGGGTCTGGAGAAGCTCCTGGAGACAGCCAAGTAAAGGTTGCAAAAAATTGTCCAGGTGTCCAATGTTTGTGTGAGTCTCCCTCACGGAAGAGTGCCTGTGGATATCGGAAGGAGGCAAACGATGATCATGTAGCATTGTGAGTAAATGACCCCAGTGCTGGAAGTTAGTGACTGTGTGTAGCTTTCGGTCTTTTGGGAGAAGTCAGTCACCTGTCAACATTAGGGATTCTAGGGCATTGATGGCAAACCTTGGCACCCCAGATGTTTTGGAACTACATTTCCCATGATGCTCATGCACTCTGAGGTGTAGTTGAGCATCATGGGAAATTTAGTTCCAAAACATCTGGGGTGCCAAGGTTTGCCACCACTGTTCTAGGGGGACATTTATGCAGCTACGCAAGATAGAGAAGAATCACCAAGGTCCCAGCTGGAGCCTTAGCTGGGGGGGCCTATTTGCAAAGCCTAGCCCTGGAGTCGATTTGGGTCTGGAGAAACTCCTGGAGACAGCCAGGTGAAAGTTGCAAAAAATTGTCCAGGTGTCCAATGTTTGTGTGAGTCTTCCTCACGGAAGAGTGCCTGTGGATATCGAAAGGAGGAAAACGATGATCATGTAGTTGGTCTTTTGGTAAAAGTCATAGTCACCTGTCAGCATTAAAGATTCTAGACCAGTGATGGCAAACCTTGGCACCCCAGATGTTTTGGAACTACATTTCCCATGATGCTCATGCACTTTGAGGTGTAGTTGAGCGTCATGGGAAATGTATGCCCCGTTTCCACTGAGCGGTATGGTACGCAATTTTTGCTGTTTCCATTGTGAATGGTACCCTAATTCGGAACCGTACCGTACCACTTTTTTGGGACCCTTTCGTTGGGGTACCAAGCACATTAGTACCGTACCAACAGGGTGGAGCTACACTCTGCAGAACTTTAATTGGTTGCCAGAGAATCGTTGATCACTGCTTTCTGGCTACATCACGCCTATCATGAAAGGGTACTATTGGCGGTGGAAAACGCAAGGTGTACCGTTCCGAACCGTACCGTACTGAACCGAACCGTACCGTACCACTCAGTGGAAACGAGGCATTAGTTCCAAAACATCTGGGATGCCAAGGTTCGCCACCACTGTTCTATTTATGCAGCTCCGTAAGATAAAGAAGAATCCTCAAAGAGTTCAGTTCACCAGTTTTGGGTGATCCCACACTCCCTTAACCCCATCCAAGTTCACCATTACCATAAAACCCTAAAATAGACAGAGTGGAGGAAATGCTGCGTGCAGTTTAACTGTGGGGGAAAAAAAACAAGTACACCAGCGGCTCCTGAGGGGGCGCTCTACAGCTAGCTGCACTAAAGTGAGGTCCTCAGCCTGCACAGCGCTATCTGCATTACAAAATGATCTTATCTAAACACAATTAGAAATCCATTGGCAGGATCTCCTCTATGTGTTGGGTATTTCGCTGCTAGCCCGGAGTTTAGCTAACCGATGATATTTCTTGCTATTCCATTTAAATTTTGCTTTTTAGTTCACGGAGGGTGAGAATAAATATCAGCAAATTATAACCATACAATACGACCCGTACGTTGACAAGAGCAAGTGGTGGCTACAGAGAGGCAATTAGGAAGAAATAATCTCCGTGACTGGAGTTTAACTTTAAGCAGAAAAGTTGCAGCCATAAACAGGCTCGGCGCTTCCACTAAATCATGATTGCGGTTTATAAGCAGAATGAGAAAAAAAAAAAAAGCCGGAGTAATAAAATTGTCTTTTACCGGGTCTGGGTTTCACTAAAACACTGTAATTTAATGGTAATTATTTACAGTTTATTCCTAATGCTGCAAAATTGCTTTTTCTGTCTTCTGCTCATGTACTTGTATATTTCCAATGGTATTCTAATTTTATAAGGAGAGGGCTTCTGAGGCTACACAGCCTGATATGTAGAGAATGCCGACCACTGCTGGTTTATTGCCATACCTCCATAGCAGTGGCGGCCGGTGCGTTGGGGGCGCAGGGGCGCCGCCCCCCCATCCATGCACGCTGGTATCTCTGCATTAAAAGGGGGCACACTGGCATCTCTGCATTGAAAGGGGGCACGCTGGTATCTCTGCACTGAATGGGGGCACGCTGGTATCTCTGCATTGAAAGGGGGCACGCTGGTATCTCTGCATTGAAAGGAGGCACGCTGGTCTCTGTGCATTGAAAGGAGGCACACTGGCATCTCTGCATTGAAAGGGGGCACGCTGGTCTTTGTGCATTGAAAGGGGGCACACTGGCATCTCTGCATTGAAAGGGGGCATGATGATCTCTGCATTGAAGGGGGTACGATGATCTCTGCATTGAAGGGGGCACGATGGTATCTCTGCATTGAAAGGGGGCACGCTGGCATCTCTGCATTGAATGGGGGCACGGTGATCTCTGTGCATTGAAAGGGGGCACGCTGGTCACTATGCATTGAAAGGGGGCACGCTGGTCACTATGCTTTGAAAGGGGGCACACTGGTCACTATGCATTGAAAGGGGGCACGCTGGTCACTATGCTTTGAAAGGGGGCATGCTGGTCACTATGCATTGAAAGGGGGCACGCTGGTCTCTGTGCATTGAAAGGGGACACGCTGGTCTCTGTGCATTGAAAGGGGGCACGCTGGTCACTATGCATTGAAAGGGGGCACGCTGGTCTCTGTGCATTGAAAGGGGGCACGCTGGTCACTATGCATTGAAAGGGGGCACGCTGGTCTCTGTGCATTGAAAGGGGGCACGCTGGTCACTATGCATTGAAAGGGGGCACGCTGGTCACTATGCATTGAAAGGGGGCACGCTGGTCACTATGCATTGAAAGGGGGGCACGCTGGTCTCTGTGCATTGAAAGGGGGCACGCTGGTCACTATGCATTGAAAGGGGGCACGCTATACCTTAATAACTGAAGGCCCCTTTCACACTTTTGTGACCTCAAAGTCACGCAATTTTTTACAGCGTTTTTTGCCACAAAGCAATGCCTATTACATTTTTCTGTTTGCGCCCCCCCCAAAAAATTTTGAGCACCAGCCGCCACTGCTCCATAGACCCAGTCTGTCTGGACACGATGCTCACCTGCTGACCTGGCAATATTCACAGGCAGCTTAACCACCCTCCGGCCAGCCGCTGTCGATATACAGCAACAGGTTCCCACAAATCACCTAACTTGTACGGCAATTCGCGGGAGCGATTCTGGGGGCACGGTGCGCGCCCACTTGCCAGTGGGGAGGCCAATTCACCGGGCCGGGGCCACGATCGCCACTGGGCACCCGTGATCACTCCCCGTCAAGGCCGGGACAAGGGGTGGGCAGGAGGGGCTGGAATGGTTTATTGCAGGGATAGGGGCACCCTGACCCTAACCCTAAGGAAAGGGGGGGGCGCAGTTTGGTATCCTTGCCCTGGGCACTGGATGACCTTGTCCCGGCACTGCTCCCCGTGAAGAGAGAACGGCGGTCTGCTGTTGTAAAAAACACAGAGCCATTCCTATTTAGGAACAAGGTCTCTGTGTTGATTTCACAAGCCCATCCCCCTCACAGTTAGAAAACACCCCCTAGGCTCACATTTACCCCTTTAACCGCCCCTGGGTTAACCCCTTCCCTGCCAGTGTCAATATTACAGTATTAGTGCATATTTTTAGCACTGATTACTGTAGTAATGTCACCGGTCCCCCCCAAAAGTGTCAAAAAAGTCAGTTAGGGGTCCGATCTGTCCGCTGTAATGAATGTCGCAGTCCCGCTAAAAATCGCTGATCGCCGCCATTACTAGAAAAAATATATAAATAAAAATGACATAAATCTTTCCCCTAGTTTGTAGATGCGATAACTTTTGCACAAACCAATCAAAATACGCTTTTTTTTTTTTTTTTTACCAAAAATATGTAGCAGAATACAAATTGGCCAAAAAGGTGGCACTGATAGGCCCTGGTAGGTAACACTGATAAGGCAACACTGATGATGGGGCACTGATTGGCAGTAATAGGTGGCACTGACCTGCACTGGTAGGTGGCGCTGGTGGGCACTGGTAGATGGCACGGGCAGGCACAGATGCTCCTCTCCTCTTTGCGTGCCCTCAGGAGCGCTACTGCGAACCGCCGTACAGGTACGGTGATTCGCGGGAGCCTGCCGGCGGCTGGTTGGCAAGTGGTTAAGTGTCAACCTCCCGTCAGTAGCTACAGCAGCAAAAAGTGACAACACTTTGGTTATATTACTGCAGAAAAAAAAAAAGTTGTCAGCCTATTAACCACTTCTGGACCGGAAGGATTTGCCCCCTAGATGACCAGGCCATATTTTGTGATTCGGCACTGGGTTACTTTAACAGACAATTGCGCGGTCGTGCAATGCTAAACCCAAATAAAATGTACGTCCTTTTTTCCCCACAAACAGAGATTTCTTTTGGTGGTATTTGATCACCTGTGTGATTTTTATTTTTTGCGCTATAAACAAAAAAAGTCTGGGAAAAAAAAACAATATTTTTCACTTTCTGCTATATACTGTAACATTCCCAAAAAAAAAAAAAAATTTAAATTTTTTAACATTTTAGGCCAATTTGTTTTCTGCTACATATTTTCGGTACAAAAAAATCGCAATAAGCGTATTTTGATTGGTTTGCGCAAAAGTTATTGCGTCTACTAACTAAGGGAAAGATTTGTCATTTTTTATTGTTTTCTTTTTTTTTTTACTAGTAATGGCGGCAATCAGCGATTTTTAGCGGAACTGCATCATTGCGGAGGATAGACTGGACCCCTAACTGACATTTTTGACACTTTTGGGGGGACCAGTGACATTACTACAGTAATCAGTGCTAAAAATATGCACTGTCACTGTACTAATGACACTGGCAGGGAAGGGGTTAGCTCAGGGGCGATCAAAGGGTAAAATGTGTGCCTGGGGGGGGGGTGCTTTGTAAGTGTTGGGGGGGGGGGGCTTGCTGCATGAACGCAGAGATTTGTGTATGTTTGCTATAAATATCCACTGTCACTGTAATAATGACACTGGCAGGGAAGGGGTTAACACAGTGGGTGATCAAGGGGTTAAATGTAAGCCTAGGGAAGTGATTTTAACTGGGGGGGGGGGGGGGCTTTTGAAATCAACACAGAGGCCTGTGTTCCTAAATAGAAGCAGCTAAAAATATGCACTGTCACTATACTAATGACATTGGCAGGGAAGGGGTTAACACAGTGGGTGATCAAGGGTTAAATGTAAGCCTAGGGGAGTGTTTCTAACTGTGGGGGGCGTGGCTTGTGAAATGATCATAGAGACCTGTGATCCTATATAGAAGGATCACATGAGCTCTGTGATCATTCCAGAGAGAAGAACGGTCAGCTGTGTTTACAAAATCCGACCATCCTTCTCTCTCAGCGGGGAGCGATCGCGGGTGCCCGGCGGCAATCGGAGCCGCCTGCCCCGTGCATCTAAGTCCCCCTGCTGAGTGGGGGTGGGGGCAGGAGCGCGCCAGCGGCGGCACGCGCTCACCCCCTAGCTGCAGGCACGCGACCTGACGTAGGTCTACGTCGGTTCATGTAGGAGGGCCGCACTGCCGCAGTAAAAGGGCAGCAGGCGGTCGGCAACCGTACCTATTCAGAGGTTCTACTGACAGGATCAGCAGATAGAAAAGGTTTCAGGGGGGACTTATTGGTATGGACAACCTACATCACATGAATGATTCCATACATGGGTCTTAGTCCTACCTAAGGATCAGTGGTTTTTTTATCCATCTAGATTCCAATTTTAAGACTTTCAGTCCACCCAATAATCGGATTTCGATATGAAAGGTTTGGAGTCAGGAGAGTTCCTTAGCTCTCTAACTTGTTGCAGAAAGTTTAATAGAACTCGGCGGCAGATCTGGAGACTTGAAGTCATTTTATAAGTAAATTGCAGTAAGTTGGGCACATTAAATATTAATCTTCCTCAGGAGACGGTGGAAACTGCTTAAAGAGGATTTTTCATTTAAGCGGCAAATGGATAATATTAAGTACCCCGGGGGCTAAGATCTCCGGAGAGAGATACACTACCCATTATCTTATTTAAATCATTTAACTTATTATTTTTTATTTTTTTCAAAATTGTGAGAGGTCCAACTAAGCCGCATCAGCTCTCCACCTGAGTACCCCATATGGAGCGGAGCGATTGTACCTTTCCCCTGAGGGTCTGTTTATTCGGTAAAAAGTTTGTCATTATTTAAGATAACAAAGTCATAGATACATTTTTTTCTTTTGAGAAAAAAAAACAAGGCTTTTTGGCAACATTGTTTTAAAAAAATGATTTTATTTTTAATGGAATCTACAGAGAAAAATTATTTCTGTTTGACAAGTGTTCATTTATGGACGCTGGGGCATTTTCCGACTACCACTTGTGGGCGGGGTCTACTGCATGGGGTAACACTTGCATGGAGCGCCGCTCACCAATGCCCGGGACCAGGCAGAGGCCATGTGAAGAATCTAACATTAACCACTTTACCACTAGAGCATTTTGCTGTCTTACGTCTGGGCCACTTTTTGCGATTCGGCACTGTGCGACTTTAACGGACAATTGCGCGGTCGTGCGACGCCGTACCCAAACGAAATTGACGTCCTTTTTTTCCCACAAACAGAGCTTTCTTTTGGTGGTATTTGATCACCTGTGCAATTTTTACTTTTTGCGCTATAAACAAAAAAAGAGCGTTTGTTTTGAAAAAATAACAATATTTTTAACATTTTTTTTTATATGAAATTCCCCCCAAAAAAGATGTAAAAATCTAATTTTTTTTAAATTTTTGGCCAATTTGTTTTCTGCTACCTATGTTTGGTAAAAAAAAATCGCAATAAGCGTATTTTGATTGGTTTGCGCAAAAGTTATTGCGTTTACTAACTAAGGGAAAGATTTATGTCATTTTTGGTGTTTTTTTTTTAACGAGTAATGGCGGCGATCTGCGATTTTTTTTTGCGGGACTGCGACATTGCGGCGGACAGATCGGACCCTTGACTGACATTTTTGACACTTTTGGGGGTACCAGTGACATTACTGCAGTAATCAGTGCTATATATATGCACTGTTACTGTAAAAATGACACTGGCAGGGAAGGGGTTAATTTTATTGGAGAGGGAGGGGTTAATGTATGCCTGGTGCTTACTGACGTGTGGGGGGGGAGGTGACTGTGTGAGACAAGGACAGATCAGATGTCCAGCTATGCTGAACAGTCCGATCTGTCACTCCCTGTCACTGAGGAGATCCGCCCGCTCTGTTTACACAGGCGGGCGGATCTCCAAACTGGATTCCCCGACGATCGGGGCAGAGCAGCGGCGATCGCCGCCGCTCCTCCCCTTGCCCGACTCCCGCTGTGAATGAAAACAGTGGGAGCGCGCCTCCGGCGGCGCGCGAGCGCCGCCAACAGGGGGAGGAGTCTGGCGACGTAGGTCTACGTCGTCAGACCTACAAGAGCCACTTTGCCGCAGTAGTACTACGGTACTCAGCGGTAAAGTGGTTAAAGTAATACTAAACACATCCTGCTTAATTTACATTCTCCATTCTATTTCTGTATGATGGCTGTTCTGCCTTCGACAGGATAATCATTAAGTTGTTTGCCTGCAATATCAGATTTGACCACAAGATGGAGCTGGTAGTAAATGTACTGTTTTTGCAGAAACTGGAAACTGTTCACCTTTAACAAAAGTTCCCATAATTATTTAGTCTAAGGAAAAGAAACAGGTGCATCCTGGACTTGTTTTTCTTTTTAATTTTTTTTTTAATTTAAAAAAAAATCTTGTTTTTTAAAGAGTCACTCCACCCTGTTTTGTTAATAAAGCTTCAAAACGACACTCGGCCTAGCTTATTGTAGGATAGGAGGGTTGAGCTGCATGTCGATCTACACACAGGGGAACTTGTAGCAAGGACAGAACAATGGCACTGTAATGGTTTTAATTTAAAAAAAATCTTGTTTTTTTCTCAATAGTTTCACCCCACCCTGTTTTGATAATAAAGCTTCAAAATAATGCTCGACCTGGCTTATTGTAGGATAGGAGGGTTTAGCTGCATGTCGAGCTACACACGGGGGAACGTGTAGCAAGGACAGAACAATGGCACTGTAATTATTTTAATAATAAAAAAAAAAAATCTATATATCTTTTTCCTAATGGATATCCACTAATTATTTTAATTTAAAAAAATCTACATACCTTTTTCCTAATGGGTATCCACTAATTATTATTTCAATTTAAAAATGTCTATATACCTTTTTTCCTAATGGATATCCACTGTAATTATTTTAATTTAAAAAAAATCTTGTTTTTTTTCTCAATGGCACTGTAATTATTTTAATTTAAAAAAAAAATCTATATACCTTTTTCCTAATGGATAGCCACTGTAATTATTTTCATTTAGAAAAAATAATTGAAGTACCTTTTCCCTAATGGATATCCAGCTGTCACATGACCCAGCTCTCTCCCAGCCTGTCTGCAGGGAAACATAAGCAGGAGGAGCTGCTGGTCACATGTTTAAAATAAAAAAAACAGCTTTTGGAATACAGAATAAAAAAGAAATAACTAATATCCATAAACTGTTTTAAATTGTCATACAAATATATATATATTTGAAATTAAACCTTTATTATTTTTTTGGCAATATCATGGTGTGGGTGGATTTCTGCCAGTCAATCTGTGTCACGCCCCCTCCAGCCTTAGTCTTAGAATAGGAGGGCGTGTAATATCCGGCCTCCATTGTGTTTAGCTGGTTGGTGGGCATGAAGGAGGGTTGTCAGCAGTGTTGGGGGTAACTAGTTATAAAGTAACAGATTACAGTAACTACATTACTTTTTTTGGTAACGAAGTAACGTAACTATTTACAATACTAATATTGGTAACTACACTACTTTACTAGACTATAGGAGGTAACTACACTACTTTACTAGGCTATAGGAGGTAACTACACTACTTTACTAGACTATAGGAGGTAACTACACTACTTTACTAGGCCATAGGAGGTAACTACACTACTTTACTAGACTATAGGAGGTAACTACACTACTTTACTAGGCTATAGGAGGTAACTACACTACTTTACTAGACTATAGGAGGTAACTACACTACTTTACTAGACTATAGGAGGTAACTACACTACTTTACTAGGCTATAGGAGGTAACTACACTACTTTACTAGACTATAGGAGGTAACTACACTACTTTACTAGGCTATAGGAGGTAACTACACTACTTTACTAGACTATAGGAGGTAACTTCACTACTTTACTAGACTATAGGAGGTAACTACACTACTTTACTAGACTATAGGAGGTAACTACACTACTTTACTAGACTATAGGAGGTAACTACACTACTTTACTAGGCTATAGGAGGTAACTACACTACTTTACTAGGCTATAGGAGGTAACTACACTACTTTACTAGACTATAGGAGGTAACTACACTACTTTACTAGACTATAGGAGGTAACTACACTACTTTACTAGGCTATAGGAGGTAACTACACTACTTTACTAGACTATAGGAGGTAACTACACTACTTTACTAGGCTATAGGAGGTAACTACACTACTTTACTAGACTATAGGAGGTAACTACACTACTTTACTAGGCTATAGGAACGCGCTTTCCTGCGTTACCCAAGCCGTGCGATACAATCGTTATTTGGAAGAATACAGAGGGATGAAGTTTATGACTTTTTGTTGCACTTTATGTTTTATTCTGTTTTTTCAGGTTTTGTTCTCATGTTTCCCAAAGCCTGTGTTTATACAATAAACTCTATGCAGAAAGAGTGTCATGTATCTTCTTCTACACGGTCAATTAAGAAAGAGGAAAGTAAAGTAATAAGTAGTGAAGTTACTTTTCAAATGCAGTAACTAGTAAAGTAATCTCGTTACAATTTACAGAAGTAACTAGTTACATTTTTTGAGTAACTACCCCAACACTGGTTGTCAGTTACCGCTGTGTATATGCCCACATGTGTGACTCTATCAGGGTTCATACACATTTTTACCAATAAAATTCCATGACTTTTCCACAACTTCACGTAAATATTCATGACCTAATGTTTCATGTCTATGTATACATGTTAAATAAGAAGAAAATCCATGTCACACCCAGCATATTTTTACTAAAATAAATGACAATCTTTGTAGTGTACAGTACCTCTGCAGTTAGGGTTTAGTTTCTGGATACAGCGTGACTCAAAATGGTCCCTTGTTTTACAGTGGATGAGATGGAAGCAACGCTGCCGCAGCTGGGAGCCGGTGTCGCTTCAGGCGCACTGGTGAAAAACCCAGCGATCGGATTGGAAGCTGTCGAGCACGCAGCTGCAGACTGGTGCTTTGCACCTTTAGCGTGGCTAGACAGCGCTGCCTCTCCCATGTTCGAAATGTCAAACGTTTTATGAACACACACTGTACATTTAGCACGTCCCGGGTCCGGATCTTTCTCCAGCCACCTCTCGTACTTTTCATCATGAAGCCATACATTTTTAAAGCTGCATTTTCCTGGCATTGCTACACTGTGAACACACTAACTTTAGCTGAAACTGTGTTACCCCCATGAAGTTAAAACTTGTAATTTGACCAATATACTGTAACTGGAGAAAGAAGATTAATGGCCGCTCCTGCTTGGGGATAAAGCTTCAGTTCAGGCAGTCATGATGGAGGTGCAGCTGGACTGGTATGGATGGTACAGTCAGATGCACAAAATGCGGCGCTTTAGGCTGAAGCCACAGTCATGATGGAGGTGCAGGCGGACTGGTATGGATGGCACAGATGCACAAATGCGGCGCTTACTCTTGTCTATACTGGAGAAAGAACATTAAATGGGCGCTCCTGCTTGCCAGGAATACAGCAGTTCAGGCAGTCATGAAGGTGCAGCCGGACTGGTATGGATGGCACTGTCAGATGCACAAAATGTGGCGCTTACTCTTTAGGCCGAAGCCTCAGTCCCACGAACAGGCAGAAAAGAGTTAACAGAAAGGCGCCACTCAGTGGAGCGGATGCTTAATGATTTTATTGACACATATTTTACATTAGTGTAAGCGTCTATAGGACTGGTAGGCGTCCTTCCGGGGTCCGCGGCAGCAGCCGAGAGATAACAACCAATCAGGAAGCGGAAGCGCATAGTCACTGGAGGGAGGGCCGGCTGCATTAAAGTGATGACGTAGGGGGGCGGTACCGGTTGCCACCCCCCCCCCCCACATCATCACGTTCATGCGGCCGCGGCCCTCCCTCCAGTGATTATGCGCTTCCGCTGCCTGATTGGTTGTCATCTCTCGGCTGCTGCTGCTGGCCAATCTCAGGGCAAACCGCGGACCCGGAAGGACGCCTACCAGTCCTATAGACGCTTACACTAATGTAAAATATGTGTCAATAAAATCATAAAGCATCTGCTCCACAGTGGCGAGTTCTCAATATTCCATGACTTTTCCAAAACTTAGTGGGGTTTAGTAATTTTCCATAACTTTTCCAGGCCTGGAAAGTGTAATTTCAAAATCCCATGACTTTTCCAAGAATTTCATGACCGTACGAACCCTGCTCTATAGTCACATGGGCTGCTCAGATGTGATTGGGAGGAAATGCTCAGCATAGAAATACAATGAATACCGAGCATGTGCAGAGCTGCCAACACTGCTCTGCAAAATCCCCAACTACAGTGGGGACATGGACAGAAGGGGGAGATAGAGAGCAGCAGGATCAACCAAGTATAATAATAAAGTGCAAAAAAAGTGCACAATTCCTCTGAAAAGCGACTTGTCCCATGTCACTACACACTGTAACTTGTATGTTTGAATAAATAGGGATGTGCTAAGCCTTCACTCACTCCACCAGTCCAGTGTACCTTCGTCACCTCACTCTCTGTAACAGAATGGGGTCTCGTCGAGCACCCATCGCAGACCTTATGCGTGCAATCACTTAACCACTTGAAGACCTGGCATTTTCTGACACTTTTTGTTCACATGTGAAAATCATTTTTTATTTGCTAGAAAAATTACTTGGAACCCCCAAACATTATAAATCTTTTTAAAGCAGAGGCCCTAGAGAATAAATTGGCGGGTTTTGCTAATTTTTTATCTCACATGTTATTTGTGCAGGGGTTTTTCAAACACAATTTATGGGAAAAAATACACTTTTTTAAAATTTAAATAGAAAAAAACACAATACAATACATCCAATATTTTTTGTAAAATATGCAAAAAGATGATGTCATGGCGAGTAAATAGAAACCAAACATGTCACACTTTAACACAACGGCAACAAACAACGTAAGTTTTACTATCCTTAGGCAACGCTTTAAAATCCTTTAAGGGTTACCAATTTAGATCTACAGAGGAGGTCTGACGCTACAATTACCGCCCATGATCTGACATTCGCAGCGATACCTGTTTGCATGTGTGTGATCACCCCTGGGTTAACCCATTCCCTGCCAGTGTCATTAGTACAGTGACAGTGCATATTTGTAGCACTGATTACTGTAGTAATGTCACTGGTCCCCCCAAAAGAGTAAAAAATGTCAGTTAGGGGTCCGATCTGTCTGCCGCAATGTCGAAGTCCCGCTAAAAAATCGCAGATCGCCGCCATTACTAGTAAAAAAATAAATAAATAAAAATGACAAATCTTTCCCCTAGTTTGTAGACGCGATAACTTTTGGTCAAACCAATCAAAATACGCTTATTTGGATTTTTTTTTTTAACCAAAAATATGTATGTAGCACCCTACAGGTAGGTGCTAGGTAAATGCATAGTGGGCCTTGTCTGCCTAACAACAGGGCTGTGATTGGTTAGGTAGGGTGTCAGGGCTTCCAGATGTGCCTGCTGAAGGGAGAAGTGTCCCCACTGACTCCTGTGAGAGGCTTCTCATAGGGCAGTGTGGGAAGCCCAATCAGGGGACACATCCAAGCTTATACCTACCCCAGAAGGCAGATTATGCTGCAAAGGATTCTGGGAGTGGGTATAAGTTTGGGGGGAAGTGCGTGGCATGGCAGCTTTGGCAGGAGCAGAGTCCCAGGAAGGAGAGTGCGGCTGTCTCTCCTCCTGTCTGAGGAAGCAGATATCTCGGGGTGTCGCCCGAGTGTCCAGAGGGTGCTGAGTTGAGCTGAGGGGATCCGGGGTGCCGAGAGCCTGCAGGGCATGAGAGGGGTTCAATCCCAGGAAGGAGAGTGCGGCTGTCTTTCCTCCTGTCTGAGGAAGGCGGATGTCTCGGGGTGTTGCCTGAGTATCCAGAGAGTGCTGAGTTGAGCTGAGGGGATCCGGTGTGCCAAGAGCCTGCGGAGAGAGAGAGAGAGAGGGGTCCAGTCCCAGGAAAGCCTACACAGGTCGTGAGTACTGAGGATTGCCCCTGGGGGTCTGCCTAGAGTCAGAGGGGACCACTCCGGAAGAGGTTCTGGGATCCAGTGTCAGCTAGCTGTAAAAGGGGGTACCTAGGTTGAGGACCCTGAAGCTACAGAGGGGGTACATAGTCAGTGGACCCCGAAGAGTTCAAGGTTAAAGGGGGCACCTGTAGTTGGGCCCTGAATTGTACAGAGTGTGCCAGTTAAAGTTACAGCCATACAGAATTCTACATCATACTACCTCAGGCCAGGCAAGGCGGAGGGAAGTATTCAGTGACTTTTACAGTACAACAGTGCCAGAGGTTCTACAGTTCACAGTCCTGGATTTTCTGGACCACAAGTCGAGGATTCAGCACCTTTATAGTTATACAGAGTGTTCTCAGTGTCAGTGAGCGCTGACTGGCGCCGGCTGGCGTCAAGGAAGCGCCAACAGGCATTGCTCAGAAGTCCCAAGTGTAATTAGTTGAAGCCTAAAGGAGTATCCCACTCATTCCCTTCTCCCATCCCATAAAATTCAATAAAAACCACAAACAAAGATGCCGGAGTTGTCACTGCTTCAGTTCTCACACTCAGGGTCACCGCTCACATGGGCTGGAGAGATCACTGGTACGAATGGCAGACCCACATCAGGCCATAGGACTGGAAAACTTGCTACATGTAGAATACAAATTGGCCTAAAAATGATGAAAACAATTGATTTTTAATTTTTTTTTTGGGGGAATGTTATAGAGCAGAAAGTGAAAAATATTTTTTGTTTATAGTGCAAACAATAAAAATCGCAGAGGTGATCAAATACCACCAAAAGAAAGCTCTGTTTGTGGGGAAAAAAGGACATCAATTTTATTTGGGTACAGCGTCGCACGCCCGCGCAATTGTCAGTTAAAGTAACGCAGTGCCGAATCCCAAAAAAAGGTCTGGTCATTAAGACTCCATTCATACCTGAGCATATAATTTTTAGTCCTTTTTTTGGCGATTTTCAGGCATTTTTTTGCAGGTGTTTGGAGGCAAGCATTGACATCTAACAAAAACAGCCGAAAAATAAGCTCCTGTATTTTTTTAAGCTTCAGGCAGAGGTGTATTTAGGTTTTGTGCTGCCCTAGGCCTGACAAACCTTGGGCATCCCCTCATTTAAATATGACCCACCATTTCCTGTAAAGGCCACACCCCTTCCTGTTACCCGCCCTATCATCCGTAAACCACAGACCACAACCACAGTCTATCAGTGCCCATCAGTTCAGAATATCAGTGCAGCCTCATCAGTGGCCATCTGTACAGCCCCATCAGTGGCCACCAGTGCAGCCTATAAGTGCAGCTTATCAGTGCCGCCTCATCAGTGGCCATTAGTGCAGCCTATCAGTGCCCATCAGTGCAGCCTACCAGTGCCCATCAGTGCAGCCTACCAGTGCCCATCAGTGCAGCCTACCAGTGCCCATTAGTGCAGCCTATCAGTGCCCATCAGTGCAGCATATCAGTGCAGCTTTTCAGTGCCACCTCATCAGTGGTCATCAGTGCAGCCTTATGTCACTGGATTAGTAAGATTACTCCTTTCTTTTAAGATATTTGGACTTGTGTTTGCTGCCACTGATTGTAATCATAGGATTATTTCACCAGCCTGCGGTCTGTCCGAATGTCCTCACCCGTCGGTATTATCATACCGGCAGGTAGCAGTGTAACTGCTTTATGGGGGTGCCAGACTGATCTGCCCCCTGGACCCTGCTCTCTGGCCCAATTTGCCCCAAAAGGCTAGCACTATACTAAAAGTGTAGCGCAAGCCGGCGGGGACCCTTTTCGTACAGGAGTCGGGATGAGGCTGTTTTTTTTTTTCGTGCAGGGTGCAGCTTTTTTGCTGCTCCCCCTGCAAAATGCCGCCCTAGGCCTGGGCCTTGTTGGCCCAGGCCAAGATACAGCACTGGCTTCAGGCGTTTAGATTCATGCGTCAAAACGCTCATATGTGAACAGAGGCCATTGAAATGAATGGGATTTTGCTTGTTGGGCGTTTTGAGACTTTAGAGATGAGCGTTTTACGAGCTGAAAAACACTCATGGGGGGGGGGGGACAGGGCCTAAGGCTCCGTTCACATCTAGGCATTTTTAGGCGATTTTCTGCTCTAAGCCTCGGCTCTAAAAACGCCCAACAAGACAAATCCCATTCATTTCAATTGGCCCCTGTTCACATGTGAGCGTTCTGTTGGCCTTAAGAAAAACTCCCGCCGCTCAAAAAAGTACATGAGCTTCTTATTTTGTCAGATTACAGCCGTCTTTTTTATTTTTTTTCATTGGTCACTTATCAATCTAAAAACGCCAGAAAAAAACGCCTGAAAAAAAAAACACCTGTAAAAGTAGCAACGCCTAGATGTGAATGTAGCCTGAGGGGGTAAATCCTTCCGGTCCAGAAGTAGTTAAAGTGCAAGACTGCTTCTCAAACACCATGTGACAAAAAAATTTCAAGGATCTCCATTTTATTCCCTAGGGTCTCTGCTAAAAAAATTTCAAGGATCGCCATTTTATTCCCTAGGGGGAATAAATAAATAAAAAAAAAAAAAAATGTATAAATGTTTGGCGGTTATAACTAATTTTCTAGCAAAAAATACAGAATTAACTGGTTCCGTACCGCCCAGCGCAGTTTTACTGCGGCAGGCAGCCCCTCCTGCGCGAACCGACATAGGACGTGTTCCCGCCCCCTGCTAGGTGGCGAAGATGCCAATGCACGGGGCCAGCGGCCGCAATTGCCGCCACAGAACCTGCGATCGCTCCCCGCTGAGAGAGAAGAACGGTCGGATGTTGGAAACACAGCCGACCGTTCTTCTCCCTGGAATGATCACAGAGCGCCTGTGATCCTTCTATATAGGAACACATGTCTCTATGGTCATTTCAGAAGCCACGCCCCCCCACAGTTAGTAAACACTCCCCCCAGGCTTACATTTAACCCTTTGATCGCCCCTGGTGTTAACCCCTTCCCTGCCAGTGTCATTATTACAGTAACAGTGCATATTGTGTAAAAATGTCAGTTAGGGGTCCGATCGGTCCGATCTGTCCGCCGCAATGTCGCAGTCCCGCTACAAATCGCAGATTGCCGCCATTACTAATAAAAATAAAAAAATAAATAAAAATGACATAAATCTTTCCTGTAGTTAGTAGACGCGATAACTTTTGCGGAAACCAATCAAAATACGCTTATTGCGATTTTTTATTTTTATTTTTTTACCAAAAATATGTAGCAGAAAACAAACGGGCCTAAAATGTTAAAAAATTGTGATTTTAATTTTTTTTTTTTTTCTGAGAATATTATATAGCAGAATGTGAAAAAAAAAAAAATATATATATATATATATATAATTTTTTTTTTTTTTCAGAATTGTTGCTTTTTTTTTTTTGTTTATAGTGCAAAAAATAAAAATTACACAGGTGATTAAATAATACCACCAAAAGAAAGCTCTGTTTGTGGGGAAAAAAAGGACATCAATTTTATTTGGGTACAGCGCCGCACGACTGCGTAATTGTCCTTTAAGGTAATGCAGTGCCGAATCGCAATGGCCTGGTCATCATTAAGGGGGCAAATCCTTCCGGTCCAGAATTGGTTAAGAAGAAGCACCGAGTTGCCGGCTTTTTTTTTTGGATTTAACCCCGATGTTCTGTACAGCAGCAACCAGAACTAACCGCGGATTAATGGTCAGAGTACGGGCTGAGTGGTGTATCTTCTATAGGAAATACATTAAAGTTTCTTTTTAGTTTAAAATACTTGGTACTCTTTCAAAGTAAGGAACATCTGATCACGACTCCCATGCTTCTCTATTTGATCTTTATCCATAATGCACCGGCGTTGCAATTAATGGCGCTCGGCTGCCACAGTCCTTATTTTGCTGTTTGTTAAGATAAGGACATATTTCATCTTGTTTGTTCTGGCAGGGCTCAGCGCCATTAATCAAATAAAATATCTATCACCGGCTCCTCCAGGCTTTGCTGCAGCTCAGCACAAATTGTTAAAGCAAAGTTTAATAATCAGAGGCAATTAAGCGTCCATTGACCAGAAGCCAGGGAAAGTTCATATATCACTCCTCCTGTCCGCGCCCCCTGGCCCTTCTTCTTTGCCGTCGCCGGGGCCGGAGAGCCGAGTGCGGCGTGTCCATTATAAAGCGCATACCCCCGTAGGATTTCTAAAGACATTCACAAACTGAATTACTTTACCTGTCCCGGCCCCTGGTAAAAATCAATGCCATCCATTTTATTTCCTCCCTGCTCTCCTCTGGGGGCCCCGAAGTGAAAATGTTTTTATAATTGGCGCTGGCACTTTCCCGCAGCCTTATGAGCGTTTTTTTTTTGTATTTTTTTTCTTTACAGCGAGGGCCTCGCTTCTTCTTGGTTGCCGTTAAAACTTTCTTTCATTCTTAACCACTTGCCGACTGCCGCAAGTACATATACTGCGGCGGTCAGCCCCGTGCAGGCAAAGTGACGTATGGGTACGTCACTAACCTGTGAGGCTCTGGGGAGCGAGCGCACGCCGCCGGATGCACGCTCCCACTCCCGCTCGGTCACTCGGCGATCGTCGGGTGGAGAGGGAGAAAGGCAGGTGGCTGATGTAAACAAAGCCGCCTGTC
Organism: Pelophylax lessonae; assembly: GCF_965119305.1. NCBI lineage: Eukaryota > Metazoa > Chordata > Amphibia > Anura > Ranidae > Pelophylax > Pelophylax lessonae. The sequence continues at coordinate 5,150,281 of NC_138772.1, forward strand.
ATTCTCCCTGGTGTAAGAATGGAGATCATACGGTTCTACTATGTAGGACCGCTGATCACTGTTCTTACACCTCCAGCCACAGCCAATCACAGTTAGAATCACGCCCCTAGGGACACACTTAACCCCTCCCTCTCAAAAAAAGTTAACCCCTTCACTGCCAGTGTCATTTTTACAGTGACAGTGCATATGTATAGCACTGATTACTGTAGTAATGTCACTGGTATCCCCAAAAGTGTCAAAAATGTCAGTCAAGGGTCCGATCTGTCTGCAGTCCCACAAAAAAAATCGCAGATCGCCGCCATTACGCGTTAAAAAAAAAAAACACCAAAAATGACAAAAATCTTTCCCTTAGTTAGTAAACGCAATAACTTTTGCGTAAACCAATCAAAATACGCTTTTTGCCTTTTTTTTTTTTTTTTTACCAAAAATATGTAGCAGAAAACAAATTGGCCTAAAATGTTAAAAAATTTTGATTTTTACATTTTTTTGGGGGGAAATTTCATATAAAAAAAATTGAAAATATTGTTATTTTTGCAAAATTGATGCCATTTTTCTGTTTATAGCACATGATCAAAAAATCGCACAGGTGATCAAATACCACCAAAAGAAAGCTCTGTTTGTGGGAAAAAAAAGGACATCACATTAGTTTAGGTACAGCGCCGCACGACCGTGCAATTGTCCATTAAAGTCACGCAGTGCCGAATCGCAAAATAGGCCCTGGTCAGGAAGGGGGTAAATTCTTCCGGGGCTTAAGTGGTTAAAAGATGAAAATATTTCTTGATTACACAAAAAAAGAGAGACTTCAAAGCCAAAGGACATTGGTGGGCAGACATCCCGCTGCAAAGAATTGCCCAACTTTGCCAAGTTTCAAACTCAATATTTGCTACACTATATTGTCAAAAGTATTGGGACGCCTGCCTTTACACACACATGAACTTTAACCAGTTCTGGACCGGAAGGATTTGCCCCCTTAAACCTCCTTAGCGGTATTCCCGAGTGTGGCTCGGGGTGGGATTTCACTGCCATTAGCGGTAACCCCGAGCCACACTCGGGGTGCCGCCAGGGAGCATCACTGGATCCTGGTAGAGGGGTTACTTACCTTGTCCCCGGAATCCCGCGATGTGTCCCTGCAGCATACGGCGGCCGGATGTTCCGCCCGATGCTGTGAGCCCCGGCTTGCGTCTCCTGCGAAGTGACGCTCGCAGGGGGGTGGAACCGGCAGCAAATTCAAATAGTAAAACACACCAAACACACTGATTTCATTACAAAATAAAATAAATTGACATTAGTTTGAGCCCCCCCCCAGTGCCCTTTCCTGCAGTTTTACTGTACTTTATATATATATATATATATATATATATATATATATACACACACAGTGTATATATATATATATAAAATATATTTTATACATATATATATATATATATATATATATATGTGTGTGTGTGTGTGTGTGTGTATATATATATATATATATATATATATATATATATACTTTAACTTATTTATAGTTATTTATTATATTATAATTTTTGATTTTGTGTTTCAAACTTTATCATACCCGAGATTTTATAAAGAAGAACGCACAGTAAAAAAAAATCATATGTAAATAGTTGGTTTGCGCTGCACGTCCTTAAGAATTACTAGCAAAATAGTTGTACCGCTTTCAGCACCTAAAACCAGAAGCAATCATACCGCCAGGGAGGTTAATGACCAGGCCATTTTTTTGCGATTCGGCACTGTGTTATTTTACCGGGCAATTGCGCGGTCGTGCGACGCTGTACCCTAGTAAAATGTATGTCCTTTTTTTCCCCACAAATAGAGCTTTCTTTTGGTGGTATTTTATCACCTCTGCAATTTTTTATTTTTTTTTTTCCGTGTACAATGTGTAGCGCTGACATCAAATAATGATAATCAAATGCATGTGAACGTGAACAAAAAAATATATTCAAAAATTGGTGACTCTAAATCAAAATAACAGTGAAGTCCATAAAATCACCAAAAAAGAAGTAGCCAGTTAAACAAAATCCGTGGAAAAAAAAGGGAATTCCTCAAATAACTAAACCGTGCACCACTTGGTAAATATACCACAAGTCCCAGCAGAGATGGTAGTAGATAGGAGACCTTTTCCCAGCGTGGATGGAAATGAGAAATTCACAGGTGAGTGGGATGTAGAAAAAATTTGCTGCTTACCAGAAGTATGGGGCCCCCAAACTAATGGGTAGACCACATGCACAATGGGTACACAGATGATACAATCCGCAATCCTCATGTCAGGCACCAGTGAAGCAGGTCATACATACAAGAGGAGATGTGGATACAGGGTTGAGGAATACGCCAATATTAACTCCTCATATCAAACACCAATGATGGCAAGCCATAGATGTAAAGGGAGATGGGAGAAACGCATAGCATAATACTGCATATCGCTGTATAAAACCTTTAATTAAAATGCACTTACAAACATCCGGATTCAGCATACATAACAGGTATAATAAGCGAGAAATAAAACCGCGGCATCCTGCGTTCACAAAACGAAGCTGGTGTCCTAGGGGGGCGTGGTGACGTCACGTCTGGTACCGTCCGGCATGTTTCGTCATAGGTTGATGTCGTCCGGGGCGTTTTTTTTTTTTTTTTTTGCACTATAAACAAAACAATTCTGGAAAAAAAAAATATTTTTCACTTTCTGCTATATAACATTCCCCAAAAAAAAAAATTAAAAATCAAATTTTTTCATCATTTAAGGCCAATTTGTATTCTGCTACATATTTTTGGTAATAAAAAAAAATCCCAATAGGCATATTTTAAATGGTTTGTGCAAAAGTTATCGCATCTACAAACTACGGGAAAGATTTGTCATTTTTATTTTTTATTTATCAGTAATGGCGGCGATCTGTGATTTTTAGCCGGACTGCGACATTGCGGCGGACAGATCGGACCCCTAACTGACATTTTTTACACTTTTGGGGGGACCAGTGACATTACTACAGTAATCAGTGCTAAAAATATACACTGTCACTGTACTAATGACACTGGCAGGAAAGGGGTTAAGCCAGGGGCGATCAAAGGGTTAAGTGTCAGCCTAGGGGAGTGTTTTCTAACTGTGAAGGGGATGGGCTTGTGGAATCAAAACAGAGACCTGCGATCTAAAATAGGAGGATCGCAGGCGCTCTGTGTTCATTTCAGAGAGAACAACGGTCGGCTGTGTTTTCACCAGCAGACCGTCGTTCTCTCTCAGCGGGGAGCGATCGTGGGTGCCCGGTGGTAATCACGGCAGCCGGCCCCATGGATCAGCTTTCCCGCTGGCCTAATGGAGGCCCCAGCGTGCCCCTAGGAGTGCTCCCACAAACCGCCGTACAGGTACGGTGGTTCGTGCAGCCAAGCCAGCCTGCTGCAATATATCTGCGGGGTACGGTCGGCAAGCAGTTAATGACATCCCAGTCTTAGTTCGTAGGGTTCAATATTGAACAGCTTCAACTCTTCTGGAAAGGCTGTCCACAAGGTTTAGGAGTGTCTATGGGAATGTCTGACCATTCTTCCAGAAGCGCATTTATGGGTCAGGCACTGATGCTGGATGAGAAGGCCTGGCCCGCAGTCTTCACTCTAATTCATCCCAAAGGTATTCTATCAGGTTGAGGTCAGGACTCTGTGCAGGCCGGTCAAATTCTTCCACCCCAAACTTGCTCATCCATGTCTTTATGGACCTTGCTTTGTGCACTGGTCGAAATCATTCGGTGGAGGGGGAATTATGGTGTGGGATGGTTTTTCAGGGGTTGGGTTTGGCCCCTTAGTTCCAGTGAAAGGAACTCTTAAGGCGTCAGCATACCAAGACATTTTGGACAATTTTAATGTTCCCAAGCTGTGTAGGACAGTCAAGTTCCTCCATCCCAAACTCACTCCTCCATGACTTTATGGACTTTTTTTTTTTTTTCAATTGTGTTTTTATTGAGAGTTTTCAAGACTAAAAAGTATTCTAGATAATAGAAATCATATTACAATAGAAAAACAGTAATAAACAGAGCAAATTGTGGAACTAAAAAAAATGAACACATTCATAGGTACTGAGTATAATATTATTATTATTATATAGGATTTATATAGCGCCGACAGTTTATGCAGAGCTTTACAACTTGAGGGTAGACAGTACAAATACAGTAGATTTTAATACAGGAGGAGTCAGGAGTGTATATTTGCATATACACCACAAGAGTACATAAATAGGGATCTTGTATAGCAGACCTTTTACAGAAAAATATATATATAAAAAAAGAAAAAAAAAAAAGATAGACATAAAAAAAGTCTATAAACATACACCAGGGGGTGCAATTCAAAGAAGTGGAGGCATGGAGAGGCGAAATGCCGTCCTCGTACGATGTCACCTTAGACATAAGTGAAATCAAGATCCATACTCAGATTGGTCCCAGGGGTCCCATATCTTGTTGAACCGGGGTAAGACATCGCCTACCAAGGCAGTCATGTATTCCATTCTGCGAATCTCTGAAATACTATGTAGGGTTTGGGAAGGAGGTGAAGAGGTCAGCCAGTGTACTGGGATAGTTCTCTTGGCTGCTAATAAGATATATGAAGCTAGTTTGTTTGGGAGTTTGCCAATGTCAGGAAATGGAAGGCATAGCAGGCAATGTATTGGATCCAGTGGAAGGGATACCTCTAGTATTGGTTGGACAAGATACGTCACCATTTCCCAATGTTATGTTCACATTGCCAAAAAAATGTGATAGTGGGTACCCTTTGCCTTACCACAGCGCCAGCATAGAGACAAAAGTGAAGGGTTTTGGCGGTGTATCACTTCGGGTGATACACCTGCCACCTAGATAAAGGTAAGCCTGTGGATGTGGTGTATCTGGATAAAGGAAGGTCTGTGAATGTGGTGTATCTGGATAAAGGAAGGTCTGTGGTTGTGGTGCATCTGGATAAAGGAAGGCCTGTGGATGTGGTGTATCTGGATAAAGGAAGGCCTGTGGATGTGGTGTATCTGGATAAAGGAAGGCCTGTGGATGTGGTGCATCTGGATAAAGGAAGGCCTGTGGATGTGGTGTATCTGGATAAAGGAAGGCCTGTGGATGTGATGTATCTGGATAAAGGAAGGCCAGTGGATGTGGTGTATCTGGATAAAGGAAGGCATGTGGATGTGGTGTATCTGGATATAGGAAGGTCTGTGGATGTGGTGTATCTGGATAAAGGAAGGTCTGTGGATGTGGTGTATCTGGATAAAGGTAAGCCTGTGGATGTGGTGTATCTGGACTTTGCAAAGGCCTTTGACACCGTTCCCCACAAACGCTTACTGTACAAACTAAGGAAGGTAGGTATGGACCATAAGGTGAGTACCTGGATAGAGAACTGGCTCCAGGGGAGAGTCCAGAGGGTGGTGATTAATGGGGAGTACTCGGATTGGGCGGGTGTGGAAAGTGGGGTCCCCCAGGGTTCTGTCCTGGGGCCAATCCTGTTTAATTTATTCATAAATGATCTAGAGGAGGGGATATCTAGTACAATCTCAGTATTTGCGGATGATACTAAACTAAGCATGCCAATATCTTCTATGCAGGATGTGGAAACCTTACAAGCGGACCTAAACAAAATAACGGGGTGGGCAACTACATGGCAGATGAGGTTTAATGTTGAAAAATGTAAGGTAATGTACTTGGGGACCAGAAACCAGAAAGCAAGCTACTCACTAGGGGGGGGGGGGGGACCTCTGGGTGAGTCTAGGATGGAAAAGGACCTGGGGGTACTGGTAGACAACAGGCTTGGCAGTGGCATGACATCAGCTATGAGGAAAGACTACAAGCACTGAACTTATTCAGAGACGATTGAGGGGGGATATGATATCAATGTACAAATACTGTAAAAAAAGGTGCGTACCAACGAGTTAATAAGCACAAGCAGCGCTTCAAATCAACAAAGAAACAATATTAGAGCTCTACAATTAATAAAGCTCTCACAATATATCAATATGTGAAACAAGATAGGGTGTCAGAGTCCAATGTGACAAAAGTCCATCACCAACTAGGAATCCGATGGGGTCATGGGAAGGAAACAGCAGGCCAAATGTAAAACAAATGCTGGAAGTATGCCTCCACCTCACCACGTGCAAATCCCCAAGGTTGTGCTCTTACCAGATTTCTCTGTTCATAAAGCCCATAGTCAATGATGTTCTCCAATAGGTTGTCACCGGACTCAGCACTCAGTAGCATTAGCTCACGGCTGCAATATCCTCAAATCCAGTCATGCATATGAGAGAGTAAAAGATGCACATAGGGCAATATTGTTTGATAAAACAACGCACCTTTATTGTAAAAAACCTCCTCCCATTACACTCACACTTGAAAGGACAATATACAGCATATCATTGAAGTCCTCTGACGAAACGCGTTAGGGCGGTGGCTTGCGCGGTCACCCAGGCAACAGGACGCTGTCTAGCCCCGAGGATCGGCAACTTCCGGGACGCTGAACAGCGGGCGGGAGACCGGTAAGCGGCCGGCAGAGACCGTATTGCCTATGATGATATGCTGTATATTGTCCTTTCAAGTGTGAGTGTAATGGGAGGAGGTTTTTTACAATAAAGGTGCATTGTTTTATCAAACAATATTGCCCTATGTGCATCTTTTACTCTCTCATATGCATGACTGGATTTGAGGATATTGCAGCCGTGAGCTAATGCTACTGAGTGCTAAGTTCGGTGACAACCTATTGGAGAACATCACTGACTATGGGCTTTATGAACAGAGAAATCTGGTAAGAGCACAACCTTGGGGATTTGCACGTGGTGAGGTGGAGGCATACGTCCAGCATTTGTTTTACATTTGGCCTGCTGTTTCCTTCCCATGACCCCATCGGATTCCTAGTTGGTGATGGACTTTTGTCACATTGGACTCTGACACCCTATCTTGTTTCACATATTGATATATTGTGAGAGCTTTATTAATTGTAGAGCTCTAATATTGTTTCTTTGCGGATTTGAAGCGCTGCTTGTGCTTATTAACTCGTTGGTACGCACCTTTTTTTACATAATAATTACTTTAGGCAGCTGCTTATTTAAGATTTTAAGATTTTAGATTTGTTTGTCTATGTGCACATGAGATATTGCTGCATTTATTATTAAGCGCTGGGTGATTGAGTTATAAGATTTCTCTTAGCACTCGGTCCTTTTTTCAATGTACAAATACTGTACTGGCGACCCGCGCATAAGGAACAAACTATTCAGAGAAAGGGAATACAATAAGACACGTGGCCACTCTCTAAAAAACGGTTAAAATACGTAAGGGGTTCTTCACTGTCAGAGCAGTAAGGATGTGGAATTCTCTTCCACAAGCAGTGGTGTCAGCAGGGAGCATCGATAGTTTAAAAAAACTATTAGATGGGCACCTTAAAGACCACAACATACAGGGGTATACAATGTACAACATACAGGGGTATACAATGTACTACATACAGGGGTATACAATGTACAACATACAGGGGTATACAATGTACAACATACAGGGGTATACAATGTACGGTTAACAGCAAACACACACACACATCATAGGTTGAACTGGATGGACGGATGTCTTTTTTCAACCTCACTAACTATGTAAGGTGTTCTGTACCAGAACATCAGCACTTTAAAAGCTGTCTCTCTCTGCGCCACACATCTGGAGGCCTTAGATGAGGACCATATCTTGGTCCAGCAAGGTAGAAAAATAGGGCGTTAAAGTATGGAGGACCATTTACGCATGTAATTATGCATGTCTTTATGCATGTGGAGGATTTTATAAATAGAGGATATTAAATGTAGTTGATGTGGGCCCTGGGCACATAGATACTCAAAAGTGGTTGGCTTGGGCAGTGTCAAAGAAGGAGAAAGTGTAGAGTGGTAGTGCTTTTTTTGAAGGTAAGAAAAGAACATATGTTTGGGTATGTGATACTTCGCTTGAATGTCTGTGAAGGTAAGGAATCTGTGAGTAACTGGATGGACAAAGTGATGGAGCGGGAACGGCGTAGCCTGAGCCCAGGGTTCCATCCGGTTGTGGGATTAGGTATCTGAAATGAGGGGATTAAAAAGCACATTTGATAGAGGGGTGTGTGGCGATAAGAGAGTGAACTTGGCAGAGAACAAACGCCAGATTTTCAAGGTAAAAAGCATCAACTCCTATAGTCTAGGATCTATATGGAGAGGGAGACCAGATCAGGGAACAGGAATGTGCAGGGTACAGGGATCCCATCTTTATCTCCGAACATCTGTTCAGGGGCGTTTGGGAAGACCAGGAGGTGACCAACTGGACATGAGTGGCATAATAGTATTTAATGACATCCAGGGCTCCCGATCATCCTCGATTTCTAGGAGCAAAAACCACTGAACTAGCAATTGGGTGAGCCTTGCCATTCGAGATAAAGTCTAGAAACCAGCGTTTTAAGCAGTTTGAGTTGAGACATAAGTAACGGCCCCAGAAGTTTTTTTAAAAAATACAGCAGTTTATGCATGATGAACATTTTCAAAACGTTTATCCTACCCAACCATGGAATAGGATGGAATACTACGGAACAAAGGAGTATAGTTGACCTGATATAAAGAATAGTAAGTAGTTTTAATATGCACACCCAGATATTTTCCAAGTAAGTGAGCACCAACTATTTGGGTACGTTTTCTGTAAGCAAGTCAGAACATCAGGGGGAACATGGAGGGGTAAAACCTCTGTCTCAGAGGTATTGATTTTGTATCCAGAGAGGGAGCCAAATTGAGTCAATGGGGAATGTAAGGATGGTAAAGAAATAAGTAGGTGTGTCAAAGTCAACAAAACATCATCAGCAAACAAAGACAATTTGTACTCTCTCTGTCTCAGTCCGGGTGTGCCCTGATAGCTTCAGCCAGGGGTTCCAGACATAGAAAAAAAGTAAGGGCAATAATGGACACCCCTGCCTGGTGCCATTGGACATCTGGAAGTTCTGCAAGAGAAAGGAGGACATCTGAACCTGGAAGGAGGGTTTGGAGTAAAGAGCCTGAAGGGGCAGATATGAAAGGGCCTTTGAAACCATACTTAGACAATATTGCAAACATAGGGCCAACTTAGCTGGTCAAATGCTTTCTGGGCATCCAGACACAAGATTAGTGCTGGTCGTCTAACCCTGTTTAGGATGTCAATAAGGTTTATGGTGCGTCTAGTATTGTCCCCTGCCTGCCTAGCCGGGACAAAACCTACTTGGTCTTTGTCTATGAGTTTAGAAAGCAACTGTGATAGGTGAGTTGCTAAGATATTTGTAAATTAAGATCTTGTAGTCTGAATTAAGGAGTGAGATTGGGCTATAATTTTCGGGAATGGATGAGTCCTTATCTGGTTTTAGTATAACAGTGATAAAAGAATGTACAAAGCAGGATAGGGGAGCTTCACCTTTAAGAAGAGATTTATAGAGGGATAATAGGTGGGAAGATAAAATGTGTAGAAAGGTTTTATAATATGGATAAAGAAGACAATCAGTGCCAGGAGATTTATGTGTTGGTAGCTCTTTGACAATAGCGGTAAGTTTTTCCATAGTAATGGAGGCATTTAATTTCCGAAAATCAGACGAGGACAGCTTGGGCAGACGAATATCTTTAAGGAAAGCGTCTGGAGCTTCTTGTTTAAAAGGGGGATGGTGGGCTGGGGGGAAAGACAATTATAGAGCTTACTGTAAAACTCACCGAAGACCTTAGTCATAAATTGGGGACAATGTGTTGGCCCACCATTGTTTTTTTTTTAAAAAATCAGGTAAGGAATGAAAAGGGGTTTAGGTCTAGAAACTAAGATTCTGTGGGGTTTGTTGGAATACTCATAGAATTTTTGTTTCCCCCATAGTAGGAACCTGGCTATACCTGCAAAAGATTTGAGTTGATTGCGTATAGAGGTCACTGGGCTGAGGCGGGCCACCGTGGGGGAGAGCACAAGGGCACGCTCCGCAGATCTCAGTTTAGTTAACAAAGACGTTTTTTGTTCAGCCGCATCCCTGTTCAGACGGGATCCCTCAGAGATGCATTGTCCTCGGAAGTAAGCCTAGTGCACCTTCCACAGAGTAGAGGCATCCGACACAGCGCCCTCGTTAAGCTGAAAAAATTAGAAGAGAGACCTGGAAAGTTTCTCCCTGGTAGCTGTATGGTTGAGCAGTGATTCTTTGAGTCTCCAGTGACATTTTTTGGGAAAAGCAGCTGCTAGGGAGAGATCCAGGTAAATGGGGGCGTGATCAGACCAGGTTATCTGGCCAAGCTCTGATTCTATTATATTAGGCAAAAGGGGAGTCTCCCCTCTTCATTTGTCTGGGTCCTGAAGAAGCCAAAAAATAGCGAAATATGTTGACCTTACAGGCACTAGGAAAGCCCACCTCATCTATACTGGACTGTTACCATTCTAGTCTGTATATGTGCTTTTACTTTACTATCAAAAATATTGTGAGGGTTCTGTCTCCCTAATATGTATGGGACACAATATTGTGGCTTTTATCTTTTTTACGACTTTATAAATAGAGAATATATTTTATCTTAGTTTTTGCTGTCTCCTTCACAGTGTTAATTTTGGCATCGAATTTCGATTTCGTGAATGTTTGATTAAGGGACTTTTCCCATTTAGTCATGTGATGTGTTTTCTGGGTTAGTGAATCTGTTGTCAAAATAGAGTATTCTAGGGAGATTCCCTTGCGTTCTGGTTTGTTTGCCGTAATGAAGTGCCACGTTTGGGAGTTGGCGTAGGTTTCCAATAGTTGATGTTTGGATAGTAATAGTAGTATTTTGTAAAGGGACACCAAGGAATCTGGAGTGATATTAAATTCTTTTGTAATCGTTTCTTTAGTCTTGAGAGTATGGTTGTTGTAGAATTGTTTTAGATATCTGATACCTAATTTTTCAAAATGATTTATGTTTAGTTTGTGAATTTTGGATGGTAGTATTCCTATTGGGAGAGGATTGTGGTGTTCTAAATTTATTCACGCTGATCCAATGGCAAAAAGCAATCAAATCCACATATAGTTTCTCCCATTGCACCAACCATTGGGAGATGATGTCCAAAATCATAAACAGATGGTACTACACTCCGTACAGACTGTCCAAGATGATACCCAATTTTCCACCCCTTTGTTGGCGAGACTGCGGCATGACTGGTACCTTATCACATGTGCTGTGGGACTGTCCATCCTTAAAAAGCTACTGGAACTCCGTATTCCAGTGCATTGCTACCTGCACTGGTATACTGAGGAAACCATCCATTGAATTAGCCCTCCTAAACCTCAACATTGACACATATCCCCTCATGTATAGACAAATAATAATTCACGTCCTATTAGCTGCTAGGAATCTAATACTTAGAAACTGGAAATCCAAAATCATTCCAAACCTCTCGGAAGTTATACATCTGGTAAATGAAAACTATGTACTTGAGAAAGCATTGTCGATTAATAACTTAAAGCGGAGTTCCACCCCTGAGTCCCCCGGGACAGTCAGGGCTAGTGCATTCCACAATGGCTAGCCTCTTATCTGTCCCGGGTTGCACTTACCTGTTAGGACAAATACTTACCTTGAAAACGTCTTGTCCAGCGCAGCCATCTCAGATGTGGGCAGCTTGAAGCCAGCGAGATCCCCTTCGGCGTCCTCTTCCGCCTTCTTCGGTCCCACGATGCCCTGCGCCGGCCCCGCCGTCACTTCCGGGTCGCGCGCGTCATCCCTCCACAGCTTCTGGGAACTGACGTCGGGGCCGGTGCAGGCGCAATGATTCCTGGGAGCGATGACGTTCAGCTCCCAGGAATCATTGCAGAGCCAGGAAGTGACGACGGGCCGCGGCCGAGGAAGGAGGAAGAAGGAAGTAAGGTAAGTATATTTTCTTCGCTACGAGGTAAGTAAAAAAAAAAATGCGATTATCCATTTCTTTTTCAGGTGACCCGGAGCGAGAAGATGGAGGTAAGTATAAAATTAGGGTGGAACTCCACTTTAACCTACAACAAATTTCAGTTAGCCTGGGCCGCGTGGCCTTTTCTTACACCTGATAATAGAATGTCCTAAAATTTCCTCTTAAGATGGAGACATGGGATCGGTCCTCCTCTGCCTGGAGACATTGATCCCTATGGGTATCTGGCACGGGAGGACGATCCTATCCATTATCCTCTATCTTCAATGTCATAGAAATGATTTAACATTTACTTTATCTGTAACTGTATTGCTTAATGAGACTTAACTGGATGCACCTTTGTACTCTTTTTTCCTCTCCCCTCCCCTTTGTTTATACTGTTACATTCCCTATGTTATCCTCCATGTTGGAGGTTTGTTTCTTATGTAACCCTTTTCCTTATAAATCAATAAAAATTAATTGAAAGTAAAAAAAAAAAAGAATTTTGATTTTGTTTTAGTTATAGTCTTTTGACTAAAATGCCATTTTAGTTTTAGTCCCATTTTAGTCATCTGCAATTGATTTAGTTTTATTCGTAGTTATTAACTAAAATTACATTTTAGTTTTATTCCCATTATAGTCATCATATTTTATTGACTAAAATCTCCAGTACATTTTATTCGAATAAAATCATTTTAGCCAACTAAAATCTAATGTGTTTAGGTAAATTGTAATGCATTATTTAAACATTTCTATAGAATTTCCAAACTCATTATATACTCCTGGAGTAAAGAAAATCTAATTTCATGTTTATTTATGGTACTAAGGTTTGAACAAACTTACAGATACAGATTAAACCTCTCTGAATGGTCTGAGGAGGACTGTAATGCTGCAGAGTGCTGGATGGTGGTCTCAGGTCTGAGGGATGGCCTGTAATGAACAATGGTCTGGATGCCACCATATCGGTGGTCACTGGTCTGAGGAGGCCTCTAATGCTGCACAGTGCTCTGGACGGTGGTCTGAGGAGGCCTGTTATGCTGCAGAATGCTTTGGACGGTGGTCTCAGGTCTGAGGGATGGCCTATAATGCACAATGCTCTGGATGTCGCCATTCCGTTGGTCACTGGTCTGAGAAGGTCTGTAATGCTGCACAGTGCTCTGGACGGTGGTCTGAGGAGGCCTGTAATGCTGCAGAGTGCTGGATGGTGGTCTCAGGTCTGAGGGATGGCCTATAATGCACAATGCTCTGGATGTCGCCAATCCGTTGGTCACTGGTCTGAGAAGGCCTGTAATGCTACACAGTGCTCTGGACGGTGGTCTGAGGAGGCCTGTAATGCTTCAGAGTGCTTTGGATGATGGTCTGAGAAGGCCTGTAATGCTGCAGAGTGCTCTGGACGGTGGTCTCAGGTCTGAGGGATGGCCTATAATGCACAATGCTCTGGATGCCGCCATGCCAGTGTTTACTGGTCTGAGAAGGCCTATAATGCTGCACAGTGCTCTGGATGGTGGTCTGAAGAGGCCTGTAATGATGCAGAGTGCTGGATGGTGGTCTCAGGTCTGAGGGGTGGCCTGTAATGCACAGTGCTCTGGATGCCACGATGCCGGTGGTCACTGGTCTGAGGGGTGGCCTGTAATGCACAGTGCTCTGGATGCCACGATGCCGGTGGTCACTGGTCTGAGGAGGCCCGTAATGCTGCACAGTGCTCTGGACAGTGGTCTGAGGAGGCCTGTAATGCTGCACAGTGCTTTGGATGGTGGTCTGAGGAGGCCTGTAATGCTGCACAGTGCTGGATGGTGGTCTCAGGTCTGAGGGATGGCCTGTAATGCACAGTGCTCTGGATGTCGCCATGCCGTTGGTCACTGGTCAGAGGAGGCCTGTAATGCTGCACAGTGCTGGATGGTGGTCTTAGGTCTGAGGGATGGCTTGTAAAGCACAGTGCTACTCTGGTCTCTGGCAGTCGTCATGGATGGTGCACAGAGTCGCTTCAACTCGCTTGCTTGCAGGCAGTGGAAGCAGGCATAGCTCCATGAAAACCGGAAGTTAGTAAACGTCCCTGCCTCACATTTTCATCCCGATTTTGATCGTTAACGAACACGGATTTGATTTTCGTCATAGTTTTCGTCAGTGGATGAAAATTTGGTCTACTTTACATTTCGTTTTCGCTGCTGATGATGACTTTGACGAAAACATTTTTGTTTAACACTGCTCCTATGCTGTGCAGCTATAGTCCACATTCATAGGCAACAGGAGATGTTTTTCTCCAGTTGGCACCTATTTCTTTAGGGGTTCAGAAGTGAGAATAGACCCCAGATGATGTTTTTGAGGACGAAACGCGTTGGTTTTTAACTTTATTCAGGCCATTGCATTCCATAGATTATTCCTTGTTGGATCTTGGATAAAGGTGTTTTTATCTTGGATATGATGTAAGTGTTCTACCTTTTAAATAAAATCTACAGTTACAGTTTTACACTATGTGGAGGCTTTTTTTGTTCCTCTGGTCCAACGCAATGGATGATACAACATTGTGAACGTTGGTCCTGTCGTAAGACTCAGATTTGAGACCCTTAGAGCTGCCTTCTGAACGTCATACTCTGGTTCCACTCAAGCGCTGTTTACTCAGCGCTACGGTATTCTTGTTTATTTTTTTCAGTTGTTTTACGGACTTTACAACCATTATTGTTTATTTTTACACTTGTCACTTTCACACTTCATACTTTGTATGGTATAAATTGTTTTGATATATTTTGTAATTGAACTTTTCTGTACTTTTTTCACTTTATATAAGAAGTGAGAATACAATGGTGGGGAAGGCTGGGGCTCCTTCCTTCTAAAAGCATACACATCATGTGATGGTAATTTATGGATCCATCCACTCCATTGATTTTTGGTCTTAGTGACCATCATTTTCAGCAATATTATCTAAAAATAATCCTTAACCACTTCAGCCCCAGAAGGTTTTACCCCCCTTAATGATCAGGCCATTTTTGCGATTTGGCACTGTGTTACTTTAACTGACAATTGCGCGGTCGTACGACGATGTACCCAAATAATATTGATGTCCTTTTTTCCCACGAATAGATATTTCTTTTGGTGGTATTTGATCACCTCTGTGATTTTTATTTATTGCGCTATAAACAAAAAAAGAGCGACAATTCTGAAAAAAAATATTTTTCACATTCTGCTACATAACATTCCTAATAAAAAAAATAAATAAAAATCTAATGTTTTCATCATTTTAGGCCAATTTGCATTCTGCTACATATTTTTGGTAAAAAAAAATTCCAATAAGCGTATTTTGATTGGTTTGCGCAAAAGTTATCGCGTTTACAAACTAGGGGAAAGATTTATGTCATTTTAATTTATTTTTTTTTTTACTAGTAATAGCATGCATTGCATACTAGCACATTATGCCTTTACCTTGCAGGTCTGGAAAAAAAAAACCAGCAGCAGTTTACAACCGCTTTAAGGTCATGGAGTGGCCTAGTCAGTTTCCAGACCTTCATCCTATAGAGAATTTATGGATGGAGCTGAAACTTCGAGTTGCCAAGCGACAGGCAAGAAACCTTAACCACTTGCCGACCGCAGCACGACTATGTACTGCGGCGGTCAGCTCCTCCTGGGCAAAGCGACGTATCGGTACGTCACTCGCCCGCGAGCCTCTAAGGGGCAAGCGCGCACCGCCGGAGGCGTGCTCCCGCCACCGCTCGTTCCCTGACATCCCCCCCGCGAGTGACCAACGGCTCCGATGTCCGCCGGCCACTCGCGATCTCCCGCTGGAGAGAGAGAAGGACAGGCGGCTGATGTAAACAAAGCCACCTGTCATTCTCCCTGGTGTAACTGCAGAGATCATACGATCCTGCTATGTAGGATCGTATGTCTATGTAGGATCGTATGTCTCTGTGGTTACATCACAAGCCACGCCCCTTGACAGTTAGAAGCACGCCCCTAGGGACACACTTAACCCCTTGATCACTAATAAAGTTAACCCCTTCCCTGCCAGTGTCATTTTTACAGTAACCGTGCATATGTATAGCACTGATTACTGTAGTAATGTCACTGGTACCCCCAAAAGTGTCAAAAATGTCAGTCAGGGGTCCGATCTGTCCGCCGCAATGTCGAAGTCCCGCAAAAAAAATCGTACATCGCCGCCATTACTAGTAAAAAAAAAAAACAATTAAAGATTACATAAATCTTTCCCTTAGTTAGTAAACGCAATAACTTTTGCGCAAACCAATCAAAATACGCTTATTGCGATTTTTTTTTTACCAAGAGTATGTAGCAGAAAACAAATTGGCCTAAGATGTTAAAAAATTTAGATTTTTAAATTTTTTTTTGGGGAATTTCATATACAAAAAATGTGAAAAATATTGTTATTTTTTCAAAATTGACGCTCTTTTTTTGTTTATAGCGCAAAAAATAAAAATCGCACAGGTGATCAAATACCACCAAAGAAAGCTCTGTTTGTGGGAAAAAAAGGACGTCAAATTCATTTGGGTACAGCGTCGCACGTCCGCGCAATTGTCCGTTAAAGTCACGCAGTGCTGAATCGCAAAATAAGCCCTTTGAGTAGCCAAATCCTCCGGGGCTTAAGTGGTTAAATAACACACATGTTATACTTCCCTCCTCTGTGCAGTTGGTTTTGCACAGAGCAGCCCCAGTCCTCCTTTTCTTGGGTCCCTCTCTCTGCTGCTCCTGGCCCCTCCCTCCTGTTAAGTGCCCCCACAGCAAGCAGCTTGCTATGGGGGCACCCGGCCCGAGCTGCAACCCCGTGTGTCCATTCAGACACGGGGCTGCTGTTTGGCCCCGCCCCTTCTCTCTCCTGATTGGCTAACTGACTTTGATTGGCAGCCGCGGGTGCCAGTAGCGGCACGGCTGTGTCTCAGCCAATCAGGAGAGACAGTCCTGGATGGCCGAGGGACTTGTGGACATTGCTGGACAGAGATGGGGCTCAGGTAAATATTAGGGGTGCTGGGGAGGCTTCTACACACAGAAGGTATTTTAGCTTAACAACTTAAAGACTGCCCGGCGCAATTTTACTGCGGCAGGTCGACTCTGTCTCGTGAAACGACGTAACTGTACGTCGCTTCGCATGACCACTAGCGGGGGCATGCGGACGTGCCCATTCGCCACAGAGGAAGCCGATCAGCGGGTCCTGAAAGCTGCGATTGGCGACGAGCTCCTCATGGAGGCAGAACGGCGGTCTGCCATTCTAAAAATGGCAGACTGCTCTTCTGTCAGTTATGAACACAGGGATCCTCTTATTTAGGAACACAGATCTCTGTGTTCATGCAGCAAGCCCATCCCCCACACAGTTATAAAGCACTCCCTAGGCACACATTTAACCATTTGGTCGGCCCTGGTGTTAATCCCTTCCCTGCCAGTGTCATTAGTACAGTGACAGTGCATATTTTTAGCACTGATTACTGTAGTAATGTCACTGGTCCCCCCAAAAAGTGTCAAAAATGTCAGTTAGGAGTCCGATCTGTCCGCCGCAATGTCGCAGTCCCGCTAAAAATCACAGATCGCCGCCATTACCGGTAACAATAAATAAATAAAAATGACATAAATCTTTCCCCTAGTTTGTAGACGCGATAACTTTTGCGCAAACCAATCAAAATACGGGTATTGGGATTTTTTTTTACCAAAAATCTGTAGCAAAATACAAATTGGCCTAAAATGATGAAAAAATTTGATTTCTACATTTTTTTTTGGGGGGGGGGGGGAATGTTATATAGCAGAATGTGAAAAATATATATATATATTTTTTCAGAGTCGCCGCTCTTTTTTTGTTTATAGAGCAAAAAATAAAAATCGCACAGGTGATCAAATACCACCAAAAGAAATCTCTGTTTGTGGGGAAAAAAGGACATCAATTTCATTAAGGTACAGCATCGCACGACTGCGCAATTGTCCTTTAAAGTCACGCAGTGCCGAATCGCAAAATAGGGCCTGGTCAGGAAGGGGGTAAAATCTTCCGGGGCTGAAGTGGTTTAGGGGGTAAAACCTTCCAATCCAGAAGTGGTTAATGCATAAAAATGCACCTCCTGCCTTTACAACCCCTTTAATGTTTTAAACTTTTATCCTTTTTTAATACATTTTAATGCATGAGGTTGGATTTGCATTGAAGACATTATGTCACAACCAATTCATTTCATGTTATCTAGTTTTTAAGTTTGCCAACAATTCAGAAAATAAACATTGTCTTTCCCCGCTTACAGGCGTCTAACAACCAAGCGTGTTGTGTATATATTATGGAAATGATCTTAGCAGGCAGCCAGGGTATTCCTGGGACTGTGACTTGGCGTCCTGTTTGATGAGCGCTCCGAGAAGTGGCTGACATGGCAGATGCTTGTACAGAAAACAATTCACAACAAAAGGGTTTTGTTAATGAACTGTTGCAGGTCAATGTGCATCACTGCGACAATTAGTGTCAATGGAAGTTCCTCGGAGCGAGCTTTCAATCTGCACAGCCTGGCTTTGTTCAACGCAACAGAAAAAAAAGTCACTGACGAGACGACCTTGGAAAACAATGCAGGATTTCAGTGTTCATTTTCAAAGTGATTTCTATGGATGAGAGGAAATGTTTCAGATCTGGAATGCTCCGTGTGCAGAAAATTCTGGCCTGTGAGCGTCATAACCAGGAGAAATGAAGGACCCCCCCCGATGATCTGCAAAGGGTCACTATGCCCCCCAGAATATTGGATCACTGGGGATTACTGTACTTTCAATATTCAATTTTATCATAATATTGTCACCGTGTCTTTCTGCTTCTCAGCCCTGATGAAGGAGCTCTGAGCCCCCGAAATGTGTAACTTTATTCTTGTGATCTATCATTGTGCAAAATAAAAATAGATTAAAGGCATTATAATCCTTCCTACCTGCACCTGGTGCTTTCACCCGCTGAAAATGTGTGATGATCATGTAGTCTCATGGTGTCATTCATAAGATGTACGTTGGTCATGTGGTGTCATTCATAAGATGTACATTGATAATGTGGTGTGATGGTGTCATTCATAAGATGTACAATAATCATGTAGTATCATGGTGTCATTCATAGGATGAACGTTGATCTTGTAGTATCATGGTGTCATTCATAAGATGTACGTTGATCATGTAGTCTCACGGTGTCATTCATAAGATGTACAATGATCAAGTAGCATCATGGTGTCATTTGTTGCCCAGTACACGCAGCCTAAAGTAAAGTAATCTTCACATTCCAAAGTCAGAAGTTTGTGTTCAAATATGAGGCATGTGGCATGGCACTGCACAGGGTAAAGTGGTTGTAAACCCATACATAGACCCAGGAAAGTGATCATCCTCAGATGATACACAGACAAATCTTCCCACATAAATTGTACCTGTTTATCTGCAGCCCTCTCTCCTCTGCAGACTCCTAAAGCACACATATCAATGGCTATTTCTGAGCTCCAGCAGGCACAGGATGTGGATCTGATGTCACCCACTGCACAGCATAGAGCACAAAGCTGAGTGTAATCCGAGACCTGAGTGAATGGAATGGTCACACCCCATATTTTTTAACTCTGGAAGGCAGGGAATGGGGATCTGATGTCACACACTGCACAGCATAGAGCACAGAGCTGAGTGTAATCTGAGACCTGAGTGTAGGAAATGGACATCCCCCCCAATTTCTGTTCTCATGAAGGCAGGGCATGGGGATCTGATGTCACACACTGCCCAGCATAAAGCACAGAGCTGAGTATAATCTGAGACCTAAGTTAAAAACAAAAGGGGGGTTGGGACTTTAAATGAAACCGCAGGTGCAATCAGGGAAAGTTGGTCAGATAAATAAATAATATCATGATATTATTTATTTATCTGACCAACTTTCCCTGATTGCACCTGCGGTTTCATTTAAAGTCCCAACCCCCCTTTTGTTTTTAATCAATTGATAGGAATGGATTTATTATGACCCTACCATGTCATGTCCTCAATTAAAGTCCCAAATTTCCCCCCCCCCTTTTTTTTAATGAGACCTGAGTTAGGGAATGGGCACATCCCCCTATTTTCGAAATTGGAAGGCAGGGAATGGGGATCTGATGCCACGCGTCACAAAGCATAGAGCTGAGTGTAATCTGAGACCTGAGAGTAGGAAATGGACACACCCCCAATTTCTGGGCTCAGGGAGGCAGGGAATGGGGATCTGATTCCACACACTGCACTGTATAAAGCATAGAGCTGAGTATATTCTGAGACCTGAGTAAATAGAATGGTCACACCCCATACTTTTGAATTCTGGAAGGCAGGTAATGGGTATCTGATGCCACACGCCACAAAGCACAGAGCTGAGTGTAATCTGAGACCTGAGTGTAGGAAATGGACACACCCCCAATTTCTGGGCTCAGGGAGGCAGGGAATGGGGATCTGATTCCACACACTGCACAGCATAAAGTATAGAGCTGAGTATATTCTGAGACCTGAGTAAATAGAATGGTCACACCCCATATTTTTGAACTATAGAAGGCAGGGAATGGGTATCTGATGTCACACACTGCACAGCATACAGCTGAGTGTAATCTGAGACATGAGTGTAGGAAATGGACACACCCCCAATTTCTGGGCTCAGGGAGGCAGGGAACGGGTATCTGATGTCACACACTGCACAGCATAAAGCACAGAGCTGAGTATAATTTGAGACCTGAGTGAAGGGAATGGACACCCCCCCCCCCTCTATGCTGTCTCATAGGGAAACATGCACAGCTGAGGCTGTCAAAGACCTGCTGTGTACTAGAAGAGCGGTCTCCTGAGATTGTCTGGTGCCGGCATAACTGGTCAGAAGTGACTAGAAATTACCCTAGGTGCTTTGGATGGAGGAAAGAACACATTAGGGAAGGAAATTATTTGTTTATTGTTCATTTCCGAGATTTACAACCACTTTAATTCTATGTTTCTGTAAGGTGGGAAAACAGGACAGGCTCAGGATATTAACACAGACGGAAAATAAATTGTCCGGAGTCTCTGGTAATCGGAAGATGAAACCCTTCCGTACTGAGAAATGAGACTGCACTGGGGGAGTCCATGCTGGAAACGCGTTAAACATCAGATAATTATCTCTGTTTGTCTGCAAAGAAAACATATTTCCAGGAAGTGCAGAATAAATTCCCTATTCAGAGTCATTTTCCTTATATAAATATATCAATTTTCTTCTTACTGAGATCTTTCACAGCTCCGGTAGCCCTCAGCAATCACGCACTATTCAGTATTTGGATGGCCGGCTCACTTGGCTGAACGGTCATCATACAGCAAGTGTACAGCGAACGTCAGTGCCGGAGTAAAGTGCAACTCCCAACACCAAATGTAATCAGCACACGGGGGGGGGGGGGGGACATTGCACATCTGCTGGCGGTCCCTTTGGTTTTCCTTAAAGTGAATCTGTGATTTATCCATGCAGAGAAATGCTACAATTAAATGTAATCCCCCCGTTCCCCTTTCTTGATGCTTATATATTTCCTTTGCTCAGTCTCATGAAAGATCATTCACACAGATAAGATATGCAGACAACCATCTGCAGAACATTATTTTGTGACAGACTGAGACATTTTGGCCTTGATCGTTCATTTCTCTTGGGTGTCAGTCTTTTGCTTAAAACGCTGCAGTTAGTGATGAAAAAGATCAGTTTAGGATTTGCACCAGCTTAAGTCAGTTTGCTCAAAAAAAAAAAAAAGGAGTATAGTGGTTCAAAGGAGCAATTCACTTCAGTGGACCTTCCCAGACAGTGGAAATGGACCTTGACAGACAGATGAAGTGGACCTCCCCAGACAGTGGAAATGGACATCCCCAGACAGTGGAAATGGACCTTGACAGACAGTGGAAATGGACCTCGACAAGACAGTGACAGTCGACCTTTCCAGACAGCAAAAATGGACCTCCCAGCCAGTGGAAATTAACCTTCCCAGACAGGGGAAGTGAACCTTTCTAGACAGTGGCAGTTGATATTCCCAGACAGTGTCACTTGACCTCCCCGGACAGTGGCAATGGAAGTTTTCAGACAGTGGTAATGAACGTCTCCAGACAGTGGAAGTAGACCTTCCCAGACAGCGGCAGTGAACGTTCCCAGACAGTGGCAATGGACGTTCCCAGACAGTGGCAAGGGACGTCCCCAGACAGTGGAAGTGAACCTCCCCAGACATTGGCAGTGGGCATTCCCAGACAGTGGAAATTAACCTCCCCAGACAGTCACAGTGGACTTTCCTAGACAGTGGCAATGGATGTTCCCAGACAGTGGAAGTGAACCTCCCCATACAGTGGCAGTGGACGTTCCCAGACAGTAGAAATTAATCTCCCAGATAGTGGAAATGAACCTCCCAGACAGTGGAAATGAACCTCCCAGACAGTGGAAGTGGACCTTCCCAAACAGTGGCAGTGGACCTGCCCAAACAATGCCACTTGTCCTCCTCAATTGACGTCTCCAGACAGTGGAAGTGAACCTTCCCAGACAGTGGCAATGTACATCTCCAGACACTGGAAGTAAACCTCCCCCGACAGTGGCAATAGACATTGTTAGGAAAAGCCACTGGCGTTCGCCCATACGCGAACCATTCTCTGGCTAAATTAGGGGCTAATGGATATTCGCTAATACGCACACGCACGTTGACCTGGACGTTTTGGGGAGCAAAGAAAGGCCTATTTAAAGGCGGTTGATGCACTTGAACTTTGCTGTTTTGCCTACAGCTTCCCTGTCCTGAACCTGTGACCCGTTGATTCATGCTTGACTCCTGTTGACCTTTTGGCTCGTCCCTCAACTCACTTGTCTGCTGCCCGTCCTGACCCCGGCTTCTTTGACCATTCTCTTGGATCCTCCCTGTCTGTTCATCCGCCATCTGACCTAGACCTAATCACCCCCTGGTGGGGCGACCCTGAAGACCGCAACCTGGTGTTCACACGCAGCAAAGTCCATCCTCACCATCAGAGGCTCTGGCGAAAACTGGTGGACACTTAGACTCCGCACCTCAGGCTTGCCTGTGTCATTTACCTTGGGGGTTCCTGTCCAAGCTCTGCCCTCTGGCGACGATAGGCCTTCCTCTGCACGTCAGGCTACCACCAGCTTCATAACAGACGTCTCCAGACAGTGGAAGTAGGCCCTCCCAGACAGTGGCAATGGACGTTCCAAGACAGTGGAAATTAACCTCCCCAGACAGTGGAAATGAACCTCCCCAGACAATGGCAGTGGCAGTGGGTGTTTCCAGACAGTGGCAATGGATGTTTCCTGACTGTGGAAGTGAACCTCCCCAGACAGTGGAAGTGGACCTCCCCAGACAGTGGAAGTGAACCTCCCCAGACAGTGGAAATGAACCTCCCCAGACAGTGGAAATTAACCTCCCCAGACAATGGCATTTGACCTCCTCGGACAGTGGCAATGGATGTCTTCATTGAGTGGAAGTAGACATTTCCAGACAGTGGCAATGGACATCCCCAGAGAGTGGCAGTGGACCTTTCCAGACAGTGGAAATAACCATTCCCCAAAAGTGGAAATGACCATTCCCCAAAAGTGGAAATGGACCTTCTCAGACAGTGGATTTCCCAGACAGTGGAAATAAACCTCCCAGACAGTGAAAGTGGACGGAAATTGGCAGTGGACCTTCCCAGACAATGGCACTTGACCTCTCCAGACAGTAAAAATGGGCATCTCCAGACAGTGGAAATGTACAATCCCAGACAGTGGAAGTAGACATTCTCAGACAGTGGCAATGGACGTTCCAAGACAGTGAAAATTAACCTCCCCAGAGAGTGGCAGTGGATTTTTCTAGGCAATGGATGTTCCCTGACTGTGGAAGTAAACCACCTCAGACAGTGGAAGTGGACCTCCTAGACAGTGGAATGAACCTCCCAGACAGTCGAAATGAACCTCCCAGACAGTTGCACTTGACCTCCTCGGGCAGTGGCAATGGATGTCTCAAATGATAAGAGGCTGAAGACATGCTACAGCAGACAGTCAGAGACTGGGAACATGTTGAAGAGACTGCTAGAGTTTACTGCCATTACAGCCCCTTTATAATTCCATGTTCCCAGGTTTGCACTCCATACAACCCCCTTAAAATTACTAGTACAACCTTTGATATTCTCATTAGCAAAAAAGGTCGAAGGAGCAAATAAAACATGAAAATGAAGTGAAGAAAATGTTCTTTACATAAATAGTAAGGAAGAGTGAATGAAATAAACCTCTCCGTTTTACCAGCAGAGGCCCGGATGAGTATTTTTCCTTCATTGGTCCTGAGTAGGCACCGTGGCATGAAAACCCCAGCTGACTGGCTGTTGGGGCCCTAGAAACACACAAAAAAACACCAAAAGGTTCAGTAGGTTGGACACCAAAAGGTTCAGTAGGTTGGACACCATAACATGCTGTAGGCTGGACACCATAAGGAGCCGTAGGTTGGATAACATAAGGGGCTGTAGGTTGGACACCATAAAGGACTGTAGGTTGGATACCATAAGTGGCCATAGGTTGTATACTATAAGGGGCCATTGGTTGGACACCATATGGGGCTGTAGGTTAGATACCATAGGGGCTGTAGGTTGGACACTATAGGGGTCAATAGGTTGGACACAATAAGGGGCCGTAGGTTGGACACCATAGGGAGCTGTAGATTGGATTGAATAGAAGCTGTAGTTTGGACATCATAAGGGGCTGTAGGTTGGAAACTGAAAGGGGCAGTAGTTTGGATACAGTAAGGGGCAGTAGGTTGGACGCTGTAAGGGGCAGTAGGTTGGACGCTGTAAGGGGCTGTAGATTAAAAATCATAAGGGGCTGTAGATTGGACACCATAAGGGGCTGTAGCTTGGACAACATAAGGGGCTGTAGGTTGGACAATGTAGGGCCATAGGTTGGACACCATAAGGGGCTGTAGGTTGGATAGCATAAGGGATTGTAGATTGAACACCATAAGGGGATGTAGGTTGGAAACCATAAGAAGATGTAGGTTGGATACCATAAGGGACTGTAGGTTGGACACCATAAGGGGCTGTAGGTTGGACACCGGGGGTATAAACAGACAACCAAGTATTAGCTGAGGTGCAGTAGGTCACGTCTGAAAGCGCTGTATACTGAACAAAGAATCAAGACTTTGTGCCTCAACGTAAGCATACGGCTTTTCTCTGCGCAGCCGATCATGGCACAAACCAAGTGGAGCATTTGCCACTATAGTCCCAATTAGGCATTAATGAAGTGTGACTATTTCTGCGGCTGATTAATGAACTTTGAATAGCATTTCAGGAGGGCGATTGCACATTCCTCATTTATGCCGTGCCTCATTTACCTTTTTTATTGCTATTTTTATAGCTAATTATTTGATACACACAGATTTTATTTTCAATGAATAATTGTTACATTTTAAGTGGGGATATTTTTTTTTTCATCTGTTCTTATAGTTACAAAAATATATTAGAAGTGTTTAAAGATTAAAGTGTGTGGATTGCTTCACGTTTCCACAGATTTCCTGTATTAGTTATTTTAATTGTCTATTTGTTGATTCATTTCTTTTTTGTAGTTTTTTATGAAGTGGAGAAGAGAAAAAAATCCTATCAGGTTTATATTTCATTTCTGTGATTTCTCCTCACGTCCTGTCCCTGTGACGTCCATACAAGAAATGTAGAAACTACTCACATGGGTGAGCGCCACTTCATGGTCGAAGTCCAAATTACTTGTCCAGGCCCCACACACAGAAGGATTACGTCTTTTCACCTGCCCCGGCACTGAGAAGAGTCATTATGATGGATGAAGCGCCAAACACTAATCCACCCCCACCAGCTCTTCACTATACTCCTTAGTCATGTTCAGCCTAAGGCGCCATTCACACATTTTGGATGGGTACAACTTGGATGCGACATTGGCTGTTGTACAACTGGCGCATTGATAACATGAAAGTTGCATCAAAGTAGTGCAGGAACCTTTTTAAAGTTGATGCAACTTTAAGTCACAAAGATTTGACCCACTTATATTGAAATACATGGGCTGCGACTTGTCATGCAAATTTATGTGTCCAAAGTTGCACAAGTGTAAATTGAGCCTTAAAGTCAAAGAGTGAAGCCATCACACTTAGTTTGCAGGACCCTTAACACACATGGTTCGAAGCCCAGTCCATAGGAGAGTTCCGCTTTGCAGCGGGCCATAAGTCGAGGACCTTGCCGCCAAGTGGGGAGCACCAAGTGCCAGACCCCACCCACCTCCATCACTGGCCAACACCGCTTTAACACCCAAACTGGTTGTTCCTCCTTCTTGACACTCAAGTATAACCTCAAGTGTTAACTGTAAGACACAATTGTTTTATAACCACAAGGGTTAACCTAAACTCTTGGCGTTGACGACATGCAAAAATGCGGCCTCTCGGCAGGTGGGCCTTGGCAGTGAGCAGCCGCATATTTGCATAACACACTGCAAACACAGCTGTGCCAAGGGCGCGCGCCCTCTTCCGGCACAGTTACCAGGGGGCTAACAGAAAGCTCCTGATAGGAGGAGCTTTCTGATCATGTGAATGCTGTGGCAGCCAATTATGGCGGTCACATTATCATAAACCCCTGCCTTCCGGCATCTGAAACCCCTTAAATGGCCAAGAGGCGCCAGCACCAAGGGGTTAAGATGGTAATCTTTGGTCACTATGAATACAGTCTCTTACCAAATAATTTAGACCAGATGATTCACTTAACCAGTAACTTATTTTGCTGAATAAAAGTCATATGTACAACTCTTTACATTCCCAGGGCATTGGTCACATACCTGGCCCAGGTCAATTTGACGAGAAGGTTTCCCTTACACCTCCTGTCCCGTTTCCCTTGGAGCTAAGGACAGGGTATAACAGGGCACAGGTGCCTGTAGGTGATCCTGGCCAGGAGATACTTAGGTCCGTGCAGCAGGCTAACTGGTAGCTGGTAGACGCAGGAGCTCTGGTGCGTGGTCAAGCAGGAAAGGGGTCAGTAACAGAGTTAGGGATGGGCCAAAATCAGTATTTGGTGAGCAGAGAAGGTACCAGGACAACAGGCAGGAGGCAAATTTGGGTCACAAGTTTCAAGTATCAGGGGTAACAGGGTCAAGGAAAGCCGGGTTGGAACACAGAAGGAAGAACGAGATCAAGTCACAGGCAATAGATGGTGACCACTCAGCAATCTTCTGGACTCGTGTCTTGTGAGTGGATACACGAGCTGTACTATGCCCATACATACCTCCCAACTGTCCCTGATTTCGAGGGACTGTCCCCCATTCAGAACAAAGTCCCTCTGTCCTTTGTTCCTCCTCATTTGTCCCTCATTTTGGTCTGATTTATATAGTTGTAAATAAAATGCTCTACTTGTCTTTCAAAAAGAGTTTCCAGGTGCTAAACCTTTCATCCAATTTCTAAATTGCTGCATTTGTAAATTCCATAAGCCAATATAAAGGAGTAGTAGTGGTAAAAAAAAAAAAAACACTTGTGGGTTTAACCAATCATTTTTTGTATAATTTTCCTTTAAGGGGGTGTGTCCTATACCTACATTGCTAATAGGTGTCCCTCATTCCCACCACACTTGGGGCATTGTTTAAGCCCACTGATGCTGGGGCATTTTTGACTCCCACTAGCCACAGTCCGGCCTCCCTAAAGTCTGAAGGACAGAAATCTGGCCATTTATTAGAAAAGTTTGGAGACCCCCCTACTATAGAAAATATATTGTTAAAAATAAACATCTATATATTTCAAATCATTGTCCAGCATAAGCACCTAAATCTGTCTTTTAACCACTTGCCGACCGTCCACCGCATATATACTGCAGCAGGCTAGTTTGGCTGCGTGAGTGCTCCTGGGGGCGAGCACGTGCCACTTCCGCCCCCACTAGGCAGTGGAATTGCCAATCCAGGGGACCAGTGGCACGATTGCTGCCGGGCACCCACGATGAGAGAGAAGGACGGTTGGACGTTGTAAACACAGCTGACCGTTGTTCTCTTTGAAATGATCACAGAGCGTCTGTGATCCTCCTATTTAGGATCACAAGTCTCTGTGGTCATTTCACAAGTCCATCCCCCATACAGTTAGAAAACACTTCCCTAGGCTTACACTTAACCCTTTGATCACCCCTGGGTTAACCCCTTCCCTGCCAGTGTCAATACTACAGTGACAGTGTATATTTGTAGCACTGATTACTGTAGTAATGTCACTGGTCCCCCCCAAAAGTGTAAAAAATGTCAGTTAGGGGTCCGATCTGTCCGCCACAATGTCACAGTCCTGCTAAAAATCGCTGATCGCCGCCGTTACTATTAAAAAAATAAACAATGACATAAATCTTTCCCCTAGTTTGTAGACGCGATAACTTTTATGCAAACCAATCAAAATACGCTTATTGAGTTTTGTTTTTACCAAAAATATGTAGCAGAATACAAATTGGCCTAAAGGGATTAAAAAATTTGATTTTTAAATTTAGTTTTTTTGGGGAATGTTATATAGCAGAATGTGAAAAAAAATTTGATTTTTAACATTTTTTTATTGGGAATGTTTTATAGCAGAAAGTAGAAAATATTGGTGTTTTTTTTTCAAAATTGTCGCTCTTTTTTTCTTTATAGCGCAAAAACGAAAAACCACACAGGTGATCAAATACCACCAAAAGAAAGCTCTGTTTTTGGGGAAAAAAGGACGTCAATTTTATTTGGGTACAGCGTCGCACGACCGCGCAATTGTCAGTTAAAATAATGCAGTGCCGAATCTCAAAAAATGGCCTGGTCATTAAGGGGGTAAATGCTTCCGGCCCAGAAGTGGTTAATTAGCAATTTGCACCCACCTGCAACAACAACAAAGGATCCGGCAGTCAAAGAATACAATGCAGAGCTGCCTTTGGAAGAATGAGGATGAAATACTTAGAAGAAATCCTCTATAAATACAAAGATCAGAACTGTCCAGGCTCTGATATTTTCTGTCCTCCTCTATGAATACAAGAAAGAAGCAAGACAGGAAAAGTATTGATGCTTCTGAAACTTTGGTGTTGGCGAAGAGTTCTAAGAACATCGTGGACAGCAAGGGAACCAAACAAATGGATCCTTCAATAAATCAATCCCAACCATTCACCAGAAGCCCAGAAGACTCGGATGAATGCTCCTATTTTGAACATACGGGAAGAATCAACTCACTGAAAAAGACAATTATACTTAGAAAATGTAAAAGGGAAAGGAAGAAGAATATGACTGACAATAGGGGAGATGGATATGTAGAGGCCCTTCCCGAAGATTTACCCCCCTTCATGACCAGGCTATTTTTTTTGCAGTACGTCACTGCGTTACTTTAACCACTTTCAGACCGGAGGATTTGGCTGCTCAAAGACCAGGCCCTATTTTGTGTTTCGGCACTGCGTGACTTTAACACACAATTGCGCTGTCGTGCGACGCTGTACCCAAATTAAATTGACGTCCTTTTTTTTCCCACAAACAGAGATTTCTTTTGGTGGCATTTGATCACCTGTGCGCTTTTTATTTTTTGCGCTATAAACAAAAAAAGAGCGACAATTCTGAAAAAAATAACAATATTTTTCACATTCCTTTTATATGAAATTCTCAAAAAAAAATTTGTAAAAATCAAAATTTTTTAACATTTTAGGCCAATTTGTTTTCTGCTACATATTTTTGGTAAAAAAATTGCAATAAGCGTATTTTGATTGGTTTGCGCAGAAGTTATTGCGTTTACTAAGTACGGGAAAGATTTATGTCATTTTTATTGTTTTTTTTTATTAGTAATGGCGGCGATCTGCGATTTTTTTTGCGGGACTGGGACATTGCGGTGGACAGATCGGACCCCTAACTGCCATTTTTGACACTTTTGGGGGTACCAGTGACATTACTACAGTAATCAGTGCTAAAAATATGCACTGTTACTGTAAAAATTACACTGGCAGGGAAGGGGTTAACTGTACTGGTGATCAAGGGGTTAAATGTGACCCTAGGGGTTCTAACTGTAGAGGGGCGAGGCTTGTGAGATCATCAAAGAGACATGCAATCCTACTCAGGGAGAATGACAGACGGCTGTGTTTACATCAGCCGCCTGTCCTTCTCTGTCAGCGGTGGGAGATCACGAGTGGCTGGCGGCCATTGGAGCCGCCAGTCACATGCACTGGCTCCCCAGCTAACGAACGGGGGCGGAAGCGTGGCGCGGGCAGCATGCGCTCGCCCCCTAGAGTCTCCTGAGCGAGCGACATTGTACTACGTCGCTTTGCCTAGGAGCGGCTGCCTGCCGCAGTGAAACTGCGGTGGGCGGTCGCTAAGTGGTTAAAGCGGAGTTCCACCCATTTTTAATAGGTTGGAATACATAGATCTATGTAATCCCCTTTAAAACGGCTTTTACCAATGGAAACTTTTTTTTTTTGCTAGTAAATACCTTAATTTCGGCTTTATTCCTCCTCTCCTCACTTCCTGGTCCGATCGGCGATGACGTCATTCGGCGATCCGCAGTGTCTGCTGGGATGTATTCAATTCCAGAAATCTCGCAGTAGCTATATCTGTACTGAGCCGTGCCTGCCCCGCCTCCGCCCGCCTCCTCTCATTGAGTTGCATTGTATGAATGTATTAAGGCCATTCTCTGCCCCGCCTCCTCTCATTGAGTTGTATTGCAATACAACTCAATGAGAGGAGGCGGGGCAGAGAACAGCCTTAATACATTCATACAATGCAACTCAATGAGAGGAGGCGGGGCGGAGGCGGGGCAGAGGCGGGGAGGAGGCGGGGCAGGCACGGCTCAGTACAGATACAGCTACTGCGAGATTTCTGGAATAGAATACATCCCAGCAGACACTGCGGATCGCCGAATGACGTCATCGCCGATCGGACCAGGAAGTGAGGAGAGGAGGAATAAAGCAGAAATTAAGGTATTTACTAGCAAAAAAAAAAAAAAAAAAAGTTTCCATTGGTAAAAGCCGTTTTAAAGGGGATTACATAGATCTATGTATTCCAACCTATTAAAAATGGGTGGAACTCCGCTTTAGCACAAAATAAAAATATTTAGCACAAAAAAAATCCCAATAAGTGTATATGGATTGGTTTGCGCAAAAGTTAATAGTGTCTACAAATGATGGGATATTTTTATGGAATTTTTTTTTTTACCTGTTATGGCAGCAATCAGTGACTTATAGCGGGACTACGACATTGCGGCAGACAAATCTGACTAACTGACACTTTTGATACTTTTTTGGGGACCAGTGACACCAATACAGTGCTAAAAAAATTGGATTTTTGACTTACTGTAAAATCCTTTTCTCTGATGTTCATTGACGGACACAGCTCCTGATCTTCTTGACCATTAGGTTATATTGCCCCCTGCAGGAGTAGGACACTAAGGAGAAAAAGAACTTGACTACACCTATGGGCAGTCCCAGGGGGTATACTTCATCTCTCAGTTTAGTTACAAGCAGTGTCAGGAGAATTACAACTCCACAGGGGGGGGGGAGGGGCGCTGCATCTGTCAATGAACATCTGAGAAATTAATTTTACGATAAGTCAAAAATCCCATTTTCTCTTTCGCTCATTGACGGACACAGCTCCTGATCTTCTTAACCATTGGGACGTCCCATGGCAGTGTAAAACATGAGGGGTGGGAACAGCAAGAAAAAATCCCCAGGGTTAAACCATAGCCAACCAGGTCAACCAAAGCAACTGGAGCCCAATTGAAAAACATTACACCCACCAAAGAGGGAACAAGCCCCCTAAACAGCAGCCTGCAAAACCTTGCAGCCAAAAGAGGCATCTGTAGATGCCAACACACCCACTTTATAAAATTTTGTGAAAGTGTGCACCGAAGACCTTGCACACCTGCGTTACTGACTCCTGATGATAACAGGCCCAAGAAGCACTAAGCACCTGCATAGAGTGCTTACCTTCACAGGGAAATGTGGAACCTGACCATTAATCGAATAGACCTGAGTCACCGTCTGTCTGATCCATTTAGAAATAGTCGCAGAACAAGTGGATAGTCCTTTTCAAGGCCCATCCATGAGCACAAATAGTGAGTCTGACTTCCTAAAAGACTCTAGCTGCCCCTACAGCCAAGTGTTCTAAAATTTTCTCGGACCCGTGAAAAAATCGGACCTCGTCACTTCCGGTTATGGGAGTCTCAAGTGCGCATGCGCACAAGACATTATCTTGGTTTGGTAAACTTACAACACATAGCGGGCAGTTGAATGAGAGGAGGCGGAGCTGAGGTTGGACGGAAGACACTGCTGCGTCATCTGCAGAGCTGAATAGAGGAGGCGGGACAGAGGCGCGGCCATGTAATAAATGCAGGACTTTAGCGACTCCTTCTGTTTTATTATCTTTAGTAATTATTGTATTATTTATCCTTAGGATTTCATTACATTTAGTATTTCTTATTTTGTATTATAGAAATACTAAATGTAATGAAATCCGAAGGATAAATAATACGATAATTACTAAAGATAATAAAACAAGGAGTCACTTAAGCCCTGCATCTATTACGGCCGCACCTCCGTCCCGCCTCCTCCGCCAGCTCTGCATATGTGCCTCCGTCCCTAATGTCTCGATGACGCGGCGGTGTCCTCCGTCGCACCTCAGCCCCGCCTTCTCTCAATCAGCTGTCCGCTCTCTGTTATAATTTTTCCGAACCTCGAAAAATGTCTTCTGCGCATGCGTACGGACGACTCCTATCAGCTGTTTTGTGATGCTCTGTCCCCGGAAGTGACGAGGTCCGATTTTTTCACGGGTCCGACAAAATTTTACAACACCGGACTACATCCAGGGAATACAACGCAATTTCCTCAGGATATTTTTTTCTGGGTCACAGGGAAGGCAACACAATGTCCTCATTCAGATGGAAATCAGAGACCACCTTTGGAAGTAACGATGGACAGGGGCGAAGAACCACCTTATCTTTGTGGACCACCAAATAAGGGGAACGACAAAACAACGCCGCCAATTCTGACACCCTATGCGCAGAAGTAATAGCCACCAAAAAGGCCACCTTCTGGGATAGCGTAAGCAGGGGAATCTCCCGAATATTTTTAAAGGAAGGCTTCCGCGGAGCTAAAAGCACCAAGTTGAGATCCCAAGGTGGTCGTGGGGACCGCAACGGTGGAGTCAAATGTTGAACCCCCTGAATAAAAGTACGCACCAGACTCACCACCCCACCAGGCAGTCACCGGCACCACCAGGATCAAATCACTACACGTGTGGCATCCAGGAAGGAAAGAGGCTCAGGAATCAGCACCAGTTGATAAGGAGGAGTTCCCACAGCTATAATGGACGCCCAGAAGGCTCCACAGTAATAGCCACCATTCAATTCAATGCCGGACTATTGCAAAATGGCCACCGCATCTACACAAACATGGCCGCCAGCCTATACAGAAAATAGGCTACAACAAAATGGCGGCCCCATGCGGTTTCCAGGGATACCCAGGAGGGATCCCTGGGCCCAGGCAAGACACAGAGCAAGAAGGGGGGCTGTGGCAGGAGCCCCCCCAACAGGTACAGCCCACCCTAAGCCTATGGCCTGGTCGCCGGCAGCAGACTCCCCCACCTCCATCGCCAGTACAGCACCCTGCCCCCCGCCCCAGGAGGTAGCCAGACCACCATACAACCTCAGTATAGGTAGAGGGGGGATGGGGGGCAGAGATGGGAGGATAGATGAACCATCAGACTCAAGGGGGGGGGCTAAGTGGAAGGAGAGGAACCCAGGGGTCTGACTGTCCCAGGGAGGGGTCGTGTCCACCCCAAAACCCTCCAGGGTTTCGCAATTTTTATTTTTTGCGCTATAAACAAAAAAGAGCGCCAATTTTGAAAAAATAACAAAATTTTTCACATTTTTTTAAATGAAATTCTCAAAAAAAATGTAAAAATCAAAAATGTTTAACATTTTAGGCCAATTTGTATTCTGCTACATATTTTTGGTAAAAAAAATAGCAATAAGCGGATTTTAATTGGTTTGCGCGAAAGTTATTGCGTTTACTAACTACAGGAACGATTTATGTCATTTTTATTGTTTTTTTTTTTTTAACTAGTAATGGCGGCGATCTGCAATTTTTTTTGCGGGACTGCGACATTGCAGCGGATAGATCAGACCCCTGACTGACATTTTTAACAGTTTTAGGGGTATCAGTGACATTACTACAGTAATCAGTGCTAAACATATTCACTGTAAAAATGACACTGGCAGGTAAGGGGTTAACTTTATTAGTGATCAAGGGGTTAAATGTATCCCTAGGGGCGTGATTCTAACTGTGGGGGGGCGTGGCTTGTGATGTAACCACAGAGACATACGATCCTACATAGCAGGATGGTATGATCTCTGCAGTTACATCAGGGAGAATGACAGGCGGTTGTGTTTACATCAGCCGCCTGTCCTTCTCTCTCTCCAGCGGGAGATCGCGAGTAACCGGCGGACATCGGAGCCTCCGGTCACTCGTGCGGGGATGGCAGGGAACGAGCGGGGGTGGGAGCACGCCTCTGACGGCGCGCTTGCCCCCTATAGGTACGTCACTTTGCCCAGGAGGGGCTGACTGCCGCAGCATGTACTTGCGGCAGTAGGCAAGTGCTTAAAAAAATAACATAAAAGTTGTAATGTTCTGGTACCTTTGGGTACCCTAATTACTCTTTCATAAGTGTATGCGCCCCACCATTCTCTTTTGGTAAGGTGCGCATACACCTTTAAGACTGATGCTGTCATCACTGAGCGCCGGACTGGATGGCTATTTAGATCGCCGGCTCTCACTCACATGTGTTCGTTCAAACTGCTTTGTGCCTTGATGCTAACCTGTCTTGAAGCTCTCATGCTTGCAAGCAGACCTCGCTGTCGGAACCACGCTGCGCTGATCCCTGTATCCCGCTACCGGATCATCCGCTCTTGCCGAACCTCTCCTCTGCTACATTGCTATTAGTGATAAGTACCCCACAGGGGAAACCTCTATAACCTTCATGACTCTTTCACAGTTCATGGTTTAATATAAGAACTGTGAAAGAGTCACACCACACAAAAACAAAAGTTTTAGATTTTAGAAAAACAGACTTTTCAAAAATGAAATTAGTCATAAATGAGTCCTTATCAGACTGGTACGGATTACATGGAGTCCAGGAGAAATGGGACTATTTAAAAGGTGCATTATTGAAGGCAACAGAAAATTGCATTAGACTTGTCAGTAAAAGCAAAAAAAGGAAGAGACCACTGTGGTACTCAGCAGAAGTGGCCCAAATCATTAAAAATAAAAAGCTAGCATTTTGTAATTATAAAAAAACCCAGAGCAATGAAGATAAGGAAATCTACAAGATTAGGCAGAAAGAGGCCAAGCAAGTTATAAGAACTTCTAAAGCGCAGGCAGAAGAAAAACTAGCTCAGTCTATGAAAAAGGGGGATAAGACATTCTTCAGATATATAAATGAAAAAAGGAAATTAAAACAAGGAATAACTAAATTAAAAACAAAGGACGGAAGGTATGTAGAAGAGAATAAAGGGCTAGCCGACTGCCTTAATGAATACTTCTGTTCAGTTTTTACAGAAGAAAAAGGAGAAGGACCTCCACTTGAAAGGATGACTAATGAATCGTTTGATGCATGTGTCTTTACAGAGGAAGACGTTCTAAGATTGCTGTCTAAAGTGAAGACAAATAAGTCACAGGGTCCTGATGAGATACACCCAAAATTATTAAAAGAGCTTAGTGGTGAGCTGGCAAAACCATTAACAGATTTATTTAACCAATCATTAGTAACAGGAGTCGTCCCGGAAGATTGGAAATTGGCAAATGTCGTGCCCATTCACAAGAAAGGTAGTAGGGAGGAATCGAGCAACTATAGACCAGTGAGTCTGACATCAATAGTAGGCAAATTAATGGAAACCCTATTAAAGGATAGGATTGTGGAACATCTTAAATCCCATGGATTGCAAGATGAAAAACAACATGGGTTTACTTCAGGGAGATCATGTCAAACAAATCTTATAGATTTTTTTGACTGGGTGACTAAAATAATAGACGGTGGAGGTGCAGTAGACATTGCATATCTAGATTTTAGTAAGGCTTTTGACACTGTCCCACATAGAAGACTTATCAATAAACTGCAGTCATTGAGCATGGACTCCTATATTGTTGAGTGGATTAGGCAGTGGCTGAGTGACAGACAACAGAGGGTTGTGGTCAATGGAGAACATTCAGAACAAGGTCATGTTACCAGTGGGGTACCTCAGGGATCTGTACTGGGACCAATTTTGTTTAATATCTTCATAAGTGATATTGCAAAAGGCCTCGATGGTAAGGTTTGTCTTTTTGCTGATGACACAAAGATATGTAACAGGGTTGATGTTCCTGGAGGGAAACGCCAAATGGAAAAGGATTTAGGAAAACTAGAAGAATGGTCAGAACTCTGGCAACTGAAATTTAATGTGGATAAGTGTAAGATAATGCACCTGGGACGTAAAAACCCAAGGGCAGAATATAGAATATTTGACACAGTCCTGACCTCAGTATCTGAGGAAAGGGATTTAGGAGTAATTATTTCAGAAGACTTAAAGGTGGGAAGACAATGTAATAGAGCAGCACGAAATGCCAGCAGAATGCTTGGATGTATAGGGAGAGGTATAAGCAGTAGAAAGAGAGAAGTGCTTATGCCGCTGTACAGAACACTGGTGAGACCTCACTTGGAGTATTGTGCGCAGTACTGGAGGCCATATCTCCAGAAGGATATAGATACTCTAGAGAGAGTTCAGAGAAGAGCTACTAAACTAGTACATGGATTGCAGGAAAAAACTTACCAGGAAAGGTTAAAGGACCTTAACATGTATAGCTTGGAAGAAAGAAGAGACAGAGGGGATATGATAGAAACTTTTAAATACATAAAGGGAATCAACTCGGTAAAGGAGGAGAGCATATTTAAAAGAAGAAAAACTACCACAAGAGGACACAGTTTTAAATTAGAGGGGCAAAGGTTTAAAAGTAATATGAGGAAGTATTACTTTACTGAGAGAGTAGTGGATGCATGGAATAACCTTCCTGCAGAAGTGGTAGCTGCAAATACAGTGAAGGAGTTTAAGCATGCATGGGATAGGCATAAGGCTATCCTTCATATAAGATAGGGCCAGGGACTATTCATAGGATTCAGATATATTGGGCAGACTAGATGGGCCAAATGGTTCTTATCTGCCGACACATTCTATGTTTCTATGTTTCTATGTTTAAAGCTTACACTATCTAGCTCTGCATACTAAGGACTATTACTACATCTGCATTATCTAAGATTGCTAGCTCTTGAGCCTACTACCACCTGTTCTTGCACTGGGTTGATCTCTCTTGTATGTCCACCTGCTACTCTGTCATCTGCTACCATACATGAATGCTAAACCTATCTGCATCCCATCTGCTACTATCTTACTTTCAAGAACATTTCCTTTCAAGTGTCTGTCATCTACCATCTCTACCCAACCTGTCTCTTCAGCCTATCATCACTGTGTTACTATATACATAAGTCACTCTAGGAAACATCTTATTGAGTGTGTGTATTTACTTGCTGAATTGAGATCATCCACACATGATGAGTCATTGGGAGTTGGGATTGGTGTCTCAGCGTTTCTCTACATGACTACTGAAGTGGAATATTTCTGCAGCTGAAAATCCACATCATACATAAAACGCAGGAGCGTTACACAAGTAAAACTTGCAAAGGGAATCACACGAAGCAAATTCTTGGGAAATAAGTTTAAAAAACTTGCATATAGCAATAAAAACAGATACAATCACTCTCTCCCAAAAAGAAGCAGGCTGTGTGGCTGCACCGGACTCTCCCGCTGGTCAAAAAGTATGAGCGATGATGAAGCGTCATAGCCACGCCCCAGTGCTTGCAGTTCCAATGCGTTCCAGTTCCAGGAAAAAAAAAAGTAGAACATGCTGCAGTTTTCCTGCACTGGACTGGACTGGAATGCAACAAAAAGTCACTGGAACGCATCTAAACGCACCACGAATGCACTGGAACACACATATCCCCATTTAAGGTTAAGGGGGAAAAAAGGAGGAAAAAATTCAGTCTCCTGCTTTAAAAACATGTCAAAAACACGCATGCAGAAAAGCATCTGGACAGCGTTTCTATGGTGTGAACTGGCCCTTAATGTACGTGGGGCGGTCAACAAAAAATTAAAGGAGAAGTACAGGGACAGCCTTATTCCAAAATGGATTCAATTCATTATTTTCCTCAAAATCCTACAAACAATCCCCCATAATGACAACGTGAAAGTCATTTGTTTGAAATCTTTGCAAATGTATCAAAAATAAAAAATGGAAAATAAATTCCATGTACATAAGTATTCACACCCTTTGTCATGACACTCAAAATTTAGCTCAGGTATATCCAATGATCATCCTTGAGATGTTTCTACAACTTGATTGTGGTAAATTCAGTTTATTTGACATGATTTGGAAAGGCACACACCTGTCTATATAAGGTCCTACTGTTAACAGTGAATGTCAGAGCACAAACCAAGCCATGAAGTCCAAGGAATTGCCTGTAGACCACCGAGACAGGATTGTATGGAGGCACAGATCTGCAGTATTGAAGGTCCCAATGAGCATAGTGGCCTCCATCATCCGTAAATGGAAGAAGTTTGGAACCACCAGGACTCTTCCTAGAGCGGGCCGCTCGGCCAAACTGAGCGATCGGGGGAGAAGGGCCTTAGTCAGGAAGGTGACCAAGAATCCGATGGTCACTCTGACAGAGCTCCACCATTTCTCTGTAGAGAGAGGAGAACCTTCCAGAAGAACAACCATCTCTGTAGCACTCCACCAATCAGGCCTGTATGGGTGTGGCCAGACGGAAGCCACTCCTCAGTGAAAGGCACATGACAGCCCATCTGGAGTTTGCCAAAAGGCACCTGAAGGACTCTCAGACCATGAGAAACAAAATTCTCTGGTCTGATGAAACAAAGATTGAACTCTTTATCCTGAATGGCAAGCTTTCTTTCTGGAGGAAACCAGGCACCGCTCATCACCTGGCCAATACCATCCCTACAGTGAAGCATGGTGGTGGCAGCATCATGCTGTGGGGATTTTTTTTTTGCGGCAGGAACTAGGAGACTAGTCAGGATTGAGGGAAAGATGAATGCACTAATGTACAGAGACATTCTTGATGATAACATGCTCAGAGCACTCTGGACCTCAGACTGGGGTGAAGGTTCATTTTTCAAAAGGACAATGACTCTAAGCACACAGCCAAGATAACAAAGGAGTAGCTATAGGACAACTTGGTGAATGTTCCTGAATGGCCCAGCCAGAGCCAGATCTGTTAATGAGATCTGCTCAATGTGCTCAGGTGCAACTCATTCTGTTTGCAGAGTGCTTCACACTGGTCCAATAGGGAGTCATGTTGGACAGTGGGAGGAAACCTGACAAATGAGTACGGGGGTGTTTGTACAGCCCTGGTGATATGGCAGAGGACTGTCCCTCGTTACATGCTAGGATACTATATAAATGCCAGGAGCACATGTGCTCAGGGTCTTTCGGCTGGATAGCGGCGTCCCTGAGGGAGGGGAGCGGCTGCCTCCTCCTCTGTAGAAGTGCCATGTGGCCTCAGGTGGTCGACCTGGGGGCCTAAGAAGTGTTAGAGAGGAACTGAACCCGGGGGTCCAGTGAAGCTGACTGGAAGTGAAGACACTGGAGGATCTCATTCTGCAGAACAGTAAATACAGTTTTGTGTCAAGGGGCCTGACCTGAGGGGGGCCACCCCTGCAGCTAGAGGAGTCAGTGGATGGGTGTCAGTAAAAGGGATGCTAGAGAGTATCCTGAAGATAATGTAGTTCACTAAGTCTATTGCTGGAGAGAAAGAGCAAGGAGACTTAACCCTTTCCATACATGTGGCAGTATGGTTCAAGCAGTGCAGCTGCTTCCACAAGCAACCTGGTGAGGCCAAGTGAGAGTTGTCCTTATCCATTGTGAATAGTTCCATTTGGAGTATCCCCTTTTCACATCCAAGTTCCAAAATAAACACTAAAAACCAAATCCCCTGGACTGTTTATTGAGTGACGAGCGATTGGGAGTAAGGATGAATGTGTGTACTGTCCCTAAGTGACTGTCTGCGGGTTATCAGAGGAGACCCAACAAGTCATCATAGAGCAAGCCCTACGGGGACAGTGCTACTACACAAGCTTGTAGCATCATACTCCAGGACTTGAGGCTGTAATTGGTGCTAAAGGAGCTTCACCAAAGTATTGAGCAAAGGCTGGGATACTTCTGTACATGGGAGCTTTTTCCTTTTTTATTTTTATTAAATTTGCAAAGATTTCAAAAAACCTCTTTCAGGTTGTCATTTAGTGCCCATTCACACTACCGCGACTTGTCAGCCTGACAAGTCGCGGCCCATGCGGTGCTATGGGAACCGTTCTAATAGGAGCGACTCAAGTCGCTCCAACTTAGAAAATAGTTCCTGTACTACTTCGGGGCGACATCGGAGAGACTTGCATTGACATTCATTATATGAAGTCCGTGCAAGTCGCGCCGAACAGAGATGTATAGTAACTAAGTAGAACTACTTCACTACTGTACTTACAGTAAGTACGGAAAGGCGGTATCTGTACTTTCCTAGAGTAGAATTTTTTTCTCCTACTTCCACTTTTACTTCACTACATTTTTCGATGATTTCAATACTTCTACTCCGATATTTTTTTTTTTGTGCTGCATAGTTACTCGTTACTATTATAAAAATTATCACTGCCAGAACAGTAGATGGCAGGTTTCATGAAGTTCAAAACATGTGTATTATCAGTGCATACGAAAATAAATGCTACTGTATGTATAAATAAAAGCTGCATTTCAAAAAATAAAAAACAATATGAGGTTCAAACTTTTGACTTCTTTCTTTAATAACTACATAACACAGTACTTTTACTTTCAGTACTTGAGTAGCAATTTTTTTTCAAAACTACTGGTACTTTTACTTTCAGTACTTAAGTAGCAAAATTTAAAAAAAAAAACTACTTGCAATACTTAAGTACAAAAAATGTTGAATACTTTAGTACTTCTACTCAAGTCACTTTTTGATCGAGCACTTCCACTTCTACTCAAGTCACTTTTTGATTGAGCACTTGTACTTTTACTCAAGTATGGGTTTCGAGTACTTTATACAACTCTGGCGCCGAAGTTGCGGTGGACGCGACTTCACAGGTCGCCCCCGAAGTCGTGCCGCGGTAGTGTGAACCGGCACTATGGGGGATTGTTTGTAGAATTTTGAGGGAAATAATGAATTGAATCCATTTTGGAATAAAGCTGTAACATAACAAAATGTGGAAAAAATGAAGCTCTATCAATACTTTCCGGATGCACTGTAGGTAAGTATGAATCAGGGGGGGAAAAAAACTCCATACTTCTCTTTTTATAATATTGATCGCCTAAACCGTGGCATTCATGTTGGAAGGAGTAAAGGCAGCATTCTGAGCCAACCAGGGCTTGCTTATTACTGTGACTCTTTACGGGAAGGACAGCTACATGGCATAGAGATGCAGCGACTACTTAAGCTTTGTTTGTCTGCGACTTCTTTCTTCTACAAGTCATAATAATCCAACATGCTTCATAGATTTAGCAAAGCTTAAATATATTTGCCTATGTCCGTTCGGAAGCCTTGCGTACACTCCTAACGGCTGCGTTCACCGCCATGCCACCATACATAATACATGGACGGGGCTCAACCTACACGGCACTAGAAAAATATTTGCCATGCGGAGAAACGTCATTAAAATTAAGGGACATCCATAATATTTGTCCTGACAGATTTGAGACCTTTTTATTAATCAAAG
Organism: Pelophylax lessonae; assembly: GCF_965119305.1. Classification (NCBI taxonomy): domain Eukaryota; kingdom Metazoa; phylum Chordata; class Amphibia; order Anura; family Ranidae; genus Pelophylax; species Pelophylax lessonae. Next base: position 5,191,844 of record NC_138772.1, read on the forward strand.
CGGCAGCTCCCGTTCCCGACTCACGGAGGCCGGTCGATGGAAATTGAATCCGCCGCTCTCTGAAAAAAAACAAAACATTTTACTATTCAGGCCGGAGCAGCGATCGTCTTGTAGGCTGCGGATGTCTCGGTGGGACGGCGGTAATTAATTGGCGCCTAAGAACATATGTCACAAATATTTAACATTGTGATTAGCTGCTGGAAATGAAATGGAATATAATGTAATGTAATATCTGCCTGAGCTCCTGAGACAATATTGTTTTTAGCCAGAGATACTTATATGATTCTCTTCTTTCTTATTAAGCTAATATTGGCCTTCCAGATTGTGTACACTGAATATGCATGGAGCGTAACCAGCCTGGGAAAAAAAAAAGACCTTCCCGGTAAATGGAAAATACAGACGCCATTTATAGCCGTGTTCCCGTGTTAATAGGCGTGCTTGATGTGTAAATGGATAAGTTTGCCGTCTTGAATAAATAAACGGGTTTATTTAACCCCATTGCTGCCAGAGCTGTTTTTTCTTTTTTTGCACACAAAACTCTTATTTTACTTTTATAAATCATTTTAGACCTGAAGATTACGTAAAACCCCCAAAGGTCATATATTTTCTAAAAGCGGAGATATATAGGTATATGGGCTTAGGTTTCCATGTGGGTTGTTTTATGTGGGGAGAACGGTTAGGGCCATGAGAACCAGGTTTGGCGAACATCACCGTTACATAGAACAAAAAAAGGATAAGCACAGCATCCCCCGAGGCATTTTTCCCAAATGCATGGGGGCAGTACGGTGGGATTGGATTTGTTTGGCATTGAGGCCATTTCTATGGCCCTGCCGGAAGGTGAAAGGTTTTCACGTTTATGTATGCGTGAATCCTATTGGATTTTCACGCTCAATTCTATGTCCCCCGAGGGTCTGAATGAGGAGCTGGCGGTTAATACCTTGATTTACTCTCTTAGATTATCTATATATATATATATATATATATATATATATATATATATATATATATATATAGATAGATAGATAGATGGATATGTACATGTATATAGATATATATATATATATGATATATAGATGGATGTAAAGAAATTTATCTGGCATAATTTAGTTATTTTTCTGACATTTTTTTTTTTTGTCCTTATTGTTTTAGTCTTTTTGTGTATTATGTAAGCAATTCTTGTTTTTAGGATTATGCTTATATGGTTGCTTCTTTCTGCTCCTGCTGGTTGCTCCTAATAATGGCTTATTGAGTCTTTTCCCCTTTAACCACTTAAGCCCCGGAAGATTTTACCCCCTTCCTGACCAGGGGGTATTTTGCGATTCGGCACTGCGTGACTTTAACGGACAATTGCGCGGTCATGCGACGCTGTACCTGAACGAATTTGACATCCTTTTTTTTCCCCCACAAACAGAGCTTTCTTTTGGTGGTATTTGATCACCTGTGCGATTTTTACTTTTGCGCTATAAACAAAAAAATAGCGTAAATTTTGCAAAAATAACAATATTTTTCAAATTTTTTTATATGAAATTCCCCCCAAAAAAATTTAAAAATCAAAATTTGTTAACATTTTCGGCCAATTTGTTTTATGCTACATATGTTTGGTAAAAAAAAATCGCAAAAAGCGTATTTTGATTGGTTTGCGTAAAAGTTATCGCATTTACTAACAAAGGGAAAGATTTTTGTCATTTTTTTTAACGCGTAATGGCGGCGACCTGCGATTTTTTTTGCGGTACTACGACATTGCGGCAGACAGATCGGACCCTTGACTGACATTTTTGACACTTTTGGGGTTACCAGTGACATTTCTACAGTAATCAGTGCTATATATATGCACTGTTACTGTAAAAATGACACTGGCAGGGAAGGGGTTAACTTTATTTGAAAGGGAGGGGCTGTGTGTGTCCCTAGGGGCGTGCTTCTAACTGTGATTGGCTGTGGCTTGAGCTGTAGGAACAATGATCAACGGTCCTACATACTAGAACCGTATGATCATTGTTTCTACACAGGGGAGAATGACAGGCGGCTTGTTTACACTAGCCGCCTGCCCTTCTCCCTCTCCACCAATGATCGCGCTCGCTCCCCAGAGCCTCACAGGCTAGTGACGTATATATACGTCACTTTGCCTGTGAGGGGCTAACTGACGCAGTATATGTACTTGCAGCGGTCAGCAAGTGGTTAAAAATAAGGTGAGGGGATGTGATCTGTCACATGTATATAAAAGTTGTGAGGGTACCAGCAGGGGTGTGACCTGAAGGAGGCCACGCCTCCGAAATGCGTAGTCATAGCAACCAGATCAGATGCCACGTCAGGAGGTTCGTTCCCTTCGTATCCGGTCTGCCCGTGCTCTCTGTGAGGTCTCATTTGCATTACATGATGCTTGTGCGGCGCCGACTGGTTCGGGCGCAGGCGCACTTCGGCCAGCTCACCTAGAGACGGAAGTTACCATCTCCGGAAGTCTCGGTCAGGTGATGGTTCCAAGTTTTTTAAGTCAAAATTTCAGTAAAGAATACACTAAAGATACTTGAGCCACTTGCCCTCTGGAATATTTAACCCCCCCCCCCCCTTCATGACCGGGCCATGTTTTTTGATATAGAACTGCATTATTTTTAACTGAAAATTGAGTGGCTGTGCGACGCTGTACCCAAATAAAATGTATGCCCTTTTTTTTTCTTTGGGTTAAATTTTATCAACTCTTTATCTTTTAATTTTTTTTTCACAATAAAGCTTTATTGTATAAAACATATAAGGTTACAAAACATATAAAGTTACAGAATCAGTAAAGTTTAACAAAATCATAAAGTAAAGCAATCGAGCAAATGCAAGAGTATAAACGCATAATCAAAGATATATCTGTTTGCAAGAATCAATAAATGAAGTATAAGATACTGCCTGTATTCAATAGTATTAGAATAATGTCCGATAATCTTGTATTTAGGTCCGGTGTTAAATGTCTTTATTTATGTTTCTTGTTACTGACACTGATTCAGGTACAAATACGGAACAGATATTGAAAATGTTTAACCACTTCAGCTCCGGAAGGTTTTTCCCCTTAATAACCAGGCAACTTTTTGCGATTCGGCACTGCGTTACTTTAACTAACAATTGCGCGGTCGTTCGACGCTGTACCCCACAAATAGAGCTTCCTTTTGGTGGTATTTGATCACCTCTGCGGTTTTTGGATTTGAGCTATAAACATAAAAAGAGTGAAAATGAAAAAAAAAAAAAATAATAAAATTTTTTACTTTCTTCTATAAAACCTATCCAATAAAAACATCAAATTTCTTCATAAATTAGGGCAATATGTATTCTTCTACATATTTTTAGTAAAACAAAAATCCCAACAAGCGTATATTGATTGGTTAAAGCGTCTAAAAACTATGGGATATTTTTTTCTAAACTAGTAATCGCGGTGATCAGCGACTTATAGTGGGACTACGATATTGCGGCAGACTAACTGAGACTAATGCCTCGTACACACGAAAGGATTATCGGCCGACCGATTGTCCGACTTTTGTCCAGAGTAGTGTTTTGTTGGTTGGAATGTGCCTAGACTGCACACAAATTTTCTCGGCCAACAAAAACCAACTTCAGAAGTGAAGTCATGTGATGGTTTACTTTCCGTGTGTTTTTTCTTCTCTGAGCATGCCCAGTCTTGCTCATCAGATTTTTGTCTGCTGAAATCTGTACTGACTGACGGCAGATTTTTTTCGGCCGAAAAGTCGGAATCGGTTGTCGGAAGCATTATACTAACAAGCCGAAAATCGGCCGATCGGACGTTGGCCGAAAAAATTCACGGCCAATTATCGACGCGTGTGTATGGGGCTTAACTGACACTTTTTGGGAACCAGTGACTAATTCAGTGATCAGTGTTGAAAATATACATGGTCACTGTACTAATGATACTGGCTGGGAAGGGGTTAAACATCTAAGGGAAATAAAGGGTTAAATGTGTGCCTAGCCAGTGTTGTTTTTTAACCCAGTGGGAGGTGCTTTTACAAGGGGAAGGCAATGATCCATGTGCCTGCTTTGCAGGAACACAGGATCAACGACTTCCCTATTGATAGAACAGTGATCTTATTTAGATAGACAGACTGCAGTTCTGGCCTTCTTCCTAATGATAGCCAGGTGACGGTGGACATCAAGTCCGCGGTACCTGCAGATCAACTCCCACTGAGTCTAATCACATGCGTGTCCCAGACCCGGAGGTGTCGGATCACGCACTAGGTATGTGACCTTGCTTTGTGCACTGGTCCAAATCATTTGGTGGAGGGGGAATTATGGTGTGGGGGTTGTTTTTCAGGGGTTGAGTTTGGCCCCTTAGTTCCAGTGAAGGGAACTCTTAAGGCGTCAGCATACCAAGACATTTTGGACAATTTCATGCTTCCAACTTTGTGGGAGGAGTTTGAGGACGGCCCTTTCCTGTTCCAACATGACTGTGCACCAGTGCACAAAGCAAGGTCCATAAAGACATGGATGAGCGAGTTTGGGGTGGAGGAACATGACTGGCCTGCACAGAGTCCTGACCACAACCCGATAGAACACCTTTGGGATAAATTAGAGCGCAGACTGCGGGCCAGGCCTTCTCCTCCAACCTCAGTGCCATCTCCTCACAAATGCACTTCTGGAAGAATGGTCAAACATTCCCATAGACACTCCTAAACCTTGTGGACGGCCTTCCCAGAAGAGTTGAAGCTGTTATAGCTGTAAAGGGTGGGCCAACTCAATATTGAACCCTACGGACTAAGACTGGGATGCCATTAAAGTTCATGTGTGTGTAAAGGCCGGCGTCCCAATACTTTTGGTGATATAGTGTATCATGTCACTATGGAGCAAAATCTCTGAGGAATGTTTCCAACACCTTGTTGTATCTATGCCACCAAGAATGAAGGCAAAAGGGGGTCCAAACCGCTACTATTTATTAATTTATTTATTCCAGGTTCTTATATAGCGCTGTCAATTTACACAGCGCTTTACTAGCAAGGTGTACCCAATAAAGTGGGCGGTGACTACAGGGTGTCCCAAAAGTTGCCTTACATAGTGAAAATCTGAAATTTTACCTAAGTGTACCCTTCTTTACAAAATCTTCATTACAAAATTTTACAAAACATTCACATAATATTTTCTTTCTACACACACAAAGTCTTCTCCCTTACTTATAATATCAGTTTCTTCATTTTTCCTATGTATGGAGACTTTTGTGACCCCCTGTATATAAATATATCCACACCGCTAAAAGACTTCAGTCTCCTTATTTCTGGTCCCACTCCCCCTACCATTGCCGCCATCTTGGAAGGCTGGCGTGTGTGTAAATGACAATTGGAATGATGAGCCCTCAATTCTATGCATGCGCAATGGGGCGAAGGGCTCCACCCTGACTTGCAGGATCTGGAAGAAGCCATTAATGCATCTGTGCACATGCTGATTTTTCCACGCATGCGCAGACCCTTTGTGCTGCCATCTTTGTACATGCGTGAGGGGATGCTCGGTGCACAGGTGAACTGAAGGGTTCTGCCAGGTCCTGAAGGCTGGGAAGAGCCCTTTGGTGTGTGTGTGGAGCCAAGCGTACTTCATTTCAAATGCGGGGGGGGGGGCTAAAGCAAGATTTAAAGAATTTGTTGTTGGATGTGAGCCCCACTGGATCCTAAAGGCACCTTCCATCCTCCATTGGGTCATACCAACATTATTCCCCCCTTCCTTATCGCTCCATCTCCCCCTTCTTTTTTTTTTTTCTTTCTTTGCTTCTTTTTCTGCCTTTTCTTTCTATTCTCTCTATCTCTTTCTATGTAAATCTTAGGCGGTTTCCTCCACAGTCATGGGTCTGCATGGACCTCACCTTCTCCATAATGTTCCCATTCTTGGGCTTGTATTGTAAGGTACTACACATTTCTTTTACTACCTGCTTTGTATATTGTCTATCCATCGCCTTCTCCAAGCTGATGAATTATATTTACAATGCCGGTCAAACACTGGAAGATGGACCCATGGATTCTTCCTTTTTTTTTCTTTTTGATCCCTGTACATTGACTGTTTTGGCAACGACCCTTCTCCTGCTAAATAAAAAATTGTAAAAAAATAAAAATTGTTTTGTGTGAAGGTTTAAATCTACAAAGGGTACAGGGAAAAATGCAGCATCTATCAGTCCTTTATTACAGACATCACACTGTAAAGCGTTGTGCAAACTCTTGGCGCTATGAAAATTATTTATAAAAATAATACTAATATTAATAATCACAGCCCAAATGGATATAAAGTAGCAAGTGGCATTTTTAGGCATCCACGATTGAGCTTGAGCTTGAAAAAAGGCAGGGATGCCCAAAACCATCATCTGCAACATTGTATCCAATTGTGCCTTGATGTTCGCTATAAAAACATAAATAAAAAAAAGTGGTGCGGCATGCTTCTTGGTGCTATATATCTATATATACACAGAATATATAATCTAGCTTTCAATAACCCCAGGGGAATTAAAAAAATAAGTAAAAAAATGATATTATATTTATATTTATAAAGTATCTCACAAAAGTAAGTACACCCCTGACATTTTTGTAAATATTTTATTCTATCTTTTCATGTGACAACACTGAAGAAATGAGACTTTGCTACAATGTAAAGTAGTGAGTGTACAGCTTGTATAACAGTGTAAATTTACTGTCCCCTCAAAATAACTCAACACACAGCCATTAATGTCTAAACCGCTGGCAACAAAAGTGAGTACACCCCTAAGTGACAATGTTCAATTTGGGCCCAAAGTGTCAATATTTTGTGTGGCCGCCATTATTTTCCAGCACTGCCTTAACCCTCTTGGGCATGGAGTTCACCAGAGTTTCACAGGTTGTCACTGGAGTCCTCTTCCCCTCCTCCATGATGACATCACAGAGCTGGGGGATGTTAGAGACCTTGCGCTCCTCCACCTTACGAGGATCCCCACAGATTCTCAATAGGGTTTAGGTCTGGAGACATGCTTGGCCAGTCCATCACCTTTACCCTCAGCTTCTTTAGCAGGCAGTGATCGTCTTGGAGGTGTGTTTGGGGTCGTTATCATGTTGGAATACTGCCCTGCCCCCCAGTCTCTGAAGGGAGGGGATCATGCTCTGCTTCAGTATGTCACAGTACATGTTGGCATTCATGGTTCCCTCAATGAACTGTAGCTCCCCAGTGCCGGCAGCACTCATGCAGCCCCAGACCATGACACCCCCACCACCATGCTTGACTGTAGACAAGACACACTTGTCTTTGTACTCCTCACCTGGTTGCCCCCACACACGCCTGACACCATCTGACACCAAATAAGTTTATCTTGGTCTCATCAGAGCACAGGAGATGGTTCCAGTAATCCATGTCCTTAGTCTGCTTGTCTTCAGCAAACTGTTTGTGGGCTTTCTTGTCCATCATCTTTAGAAGAGGCTTCCTTCTGGGATGACAGCCATGCAGACCAATTTGATGCAGTGTGCGGCGTATGGTCTGAGCACTGACAGGTCGAACCCCACCCCTTCAACCTCTGCAGCAATGCTGGCAGCACTCATATGTCTATTTCCCAAAGACAACCTCTGGATATGACGCTGAGCACGTGCACTCAACTTCTTTGGTGGACCAAGGCGAGGCCTGTTCTGAGTGGAACCTGTCCTGTTAAACCGCTGTATGGTCTTGGCCACCGTGCTGCAGCTCAGTTTCAGGGTCTTGGCAATCTTCTTATAGCCTAGGCCATCTTTATGTAGAGCAACAATTTTTTTTTTTTCAGATCCTCAGAGAGTTCTTTGCCATGAGGTGCCATGCTGAACTTCCAGTGACCAGTATGAGAGAGTGAGAGCGATAACACGAAATTTAACACACCTGCTCCCCAATCACACCTGAGACCTTGTAACACTAACGAGTCACATGACACCGGGGAGGGAAAATGGCTAATTGGGTGCAATTTGGGGTGTACTCACTTTTGTTGCCAGCGGTTTAGACATTAATGGCTGTGTGTTGAGTTATTTTGAGGGGACAGTAAATTTACACTGTTATACAAGCTGTACACTCACTACTTTACATTGTAGCAAAGCGTCATTTCTTCAGTGTTGTCACATGAAAAGATAGAATAAAATATTTACAAAAATGTGAGGGGTGTACTTACTTTTGTGAGATACTGTATATATATATATATATATATATACACACACACATACAGTGAGGAAAATTTGATCCCGTGCAGATTGTGTAAATTTGCCGGCTTACAAAGAAATGGCGGTTGTATAATTTTTATCATAGGTGTAATTTATATGATAGAGACAGAATATCAACCAAAAATCCAGAAAAATCACATGATACAAATGTTATAAATGGAGTTGCAGTTCAGTGAGTAAAATAAGTATTTGATCCCCTACCAACCAACTTCTGCCTCCCACAGACTGGCTACAGTAGGTGCTCATGTGGTCACAGATTAGTCCTGTCAATGAAAGAAGGAGCTCCTAACGACAACTCGTTATGTGTATAGAAGACACCCGTCCACAGAATCTCTTTCTTCCAATCACAGCTCACCATCATGGGAAGACCAAAGAGCTGTCAGTGGATGTCAGGGAGAAGATTGGAGACCTGCACAAGGCTGGAATGGGCTACAAGACCATCAGCAAGAAGCTTGGTGAGAAGGAGACAACTGTTGGAGCGATTATTCGCAAATGGAAGAAATACAAAATAACCATCAATCACCCTTAGTCTGGAGCTCCATGCAAGATTTTGCCTCATGGGGTGAGGATGATCATGAGAAAAGTGAGGGATCAGCCCAGAACCACACAGGAGGAGCTTGTGAATGATCTCAAGGCAGTTGAGACCACAGTCACCAAACAAACAATTGGTAACACAATATACTGAAATCCTGAAGTGCCCACAAGGTTCCCCTCTTCAAAAAATGCACATATACAGTCATGCCAATGGGGACCTAAAAGATTCAGAGGATTAGGAGAAAGTGCTGTGGTCAGATGAGACCAAAATTAAGCTCCTTGGCATTACCTCGACTTGCTGTGTTTGGAGGAAGAAAAATGCTGACTATGACTCTAAGAACACCATCCCTACAGTCACCGTCCCTACAGTCACCGTCCCAACAGACACCGTCCCTACAGACACCGTCCCTACAGACACCCTCCCTACAGACACCGTCCCTACAGACACCGTCCCTACAGACACCATCCCTACAGACACCATCCCTACAGACACCATCCCTACAGACACCATCCCTACAGACACCATTCCCTACAGTCACCGTCCCTACAGTCACCGTCCCTACAGTCACCATCCCTACAGTCACCGTCCCTACAGTCACCGTCCCTACACTCACCGTCCCTACACTCACCATCCCTACAGACACCAGTCCCTACAGTCACCGTCCCTACAGTCACCGTCCCTACAGACACCATCCCTACAGACACCGTCCCTACAGTCACCGTCCCTACAGTCACCGTCCCTACAGACACCATCCCTACAGACACCAGTCCCTACAGTCACCGTCCCTACAGTCACCGTCCCTACAGACACCATCCCTACAGACACCGTCCCTACAGACACTGTCCCTACAGTCACCGTCCCTACAGTCACCGTCCCTACAGACACCAGTCCCTACAGTCACCGTCCCTACAGTCACCGTCCCTACAGACACCATCCCTACAGACACCAGTCCCTACAGTCACCGTCCCTACAGTCACTGTCCCTACAGTCACCATCCCTACAGTCAGGCACAGAGGTGGAAACATTGCTTGGAGCTGTTTCTCTGCTAAAGGTACAGGCTGACTTTGCCGCATTGAGGGTCCAATAGACGGGGCCATGTATTGTAAAATCTTGGATGAGAACCTTCTTCCCTCAGCCAGAACACTGAAGATGGGTCATGGATGGGTCTTCCAGCATGACAATGACCCAAAACATATCACCAAGGCAACAAAGGAGTGGCTCAAGAAAAAGCACATTAAGGTCATGGGGTGGCCTAGCCAGTCTCCAGACCTTAATTATCCAGAAAATTTATGGAGAGAGCTGAAACATCGAGTTGCCATGCGACAGTCAAAAAACCTTAAGGATTTAGAGAAGAGTGGAGCAAAATCCCTCCTGAGATGTGTGAAAACCTGGCCACCAACTACAAGAAACGTCTGACCTCTGTGCTTCCATCTACAGGAAACGTCTGACCTCTGTGCTTCCAACAAGGGTTTCTCCACCAACTACTAAACCATGTTTTGATTGGGAATCAAATTCTTATTTTACTCACTGAACTGCAACTCAATTCATAACATTTGTATCGTGTGTTTTTTTCCAGATTTTTGGTTGATTTTCTTTCTCTATCATATAAAATACATTTATGATAAAAATGATAGACCCTTAGTTTCTTTAAAGTGGGCAAACTTATACAATCTGCAGGGGGTCAAATAATTATTTTCCCCACTGTAGATATATATATATAAAATTAATAATAAATAAAATAAATTCTACATGTATTTGTTGAAGTTTGATGTTTACTCTCAATGAAACGGACAGTCGTAGAATAAAATAAATATTAAGAAGTTCTATCTCGGCACGGTGTCTGGCATAGATTGATGTCCCCCCATTGACAGGATAATAACAGATTCCCGGGGACACAGAGGAATGCGGACATCAATGTTGATCTGTTTAATGCAGTGGAAAAGCAGCTGAGACTCTTGAAATGAGACAAGAAGTCAGCGAGGACGACATGATCATACTTATTAGTGGTACTGATGGCCTGCGCCGGTGTCACTGGGCTGTCTGTAGACTTCCAACATTAATTCTCCAAAATGACTCATCTGCAGATGTGGAAATAACAGATAAGTCAAATTCTGTCAGAGACAAAGCAGCAGACGATTGTTCAAAACAAAACTTTCAGCGGAAAGCACAAGAGAAAGGAATCAATTTAAAGAGTTCTTCCATCAAAAAATAAATAAACATTTTTTTAACCACTTTACCACCGGAGGATTTTGCTGTCTTACGTCCAGGCCACTTTTTGCGATTCGGCCCTGTGCGACTTTAACTGACAATTGCACGGTCGTGCGACGCCGTACCCAAACAAAATTTACGTCCTTTTTTCCCACAAACAAAGATTTCTTTTGGTGGTATTTGATCACCTGTGCGATTTTTACTTTTTGCGCTATAAACAAAAAAAGAGCGTACATTTTGAAAAAATAACAATATTTTTCACATTTTTTATATGAAATTCCCCCCAAAAAAAATGTAAAAATCAAAATGTTTTAACATTTTTGGCCAATTTGTTTTATGCTACATATGTTTGGTGAAAAAAATCGCAAAAAGCGTATTTTGATTGGTTTGTGCAAAAGTTATCGCGTTTACTAACTAAGGGAAAGATTTTTGTCATTTTTGTTGTTTTTTTTTTAACGCGTAATGGCGGCGATCTGCGATTTTTTTTGCGGTACTGCGACATTGCGGCGGACAGATCGGACCCTTGACTGACATTTTTGACACTTTTGGGGTTACCAGTGACATTACTACAGTAATCAGTGCTATACATATGCACTGTTACTGCAAAATGACACTGGGAGGGAAGGGGTTAACTTTATTGGAGGAGGAGGGGTTAAGTGTGTCCATAGGGGCGTGCTTCTAACTGTGATTGGACATGGCTACTGGTGTAGGAACAGTAATCAACGGTACTACATAGTAGAACCGTATGATCACCATTCCTACACAGGGGAGAATGACAGGCGGCTTCTTTACATCAGCCGCCTGCCTTTCTCCCTTTGCACCGATGATCGCCGAGTGACCGGCGGACATCGTGTCCGCCGGTCACACGCACGGACTTGCTAGGGAACGACCCGGGACGGGAGCGCGCCTTCGCGGGCGCGCGCTCGCCCGCTATTGGCTCCCAAGCAAGTGACAGGCTAGTGACGTATATATACGTCACTTTGCCTGGCCGGGGCTGACTGCCGCCGTATATAGTCGTGCGGCGGTCGGCAACCGGTTAAAGGACAATTGCTGTTCTGTAAATAACTGAATTTTTGTAATTACCGTAAAATCCTTTTCTTTGAAGTTCTTTGACAGACGCAGCTCCATAGCTTCTTGACCATTGGGTTATGCTGCCCCCTACAGGAGTAGGACACTAGGCAGGAAAAAGCTTTACCACGCCTATGGGGCTGTCCTTGCAGGCATAACCCCACCGACTAGGCTATAGCCTTCAGTTTTGTTGCAAGCAGTGTTTTAGACGACCACAACCCCATTTCACTCATAATTAGAGGAGCGGGTGCTGCGTCTGTCAATGAACTTCAGAGAAAAGGTTTTTCTGGTAAGTCAAAAATCCAGTTTTCTCTATCGTTCATTGACAGACGCAGCTCCATATCTTCTTGACCATTGGGACGTCCCAAAGCAGTATTTGCATGAGGGGTGGTAAAAACAACGCAAAAAAACTTAGCCAACCAGGTAACATGGAGCTCAACCAGGAACAACTGGAGCTCACCCAGAAAAAAACATAAATCCCCAAAGAGAAAAAAAAATAATTTAGACAGCAGCCTGCAAAAACCTTGCGGTCAAAAGAGGCATCCGAAGATGCCAACACATCTACTTTGTAGAATTTTATGTACGTGTGCACAGACGACCAAGTTGCCGCCTAGCAAACTTGCATCACTGACGCCTGATGGCAAAAATCCAAGGAAGCACTCAGCGCCCTATCAGAATGCGCCTTCACAGGTAAAGGAGGAACCTGGTCCTTCAGCGAATAAGCCTGATCTACCGTCTGTCTGATCCATCTGGATATGGTCGCAGCAGATGCAGCCAATCCTTTACGAGATCCTTCGGTAAGGACAAAAAGAACATTAGATTTTCCGAACGACTCAATAGCCGACAGGTAAACTCTAATTGCTCGCACCACATCCAAAGAATGCAATGCAATTTCCTTGGAATGTTTGAGCTTAGGACAAAGTAAAGGCAGCACAATGTTGTCATTCAAATGAAAATCAGAAACCACCTTAGAAAAGACTGATTAGGTCGGAGTACCAATTTATCTCTGTGGACCACCAGATAAGGGTAAGGTAATTTTTTTACACAATATGATTGCTTATACCAGTGAATTTCATTGGTATATGCAACCATTTTTACTGAATGAAACTGGTTCATTCACTGTCTTTTTGTGATTAGCTTTGACCAATCACAACTAATCACATGGTACAGATGGGCTGTGATTGGCCCAGTTTGTACCATGTGATTACTGTGACCAATCACAGCAAGCAACACAATTGTATACAATGGATGGCATGAAAGTTAGCCATCCATTGTTTACCATTATCATGTGATCTGCTGTGATTGGTCACAGCAATCACATGACAATGGCAGTGGGCCGGTGCAGTGATCAGTCATCAGCTGTGTCCGGTGACAGATTGCGCCGCGCTACCCAACGAGAGGAGCATCCTGGGAGGTCATATGATGTCCTCCCAGAACAACAATGCTCCCGCCCGGCCATCATTTTACTATACAGGTGCATCTCATAAACATAGAATATCAAAAAATGTATTAATTTCAGTAATTCAATTCAAAAAGTGAAACTCCTATATTTTATATAGATGTTACACACAGAGTGACAGATTTCAAGCATTACTTTCTTTGAATTTTGATGATTATGGCTTACAGCTAGTGACACCCCAAAATTCAGTATCTCAGAAAATTAGAATATTACATAAAAAAAAGGATTTGTAATACAGAAATGTTGTCTTAGTGAGAAGTCTGTCCATGTACAGTATAGGAGGAGAAGTCTGTCCATGTACAGTATAGGAGGAGAAGTCTGTCCATGTACAGTATAGGAGAAGTCTGTCCATGTACAGTATAGGGGGAGAAGTCTGTCCATGTACAGTATAGGAGGAGAAGTCTGTCCATGTACAGTATAGGAGGAGAAGTCTGTCCATGTACAGTATAGGAGAAGTCTGTCCATGTACAGTATAGGAGAAGTCTGTCCATGTACAGTATAGGATGGGAAGTCTGTCCATGTACAGTATAGGAGGAGAAGTCTGTCCATGTACAGTATAGGATGAGAAGTCTGTCCATGTACAGTATAGGAGGAGAAGTCTGTCCATGTACAGTATAGGATGAGAAGTCTGTCCATGTACAGTATAGGAGAAGTCTGTCCATGTACAGTATAGGATGAGAAGTCTGTCCATGTACAGTATAGGGGGAGAAGTCTGTCCATGTACAGTATAGGAGAAGTCTGTCCATGTACAGTATAGGAGAAGTCTGTCCATGTACAGTATAGGAGAAGTCTGTCCATGTACAGTATAGGATGAGAAGTCTGTCCATGTACAGTATAGGAGGAGAAGTCTGTCCATGTACAGTATAGGAGGAGAAGTCTGTCCATGTACAGTATAGGGGGAGAAGTCTGTCCATGTACAGTATAGGAGGAGAAGTCTGTCCATGTACAGTATAGGAGAAGTCTGTCCATGTACAGTATAGGGGGAGAAGTCTGTCCATGTACAGTATAGGAGGAGAAGTCTGGCCATGTACAGTATAGGGGGAGAAGTCTGTCCATGTACAGTATAGGAGGAGAAGTCTGTCCATGTACAGTATAGGAGAAGTCTGTCCATGTACAGTATAGGGGGAGAAGTCTGTCCATGTACAGTATAGGATGAGAAGTCTGTCCATGTACAGTATAGGATGATAAGTCTGTCCATGTACAGTATAGGGGGAGAACTCTGTCCATGTACAGTATAGGGGGAGAAGTCTGTCCATGTACAGTATAGGGGGAGAAGTCTGTCCATGTACAGTATAGGAGGAGAAGTCTGTCCATGTACAGTATAGGAGAAGTCTGTCCATGTACAGTATAGGGGGAGAAGTCTGTCCATGTACAGTATAGGAGGAGAAGTCTGTCCATGTACAGTATAGGAGAAGTCTGTCCATGTACAGTATAGGAGGAGAAGTCTGTCCATGTACAGTATAGGAGGAGAAGTCTGTCCATGTACAGTATAGGAGAAGTCTGTCCATGTACAGTATAGGGGGAGAAGTCTGTCCATGTACAGTATAGGAGAAGTCTGTCCATGTACAGTATAGGGGGAGAAGTCTGTCCATGTACAGTATAGGGGGAGAAGTCTGTCCATGTACAGTATAGGAGGAGAAGTCTGTCCATGTACAGTATAGGGGGAGAAGTCTGTCCATGTACAGTATAGGAGGAGAAGTCTGTCCATGTACAGTATAGGAGGAGAAGTCTGTCCATGTACGGTATGGGGGGAGAAGTCTGTCCATGTACAGTATAGGGGGAGAAGTCTGTCCATGTACAGTATAGGATGCACTCAATACTTGGTCGGGGCTCCTTTTGAATGAATTACTGCATCAATGCGGTGTGGCATGGAGGCGATCAGCCTGTGGCACTGCTGAGGTGTTATGGAAGCCCAGGTTGCTTTGATAGCGGCCTTCAGCTCCTCTGCATTGTTGGGTCTGGTGTCTCTCATCTTCCTCCTGACAATCCCCACAGATTCTCTATGGGGTTTAGGTCAGGTGAGTTTGCTGGCCAGTCAAGCACAGTGATCCCATGATCATGTGACCAGGCATTGGTAGGTTTGGCAGTGTGGGCGGTGCCAAGTCCTGCTGGAAAATGAAATCAGCATCTCCATAAAGCTGGTCAGCAGAGGGAAGCATGAAGAGCTCTAGAATTTCCTTCTAGAGGGCTGCGCTGACTTTGGAGTTGATAAAACACAGAGGACCAACACCAGCAGATGACACGGCTCCCCAAATCATCACTGACTGTGGAAAATGTTGCATTTCGTTTGGAAATGAAGGTCCCAGAGTGTGGAAGAAGAGCGGAGAGGCACAGAATCCAAGTTGTGTGAGATCCAGTGTGAAGTTTCCATAGTGAGTGGTGATGATGATGGCTTTAGAACCACCTTAAAGTGGAGTTCCACCCATTTTAGTGACTTTAGATGTATGTAATCCCCTTTAAAACGACTTTTACCAATGGAAAGTTTTTTGTTTTTTTTTGCTACTAAATACCTTATTTTCTGCTTTATTTATCCTCTTCTCACTTCCGGGTCCGGTCGGCGATTACGTCATTCGGCGATTCGCAGTGTGTGCTGGGATGTATATCAGGTCATGAAATCTCGCATTATTACACAGGAGATGAGCTGTACTGCATGCTCTGCCCCGCCTCCGCCCCACCTCCTCTCAGTGAGCTGTATGTATGTATTGCATTGAGGCCGTGCTCCGCCCCGCCTCCTCTCAGTGAGCGGGGACTGAAAGCATTATATCCTCACTGAGCTCACTGAGAGGAGGCGGGGCGGAGCACGGCCTCAATACAATACATACATACAGCTCACTGAGAGGAGGCGGGGCAGAACACACAGTACAGCTCATCTCCTGTGTAATAATGCGAGATTTCATGCCCTGATATACAGGGCCGGTGCTAGACTATTTTACGCCCTAGGCAAGACCAGCTACTTGCGCCCCCCCCCCCAAAAAAAAAAAAAATAAAAAGGGTAGGGGTTAAAAACTTCTCTATGTCATACCCAGTGACCCTGATCTGATGGTTCCTCCATGTTATGCTGTCATACCCAGTGACCCCCATATTCCTCCATGTCACACCTGGGGACCCTGATGTCGTTCTATGTCACACCCAGGGACCCTGATGTTTTTCCATGTCACATTCTGAGACCACAATATTCCTTCATGTCTTACTGTTATACCCTCTGACCCCGATGTTCCTCCATGTCACACCCAGGGAATCCCGTGTTCCTCCATGTCATGCTGTCATACCTTGTGACCCCAATGTTCCTATATGTTACACCAGGGGCCCCTGATGTTCCTCCATGTCATACCCGGAGAGACCCTGATGTTTTTCCATGTCACACTTGGGGATCCCTATGTTCCTTCATGTCACACCTGGGGACCCTGATGTTCCTCCATGTCACACCTGGGGACCATCAATCCCCCATGGCACACCCAGGAATCCCAATTCCTCATGGCACACCTGGTGACTCCGAATCCCTGTTACACCCGGTGACCCCTATCCCCCATGTCACACTTGGTGATTCAGATTCCCCATGACACACCTGGTGACCCCGATTCCCTTTCACACCAGGGATCCTCCATGTCACACCCAGGGACCCCGATCCCCTGTTCTGGGGACACTCACTGAGCGGTATGAAGAGAGTGGCCCGCGCTCTGTCCTCCTTCACCGTGATTCCTTTTCCCAGGACACTCCTCTCCTGGACCACAGTGCTCACCACAGCTCCAGCCGAAGAGGATCATCGTGCAGGCAGCACTCCGGGACTGGGCTCCCTTCCTGCCTCTTGGGGCCCCCCCAACATTGTTGGAAAGCCAAGGCTTGGTAGTTCCGCCACTGCCCCAGACACCTAGCATCTTCCTCTGTCCCTTCTTCCTCCCCCCACTGCTGCCCCTCCCCTCAGCTTACAGGGATCATTAGGTGGCAATGCGCCCTAGGCGGCTGCCTAATTTGCCTAGTGGAAGCACCGGCCCTGCTGATATACATCCCAGCACACCCTGCGAATCGCCGAATGACGTAATCGCCGACCGGACCCGGAAGTGAGAAGAGGATAAATAAAGCAGAAAATAAGTTATTTACTAGCAACAAAAAAAACAAAAAACTTTCCATTGGTAAAAGTCGTTTTAAAGGGGATTACATACATCTATGTAATCCAATTTATTAAAAATGGGTGGAACTCCACTTTAACTCTGTTACACCACAGATGAAACATCTATGAGACTTTATTCCAAATTCTCTTCTCTTCTTTGTTTATGCTTCCACAGACCCCTTATTTTTATTTAGCGCCTCCCATTTGCACCTGAGGCTAACACTGCCCCCCCCCCCCCCCCTTGGATCGTTCCTGTGCCACCCAGCAGCACTGGTTTAAAGCAATTTTTGGTAGATTAAAAAAACTAGCAGATTTTTTATACCCAACTGTCTGACAACCCATTCCTCTCATTTTTGCTTTTTCAACAGCTACGGCCACCTAAACGATCTTCACATTCATCACTTGCTGGAGTGTTGGATGCCTGTGCCCCCCGCTGTGTGCTGTGGTTCCTTCCGCCTACCATTATGTCATCACTGTATCTTTAGGTGATGAATGGGCTGGCAGAAGAAACTACAGAGCACAGTGGGGGACCAGACATCTGACCTGAAGAGGCCATTGCTCTACAAGAGAGTGGAGATCTGAGGAATGGATGGCAGGAGATAGGAGTACAAACCCTCTTTTTTCTTGCAGGTCTTACTTTTTTTAGGACTTATGAAGACAAGCATTCATGATTTATGTTAAATGCAGCCTGCTAAAATGCATGCGTTCAAATGCAAATCACAGTGTTTGACAAAGAAAATGTCCATTTGACTTGCTTTGCCTCCATACCAAACACACCTCAATAGGATCCGCTGCATGCAGGGCCGGTGCCAGCTTAACCACTTAAGCCCCGGAAGATTTTACCCCCTTCCTGACCAGGGCCTATTTTGTGATTCGGCACTGCGTGACTTTAACGGACAATTGCACGGTCGTGCGACGCTGTACCTAAACGAATTTGACGTTCTTTTTTTCCCACAAACAGAGCTTTCTTTTGGTGGTATTTGATCAACTGTGCGATTTTTTGATCATGCGCTATAAACAAAAAAAGAGCAACAATTTTTCAAAAATAACAATATTTTGCACATTTTTTTATATGAAATTCCCAAAAAAAAAAAAATGTAAAAATCTAAATTTTTTAACATTTTAGGCCAATTTGTTTTATGCTACATATTTTTGGTATTTTGATTGGTTTGCGCAAAAGTTATTGCGTTTACTAACTAAGGGAAAGATTTTTGTCATTTTTGTTGTTTTTTTTTAAACGCGTAATGGTGGCGATCTGCGATTTTTTTTGCGGTACTACGACATTGCGGCGGACAGATCGGACCCTTGACTGACATTTTTGACACTTTTGGGGGTACCAGTGACATTACTACAGTAATCAGTGCTATACATATGCACTGTTACTGTAAAATTACACTGGCAGTGAAGGGGTTAACGTTTTTGGAGAGGTAGGGGTTAAGTGTGTCCCTAGGGGCATGATTCTAACTGTGATTGGCTGTGGCTTGAGGTGTAGGAACAGTGATCAACGGTCCTACATAGTAGAACTGTATGATCACTATTCTTACACAGGGAAGAATGACAGGCGGCTTGTTTATATTAGCCGCCTGCCTTTCTCCCGCTCTAACGGACGATCACGAGTGAGCGGCGGACATCGGGTCCGCGGGGAACACGTGCGGGGGGGTCCGTGACCGAGCAGGAGCGCGCATCCGGCGGCGCGCGCTCGCTCCCTAGACCCTCACAGGAGCGCGCATCCGACGGCGCGCGCTCGCTCCCTAGACCCTCACAGGCTAGTGACGTACCGGTACGTCACTTTGCCTGTGAGGGGCTGACCGCCGCAGTATATGTACTTGCGGTGGTCGGCAAGTGGTTAAAGGCTGCTTACGTGCCTTAGAGTGATGGGGGGGCTAAAAAAAATCTGAATCCCTGGCCACTTGATAGGGATTTGTATTTTTTACCACTTCCATAACAGGGTTTTTCTGGCACTTTTTGTTCAAATTTAACAATCATTTTTTTTTTGCTAGAAAATTACTTCGAACCTCCAAACTTTAAACCAAAACCTCAACGCTACGCCTGGTAGAAGAGAGGGCGCAGCGTCAGGAAACAGAAGACAGGAACCATTTGTTGACCAGTCACGTACCTTGTAAGTCATTAGTGTCTTCAAGTACCAGGTACGTGACTGGTACAACCACTTGAAGAAACCAATGATGTATCAGGTACGTAACTGGTCGGCAAGTGCTGCTTTTACCAGGGGAAGTGATGGATTTTATTCCCTGCTTTGCAGGGACACAAAACCCATTACTTCCTCCCTGTCAGAACCGGAATCTGCCTTGTTTACATATTCAGAGCTCTGTTCTGTGTCTCTGCTCGACGATCTATGGGTGATGGCGGGCATCCACCGATCGGCTTCTTCTGTGAGCAAATACAACAGAAGGGATCCACCGGCAGCACGCCCCCTCACATTTTTGTAAATATTTTATTCTATCTTTTCATGTGCAGAAATTAAAGTAAAGGTGATGGACTGGCCAAGCATGTCTCCAGACCTATTGAGCATAATTGGGGCATCATCAAATGGAAGGTGGAGAAGCGCAAGGTCTCTAATGCCTCGTACACACGCATCGATAGTTGGCCGTGAATTTTCGGCCAACGTCCGATCGGCCGATTTTCGGCTTGTTAGTATGATGCTTTCGACAACCGACTGCGACTTTTCGGCTGAATAAACTCTGGTGTGCATGCTAATAAATTTTTGTTGGCCGTCAACACAACGGCCGATTTTCCGTCAGTCAGTACAGATTTCGGCAGACAAAAATCTGATGAGCAAGACTGGGCATGCTCAGAGAAGAAAAAACACACGGAAAGTAAACCATCACATGATATCACTTCTGAAGTTGATTTTTGTTGGCCAAGAAAATTCGCGTGCAGTCTAGAGCACATTTCAACCAACAAAACACAACACTGGACAAAAGTCGGCCGATCGGTCGGCCGATAATCGTTGCGTGTGTATGAGGCATAACATCCACCAGCCCTGTGATGTCGTCATGGAGGAGGGGAAGAGGACTCCAGTGACAACCTGTGAAGCTCTGGTGAACTCCATGCCCAAGAGGGTTAAGGCAGTGCTGGAAAATAATGGCGGCCACACAAAATATTGACACTTTGGGTCCCAATTTGGACATTGTCACTTAGGGGTGTACTCACTTTTGTTGCCAGTGGTTTAGACATTAATGGCTGTGTGTTGAGTTATTTTGAGGGGACAGCAAATTTACACTGTTATACAAGCTGTACACTCACTACTTTACATTGTAGCAAAGTCTCATTTCTTCAGTGTTGTCACATGAAAAGATAGAATAGAATATTTACAAAAATGTGAGGGGTGTACTTTCTTTTGTGAGACATTGTATATATGATTCTGAACAGGAGGGCTGCCCTGTAGCAGTATATCTGCTATGGGGTGGTCCGGAAGTAGATAAACGCAGGTCTTGTTCACATGGGCGATCAACAGTGACATTTCAGAGGCTGTTAAGCTGTGGTTTGCAGATTTTACCATTACCTTCAATAGGTCCCTTTGGCAAGTGGCACTGCCTGCCAAACATGCCAGAGTAAATTTTCCACATTGTGAAGTATCATGGCCATGGCAATGCGAAAAGACCTGACTGCAGATCAACTGCATGTTTTTACTGCCCCTTTCTCATCTTAAGAGATCAACTGCATGTTTTTACTGCCCCTTTCTCATCTTAAAGCGGAGTTCCAGCCTAACCGCCCACTCACCTGTCCCACGGTCCAGCGATGCACCATCTTCTCCCTCTCTGCTCCGCAGCGCCGGCATCACTGATGTGAGCACCCGGCTGTGACAGTTTGCGGCTTCACAGCCGGGTACGAACTGCGCATGCGCGAGTTGCGCTATGCGTCGTGATTGGCCGGCAATCTTCTGTGACCTCTGACATGTCCCAGAAGATTGCAGGGAGGGAGGGAGAGAGGAGAACTTCCGCTGTCAAAACTAGGTACCCGCTCCCCCCCCCCCCCCCAAAAAAATGACATGCCAAATGTGGCATGTCAGGGGGTTAGGACTATTTAAAGCGGAAGTTCCACTTTTGGGTGGAACTCTGCTTTAAGTGCAGAAAAACAACGCTTGTGTACACAAGACCTTGATGAACTCACTGACAGAGATGCTTTAAAAGCCCAACTCTAAGCAATGTTTTTACCTTGATGTCCTCAGTCTTCGGGGTTGAATCCGGCTATGACCACGAAGACCTTCATTCATAGAGTTTGAAGCAGGTGACACCAGCAATGCATTAGCAGAGGATCGCCGGGGGGGGGGGCCAGAGACAAGGAAAGAAGAAAGAAGGCTCAGCGTGTTGAGTGACTTGCCTAAAGACATCACAAAAAGATGAATATAGGAAAATATAAATAGCAAAAACATACACCATGGGGGGGGGGGGGGTTTGGGAAGAGGATGGGTTAATGGAGCAGTATGAACCTGGAATTGAGTTTTAACCGCTTGCCGACCGCTGAACGACTATTTACTGCGGCGGTCAGCCCCTCACAGGCAGAGCGATGTAGTACTACGTCGCTAGCCTGTGAGGGTCTAGGGAGCGAGCGCGCGCCCCCGGAGGAGTGCTCCCGCTCCCGCGCGGTCACGGACCCCCCCGCGCTTGTGACCGGCGGACCCGATGTCCGCCGGTCACTCGGCGATCGTCAGTGCAGAGGGAGAAAGGCAGGCGGCTGATGTAAACAAGCCGCCTGTCATTCTCCCCTGTGTAGGAATAGCGATTATACGGTTCTACTATGTAGGTACGTTGATCACTGTTCTTACACCTCAAGCCACAGCCAATCACAGTTAGAATCACGCCCCTAGGGACACACATAACCCCTCCCTCTCAAAAAAAAGTTAACCCCTTCACTGCCAGTGTAATTTTTACAGTAACAGTGCATATATATAGCACTGATTACTGCAGTAATGTCACTGGTAACCCCAAGTGTCAAAAATGTCAGTCAAGGGTCCGATCTGTCCGCCGCAATGTCGCAGTACCGCAAAAAAAATCGCAGATCGCCGCCATTACGCGTTAAAAAAAAAACAACAAAAATTACAAAAATCTTTCCCTTTGTTAGTAAACGCGATAACTTTTGCGCAAACCAATCAAAATACGCTTTTTGCGATTTTTTTTTACCAAACATATGTAGCAGAAAACAAATTGGCCGAAAATGTAAAAAAAATTTGATTTTTACTTTTTTTTGGGGGGGAATTTCATATAAAAAAATGTGAAAATTTTTGTTATTTTTTGCAAAATTGACGCTCTTTTTTTGTTTATAGCGCATGATCAAAAAAATCGCACAGGTGATCAAATACCACCAAAAGAAAGCTCTGTTTGTGCGAAAAAAAAGACATCAAATTAGTTTAGGTACAGCGTCGCACGACCACGCAATTGTCCGTTAAATTCATGCAGTGCCGAATCGCAAAATAGGCCCTTGTCAGGAAGGGGGTAAAATCTTCCAGGGCTTAAGTGGTTAAAGTGTCACTAAACCCACATAATAACATGCTGTTCATTCTCGCTCAGTCACTATGATATTCGTTTTCTGTATTCAGCAAAAACCTGGTTGATCCTGCTGCTCTCTATCTCCCTCTTCTGTCCATGTCCCCAATTCAGCTACAGATTTTGCAGAGCAGTGTGGTTAGCTCTGCACATGCTCAGTTTTCAGTGAGTTTCTATGCCGAGCATTTCCTCCCTTATACATCTGAGCAGCCCATGTGACTATTGAGTCACACATGTGGGCGTATACACAATGGTAAATGACAACCCACTCCCTCCACCATGCCTACTAACCAGCTAAACACAATACATGTAGATTGATGGAGGCTTCACCTCCCTCTTATTCTAAGTCAAAGGCTTGAGGGTGTGACAGCCTGTGTCTGGCAGAAATCCCCCATACCATGTTATTTCCACAAAAAAATAAAGACTTTATTTCAAATATATATTTGTATAACAATTTAAAATGTTTTATTAATATTATTTATTTATTTTAAACATGTGACCAGCAGCAGAGGACCAGAAGCTCCTCCTGCTTATGTTTTCCAGCAGACAGGCTGGGAGAGAGTTGGGTCATGTGACAGCTGAATATCCATTAGGAAAAAGGTACATCCCCATACAGAAATAGAAGAGACAATGTAAATTAAAGAGGAAAAGGTGCATTCTATGCATCAAGATAAAAAGCCTTCCCCCCTAATACTTACCCGAGGTCCATCTAGATTCACTGATATCGCAAGAGTGTCTTGGCTGCCCAAGACTGTCCTTTTCATTGGCTAAGACAGCAGCGCGGCGCCATCGGCTCCTGCTGCTGTCAATCAAAGCCAGTCAGCCAATGAGGAGAGAAAGGGGGCGGGGCCATGTCATGGCTCTGTGTCTGAATAGACACAGGGAGCGGCGGCTTGGCTCAGGTGCCCCCCATAGCAAGCTGCTTGTTGTGGGGGCACTCTGCAGGGGCCAAGAGCATCGAAGAGGGGCCTGAGAAGAGGAGGATTGGGGCTGCTTTGTGCAAAACCAACTGCACAGGGGAGGGAAGTATAACATCTCTTATTTTCCCCCCTTAATGACCAGGATATTTTTATCTCTTATTTTCCCCCCTTAATGACCAGGATATTTTTTGCGATTCGGCGCTGCGTTACTTTAACGGACAATTGCGATGCTGTACCAAAAGTTATTGCGTCTACAAACCTTTTTTTTACTAGTAATGGCGGCGATCAGCAATTTTTATCGGGACTGCGACATTGCGGTGGACAGATCGGACACCTAACTGACATTTTTTGGGGGGGGGACCAGTGACATTACTACAGTAACCAGTGCTATACATATGCACGGTTACTGTAATAATGACACTGGCAGGGAAGGGGTTAACACCAGGGGTGAGCAAAGGGTTAAATGTGTCCCTAGGGGGTACTTTCAAACTGTGAGGGGGAGGGGCTTGTGGAATCAACACAGAGACCTGTGATCCTAAATAGGAGGAGCTCTGTATTGATTCCTGAGAGAACAACGGTCTGCTGTGTTTACAACAGCAGACCGCCGTTCTCAAATTAAATATATTGATCCTGCGAGCTATCTATGAAGTTAAGTGAATTTAAGCTGCTAGCATTGTTCACAATCCCACCCATGTACTAACTAAATCCAATACACAATAAATGCTGCGCTATGTGAATGCTAAATGACTGTACAATCATTATTTTGATATTGTTATATTCTGATTGTATAGTCATTTAGCACCAGAGATGTATAGTAACGAAGTAGAACTACTTAAGTACTGTACTTAAGTACCGAAATGCGGTATCTGTACTTTCCTAGAGTAGAATTTTTTTCTCCTACTTCTACTTTTACTTCACTACATTTTTTCGATGATTTTGATACTTCTACTCAAGTATTTTTATTTTGTGCTGCATAGTTACTCGTTACTTTTAAAAAAATTACCACTGCCAGAACAGTAGATGGCAGGTTTCATGAAGCTCAAAAAAATGTGTATAATGTCATTTGTAAATAAGCGCATATGAAAATATAATAAAAGCTGCTATACCAAATCTTTCCAATAAAAAGAAAATATGAAACAAACAAATAAATGGTGCTACAGCGCTTAAAGTGCATCAAGAAACTACTAACAAACACAACTTGGCTGTGCGAATAAAGTGCCTGTGCAATCGATATAATATCATTGTTGCCCCCAGTGCCCTGCCCACACTCCACACAGTATCAAAAATAAAGTGACATGAATGTGCTAAAGCCTAAATGCAGTGAAAATAATTATTCCCACAATGTAACAGTAAATTCAATTCATATAAAATATGACAATAAATCACAATAAAATAAGTTATGAAATAAGTTAGGTCAGGTGCGTGCAACAAGTTGAAGTGTGTAAACCTATCTATAACGAAAAACCATAAATTAATTCCAGTGTGCAAATCTAAAGTGTCACTTCACTTGTCAGATGCTTCCACCTCCTTCAGTGCTCGAGTGACCGACCAACACACAATGGTGGTGGCACTGGTGGATAGCGTCTGGGTGGCACTGGCACTGACTGCACTGGTTCAAAAAGCCATATATATTTAATTATTTCAATTCTCAATCTCATAGGTCCTCTCCTCATAAGATATTAATAACTTAAGATTAGGTGATGAACTTCTTGGCGGCCCTGGCAGGATGACGGGGACACCCGCCACTTCTGGAGCCGAGCCGCTGTGATTCCCCAACATGTGACAAAGTGACAGCCAGGAGATCTAGTGGCTAGTAGTGCTCAACAATACCGCTTTTATATATAAAAATGAAATAAAATATACTGACTCACAATTTAGTAGTAGGTAGCGTGTAGCAGTAGGCAGCACAACTCAATTCAATCAATCCCACAGCCTCGCTCGCGCCACGGCCCGCGGAATCACTGTCATGATCATCAAGTTAAGACCGCACTGGAGGAGCCATGCTGCCGTCTTCCCGCTCGAGGTCTCCGCCTCTAAACGTGTTGTGTGTCACTCATACTTTACCCCTTAGGGCACTTACTGAGAGGAGTTGTGACACGGGCGGCGGGACGCGAGAGCAGGACTCGGAGCATTTTCTTCGTTATCTCATCTTCTTCTCTATGAGGTGAGTGAGGTGGACCGTGGAGAGGGCCTAATCCTTGCCATGGCAAATGTGCCATTTGAGAATCAAATAATCAATATAAAATATTAATATATTATATACACACGGGTCATGGGTGGCTTTTTGGAACCAAGAAGAGTGAGACTGACGGCTATGATGATTATCCAACCATCCATGGTCCATGGACCATAAGTGTTATGTTGTGGTGGTTCCTGTGCTTCCTGCGGCCTGCCTCTGCCTGTGCCCGCACTGCAGTGGCCACTGGCAGTGGCACTTGACTTGAGCAAAGCAAATGAGCACTACTAGTGTGAAGGACAGGTGGTGGAAGCATGTTCTGACAAGTTCTTATAAAGAAAATAATATAGACAGCTTTTTGAACCAGTGCAGTGCCAGTGCTACTAAGGTGAGAGGCAGAGAGATTGGCTATCCAGTCCACCACTTTACTTGAGCAGATCACAGAAGAAAGGTGGAAGCATCTGACAGCAAGTGACAAGCACTTCTTAGATTGCACACTAGAATTCAGTTATGCACTTTTCGTTATAAAGTTTAGTTTACACACTTAAACTTGCACCTAACTTATTCACAATCACAACTTATTTTATTGTGGTATTGTCATATATATTTTATATGAATTAAATTTACATTGTGGGAATAATTTGCACTGCATTTAGCACAGACATGTCACTTTATTTTTGATACTGTGGGCGATGATTTTGAATACAAGAAGAATATATATATATAATATAATTGCATTGCAGGCACTTTATTAGCATTTTTAGCACAGCCACTTTGTTAGTAGTTTTTGATGCATTTTTCACTTTAAGCGTTGTAGGTTTGATGAAGCTGGCCTGGCACATCATCATCAATTGAGCAAATCCAATCAAACCGCGATTAAGAAGACTGCGCATGCTCCCGTTCTGCCTTTTGATCAGCTGAAAAGATGGACGAACCAAAAACACCACCTTCCACCCCTGGCCCTTCAACTTCAAGTGATCTGCCTGGCTGTGAGAGTGAGGAAGCTCAGGAAGGAGACCACCCCTGGCTTTAAAAGGTGGATGCTTTAAAAGGGGAAGGGAGGGACTTTATCTGTTTTTTGTTTACAAAAAGTTACAGCCTAAGGAATTGTGATTGTCCTTTAGGTTAATCATTTGAATAAATCATTTGAAATAACAAAATATGATGTTCAAACTTTTGACTTCTTTCTTTAATAACTACATAACACAGTACTTGTACTTCTACTTTCAGTACTTGAGTAGAAATTGTTTTTCAAAACTACTGGTACTTTTTACTTTTAGTACTTAAGTAGCAAATTTTTTGAAAAAACTATTTGCAATACTTAAGTAAAAAAAATGTTGAATACTTTAGTACTTCTACTTAAGTAACTTTTTCTGCGAGCACTTCCACTTCTACTCAAGTCACTTTTTGATCGAGCACTTGTACTTTTACTCAAGTAGAAATTTTGAATACTTTATACAAGTCTGTTTAGCACTCACATAGCGCAGCATTTATTGTGTACTGAGACCGCCGTTCTCTCTCCATGGGGAGCAATCGCGGCCGCCGGCCCTGTGAATCAGCTTCCCCGCTGGCGAATGGGGGCCCCTGGATCTCTCCTGCGGATCACCACACAGGTACCGCATTTTGCGCAGCCAAGCCAGCCTGCTGCAGTATATATCTGGCGGGCGATTGGCAATCGGTTAAAGGATAAGTGAACCCTAACACTAAATCTCTGCATCTATAGATCTCCATGTCCTAACAATAACCTGTCTAGCCCTGTAAAGAATAAATCCGTATACTTACCTTTTTTGAAGACGATCCGACCCGATCCCACGCTGAGCTGTCAGCCGTAGCTTCGCCGTGGAGGCGGTTTCAGAGGACACAGCCGACAACGGAAGCCCCATAGTAAGTCTATGGGTGACGGTATAAATAATAATTCACCCTAGCTCCACCGCACTGTGAGAAGATAAAGAGCTAAGTGTCGGTGCTCAGGCTGAACGTCCAAACCAAATGTTATATGAATAAAGCCGGCACACGAAAAGGCTTCTTCCAAGTAAAATTCTTTATTCCAACATGGATAGCGGTGACAACATGACAAGCTGACGCGTTTCGGCTTTACGCCTTCCTCATAGCACTATGAGGAAGGCGTAAAGCCGAAACGCGTCAGCTTGTCATGTTGTCACCGTTGGAATAAAGAATTTTACTTGGAAGAAGCCTTTTCGTGTGCCGGCCTTATTCATATAACATATGGGTGACGGTACTTCCCATTCATTTCACAGCCGTTGTCGGCTGTCTCCTCTGCAGAGCTTCCGCCGCTGGAGATCGGGTCGGATCGGCTTCAAAAAAGGTAAGTATACTGATTTCTTCTTTACAGCGTTAGATAGGTTAGTGTTTAAATTGTGGAGGTCTATAGATGCAGAGATTTTAGTTCTAGGGTGGACCAGAGTTGCCAACCTACCAGATTGACATTTACTGACACGACACAATTTACTGGCACAGTCAAGTTTTTTACTGGAATATCCAAAAGTTCCAAAATGAAAGTTTTCAGTGCAAATTTCAGTATTTAGGCTGCAAGCAAGTACAAGATGCAATTAGCAATGTGATTTAACCACTTAAGCCCCGGAAGATTTTACCCCCTTCCTGACCAGGGGGTATTTTGCGATTCGGCACTGCATGACTTTAACGGACAATTGCGCGGTCGTGCGACGCTGTACCTAAACAAATTTGACGTCCTTTGTTTCCCACAAACAGAGCTTTCTTTTGGTGGTATTTGATCACCTGTGCAATTTTTTGATCATGCGCTATAAACAAAAAAGAGCGACAATTTTGCAAAAATAACAATAATTTTTAAATTTTTTTATATGAAATCCCCCCCAAAAAAATGTAAAAATCAAAATTTTTTAACATTTTCGGCCAATTTGTTTTCTGCTACATATGTTTGGTAAAAAAAATCGCAAAAAGCGTATTATGATTGGTTTGCGCAAAAGTTATCGCGTTTACTAACAAAGGGAAAGATTGTCATTTTTGTTGGTTTTTTTTAACGCGCAATGGCGGCGATCTGCGATTTTTTTTGCGACACTGCGACATTGCGGCGGACAGATCGGACCCTTGACTGACATTTTTGGGGTTACCAGTGACATTTCTACAGTAATCAGTGCTATACATATGCACTGTTACTGTAAAATTACACTGGCAGTGAAGGGGTTAACTTTATTTGAGAGGGAGGGGCTGTGTGTGTCCCTAGGGGCGTGATTCTAACTGTGATTGGCTGTGGCTTGAGGTGTAGGAACAATGATCAACGGTCCTACATAGTAGAACCGTATGATCATTGTTTCTACACAGGGGAGAATGACAGGCGGCTTGTTTACATCAGCCGCCTGCCTTTCTCCCTCTGCACCGACGATCGCCGAGTGACCGGCGGACATCGGGTCCGCCGGTCACGCGCGCGGGGGGGGGGGGGTCCATGACCGCGTGCTCGCTCCCCAGAGCCTCACAGGCTAGCGACGTAGACCTACGTCGCTCTGCCTGTGAGGGGCTGACCGCCGCAGTAAATATACTGTGCGCAGTCGGCAAGTGGTTAAGGTAGATATTAAGGTAAAAAAAATATTTCTTATTTTATTTTTGATATAGTAAGTAAGAAGCTCAGGGACAGGACTCAGGAGGGCATGAAATTAGAATGGGCACACACACATGAAATTGACTCTCACCGACAACAGTGTGCAACAGCACAGATGATGATGACACCTCCCCAACACGACACGTCCCGTCCTGAGTCACAGTGACAGTCTCTCTCCATGCCAGGTGGTCCCTTCAGTCCACTCTAGTCCAAACAGCACTGACGGTCCAGGTCCCAGCTCGGCTCTCTTGCACCATGACATCACACAACACACCTAGGCACCATCTCCAGTAGAGTTGCAAAAGAGGACCATCAACGATGTATATGGTACAAATTTTATTAAAGTACTGGCAAAATGTAAAACTTTACAAAAATAGAGGTAAAAAATACCATCCTGACACTCAGTGGAAAAACACACAAATGAATGTTGTCTAGACAAGCACATAAAACAGGCCCCATGCATGCACACTCATGCATTCCACTCATAGCATTGCTAAAAAGCACTGAGAAAAATTTCAAGAGCAGAGCTATGGGCAGATGGAAGTCCTGAAATATGTCCATTAGTGTAGCTTTTAAGTGAAATACAAATTTATCTTGATATAGAATAGGTTCCAACCAATCACTGAGTCCTGTGGAATCATAACATCACTGTAAAAAAAAAGGTTTTTGGACAAAGCGGTTAGCTAATGGAGATCCAGCAATGTGTCCCCTAAATGAACCTTATGAATAAAGTGCAAAGTCGTCTTGATGGAAGTTGGACTCCAGCCGTACACTCAGTTCTGTAGGCTATAGCAGTAGTCTTGTAAAGTGTACCAACTAGAAGGGCTTGGTTCCACTTATGAACTGAGACTCTAAATCCCAATATGAACTGTCCACAAATACATTGGTGCTGAGGACGTCGAATAATGAAACGCGTACGGCACGATCACATCACTTCCGGTTCCGGCTCTTGATGCAAGTTGTACTCCAGCCGTACACTCAGTTCTGTAGGCTATAGCAGTAGTCTTGTAAAGTGTCCCAACTATGGTTGCTGGACGATTGAAGAACCTGAATGACATATTGGTGCATTCAGAGCTTAAAAAGAAAACTAAAAGAAGCTGGTCGACCGATCTACCTGCCCGAAAGAGGATGTATGCCTGTGGCCATGTGCAGCTATGTTGATAGATCGAATATCTTCTCTGATTTCACGGGTACGGAGAATTATGAGATTAGACAATGTATAAACTGCGCTACTAGTAGGGTGCTGTACATTATAGAATGTCCGTGTAAAAAATGTTATGTCGGGAAGACTAAATGAGAGATAAGAGTGAGATTTGGGGAACACCTAAAGAGTATTAGACTCGGAAGAAACTCCCTTGGGCCTTAATTTTGCTGAAATGCATGGGGGAGCCCCAGGGGCCTTAAAATTAAAGGGCTCTTGGCTCTTCAATTATCCCCTAGGAGAAGTGACTATGATACAGTTTTGCTGAGGAAGGAGAAATGATGGATATTTAGGCTCAATACTCTTACACTTAATGGGTTAAACACGGAGATGAGCCTGAAGGTTTTTCTGGAGCCATAAAAAATGTTCTGGGGTCGGGGGGGGGAGGGGGATAAATCCGCTCACTTCCCTCAAATGTCTTATCACTTCTCCTAGGGCTACTGTGCGTGTAGTCAACCTATACACTTCTTTTGAGTATCAATGATACGAAGTTGGAGTTTACTTTAATGGGCTCCCTGTTCCTGCTTTACCCTCCCTATGGGGTTCATTTGTGCTACTGTGTTCTGATATCCTCTCCCTCCTGTTCCCCCTTCCTCTGGTATATTATTTCCCCACTGAAGATAAAGATGATAGGGGGTTATGCAAGGATTAATTTATTCATATATGATCTAGAGGAGGGGATATCGAGTACAATCTTAGTATTTGCGGATGATACTAAACTAAGCATGCCAATATCTTCTATGCAGGATGTGGAAACCTTACAAGCGGACCTGAACAAAATAATGGGATGGACAACTACATGGCAGATGAGGTTTAATGTTGAAAAATGTAAAGTAATGCACTTGGGGGCCAGAAACCAGAAAGCAAGCTACTCACTAGGAGGGGAACCTCTGGGTGAGTCTAGGATGGAAAAGGACCTGGGGGTACTGGTGGACAACAGGCTTGGCAGTGGCATGCAATGCCAAGCCGCTTCAAGCAAAGCCAACAGAATACTGGGATGTATAAAAAAGGGGATTCACTCCAGAAATAAAGAGATTATTCTCCCTCTCTACAAGACTCTGGTCCGGCCACATCTGGAGTATGCTGTCCAGTTCTGGGCACCGGTCCTCAGTAAGGATGTGCTGGAACTGGAGAGAGTCCAGAGAAGGGCAACAAAATAATTAGGGGAATGGAGGACATCAGCTATGAGGAAAGACTACAAGCACTGAACTTATTCTCTGGAGAAGAGACGATTGAGGGGGGATATGATATCAATGTACAAATACTGTACTGGTGACCCTAGCATAAGGAACAAACTATTCAGAGAAAGGGAATACAATTAGACACGTGGCCACTCACTAAAACTAGAGGAAAAACGGTTTAACCTTAAAATACATAAGGGGTTCTTCACTGTGAGAGCGGTAAGGATGTGGAATTCTCTTCCACAAGCAGTGGTATCAGCAGGGAGCATCAATAGTTTCAAAAAACTACTAGATGGGCACCTTAAAGACCACAACATACAGGGGTATACAATGTACAACATACAGGGGTATACAATGTACAACATACAGGGGTATACAATGTACAATATACAGGGGTATACAATGTACAACATACAGGGGGTATACAATGTACAATATACAGGGGTATACAATGTACAACATACAGGGGTATACAATGTACAATATACAGGGGTATACAATGTACAACATACAGGGGTATACAATGTACAACATACAGGGGTATACAATGTACAATATACAGGGGTATACAATGTACAACATACAGGGGTATACAATGTACAATATACAGGGGTATACAATGTACAACATACAGGGGTATACAATGTACAACATACAGGGGTATACAATGTACAACATACAGGGGTATACAATGTACAACATACAGGGGTATACAATGTACAACATACAGGGGTATACAATGTACAACATACAGGGGTATACAATGTACGGTTAACAGCAAACACACACATCATAGGTTGAACTGGATGGACTTGTGTCTTTTTTCAACCTCACAAACTATGTAACTATGATTTTTGTGAGCATTTTTGTGAGATTTCTCTCCCACATTTGCCATCTCCTATAAAGAATACTCATTTGAATGAATGTGTTAAGATCTAAGTGTAGAAAAATAAGTGATGAACGTTGTTAACTTCCGCCACTAGATGACGCTGACCGCCGTTGCAATCTTCCTGATTGAAATAAGGTGGTTATGACCTTGAGTATAAATAGGAGAGGAGTGTGCAACGTCAGTACGTCCTGACGAAGCGTACGTGATGTATGCGAAACGCGTTGACGTAAGCAGCGCGAAGGGCGCCTGCGCTCCAACCTGCGTTCCACGACCCAGCCTAGGACTTCTGGTTTCGGTTTACTTCCGGACGCCGCAAGACGCACCGCTATACAGTTGATCTTGCATCTGCGAACTGCTCCGGGACCCTTGGGACAGCACCACTTGGTCACGCCACTTGTGGGACTATTATGTCCAGCTATAAGAGATTTGGTGGAATGGTAGTGCCAACAGGACTTGGGGTACAGCTCAGGTAGGAGGAAGGTTTGTGACTTTCTAATGGGTGAGTCACCCAATAATATTCGGACCTAATAACTGTATCTCCAACACCATGTGCTGCCCTTTACTACCTACCATAACCATGCGGCGCTGAGTCTTTACAGTGTCCAACTGGTTGAACATACATTTGTTATCAGTGACTTTTATCCACAATTCATTGATCTGAGCCTTTCCAACATTATGTTTAAAACCCTTTTTGGGTCATGGACTATGTGAATGCTGTTTCCCATGTATTTGTAAAGGGGGAAGGGGGGGGGGACAAAGGGGATGGCGCTGCCCAGAAATTGTACTGTTGGTTTAGATGGTTGATATTGGTAAGCAATATAAGTAAGTAACAAACAATTGACTAATATAGATGGCAATGGTGATATAAATAAATCAAATGGCAAATACAAGTCAGAGATGGGTAGGTAGATGGCAGAGGATAGGTATGATGTAAAAGGCAATCACAGTGTAATATGATAATAAATACAACCCAGACAGATAATAAATAAAGTGACTAGTGCCTTTAGGTGCAAACCGATTGAACAATACTGGATAAGGTCCTGTGGTATTACTGGTACCAAATAAAAAGGTGAAGAATAAATAACCAATGAGATATACCAATAGGCTATGGTGCAAAAAACAAGGATCTGTAAATAGGAGAGTGCTAAGTGATATGGTGATATCAATAGCAAGTAAGTAAATAAATAATTATATAATGAATAAATGAAGGTGACCCTAAGCAATATCTACATAAAGTGACACTGTGCAGAGAATCTATCCGGATAAAGTGGCAATGTACAAAAAACTATTTCATGACTAAAAATGTAAACAGTCCATAATAGGTGCAAAACAGGTGGTGGATCTTCATGCGTTGTTCCCAGCAATATGCTCGTGTCGGGTACAGTGGTGGGGTGCTAGTGATCCCTCAAGTAAGTAGCACACTCACCAGAAATACCCACCCCGCACAGGGGTAATGGGCGGGGTATTAGTAGGGGTATGCGATCCCTCTGATGGTCTTTATTCCCTCTAAGGGTCCTGGTAGCTGGTCCTGGGTATCCCTCTGGGACTCCTCTAAGATGTTCCTGGATATCCTAATGGGGCTCCTAAGACCTGGTATGTGGATCCACGCTAAGTGAGTGGGGGTCCTACCCCAAGTGGTCCGGGGTACATTTTCACATAGGGTAAAAGCACTGTACGAGTCTCCGGAACATTGTGCGTTCCACTAAGAGCCGGAACTGGAAGTGATGTGATCGAGCCGTACGCGTTTCGTCATTCGATGTCCTCAGCACCCATGTATTTGTGGACAGTTCATATTGGAATTTAGAGTCTCAGTTCATAAGTGGAACCAAGCCCTTCTAGTTGGGACACTTTACAAGACTACTGCTATAGCCTACAGAACTGAGTGTACGGCTGGAGTCCAACTTCCATCAAGACGACTTTCCACTTTATTCATAAGCTTCATTTAGGAACACATTGCTGGAATCTCCATTAGTTAACACCTTTGTCCAAAAACCCTTTTTATAGGCAGACAACCCCCCTCCCCCCCCCCCACTGGTGCCATCTAAACACATTGTAGCAGGTACTTGGATGGTCTATGCTGGCTCCAGACAGAAACTGTACATGCGCAATTTCGGGCCAGGAATCACGGCCATAATTTTTACTGGCAAACTTTCCCTGTCACTGGCATTTACTGGCAGGAGAAAAATGTCAGTTTTTTTACTGGCTGCCAGTAAAAATACTGGTGGTTGGCAACACTGGGGTGGACTTATCCTTTAAATTTTACTCATTGGAGGCAACTAAACTGCACATAATCCCCCCCCCCCCCCTACACCAATTCTCTCACCTCAGATCGGTTGTGTTTCTTGTGTCATCAGTAATGTAATTTTGTCACATTTCACTGCATTAATAAAATGCGATGACACTCGTTCAAAAGTGAATTAAAATTGTTTAAAAGTTGAGTGAGGAAAGATTAAAAATTTTGACAATTAGCTGAGTATTCCTGCTTTTAACGACACGACTCACCTTGTAAGTAGTATATGAAAACAGAATGTTAATAAAATATTGCAATTAACTGGAGAACGATAAATCTGTCTGGTGTCTCATGGAGTGCCGCTCATTGAGAAGACGGAGCGGAATACACCGGGGATCGTTACAAATAATGAAGTCATCTTGTACTACCATAATAGAAGCTTCACAATATAATTAAACTGTTAAAAAGACGGTATAACTTATCTTGTCAGGCCCGATATTTCTACAATATTTCAGTCTGATTACTTCCCTACACACCTGGAAACTTCAGGAGAAAAGCTGCGGAAATGATGGCTGGCTGGCTTTCTTGGTTTGTTTGGCGATCTCTCCATATGGCTCCTCTTCTTCTGGCTTCCAACGCTCCGGAGGTCTACCGAGCTTCCTATTCATGACTTGTACAGTCAGGGCTGCTGTAAGAAATCATGGGGCCCCCGTACAACTTCCCTGGCAGGTCCCCCCCTGAATATAGCAAGACAATATTTTCACTAAAATCTTTATTAGCGGACACAAACATAACAGAGAGCCTGTGTGAATTAGGCCCATTTCACACTTGTGCGACTTCAAAGTCGCGCAATTTACCGTGATTTCGCCGCAATTTTGACTGGGCTTGAATGTCTTTGGCCTCAAAATCGTGCCAAAGTAGTGCAGGGACTACTTTGAAGTCGGTGCGACTTCAAGTCGCACTGATATGAATAGGGCTCTTTGGAAATAATGGAGAACGACTTGTCATGCGATTTTGCAGTCCCAAATCGCATGACAAGTCGCACAAGTGTGAAAGGGGCCTACGCCCTCTTTATTTGTTTTTTTACATTTAAAAAAAAATTCTAATTTTTTTTTTAAATGTTTACAACTATTTTATTTTACAATTTTCTTAAATTATTTATTACGTTTTAATTATTATTATTATTATTTTTTTTAGAATTTGTTATTTTTTTATAGGACAGGAAAGCCTGCAGTGCTCTGGGAGAGTGGGTCACAATAAAAGGGGGGCACACGGGGAGAAGCAGGCAGAACACGAAGGGGGGATCGGTGTCGGAGAAGCAATTACAGGAATGATGTCCTGTGTCAGTGTCTCTCCCTGGAGCAGCTGAAAGCTGGCAGCAGGGGAAGAAATTGGCTTTCAGCTGCTGCAGAGAGCCGCACAGGGCTTCCTTCTGTAATTGTCCGCACCGATTCCCATTGCTGTTGGGGCCCCCTGTGTGCCCGGGCCCCTACAGGAGGACTGGTGGTCCCCCCACCCCTATCAGTGGCCCTGTGTAAAGTACTCAGGTCTCACACTTCTTAACCACCTCCTTCCCAAGCCTATTCTGATACTTCACTCCTACATGTAAAAATCTACTTTTTTTTCCTAGAAAATTACTT
The DNA here is from genome assembly GCF_965119305.1 of Pelophylax lessonae. Lineage (NCBI taxonomy): Eukaryota > Metazoa > Chordata > Amphibia > Anura > Ranidae > Pelophylax > Pelophylax lessonae. The sequence continues at coordinate 5,228,720 of NC_138772.1, forward strand.
GGAACCCCCAAACATTATATTTATATTTTTTTTTAGCAAAGACCCTATAGAATAAAATGGTGTGTTGCAATTTTTTATGTCACACAGTATTTGCTCAGCAGTTTTTAAAATGCAATTTAAAAAAAAAAAAAAACACATTCATGAATAAAAAATAAAACAGTAAAGTTAGCCCAACTTTTTTGTATAATGTGAAAGATGATGTTACGCCGAGTAAACAGATACCTAACATGTTACGCTTTAAGACTGTGCCTGCCTGTGGAATGGCAGCAAACTACAGTGCTTGAAATTCTTCATAGGCAACGCTTTAAATGCCTTTACTGGTTACCAGTTTAGAGTGCACTGGTGTTAGAATTATTGCTCTCGCTCTGACGTTCGCGACAATACCTCACATGTGTGGTGCGACCACCGTTTACATATGGGTACGGAAGTAACGCATGCGTTCGCATTTGCGCGTAAGCACGGTGGGATGGGGGCACTTTGAATTTTTTTATTTTATTTATTTATTTTATACAAAAATTTGTTTTTTGTACACTTTTTTTTTTGTACAAACTTTATTGTTCATCCCTTGTGATAGCATGGGCCATGACAGGTCCTCTTTATGAAGAGATTTGGGGTTTATTAGACCCCAAATCTCTCCTCTGGCCCCCCCATGCAGCAAATTGGACCGAGATTGGTCCGATCGGCTGCTTCTCTGGCCACTGGAGGCCAGGTAACCAAAGGGGCAGAACCAGAAGTGACGAATACTCATCGATCCCGCTTTCCAGGGTTACAGAGAAAGGGGAACGAAGTCAGTTCCTCCCTCTCTGTCCCAGGCAGCCATCGCTGCAGGCCACACCGCGATGGGACCGGAAAGCCCAGGAGAGGCAGCGGCTGGAGGGGGGTGGGACCCCCTTCCACCACCTGCAGATGTAACCGAGTGGCTAATTAGCCACTAAGATCACTTCTGCTTTGTAGAGAATCGCCAACTGAAAATAACGGTACCGGGATGATGCCTGTAGGTGCACCCACTATCCCGGTATAACCACTGAACCCCTGAGGACCACTCAACCCAAGGACGTATGACCGGGCAAGTCCTTGAGCGGGAAGTGGTTAAAGGAGTTGTAAAGTCTCAAGGTTTGCATTCTATGCATTAGGGTTAAAAACCTTCTTGATTGCAGCTGCCCCCCAGACCCCGCCGCCCCCCCCCCCATTATTCGTACCTGAAATCAAACGTTCCAGCGACTAGCACGAGCCCAGCAGCTCCAGCCGCTGTCTCGGGTCCTCATTGAATAGATTGATAGCAGCGGAAGCCATTGGCTCCCGCTGCTGTCAATAAAATCCAGTGACACGAGAACAGGGGCGGGGCAGAGTCCTGCTGTCTGTGTCAATGGACGCAGCAGCAGGACTCGGGAGCGCGCCCGCACGGGTGTCCCCATGGAAAGCAGCTCTCTGTGGGGGCACCCGATGAAGAGGAGGAGCCAGAAGTGGCGCCAGGGATCCCCAGAAGGTGAGGATCGGGGCTACTCTGTGCAAAAAAAAACAAAAAGAACCTTTACAATCACTTTAACACCAAATTACCAACTTTACCACCATTCCATAAAATTCACTAGTTACTACTTTAACCTTTTTGCTTCCAAAGTCATTTTTACATTTTTTTTCACACGTTTACTCACGTAATCCTAGGCGGATGTCTTATGACGTCCTGGGCTTTACGTGGTTAAATCTGAATGATGGGGGCAGCTGCAGGCATCATTCAGATATCGCTTTTTTTTCAGCTGCCAATTCCCTCTCATATAAAAACAATCATAATGGCTGTTGAGCCGCTTAATTGTTATTAGAGATCGACCAGAGAGATCGGGGACACCCACCAAGACACACAGGAGGCAGTATCCTTATATCCAAGCGTATGGAACACCCGTCGGTTTTGGAATTGCCCATCAAGTGGTTATCATCTCCACCTTAGGGGGGCCTAGGCACATTGGGGATTCAATAGTGGTGGGACCGTCGGGTCAGGCTATATATTTCCCCAGGAAACCAACATATAGATTGAAATTGAACGGATGAGTACTATAGGGTGCCTCAAGCCCTGATAAAGCAACAATAGGCGAAACACGTTGGAAATAGAGGGCTCATCCCTTTAGTACACCCGGTGTAGCTATATAACCACTTGTCTACCAATGTGTGCTATGTATTTGGTGTTGTTTTAATGAGACGCACACCAGAGTCAATTTTTTTATATATGTAAAATGTTTTTATATTATCCTATGTGTGCGCCTTTCTGGCTTGTACAGTCCGACAAAATCTCCCCCTTTTTTTACACATATGGTTACATTTCGGATGATGGCTTATGTCACAGGGCTTGACAAATTTGATTAGAATCTAGGAGCCAGCTAAAAAAGTTAGGAGCCAGTTTTTTAAATCCGCTGTCCAGCGCCCAGAACTGCATGTTTGGGGTGTCAGGCCTGGTGCCAAGTGATAAAAAATTGAAAAAAAAAAAAAGTGGCACTGACGAGGCTGCACTGATGGGCAATGATGAGGTGGCACTGGCAGGCGACACTGATGAGGCTGCACTGATAAGCAGTGATAGCCGGCACTGACAGGCGGCACCGATGGGCACTGACAGGCGACACTGATGGACACTGATTAGGCTGCACTGATTAGGCGGCACTAATAAGCTGCACTGACAGATGGCACTGATAAGCTGCACTGACAGGCAGCACTGATGGGCACTGATTAGGTAGCACTGATTAGGCGGCACTAATAAGCACTGATGATGTGGTACTGATAGACACACTCCCAATCAAGCCCAGCTGTCAACCTGGGAAAATGATGTCGGAGGTGGACAGGCAGTGAGAGCAAGCCGCGCTCATTACAGCACCGTCCACCAGAGGGCGCCTCTCAATTTTACACACAATCCAACGGCTGCAACCACCAGGATTGTGTGAAACCCTCCACTGTCAGGTCCATACAATGTAAGGACCTGGCAGTGGAAGGGTTAAAGCTGTAATTTTTACAGTATCTCACAAAAGTAAGTACACCCCTCACATTTATGTAAATATTTTATTCTATCTTTTCATGTGACAACACTGAAGAAATGAGACTTTGCTACAATGTAAAGTAGTGAGTGTACAGCTTGTATAACAGTGTAACTTTACTGTCCCCTCGAAATAACTCAACACACAGCCATTAATGTCTAAACCGCTGGCAACAAAAGTCAGTACACCCCTAAGTGACAATCTCCAAATTGGGCCCAATTAGCCATTTTCCCTCCCCGGTGTCATGTGACTCGTTAGTGTTACAATGTTTCAGGTGTCACTTTTTTTTAAATAATTTATCACATTTTGCACCTTTTTTTACCTGGGACTTTTTTCAATGGACTATTTATTGATTATTGACTGATTTTTATCTATTCATTGATCTATTTATTTTAAATGAATTTGTTTTTTTAGTAGTTTGATTCAATATTTTTTTTACAGTGATTTATTGCACTTTTAGGACATTGAGCTTGTTTTTCAGTGGTTTTGATGCAATATTGCACTTTGTTTGAACACTTGGGTCTCCTATTGCACGTATAGTTATTGATTATTTTTTGAGGGAATTATTTTTTTGGCATAGTGTGTCTCGTTGTTCACATTTCATATATTATGAATAATTTATTATTTATTAACCACTTAAGCCCCGGAAGATTTTACCCCCTTCCTGACCAGGGGGTATTTTGCGATTCGGCACTGCGTGACTTTAACGGACAATTGCGCGGTCGTGCGACGCTGTACCTAAACGAATTTGACGTCCTTTTTTTCCCACAAACAGAGCTTTCTTTTGGTGGTATTTGATCACCTGTGCGATTTTTTGATCACGCGCTATAAACAAAAAAAGAGCGACAATTTTGCAAAAATAACAATATTTTTCACATTTTTTTATATGAAATTCCCCCCCCAAAAAAAGTAAAAATCAAAATTTTTTAAAATTTTCGGCCAATTTGTTTTATGCTACCTATGTTTGGTAAAAAAAAATCGCAAAAAGCGTATTTTGATTGGTTTGCGCAAAAGTTATCGCGTTTACTAACAAAGGGAAAGATTTTTGTCATTTTTGTTGTTTTTTTTTTTAACGCGTAATGGCGGCGATCTGCGATTTTTTTTGCGGGACTGCGACATTGGGGCGGACAGATCGGACCCTTGACTGACATTTTTGACACTTTTGGGGTTACCAGTGACATTTCTACAGTAATCAGTGCTATACATATGCACTGTTACTGTAAAAATACACTGGTTGTGAAGGGGTTAACTTTATTTGGGAGGGAGGGGCTGTGTGTGTCCCTAGGGGCGTGCTTTCTACTGTGATTGGCTGTGGCTTGAGCTGTAAGGACACTGATCAACGGATCTACATACTAGATCCGTTTGATCAGTGTCTTTACAGCGAGGAGAATGACAGGCAGCTTGTTTACACAAGCTGCCTGACATTCTCCCTCTCCCCCGCCGATCGCCGAGTGACCGGCGGACATCGGGTCCGCTGGTCACACGCGCGGGGGGGGGTCCGTGACCACGCGGGAGCGCGCCTCCGGGGGCGCGCGCTCGCTCCCTAGACCCTCACAAGCTAGTGACGTAGCCCTACGTCACTTTGCCTGTGAGGGGCTGACTGCCGACGTAGATCGGCGTTAGGCAGTCGGCAAGTGGTTAAATTAATTGGCACTTTATAGAATTTAGACACTTTGGGAGTCACACAAATCTGCGCTGATCACCTCATCTCTCTATACACACGTAGCACACCTGCAACAGATTAGCATCATTTTTGTTCCCTGTTTTTGGCTGATTTAACCTCTGACTTCCTTGGTGCCTGATCTTTCATTTTTATATATATAATTTTACTGTTTTCTTATTTTTTATTTCAAAAAAGTGTGTTTAAAAAAAAAAAAAAAATTGCATTTGTAAGACCGCTGTGCAAATACGGTGTGACAAAGTATTGCCATGATCTCCATTTTATTCTCTAGGGCAGGGGTCTTCAAACTATGGCCCTTCAGTTGTTCAGGAACTACAATTCCCATCATGCCTAGTCATGTCTGTGAATGTCAGAGTTTTACAATGCCTCATGGGATGTGTAGTTTCACAACAGCTGGAGGGCCGTAGTTTGAGGATCCCTGCTCTAGGGTCTCTGCTAAAAAAACATATATATACTGTATATATAATGTTTTGGGGCTCAAAGTAATTTTCTAGCAAAAAATACTGATTTTACCTTGTAAACAAGTGTCAGAAATAGACCTGGTCCTTAAACGTGGATGTAAACCTGATTCATGAAATTTGACCTGTGTCAAAAATTGTCTTTGTTTTTCAAAACTTTAAATGTACAAAATATCGGCCCATATTGGCCGATACCAATACATTGTGACCAATATATCGGTATCAGCCCTGAAAAAACCACATCGGTCTATCCCAAATACAAATAGGGTTACAAAATACGAGAATAGTGCAGTATGCAATGATAGCTTTTTATTGTACTAACCTAACACTTAAAAGACAAGCTTTCAAGAGTTGTCCTTTCTTACTCAGGTATTGTTTCAGACCTGAGAAAGAGAAAAACTCTTAAAAGCTTTTCTTTATAGTTAAAGCAACTTCAGCAAACACTTTATGCATCAATAACCCCTAGTATTGGTGCCAGTTTATGCAGTAATAACCCCTAGTATTGGTGCCAGTTTACACAGTAATAGCCCCTAGTATTGGTGGCAGTTTATACAGTAATAGCCCCTAGTATGGGTGCCAGTTTACACAGTAATAACCCCTAGTATTGGTGCCAGTTTACACAGTAATAACCCCTAGTATTGGTGGCAGTTTATACAGTAATAGCCCCTAGTATTGGTGCGAGTTTATGCAGTAATAACCCCTAGTATTGGCGCCAATTTACACAGTAATAGCCCCTAGTATTGGTGCCAGTTTATGCAGTAATAGCCCCTAGTATTGGTGCCAGTTTACGCAGTAATAGCCCCTAGTATTGGTGCCAGTTTATACAGTAATAGCCCCTAGTATTGGTGCTAGTTTACGCAGTATTACCACCGAGTATTGGTGCCAGTTAACGCAGCAATAACGCCTAGTATTGGCGCCAGTTTACGCAGTAATAACCCCTAGTTATGGTGCCAATTTACGCAGTATTACCACCTAGTATTGGTGCCAGTTAACGCAGTAATAACCCCTAGTATTGGTGCCAGTTTATGCAGTAATAACCCCTAGTATTGGTGCCAATTTACGCAGTAATAAAGCCTAGTATTGGTGCCAGTTTACACAGTAATCACCGCTAGTATTGGTGCCAGTTTACGCAGTAATAAAGCCTAGTATTGGTGCCAGTTTATGCAATAATAGCCCCTTGTATTGTGGCCAGTTTATGCAGTAATATCCCTTAGTATTGGCACCAATTTATGCAGTAATAGCCCCTAGTATTGGTGCCAGTTTACACAGTAATAGCTCCTAGTATTGGTGCCAGTTTATGCAGTCATAAAGCCTAGTATTGATGGCAGTTTATACAGTAATAACCCCTAGTAATGGTGCCAGTTTACGCAGTAACAGCCCCTAGTATGGGTGCCAGGTTATCCCCTAACAATTCCGGACTAAGGGACTTCAGAGAGACATGCCCCCTAACAATATCCGACACAGGACTTCATAGACATGTCCCCTCAAAATACCTGACTCAGGACTTCAGAGAGACATGTCACCTAACAATACTGGACTCAGGACTTCAGAGAGACATGTCACCTAACAATACCGGACTCAGGACTTCAGAGAGACATGTCACCTAACAATACCGGACTCAGGACTTCAGAGAGACATGTCACCTAACAATACCGGACTCATGAATTCAGAGAGCCATGTCCCCTAACAATACCCGACTCGGGACTTCAGAGACATGTCCCCTAACAATACCGAACTCAGGACTTCTGAGAGACATGTTCCCTAAAAATACTGGACTCAGGACTTCAGAGACATGCCCCCTAACAATACCCGACTCGGGACTTCTGAGGGACATATCACCTAACAATACCCAACTCAGGACTTCAGCGACATGTCCCCTAACAATACCTGACTCAGGACTTCGAAGACATGCCCCGCAACAATACCCAACTCAGGACTTCAGAGACATGTCCCCTAACAATACAAGACTGAATAAAGAACAATACACACTGTATGTCCCTGTTGTACATTTCTCTACTTGTGTCCTCTACGTCTCAGTGATTTCTCCCTGGTTAATGCATCTTGTCTCCCGATCTCACCTTCCATCAATGGCCGCCGTTCACATAACAAAATATTTGAAATGACTGGAGACACAATGATGGACGGCCTACACATGTCCTAAAATACTAACCACGTCCAAGGCTCATCCATCTCTCCGACATTTTTATTGAATCAAATAAAGAGATACTGTATCTTATAATTCTGTTAGCGGCCCGGTTTTGAAGCAGCCTCGGGTCCCTGACATTGCTACGCACCAGTAATTAGTCATTGCCACGCCGCTTTCTATGGATGGAGCTCGTACAGCCAAGAGAATGCATCTCCTGTCGCTTGACTTTCCAACCCCGCAATGGCCAATACAGTAAACAACCTTCATCCAGGGCTGCTTTGTAAAGGGCTTAAAGTGTAACGTCAAACTTTTTTTTTTCTTTTCTGAATTGGGAGCGGAGAAGAACCTCTGCCAGATTCCTATTGATTATTACAATACAAAAAGTTGACCAGCATATTTTCCAGCCAGTCAGCACAAAAACAAAGTCTAAACTGTCTAAACAATTTGCATCATAAAACAAAAGGTATTCCTTGCATGCTTTATTGCAAATATAGGAAAAGTTACACTGCCACGCCAAGGCACCTCTGCAAATTGAGGACTCTAACTCCAGTCCTAAGACCAACCGTACATGGTTCAAATCTCGGCCGCTTCAGCAGGAACTAGCCAAGATTTGAACTGTTAATTGGGCAGGCTAAATGTACAAAGTTGATTGATCGATCAACTTGGGTTCAACCAGCCTGCTGGATTATCTTGCGATTATCACTAGCAGCTGCTAACAACGTGTGTGTTGTCTGTGCAAATTTCTTTCCTTTAACCCAGGAAAGACATTCGCACCGTGTATGGCCTGCCCAACAGAGCTGCCATCTTGGAATATATTGAGAGCATGTTTGCCTTCATAGTAACCCATTCCTCCTTTAACCATTTGCCTTCCAGAAGGTTTTTCCCCCTTCATGACCAGGCCATTTTTTGCTATTCGGCACAGCGCTACTTTAACTGGCAATTGCGTGGTCATGCAACACTGTACCCAAATTCAATTTATATCATTTTTTTTCATACAAATAGAGCTTTCGTTGGTGGTATTTGATCACCTCTGGGTTTTTTATTTTTTGCAATATTATTGGAAAAAGCCAGATTTGGAAAAAAAAAAAAATTGGATTTTTGTAAGAACCTACCGTAAAATCCTTTTCTCTGAGTCCTCTGACAGACACAGCTCTCAATGTTTCTTCACTGCCATCTACATGAGTAGACTAGGCAGTGAAAAGTTTTCACCAGACACGCCTATAGGGGCTGTCCCTCAGACATTACCCCAGGCACACTGTGCTCTAAAATCAGTTTCTTGCTGCCTAGTGAAGGAGTAGGACCTAGGTTTCCCTGCTGCGACTTCGGTCTCCGTTTTTATTTTCTTTTGAAAATGTTTATGTTTATTTCTCTTTACTCACTAGCACTAGCTAGTCTCAGGGGGATCCTCCTGGTGAACTACAAGCGACAGCCGGGCTGGAGTTTTGCACTGGATGATCTAGATCCTTATGGTCTCCCAGCCTGGCCTACAAGCATAAGCAGGCTGTGGTCCGCCCAGGCCTCGCCACGACAGAGCCCCAATGGATGCTTCGCCGGGTCGCATCAACCTGGAACGCCCTGAGTTGCAGCGTAACCCTCTTGGCTGACGGCACCCCCACTCAGGGTGGGATGCAAGCTGTTTTGGAGCGGAGCCCCACGGTTCATGGTATGGTGAGTGATGCTACGCCCCCCCCCATGCCCCTGGGACAGATGTTTGTGGGGGTGATGTGGGCCCACTCCTGGGGACTACAGGGCTGCGTCCCTCTGTAAGATCCCACAGGCCTGTCAGGTCAGGTACTACCCTCACCGTTCACACTGGGGGGCGCCATGGAGGCATCTAATGCCTGCGGGGTTGCAGATGTTACCTGGTCCTGGGGGGTCCCCTTAGGTGGATTCTCGCGGTGGCCTCTCTCCTGGGTTGCCTGTGCATTTGGCGGGCAAAAAAAACAATATTTTTTGGCCAACCTGTATTCTACTACATGTCTTTGGTACAAAAAAAATCACAATAAGTGTATCTTGATTGGTTTGCGTGAAAGATATAGCATCTACAAACTATGGGATATATACTGGATTTTTTTTTTTTTTAATATACTAGTAATGGCGGTGATCAGCGACTTATAAGGGGACAGTAATAGTGCTTAGCAGGGATGAGAAAATGACGGATTTTTCTCTCCGTACAGAGCTCTGTGTTGTTTGTCAACACAGAGCTCTGGGCTGTGATTGCACAAAGCTGATCAGTAGGTCCCGGCTGTGAATCATTGGCTGGAACTTGCTGACAGGCTCCCGCTGGGTACAATCACAGAGGGTGCTGGGTGGGGGGCGCACTCTAAAGTGTATGCAAATAAAAATTTGAATGACTGGATAAGGTGGTGGTTATAGTAATGGAGGAGTGATGGAGGCACTGATCAGGATACCAGCACTGACAGGGGCAGTCATACCAAACCAGAACAAATTACAAAATCATTGTTTGCCTAAAAAACAAATATGAAAGTTTAAATTCAACAACTATTTGTTGCAATGGCCTTGACTAATTACCTACTTTTCAAAAATTCCAAACATTTCCAAAAAAAAAAAAGGTTTACTCAAACATCAGAGAGGGCTGAGCCTTCGGCCCCCATTCACATCGGGCCGATTTGACATGTGATTCGACATGTCAAATCAGAGCCTATTGCCTGCAAAGGCACCGTCCGAATAAGTGCGATGCCGACTTTGAAGCACCGCACCGATTCCCAAAAGTAGATTCTGCCCTACTTTTGGTGGCTTTGGGGGCGATTTCAATAAAAAACTTTGCAGAATCCCACACAGATGTCTTTTAAATCACCCCTAAACTCGCACGATTTCAAACCCGCCCTCAGTGTAAACGAGGGCTCAAACCCAACTCAACTCAGTTCAGCTCACTTTAGTCCAGAGGTCTAAAACACTCTCCTGATTAAGGCAGGTGTGCGCTGAAGACCTGAGCAATGGCGAATGCTTTAGGCCCCTGACACCTGTGCATGCACCATGAATCAGTCCCTTAACTGCTGTGGTCACAGCTTTGCAGGAATGGCACTGTATGCATTAAAAATCTGCTGTAGTTTAGGGTCTCAGGTGACAAGCATTAATACCTTACTCCTCCATCTCCACAGCCTTGCCAGGTTGGAATGAAGAACATGAAGGGAAGGTGAAGGAAACCAGGAGGTTTATTTCAAAGGTGGTACACACACTGATTAGAATCTGTTATAATGCCCCCCCCTGGGTAGGTGACGCGGGCTCACACCTGAAAGCTAAGTAGCAGTTGGTCTTCTCCAAAGCTCCTTTCTGGATTTCCCTGTTTACTTTGCTGCAGACTGACTTCGGGGTTGTGGCCCTCAGGATTGCGCCACCAAGTGAGTGGCTAGGACAGCGACATGGTTCATTCACAGAGCTGCAAAAGTGAGTAGTCAGGTCCAGGTAGGGGTCAAGGCAGGTGACAGAGTTGTCAGGCCCAAGCAGAAGTCTAGTAGGTAGGCAGCAAGCATGACAATAGTCAGGTCAATCCAGGTTGGCAACACTATAGATTTTTAGCTCTTCAGTAGATGGTGATAAGACATAGTACCATCCATTTCAAAATGTGAAGCATAAAGTAGAACTATAGGCAAATTTTCTTTTTTTTCATTTTGGATAGAGCAAGGGAGAGTTATAGCCCTTGTCAGATTTTGTTTTTCCATCTGTGTCCCATTGCAGAAATTTCCCTTCACTTTCTGTCCCATAGCAAAACAGGAAGTGGGAGGAAATCCTTGCAAATTAAGGGAATTTTTTGGGGACCCCCAGGTTACCAGAACTAGTGACCCCATTGGAAGATTTCCCCTCTATTACTTTTCTGGGAACAACCCAAAACTTGTGATTTTCTTTTACTTTCAATGATAATGGTAAACAGGACAAACAAAAAGGGTGAAATGGAGACACAGACAGCAATACACGCTGACAGGGGTTCTGATCCCTCTCCACTCTATCCAAAACTAAAAATATGTTTTGCTTTTAGTTGCACTTTAAGGACAGAAGACATACCCAGTATGATTACTAGGAACTCTGGATGCCCTGGCAGGGGTTCCACAAACACCATTGAAAGTCCTGGCAGGGATTCTGCAAGTACCATTGGAAGTTCTGGCAGGGGTTCTGCAAGTTCCATTTGAAGTCCTGGCAGGGATTCTGCAAGTACCATTGGAAGTCCTGGAAGGGATTCTGCAAGTACCATTGGAAGACATTGCAGAAAAGATTCTAAGAGTACCATAACACTTTTGTTCTATCATTGTATGTGCATCTTTCAAATAAACCTCCTGGTGTTCTTCACCTTTGTCCTGGGGAGATCAGATATAGTGAATGCAGAGTCCCGGGGAGATGAGATATAGTGAATGCAGAGTCCTGGGGAGATGAGATATAGTGAATGCAGAGTCCTGGGGATATCAGATATAGTGAATGCAGAGTCATGGGGAGATCAAATATAGTGAATGCAGAGTCCTGGGGAGATCAGATATAGTGAATGCAGAGTCCTGGGGAGATCAGATATAGTGAATTCAGGGTCCTGGGGAGATCAGATATAGTGAATTCAGGGTCCTGGGGAGATCAGATATAATGAATGCAGAGTCCTGGGGGGATCAGATATAGTGAATGCAGAGTCCTGGGGAGATAAGATATAGTGAATTCAGGGTCCTGGGGAGATCAGATATAATGAATGCAGAGTACTGGGGAGATCAGATATAGTGAATGCAGGCTCCTGGTGAGACCAGCTATAGTGAATGCAGAGTCCTGGGGAGATCAGATATAGTGAATGCAGAGCCCTGGGGAGAGCAGATATAGTGAATGCAGAGTCCTGGGGAGAGCAGATATAGCGAATGCAGAGTCCTCGGGAGAGCAGATATAGTGAATACAGAGTCCTGGGGGGGATCATATATAATGAATGCAGTGTCCTGGGGAGATCAGATATAGTGAATGCAGAGTCCTGGGAAGATCAGATATAGTGAATGCAGAGTCCTGGGGAGATCAGATATAATGAATGCAGAGCCCTGGGGAGATCCGATATAATGAATGCAGAGCCCTGGGGAGATCCGATATAGTGAATGCAGGCTCCTGGGGAGATCAGATATAGTGAATGCAAAGTCCTGGGGGGATCAGATATAGTGAATGCAGAGTCCTGGGGAGATCAGATATAGTGAATGCAGAGTCCTGGGGAGATCAGATATAGTGAATGCAGGCTCCTGGGGAGATCAGATATAGTGAAAGCAGAGTCCTGGGAAGATCAGATATAGTGAATGCAGAGTCCTGGGAAGATCAGATATAGTGAATGCAGAGTCCTGGGGGAGATCAGATATAGTGAATGCAGAGCCCTGGGGAGATCAGATATAGTGAATGCAGAGTCCTGGGGGGGATCATATATAATGAATGGAGAGTCCTGGGGAGATCAGATATAATGAATGCAGAGCCCTGGGGAGATCAAATATAATGAATGTAGAGTCCTGGGTTTAGTAACACTTAAAGAGAGCCTATCTGTGACAGGCAAAGAAGGGGTGGGAGGTGCAGAGACAGATAGACAAATGGGCAACCCATCATTTATTCTGAAAAAGGTTAAAATTTGCATATTAACCTAAATTTCTGAAACCGCTTAGCAGATATTTGACGGAATGGCGGCTCCCCAAGTTGGCGCCCAATACCATACCAACTCAGTCTAATTTTCACATGTTATTGTGATGACGTTGGCAATTTAAGTCACACATGGGTGAAAACGCCTCTTCCCCATTCCCCTTACTTTGCGATTCCTAGCAGGCATCTGGAATTCCATCGCCCGTCTTAATAGCTGGACCCATTTAGCAAAAAGATAACAATGCCGCATTTTTCAACCTAATTAAAATTCCTTCAAGGGTTTACAGCCCAGTATAAGTAACATCCCTTTTAAATAATGAGCTGCCTAATTGATTAATCTGGGTAAATTATTTAGAGGTGTAGAAGGAGCTCGCTAGTTGGGCTGCGCGATCTGCAATAACGATGCAATTATGATACATATTAATACACATAACCACATTTCATCATACAGCGAGCTTCGGGAAATGAGGCATATTTGTTACTTTACTTGGCATGGGGTGAGTATAAAACAGAGCTAGAGGGGATTTGTGTTGAGCTTTAGGTTCTGGTTGACCATGAGTTCAGCCTGAACCCAAGCAGTCCACAGTTTACCGAATGGGCCAAGTAAATGGCTGGTTCCCCCATCTGCCCTTTAATCTTAGGCCTTTAGTGGCCTTACTACAGACACTAAAGCCTCGTACACACGCAACGAATTTCCGCCGATCGGTCGTCCGTCTTTTGTCCAGAGTGGTGTCTGTTGGTTGGAATGTGCTCTAGACTGCACACGAATTTTGTCGTCCGACAGAATTCTACTTCAGAAGTGATGTCATGTGTTGGATTGCTTTCTTTGTGTTCTTTCATCTCTGAGCATGCCTAGTCTTGCTCATAAGATTTTTCCCTGTCGAAATCTGTACTGACTGCACGAAAATCGGACGTGTTTTGACGGTGGACAAAAATTTTATAGCCTGCACACCAGAATTTTTTCGGCCGAAAAGTCGGAGTTGGTTGTCGAGAGCACCATACTAACAAGCCGAAAATCGGCAGATCAGTCGTCGGACGAAAATTTCCGGCCAAATTTCGACGCGTGTGTACAAAGCCTTAATGATAGCTTCCAGCAGCCTAACAGCTTGGTTCCAATTGAAGACAAGTCAGCGAGTGTTCAGGGTGACAGCATTGACCAATCATGGTCATGGCTGTATTTGGTCAATGACGTCAGCCAGCATCCCAGTCATTTGTGACGGGTACACCACTGTGAATATTGTGAGGGTTTATCATCCTTTGCTCAATGTAATCTTATGGCGAAGGTAACATGATAAACTAAAACTTGCAAATGTGGGAACACCCAAAATCTGTACAGGAACGAAGCCTGGAATTATGGGAAGGAGATCTCCATGTTTTTTCTTTTTTCTCTCTTTCGAGCTTGCGGTTTGTTTTTTTAACCAAAGCGTACCCAAAAAAAAGTGCATGTATGTGAACACACCAAAAAGTGCAATAGGTTGCATCGAATAGTCCCCTCCTGAAAAGGAAGGACCCTTTCTTGACCCCCCAAGGTGCAAGGCACACTCGAGTCCACCTAGCCAAAAGATCCAGCAGATCACTCTCCTCGTGATCAGCCAAAGCTGACTACCAAGTACTAGGTGAGGGGTAGACGCCCCAAGACAGACGCCCCAAGGCAGGTGGGGGAAGAAACCTAACGATCACACATCCTCCCCCTAGATTTCAGTGTAGGCCTGAAGACCCACACCCTACAAAAAACACACATACTGTATGTATAAGTGCATGTGACATATGTGAAGTGAAAAATAAACAAAAGGGAAAAAAAAAGTGCCAGTACATGTGCAGTGGCTAGGCCTTGTGGCCTGATAACAAAAATGACTCCAGTCTTGGCCACAATGGCCAGCCCATGAGGTGTTGGGAAGGAAAATAAAGTGGTGTTGTAACCAAGTAGCCTTTCTGACAGTGGGGTGTCAAACCCATAGTGATATTAGTAGCACCCCTGGGGCGCCATTCCAAGGGGATGCTTAACCCGGGGCGTGCGCTCTCAGCACAGTTTTGTGTTTACATAGGGCTGCATATATGCAGCCTCTAAGTGTTAAAGCCCACCCGGTAAAAGGCCGCGTATATGGTTACCGTCAGCCGGAAGAGGTTAACGCTGCAGGCTCTTTGCCTCCCCGTCCCCTGGGCAGAAAAGGCAGCACTGCTCAAATCTGGAGGCCATGGACCCTTCAAAACCCTCCACACTAGGGAAGTACTACTGACCCCCACTTTACCCAGTGGGCACTTGATTTGGGTTCGTTCCCATGAGAGAACCCCATAATACCAACTGGGGCACTATACAACCAGCCATCCCGGCCAAAATGCCAGAATGACAGTGGAGCGCCCCTACTGGACACTGATAAGAACAAAAGGCCAAGAAACAATGTGATTTTTTAATATATAAATATATATATATATATATATATATATATATATATATATATATATATATATATAATTTCTATTTCTCCATTATCAGTATACAAGAAAAAACATACAAATATACACAGTCCCACCCACCTATAACACAAACTTTTCACTTAGATCACAAAACGTGTATTTATTAGATAATAAAGAATTATACCTCCCCACAAAAAAGTGTGGGGGGAAAGAGAGAGAGAGGGGAGAGAGAGAGAGAGAGAGAGGGGGGGAGAGAGAGAGAGAGGGGAGAGAGAGAGGGGGAGAGGGAGAGAGAGAGAGAGGAGAGAGAGGGGGGAGAGAGAGGGGGGGGGAGAGAGAGAGAGAGGGGGAGATAGAGGGGAGAGAGAGAGAGAGGGGAGAGAGAGAGAGGGGAGAGAGAGAGAGGGGAGAGAGAGAGAGGGGAGAGAGAGAGAGAGAGAGAGGGGAGAGAGAGAGAGGGGGGGGGAGAGGGGAGATAGAGAGAGAGGGGGGGAGAGAGAGAGAGGGGAGAGAGAGAGAGAGAGAGAGAGAGAGGGGGAGAGAGAGAGAGAGAGAGAGGGGAGAGAGAGAGAGGGGAGAGAGAGAGGGGAGAGAGAAAGAGAGAGGGGAGAGAGAGAGGGGAGAGAGAGAGAGAGGGGGGGGGAGAGAGAGGGGAGAGAGAGAGAGAGAGGGGAGAGAGAGAGAGAGAGAGAGAGAGAGAGAGAGAGAGAGAGAGGTGGTCTCTTGGTTATCAGTGTAATATAATAAAGCAAAGAAAACATTTCTAATCAAGGTAAACCAAAATACAAATTACCTGTATCACAAAATGCATGGCTGTTTAATTTTTGTTCCCTTTTCTATTCATATAGTACAGGGGTCTCCAAAATTTTTGAACAAAGGGACAGTTTACTGTCCTTCAGGCTTTTAGGGGGGCAGACTGAGGCCAGTGGCCATAAAATGCTTTAACATCAGTGAAAGAAAGCAATGCTGCATCATTGGTGTCAGTTGGAGGAATAGTGCCCCAAAGACCAGATAAAGGCTGCATCCAGCCCCGAGCCGCAGTTTGGAGACCTAGGGTTTCGTCTTAACCTCAAACTTTTCTAGTCTATTGCAGTAGATATGCAGCCATTTCTCAGCTTCCATAATTGAATTAACTTGTCTCACCCACGGTTCTCTAGAGGGAGTTTGTGGCTTTTTCTAAAAAAATTGGGATTAGCCCCTTAGCATTGTCTATATAAGATGGGAGACTTTACTCTTTTTATTTGCCCTGATGGAGCCAATGCCATGAAAAAAGGCACTATATGAGGTCATCCTGGATTAGGACTGCAGTAATTTCAAAAATTAAGTTCCCAATCTTGGCCCAAAATTGTCTAATCCTGGGACAGTCCCACCATATATGTGCATGATATCCCTGTATACCCCAACCCCTCCAACATCCGAGACTGAAGAGTATGCAACCGCAAACATCTTCAGAATCCTATACCACCTTGACATAATGACATAAGTTTGTAGTTTGTCTCTTCAATCTTTGTACAGATAGAGAAAGTATGTGCAAGTGCTAACATGTTACATCTCTGTAAGTCTTTTTTTTTTTTTTTAACCCGCAGGGTGCACAAAAACAAAACTCCTGTAAAGCCCCGTACACACGTACCGATCGTCGGCCGAACGATCGGCTGTCTTTTGTCCGAGGGCTGTCTTGTCTGTTGGAAACTGCAAAAGACTGCACACGAATTTTGTCGGCCAACAACAGCCGACTGCAGAACTGATGTCATGTGATGGTTCACTTTCCTTGTCTTTTTTACTTCTCTGAGCATGCCCAGTCTTGCTAACCTGCTGTTTGTCGGCCGAAATCTGTACTGACTGGCGAACAAACGGCCGTTCTGGTGTTGGCCAACAAAAATTTTAATGCTTGCACTACAGATTCTTTTCAGCCGAAAGTGCGCTGTCGGCTGTCGGAAGCATCATACTAACAAGCCTACAATCGGCCAATCAGTCGTCGGCCGAATCTTTACTGCCGACCATCGGTACGTGTGTACGGGCCTTTAGTGAACAAAAAAGTGCTCCTGTAAGTGAGCCAAAAAGCAAGCTCTTTCCTCATGGTCAGCCAATGCCGACCACAGAGTACAAGGTGATGGGCTCTCCCGAAGAGAGAGACCCCTAGATCAGGAGAGGAAGGAAGTTGATGGCCAAACATCCCCCTCCTAAACTTCAGGGTAGGCCTGAGAACCCACAGCCTATATCTGAGCGAAAGCTCAAGATGGGCCGTGCAGACAAAATAAGAGGTGCTGTGGCCATGTGCTCATTCTCACAGTGCCCATAGTGATATTGTTGGAGATCCCATACCATATAAGAAGCCAGGGGCCAACCAAGCTACACCAATAACTAAAATATCACTTTTGGGTGGGCTGGTCCTTTAAAGCAGTGGTCTCCAAACTGTGGCCCTTTGATAGCCTTTATTTGGCCCTTGGGGTACTATTTCTCTCATTGACACCAGCAAGAAGGCACCATTCCTTCCATTAACACCAATATTGGGGAACCATTCCTCTCACTAAAACCAATTGTGAATTTTTACTTTCATTGACACCAATCATGGGGCACTATTCCTCCCACTGATACCAATGATGGGGCACTATTCCCCCAACTAATACCAATTATGGGGCACTATTCTTCCCACTGACACCAATGATGGGGCACTATTCCTCCCACTGATACCAATGATGGGGCAGTATTCCTCCCACTGATACCAATGATGGGGCACTATTCCCCCAACTAATACCAATTATGGGGCACTATTCCTCCCACTGATACCAATGATGGGACACTATTCCTTCAACTAATACCAATGATGAGGCACTATTCTTCCCACTGACACCAATGATGGGGCACTATTCCTCCCACTGATACCAATGATGGGGCAGTATTCCTCCCACTGATACCAATGATGGGGCACTATTCCTCCCACTGATACCAATGATGGGACACTATTCCTCCCACTGATACCAATAATGGGGCAATATTCCTCCCACTGATACCAATGATGGGGCACTATTCCTCTCACTGACACCAATGATGGGGCACTATTCCTCCAACTGATACCAATGATGGGGCAGTATTCCTCCCACTGATACCAATGATGGGACACTATTCCTTCCACTGATACCAATAATGGGGCAATATTCCTCCCACTGATACCAATGATGGGGCACTATTCCTCCCACTGACACCAATGATGGGGCACTATTCCTCCCACTGATACCAATAATGGGGCAATATTCCTCCCACTGATACCAATGATGGGGCACTATTCCTCCCACTGACACCAATGATGGGGAACTATTCCTCCCACTGATACCAATAATGGGGCACTATTCCTCCCACTGACACCAATGATGGGACACTATTCCTCCCACTGACACCAATGATGGGACACTATTCCTCCCACTGACACCAATGATGAGGCACTATTCCTCCCACTGACACCAATGATGGGGCACTATTCCTCCCACTGACACCAATGATGGGACACTATTCCTCCCACTGACACCAATGATGGGGCACTATTCCTCCTTCTACAGACTTCAGGTGCTATGTCATTTTTTTTCTCCCACTGGCCCCCCTAAAGTCTGAAGAATGGTAAACTGTCCCTTTGTTAGGAAAGTTTGGAGACCCCTGCTTAACCACTTAAGCCCCGGAGGATTTGGCTGCTAAAGGACCAGGGGTTTTTTTGCGATTTTTTACTGCGTGACTTTAACGGACAATTGCGCGGTCGTGCGACGCTGTACCTAAACGAATTTGACGTCCTTTTTTTCCCACAAACAGAGCTTTCTTTTGGTGGTATTTGATCACCTGTGCGATTTTTTGATCACGCGCTATAAACAAAAAAAGAGCGTAAATTTTGCAAAAATAACAATATTTTTCACATTTTTTTATATGAAATTCCCCAAAAAAAAAAGTAAAAATCAAAATTTTTTAACATTTTTCGGCCAATTTGTTTTATGCTACCTATGTTTGGTAAAAAAAATCGCAAAAAGCGTATTTTGATTGGTTTGCGCAAAAGTTATCGCGTTTACTAACAAAGAGAAAGATTTTTGTCATTTTTGGTGTTTTTTTTTTTAACGCGTAATGGCGGCGATCTGCGATTTTTTTTTCGGTACTGCGACATTGCGGCGGACAGATCGGACCCTTGACTGACATTTTTGACACTTTTGGGGTTACCAGTGACATTACTGCAGTAATCAGTGCTATACATATGCACTGTTACTGCAAAAATGACACTGGCAGGGAAGGGGTTAACTTTATTGGACAGGGAGGGGTTAAGTGTGTCCTAGGGGCGTGCTTTCTACTGTGTAGGGACATTGCTATTGGTGTAAAAGCAAAGATCAACCGTTCTACATAGTAGAACGGTCAGATCTTTACTTTTACACAGGGAGAACTGACAGGCAGCTTGTTTACACAAGCTGCTCTGTCTTTCTCCCTTCACAGGAGCGAACGCAGTGTGACTGGCGGACATCGAGTCCGCCGGTCACACGCACTGACTTGCCTGTGAACGAGCCGCGGCGGGCGCGCGCCTCGGCGGGCGCGCGCCCGCTCGCTATAGGCTCGCAAGTCAGTGACAGGCGAGTGACGTACCGATACGTCACTCTGCCTGGCCGGGGCTGACCGCCGCAGTATATAGTCGTGCGGCGGTCGGCAACCGGTTAAGGCTGGGTTCACATATGTGCAGCTGTGGTTCCCAGCATGGGGTCCAGTGCGTCCCTGTTCACCGGTTCAAGTGCGAATCACTTCCGAAGTTTTGCCTGAATTTTGCACCGGACCCAAAGATGCACAGGACCCTTTTGGAATGCGAACCGTGGCTGCCATGGACCTGTGTGAACCGGCTCCAGTACAAGCTGGGCCCACTTATCTGTCATGCGAATTGGATGCGGGGAAACCTGAACATTAGTGAACCCGGCCTATAGGAAGGGTCAGAACTCTTGGATGGAAGTGAAAACATGTGAAGGGCTTTTTCATCAGTCTTGGCCATAGCCCGGCCGGTTATCCCATCTTCAGATCATAAAATGGTATCAGATCGCTCTCATATTTATGAACGGCAGAATTGGACATGAAAGAAACTTGTGTTTTCTTCTCGGGTAAACGCGGCTGAGGCCGAGGCGGAAGGTCATTTAAATATCTGATGAGTAATTTCTGCAATGAGACGGGATGAATTTGGGCACATCACGAAAGGGCAGGGAAGGTGCTTTCTCATTAAAGTGTCCGTTTCGGGAGTAAAGTCATTGCACAGACCTTTGAGTTCAATTTACATATAAATAAGGAGCTTATTACTTTCTTCTGAAGCTTTTCTTAGAATGCGGCGTGTGTAGCCAAGCAGCGTCTCTTTTGTTTCTCTTTATAAATTACCAATCAAGGCGACAGGAGAAGGAACCCTGGCGTGGAATTATTTATCGGAATATGAGAGACAATATATAGGTCCTAATCACATCTCAATGGGGTCTGACTTCCCCCCCTCATCTTCACATTAAAAACGTATTTTAAGGCTGAACTCCAACCTTCCATTTAGTGGTTGCATCAGTTGTAGAGGCGCCTCTTCTGTAATACAAAGAATTGCTTATTCCGATTTCTCTGCACACTGTGAGCTTCTCATAATGTGCATTAGGCCCCATTCACACCTCAGCGTTTTGTAGCTCAAAGCTTCAAAACGCCGGAGGAGCAAAAAATCAATGATTCACTATGGAGACGGTTCTCATCTCCATTCCGAGTCAACTGAAGCCAAACGACTGAAACTCAAAAAGTCCTGGAGCTTTTTTTGTAGTTTGAGGCCCCTTTCACACTTGTGTGACCTAAAAGTCGCGCGATTTTACAGTGATTTTGGCCCGACTTTATTTTGCCGTGATTTTGCTGCAATTTTGACTGGACTTGAAGCAATCCCTATGTACCTCAAAATGTATTAACAGGTTGCCGACCGTTGCAAGTATATATACTGCGGCGGTCAGCCCCGGCCAGGCAAAGTGAAGTATCGGTACGTCACTAGCTTGTGAGCCAATAGCGGGTGAGCGCGTGCCTGCGGAGACGCGCGCCCGCCCCAGCTTGTTCCCTAACAAGTCAGTGCGTGTGACCGGCGGACCCGGTGTCCTCTGGTCACTCGCGTTCATTCGCCGTGAAGGGAGAAAGGCAGGCGGCTGATGTTATCAAAGCCGCCTGTCATTCTCCCCTGTGTAGAAATGGAGATCACACGGTTCTACTATGTAGGACCGTTGATCTCTGTTCTTACACCAGTAGCCATGTCCAATCACAGTTAGAAGCACGCCCCTAGGGACACACTTAACCCCTCCTTCCCTAATAAAGTTAACCCCTTCCGTGCCAGTGTCATTTTTACAGTAACAGTGCATATGTATAGCACTGATTACTGTAGTAATGTCACTGGTACCCCCAAAAGTGTTAAAAATGTCAGTCAAGGGTCCGATCTGTCCGCCGCAATGTCGCAGTACCGCAAAAAAAAAAATCACAGATCGCCGCCATTACTAGTTAAAAAAAAAAAAAAAACAATAAAAATGACAAAAATCTTTCCCTTAGTTAGTAAATGCATTAACTTTTGCGCAAACCAATCAAAATACGCTTATTGTGATTTTTTTTTACCAAACATATGTAGCATAAAACAAATTGGCCAAAAATGTTAAAAAATTTTGATTTTTACATTTTTTTGGGGGGGAATTTCATATAAAAAAAATGTGAAAAATATTGTTATTTTTGCAAAATTGTTGCTCTTTTTTTGTTTATAGCGCGTGATCAAAAAATCGCATAGGTGATCAAATACCACCAAAAGAAAGCTCTGTTTGTGGGAAAAAAAGGGCGTCAAATTTGTTTAGGTACAGCGTCGCACGACCGCGCAATTGTCCGTTAAAGTCACGCAGTGCCGAATCGCAAAAAAAAACCCTGGTCAGGAAGGGGGTAAAATCTTCCGGGGCTTAAGTGGTTAAAATCGGCCCAAAGTAGGGCAGGGACTACTTTGAAGTCGTTGCGATTTGAAGTCATACAGATATGAACGGTACTCATTGGAAATCATGGAGTACGACTTGTCATGCCACTTTGCAGTCCCAAATCACAGGACAAGTCACACAAGTGTGAGGCTCGGTTCACATTTATGCGATGAGGGAAGGCTGCGAATTCGCAGCCTGTTCCCGCATCGCACACGCACCCCCGGCAGTTCACACTGCCATATGCGATACGCTGGGGGTGTCAATGTAATCTTAACGACACCCCCAGTTTGATCACATATCGCAGTGCGATCGTGCAGTTCGCACAGGATGGGATCGCACAAGTGTGAACCGCTGTGCGATCCGATCCTGATGCGGCTGCAAAAATGCCTCCTGTGCGTGTTTGCACCGGGTGCGATGCAAATTTAGCCATACAAACTGTATGGCTAAACTCGCACCGCACAGCTGATCGCATGTAATGTCGGAGCAGTGCGCTCCGACATTACATGCGAACCCGGCACTCGCACAAATGTGAACCGGGTCTGAAAGGGGCCTGAATCGGGCAGATTGGTATGTTTTTGAAGCATTTTTTGTTCCATAGAAATGCATGGAAATGCTTTATTCAAGCGTTTTTGAGCATTTTAGTTTGTTTGGTCGTTTTGCTCCAATGCAACGATTAAATGAAAATAAATAAATAATAAAAATAAATCAATAAATAAAAAAAACCTAACCCAAACCTGTAACCCTAATATTAACCCCTAACTCTAACCCTAAACCCTAACCCTAATAGTAACACCCTAACCCTAATATTAAACCCTAATCCTAACCCCTAATATTAACCCCAAACTTTATATTAAACCCTAATTCTAACCCCTAACCCTAATATTAACCCCTAATTCTAACCACTAATATGAACACCTAACCCTAATATTAACCCTTAACCCTAATATTAACCCCTAATTTTAAACCCTAATATTAACCCCAACCCTAATAATTAACCCTAACCCTAAATCAAATCCTAACCCCTAACCCTAATATTACCCCAAATCCTAATAACCCCTAATTCTAACCCCTAACCCCAATACTAAACCCTAACCCTAATATTAACCCCTAAATCTAAACCCTAATAACCTCTAATCCTAACTTTAACCTCAACCCTAATAATTAACCCAAATCCCCTAAATCCAATCCTAACTCCTATCCTAACGCCAATATTAAACTCTAACCCTAATATTAAGCCCTAATTCTAAACCCTAATAATTAACCCGAACCCCCTAAATCTAATCCTAACCCCTAACCCTAATATTAACCCCTAACCCTAATATTAACCCCTAACCCCAATATTAAACCCTAACCCTAAGATTAACCCCTAATTCTAAACCCTAATATTAACCCTAATTCTAAACCCTAATATTAACCCCTAACCCTAATATTAACCCCAACCCTAATAATTAACCCTAAACCCCTAAATTTAATCCTAAACCCTAATATTAGCCCTTAACCTTTTTATTAATCCCAACCCTAATAATAAACCCTAACCCCCTAAATCGAATCCTAACTCCGAACCCTAATATTAAACCCTAATTCTAACCCCTAACCAGAGATGTATAGTAACTAAGTAGAACTACTTCACTACTGTACTTAAGTACGGAAAGTCGGTATCTGTACTTTCCTAGAGTAGAATTTTTTTCTCCTACTTCCACTTTTACTTCACTACATTTTTTTGATGATTTCAATACTTCTACTCCCATATTTTTTTTTTGTGCTGCATAGTTACTCGTTACTATTATAAAAATTTGTGTAGAGTGTAAAAGTACCTGCGCTGCTTCACAGAAGTATGTGGACAAATCAAAATTATTATTATATATTGTGCATAAAGTGCTAGTGCTTAACTTACTATACAAAATTACTGTATCTTGAGTGACAACCAATATGCATAAATAAACGTGAGGCAAACAAATTCTAAACAAATATTAACTGTTGTCTTATTTTCTTCAATTAATCACGTGCTCAAAAAGTGACAGTCTTTGTGCAAAACATAAGTCCAAAGTGCTGCGTGCTCATATAAAAAGTGCCGCTGCTCTCTGTACACGAATGGGTGCTCCCCTCTTGGTCCCCTACTCACCAGAAGCCAAATAATACACCGCTTTCAGGATATCCTTTGGTGATAATAGCCTTATTGGACCGCCAAATAAACAGCCTTATGGGTGTACTGTAGATCACAACATTAAGGTGATGCTCATAAAAAAGAGAGATGCTGGCATCGTGAAGTATGTCAAAACTTTATTCGATGCGCATAATACAGGTTACACTTACAATGTAGTAGAAAGTCAAACGCCTGAACACCATCCCACGGGTCGCCACTCGGATGGCTGTACTCTCTCCCCGTGTCCCCGGAAACCGGAAGTCGGATGCAGCCAGGCGCAGTACGTATTCGGACGAACGTCTTGACGCGTTTCGCTCGGCACACAGAGCGTTATCAAAAGCGCAGGCCCATAACAATTTATATTATAAAAATTACCACTGCCAGAACAGTAGATGGCAGGTTTCATGAAGCTCAAAACATGTGTATTATCCGCGCATACGAAAATAAATGCTACTGTATGTATAAATAAAATGTTCTACATATCTGCTGTTAGGGGAAAGAGAACCTCCCCCAACCAAGGAGAGTCACAAGCATACATAGAGCTTATTTCTGGTAAGAGGCTGATTTTGCTTTTTTCACTGGAAGTTGAGAGCACAGAGTTTTGCAGTTTTGTGTCACTGGAAGTCTATTTGGTTATTATTTTGCCCTTACCTTCATCCGCCGGGTAAGGGGGAAATCCACAAGGTGGTGGGAGGAGTCTGCACCTATTATTTGGAATAGCACCTGTTTGATTCCTGCACCTTTGAAAATATATTCATCTTGTTTTGTCACATATATATATATGGTATTATGGCATTATATATATATATGGACTTTTTATTGACTTTGATTTCATACACTCTTCCTTTATTTCATTATTGGAATATATTGTTGTATATCACATTGGTTTATATATGATTTTGCGCACCAATAAGCTGTGGAGAAAAAAAAAAACATGCAGGGAAGAGAAGGAGGGGAAAGGGAGGGACTTTATCTGTTTTTGTTTACAAAAAGTTACAGCCAAACAAATTGTGAT
Organism: Pelophylax lessonae; assembly: GCF_965119305.1. Lineage (NCBI taxonomy): Eukaryota > Metazoa > Chordata > Amphibia > Anura > Ranidae > Pelophylax > Pelophylax lessonae. The sequence goes on from NC_138772.1 coordinate 5,254,137, forward strand.
TGTCCTTTAGGCCCCGTTCACACTGGGGCGATCCGACTTCCCGGGGCAACCTCCGAGGTCGCGGTGCGGGCAGCGTGCCGCGACCTCTGAGGGGCCGGCACGGACTTCATAACATTGAAGTCAATGCAGGTCGCTCCGGGTCGCCCCAAAGAAACTTTTTCTAAGTCGGAGCGACTTGTGTCGCTCCTATTAGAACGGGTCCGCAGCTTCCCTATGGAAGGCGACCTACGGCGACCTGTGAGGGTACCAGGTCGCCTCACAGGTCGCCCCAGTGTGAACGGGGACTCAGGTTAATCATTTGAAATAATAAAAAACAATATGATGTTCAAACTTTTGACTTCTTTCTTTAATAACTACATAACACAGTACTTGTACTTTTACTTTCAGTACTTGAGTAGCAAAATTAAAAAAAAAAAACTACTTGCAATACTTAAGTACAAAAAATGTTGAATACTTAAGTACTTCTACTAAGGTCACTTTTCGATTGAGCACTTCCACTTCTACTCAAGTCACTTTTTTGTTGAGTACTTTTACTCAAGTATGGGTTTCGAGTACTTTATACAAGTGTGCCCCTAACCCTAACAATAACCCCTAATATTACCCCTAACCCTTAACCTAACATTAACCCCTAATTCTAAACCCTAATATTAAACCCTAACCCTCTTAATCCACTCCTAACCTCTAACATTAAACCCTAACCTCAATATTAACCCTTAATTCTAAACCCTAGCATTAACCCCTAACAAAACAAATAAATAAAAAAATATATAAATAATAAATAAATAAATGAACCCCTAACCCTTACAAAAAAAAAAAATGAATTAAAAAATATAAATTAAAGTGGATGAAAAAGCTGAAAAACATGGCAACAAATGATTTAACAGGTGATATTTTTCTCTATTGGCTAACTAAAAAATAGAAACGCTAGAAAAAAAAAAAACGCTAAAGAATGAGGCGCACAGGTGTGAATGCAGCCTTGGAAGCTGCAGCAAGTCAGTCCTCATTTCTTGGGTGGAGGACATCCAGCATCATCATTGATTGGATTTCAGTTCTATTAATCATGGAGGCTCAGCATCACATGTGGGGGTTACCTAGGAGGGTCTGCTTGTAGGCAGGTGTAGTTACCCTTCCCACCTGTAGGTGGCTCTGTGCCATTATTACATGGAAAGGGATTCATATAAAAGAACTCAGGGACTCCGTACAGAGTAGAGGTGGTCTTGTTGGACAATGAACTCTCAAGAGACTTTGGTGGCCATTTTGGGTAGGGAACCTTTTAAATAAGGGAACCCAGGACAGGTGGTGGTATTTCTGGCCTGTGGGCAGTCAGGGACAGGAACCTGCTTTTAGGGGAGAGTGTAAAGCATGGGAAAAATGGCCATACCCCCCCCCCCCCCCCCGCCTCACTGTCATTGATATTAATACCAAGTATGTCTATTTTGGGCAGAGGTATCAGAAGACAGAACGCCAGCTATGTTTGCAGCCACACAAAGACTGGGATAGGCTTACTGGGCTAATTTCAGTGCTGGCTGGGACACAACCGGGGTCTGATTTAGACCTTGGGGGCCCGGGGCACTTCAGGTTCGGGGGGCCCGGGGCACTTCAGGTTCGGGGGGCCCGGGGCACTTCAGATTCGGGGGGCCCGGGGCACTTCAGATTCGGGGGGCCCGGGGCACTTCAGATTCGGGGGGCCCGGGGCACTTCAGGTTCGGGGGGCCCAGGGCACTTCAGGTTCGGGGGGCCCGGGCACTTCAGGTTCGGGGGGCCCGGGGCACTTCAGTTTTGGGGAACCCCGGGCACTTTAGGTTCGGGGGGCCCGGGCACTTCAGGTTCGGGGGGCCCGGGCACTTCAGGTTCGGGGGGCTTCTTATACAGAGTTGGTTTACATTTTTGAAAGATGATACAATATACCAGTCCAGAGTTTTACAGAATATGACTGGCAAAATCTTATATTTTATTCTTTTCTATATAATTTATTTTGTATAGAGAGGGGCCCCTTCTCTCAGGGGGGCCCGTAGTTATCTCCCAGCCTGAGAAATGTTGATAAACATTTGCCGGGGGTTCTTTTTCTTTTGACAGCTGTGAGTGAGCAGAGATCGGCTCTGTATGAATCGAGAAAATGCCGAATTAGGATTTTGAGGGAGGTGAATCGAGATCGCAATTCTTTTAACGATCAATCGTGCAGCTCTGGTGTCCGCTATTGAAGGGGTGAAATTAAGGTAACAATAAAATCGTTAATAAAAAAAATCACCACGTGAGGGGGGTTTATGTTTAATAAAGCGCAGTATAATACAAAGTAAAGGTGGCATGGCGATTATCCGTGTGATTGAATGATCCCCTTATAATGTGCGGAATACAGAACCATCCATACCGCCGGCTGGCTGCAATATGTGAGACCTTTACGGCGAGAATCCCGGCATTAGCAGGCAAGTCCTTCCGTTATTTGTCACTCGGCGGGGAGAATAAGTAGCACTAATAACTACGTAATTCCAGAAATGTTTATCAACACCTTATTTCCAAATGTCAGACACGCTGACTCATTCAATTACAAGGGGGCTCTGCTGCTGTTACATGATTAATAAACCAATCTTCATTTTCAGCTAATGTCAAACACAATGACTCACACTTCATCTTCCATCCCTTCCCCGAATGTTTTATTTCTACAGTTGTCAGTACAAGCTGCTCTCCCAATGCCAGGCTGACGCTAGGAAGCCGACTCCTTAAAGCAGATGTAAACCTCAGACATGAAATCTGAACAAAGCATATACCTCTATTGCAGTGGTCTCCAAACTGCGGCCTGTGGGCCGGATGTGGCCCTTTGCTTGCATTCATCCGGCCCTTGGGACGCTATTCCCCCCACTGATACAAGGTACGATTCCTCCCACTGACACCAATGATAGGACATTATTCCTTCCACTAACAACAATGATGGGGCACTATTCCTCCCACTGATGCCAATGATGGGGCACTATTCCTCCTACTGACACCAATGATGGGGCACTATTCCTCCCACTGATGCCAACGATGGGGCACTATTCCTCCTACTGACACCAATGATGGGGCACTATTCCTCCCACTAATGCCAATGATGGGGCACTATTCCTCCCACTGACACCAATGATGGGACACTATTCCTCCCACTGATACCAATGATGGGGCACTATTCCTCCCACTGACACCAATGATGGGACACTATTCCTCCCACTGACACCAATGATGGGACACTATTCCTCCCACTGATACCAATGATGGGGCACTATTCCTCCCACTGACACCAATGATGGGACACTATTCCTCCCACTGACACCAATGATGGGACACTATTCCTCCCACTGACACCAATGATGGGGCACTATTCCTCCCACTGACACCAATGATGGGATACTATTCCTCCCACTGACATCAATGATGGGGCACTATTCCTCCCTCTGATACCAATGATGGGGCACTATTGATCTTTTATTGAAAAGAATCAAGCAACAAATTTTATACAAAAGTAAAAACAGAACTATAGTACTATATTCCAACAGAAAACAAAGGAATACACATCCATGTGCAGAATATATACAATATATACATAATCCACTTCCAACATTCATAGAAAACTATTTACATAAAGCAGCAGAGAGGGCCTAAGAGGCACAACCCATCACCTATGTATGCAGCCATTTATCAAAAACTGAGCATTAAGAAAAAATCTAGGGTGATAAGAGACAGAAAGCCACACTCGGGAAAGAGACTCCTGGCAGTCAGGGAGGCTTGAAACCCCTCCACGCCTTCAACCAAGCCCTCTGACCCCACTTGTCTCTCTCAAGCACCCGAATCTTCCCCACCTCATGCAGAATGTCACACACCACCACCTCAACAGGAAGGATTTTACGCCGAAGGGTGACCTGACACCGTGCATTCCATGTGTAATAACGGACTACTAAGCTAACTAAAAAAAGTGTATCCAAACAAAAGCCCCCACCAGTATTGAATGCTCCATACACCCACTCAGCATAACCCAGCCTGGAGAGGAAAGGAACACCGAGGGCCCGCCCCACCTGTTTGTATACCTCTATGTTAAAAGGGCAACGAAGCAGAAAATGGTCCATAGTCTCCTCCTCACCTGTACATTCCTCCCGAGGACAACCACGATCCATCCCATTGCGGAATTTCAAATTGCCCCGAACATAGAGCCTCCCGTGGAAGCACAACAAGGCCAGATCCCTGAATTTAAGGGGGACTCTAGCCAAATTAATCAATCTTAACCCTTCCCTCAAAATTGGGCCTGGGCAATCCCTTAAGGCCAGTGGGTCATGAAAGACTTTGCTCAAGACTCGGCTCATAAGGACTTTCCTCTGAGCGGATCTGAGATCTTCAGCCGACAGTCGCCACTGCTGCAGCAACTTCAGACACGGAGCGACATAGGCTGGGAGCTGACTACGATGACCCCTGAGATTCTTCACTTGGCCACCTTCTTCCCAAAGTCCCAGAAAAGGCCTAAACCAAGATCTAAACATGCCTGCCCATCCAGGAGGTTCCACTGCAAGCATACTACCAATGTTAAACTTGAGAAAAGAAAAGAAAAGAACGGGGTTGACCATACCTAAGCCACCCTCCCTCCTGGATAGATAGGTGACATTCCTCTTGATGGGGTTCAGTCTGTTCCCCCACAGCATCTGGAAGAACACACTATAGATCCTAGCATAGAGAGACACTGGCAAGATGCAGACAGGGCTGACATATAAGAAGATCGGTATCAGGTAAGTCTTAATCAGATCAACCCTTTCCCTCAGAGATAACTTCCATCTCTTCCAGCTGACCACCTTAGTATTGGCAACTTCCAGCCTGCCTTCCCAGTTTTTGAGGCCATAATCGCCAGGTCCAAATTCAAAGCCTAATATCTTAATTTTTTCCTGGGGCACTGGAAAGGTGTCCGGGAGATCAAACCCCTCACCTTCCTTTCCCATCCAAAAAACGTCACTCTTTTCCTGATTGATCTTGGAGCCTGATGCATCAGAGTACCGTGATGTCAAAGAGACCACCTCCTCCGCTTCATCTGTCCCAGTGACAATCACAGACACATCATCCGCATAGGCGACAACCCTCAAAGGCGGCTCACCCGGGATTCCCACTGGTACCCCACACAACATGCTGCTCTCTAGCCTCCTGATGAAGGGGTCGATTGCAAACACATAGAGCAGGGGACTCAGGGGACAACCCTGGCCCACCCCAGAGCCAACCTCAAAGGACTGTTCAACCCAACCATTAACAAGAGGGAAGCTTTCTGCCCCCTTATACAAGACTTTTAACCAATCGACAAAACCACCCGGCAGACCGTACTTACTAAAGAGCAACCACAGGTACTCATGATTGACACGATCGAAAGCCTTTGCCTGATCCAATGCCAGTAGATACTTTCCCCAGCCTGCAGCCCTGCACTGCACCGCTGTGAAGGTGCTCCTACCCTGGATCGAACAGTGCTGATGGCGAGAAAGCAAAGACTCTGCTACTGCCGATAGGCGCCAGAAAAGTATCTTAGCCAGCACCTTTCTATCTACATTGAGAAGGCTGATGGGGCGCCAATTCTCAATCATCGAAGGATCTTTACCTTTTGAAAGAAGAATCACAGCTGAGAGTCTCACGGAAGGGGGAAGCACCCCCTCAGCAAGACAACTGTTAAAAACCTGTACCAAATGTGGGGCCAGAATAGACTTAAAGGCTTTGTAAAACTCAGCCGTCAGACCATCCGGTCCAGGTGACTTTTTGATGGCAAGCTGTTCAATTGCCCTCGTCACCTCTTCAACTGTGATCTCTTCTGTCAAATTCATCAAAGGGACATCTCCACCATTTAGACCTGGAGTAGAGTCCAAAAAGCTTTCCATCTTGTCTCGGTCAAGCTCTTTCCTCCCAAGAAGTTCAGCATAAAAAGACCTCATGACCTCCAGGATCCCTGACCTGGACTTTGTCAAGGAACCTGTACAATCCTTAAGGCCAACGACCATCTTAACAGCTACACCCTGTTTGCAGTTCTGGTAAGGGTCAGGCGAGTGGTATTTCCCATAGTCCCGCTCCAGAACCAAAGAGGTATGCTGGTCATATTGACACTTCCTGAGGAGGATTTTCACTTCAGAGATTGCCCCAGGATCTCCTCCTCTCGAGACAAGAATATCCAGCTTCCTCCGCAAATGTTGGTAGGTCATGTATCTATTAATAACAATCAAAAAGGACAAATCCTGCACATGCTGATATACAACAAGTACAAAGAGGAGTACTTCACCAGCCCATGGCGCTGTCCATGTGTTCACCTCCTTTGTTTGTATGTTTATTAGCTGAAATGTCCTGGTTGCTGCTGCTCCTCTCTCACTCCACTGGGGGGGGGGGGGGGGGCGGATCAAAACAATTCAAATCTGTAAAGAAAAGCGCACGCAACCTCGGGCAATAACGCTTTAATAAAGGACAAAAACACAGTACATTGGAATTGCACTCACACTTTTCCTTTAAGACAATCGCTTTACAGCATTCCAACAGGAGCTACTCGCTCCTCCCGTCCCTCCAGATGGTGACTCTGCGGTCTCCTCATTCGCGGCTGCCGCCGCTGTATCCCCGCTCTCCTTCACTTCCTGTGTTGCCTGGTCACCGGATGCCGGTTCTAGTGCGCCTGCGCACTATACCAACGTAATCTACGGCGCCTCAGGAGAGCCTCAGACAAAGCCGGAGCCACAAGTTGTACGGAGCTGCGAGGTGGGAGATTCAAGACACGGGTGCACTGCCTCTGCTGTTACTACGGACAACGCATTTCGGAGGCGGAGCCTCCTTCCTCAGGTCCCACCTTGCTTCCTGCTAACGCCCCTCCCTATATACCCGGGATACCATCGGCCCTAATTATTTAATTGTGTATTCTTAAAGGGGCCAGTAACCAATAATCCTTATCCACCTTGGCTGGGACGGGAGAAGCAAGGGGCTATCCACTTTTAAAAAACACATATTAAAAAACATATATATTAAAAATACAGTTTAAGATACAATTTAAAATACAATTTAAAACAATACAATACCAGCGCAGATATTAACCAGAGCTATTATAGATACATGTTTGGATGTCACATTCCCTACATAGCAATGGTTGTCTCATGCTAAAAATACATAAACGTATCCTAAAAGTATATATGTATATAAGACTCTAAGCTACATCAGCATTTCCTAATACCAATAGTCGACAGATCATATTAATTCCACATTATCTCTCATCCATCTACCAGAATAATTTCATAAGTCAGGATAATACACATAATAAATATATAAAAATACTAGTCTCATTAAAATTCAGTAAGATATGATTCAATTCCATATGGCACATATGCAAATATCAATTAGTATATGAGGATACTACTCCATATAGGCTATCCAAATATACTACACGGCAGTTGTTTATATTTCTCATATATATATATATATATATATATATATATATATATATATATATATATATATATATATATATATATACACACATGAGAAATACATATACATATACCTACATGTATCTATTAAACTGTTTTTTATTGGCTAGGCCCCTGAAGAATCCAGCAATCCTCTTTTTGGTCAGCTCCCACCACTCAGCCTTGCTGCTACAAAAGTCCAGAATGGTCACCTGTGCCTGAAAGAATTCCTCAAAGGATTGTCTAACATGTTCTTCCTCAAGGAGAGTCGAATTTAATCTCCAGATGCCTTTGCCCCTCTGAGGGAAGTCTGATCAGTGATCAGAGAACTCCACTGCCTGCACCACTGGGGGTGAAAAAGCAGAGGCCTCCTTCAAAAAAAAAAACTATCTATCCTACTCTGACTATTACCTCGATGAAAGGTGAACCCTGTGTCATCCGGAAGGTGCTTAATGTGCACATCCACAAGACCAGCATCCCTAACCATACTATTTAAAAAAACGCTATCATATCCCAGCCTGTCATTGAAGTCCTTCCTGTCCTTGGGCCTAGTCACAGTATTAAAGTCACCTCCAAAAACCACTTGCCGGGATGTAAAAAGAAATGGCTTGATCCTTGTAAAAAGGCATTTCCTGTCCCACTTTGAGTGCAGCCCATAAATATTAATTAGGCGCAGGTCCTGCCCTCCCACAAGGACGTCTAAGACCATACATCTCCCAATCTCCACCTCAATAACCCGCCGGACAGTTACCATGTCGGTTTTAAACAACACCGCCACCCCGCCGTAAGGCTCGGCCGCAAGAGACCAGTAAGATGGACCATACCTCCACTCTCTCTTGGCCATATGAATATCTGCCAAGGAGGTGAGCCTAGTCTCCTGCAAAAATAAAATTTCAGCATCTAATTGGCTGAACAAAAAGAAGGCCATAGAACGAGCTCTTACTGACTTAATACTGGCGACATTTATTGTCACCACTTTCAACGGAGGGGGAACCGCCATTTGGGTTATTGGGTGGATTGCTTCTTAGCTCCCCTCTGCTGCTGATCACCAGAAGCCTCCCTCTTTCTTGAAGCCTCCTCCAACTCCATTTCAATTTCTGAATTCTGCTCAGAAGAATCCCCAGATGAGGAGATATCCCAAGCAGAAGCCCTATACCGGTTGGAGACAGTCACTGGGGCATCCTGTCCCTGTTCCGTCCTCCCCGTCTGTCTCTTCCGCCTTACAACCTTCCTTCTCTCCTCCAGGTACTTAAGGTCAGATTCAGAGATGCTTTCATCTCTTGTTTTCTTCTTCTTCTTTGAAGTCTTCACAGAAAACTTCTTTACAGAGGAAGCCGCAGCAGCACCCTTTTTGGTACCCTCTACCACTGGTGGGTGGGGGGCTTCTTTAAGGTCACACTTATGAAGGGAAGACTGATCGGGAATAACTGACTCAGGGGACACAGACTTGGCAGATTCTGACACAAGAGGAGCGGGTACAGTAGGCTGGGGGGACACAGGGACAGACACAGAAGGAATACTTACAGATACAGGAGGGGTGGGCACAGGGACTAGGGAGGGATCCTGAACAAGACCAGGGGAGTCAGTCACCGCAGAGGAGGATGGTACACCAGGGGCCTCATCCTCCAACCTGTCCAGCCTTAACAGGTCATCTATCACCTCTCTATCCATATTATGCCAGGCTTCAGGACATTGGCTGTAGGGGTGGCCAAGGCGCAGGCACAGGTTGCACCTTATGGCCTGGGTGCAGTCCCTGGCCACATGACCCTGTCCCCGACACACTGAACAGATCAGTGCTGAATAAGAGGAGCTAAAATGGCCCTTTTCTCCACAGCGGTGACACAGTTTTGGCTGACCAGGATAAAAAATAGTCATCCTATCCCTCCCTATAAAAGCAGAGGAGGGCAAGTGATGGACAACATTACCATCCCGAGCCAACCTGACCGTTACCGACCAACTCCCGGTCCAGATGCCACGCTCATCATAAATTTTATCTGGCCTGGTCAAAACATCCCCATAATTTTTCAACCAGACCTCTAAGTCCCGAGCAGGAACACTCTCATTTGTAAGGACAATAGTAATTTTCTTTACTGTTGACCTTTGGGAAACTGCCACTGGCACCAGACCTTCCCATTCGGGTCTTGACCTGCACCGAGCCATATATCGTTCCCAGAACAAGTCAAGACCCTCTGGTCTGGTGAAACTAACCGTGTACTCCCGGCTTCCAGCCACATGTATCAGGGCATATAGGTCATTAGCCCCAAAACCCATATCTAAAATCAGGTCCACCACCATACGCCGTGCTAGAGGGACTGCACCACCTTCCCATTTAAGGAGGACTACGTTCCGCCTTGGACCCCCAGCAGTAGCCATAGATCCAAGACCAGATCCAATGTGGCTCATAGTGGCAGCCTGCAAGGGAAAACCGTGATTGGAAGCAGAGCTCCTCCTAGATTGTATCCCTGGCTTAATGATATTGCCAGGAGCACAGCTTACCACCTGTGCAAATGTAGGTTTATTAGGGCCAAGACCCCACACTGATGTCACATTATCAGGTATATTACTATTATTATTTTCAGCTTGTCCTAAACCAGCAATATTATCAGTTGCACATACAATGGTGGGTTCCACCACACCTGCAATGTTATTAGGTATAACTGTTTCTGATGCAGTACCAAGTGCTTCCTGCTGCTGCGCTGTAGAGTTCTGGTTAGTTATTACTGAGACAGTTTTGAGCTCAGCAGAAGGGGGGTTAATCGGCTCTTCTGGGTTTTGTAGTTCCTGAGCAGAAATGTCATTTTTTAAACGTAACATTTTCTCAGCAGGCAAAGCATTGCTGAGCACAGGGGTATCATCCTGGGTGTCACTGGGAAAACCCTCATTATTAGGCAAGGTGCTAAAAGGCACAAAAACAGTTTTGTCTATAACCTGAGGCTTGATAACCTTTATCTTATCAGGTACATGATCTGGCAAGTCCTCCACATCACCAAACACCAGCTTATCTCCCTGCACTGGAGACTCCATTACCTGGATTACGTTTAGCATGCCTCCTGAGCCCTGAGATGGCAATGGGCTGCTTACCTCACCTTGAGGGGGAAGAGGGTCAGAACCGGGGGTCTCCTCCTCCATCTTTGCAAACCTTCGGTCGTTGCCAAACTTTTCCCTGAAAGGACCATCCCTGCCTTCCATCATGGCCACGATGGTTTCCTGATGTTCCACACGGACCTTAGCCAATTGGACCTCTGAATCCATGGATCCACGGTTCTTGCTGAACAAGCCTTCACGCTGCTTTCTCAGGCGCTTTAAATCCGCTCTAAGCTTGTAGAGCTTGTCTCTTTCCCTATTGAGGACTTTGATCCCGGCCACCACTCGCTCCCGAATGGATCCAGCATCTTCATCCTCACCAGGTGCAGAGAGATCACCAACCACGGCTTGTCCAGGAGCAGGGGTGCCATCCATCCGGCCAGGGGATGGCTGAGAGCTTCCAGCAGGAGAGGCCCCGCTGGCCTGCATGGCCTCCCAAGATAGGGGCCAGCAGGGCTGGGAGAGATTTTACCAGACTCCCCTCTCAAACAGATCACCTGGAGCAGCAACAGACACACAGCCAGAGAACCTTGCAGCAGCCACACCCGAAGCTGAATGATGGGAAAGTACTCCTCCCAGTGACACCACTGATGGGCACTATTCCTCCCACTGACACCAATGATGGGGCACTATTCCTTCCACTGACACCAATGATGGGGCTCTATTCCTCCCACTGACACCAATGATGGGACACTATTCCTTCCACTGACACCAATGATGGGACACTATTCCTCCCACTGACACCAATGATGGGGCACTATTCCTCCCACTGACACCAATGATGGGACACTATTCCTTCCACTGACACCAATGATGAGGCACTATTCCTCCCACTGACACCAATGATGAGGCACTATTCCTCCCACTGACACCAATGATGGGGCACTATTCCTCCCACTGACACCAATGATGGGGCTCTATTCCTCCCACTGACACCAACAATGGGACACTATTCCTCCCACTGACACCAAATATGGGGCTCTATTCCTCCTCCCACTGACTACCATGCCTGGGGCATTGTTTACTCGCTGGGACATTTTTTACTCCCAATGGCCGCAGTCCAGCCCCCCTGAAGTCTGAAGGACTCACTGGGTCTCTGTGCTTTTCTGTGCAATGGAGGCAGATCCTAATTGGTGGGTGGGGCCAGCAGATGACTCTATATAGCTTTCTGAAAACATCACAGCACCTGGCCTCAGTACTCATCTCAGGTGCCCCCAGTGCTGAAGCAAGCAGTGGACAGACTTTTGGAAGTTATACAAATATTGAAATTCCGTGATGGGCAGGTGTCAGCAGGGCCGGATTTATAAAGGGGCAAAATTATAAACGCAACACTTTTGTTTTTGCCCCCATTTTTCATGAGCTGAACTCAAAGATCTAAGACACATCTAGAGGTCATGGCAGGCATTGGATTCAGATAGCCAGGAACAAATCCAGAGATCAGGACAGGTAGCAGATTTGGATAACCAGGAACAAATCCAGAGGTCAGATCAAGCAGCAGACAGATGTACACAAAAGGCCGATTTCTCTCCAATATTCTTCACAAATCTGTGTAAATCTGTGTTAGTGATCACTTCTCCTTTGCCGAGATAATCCATCCACCTCACAGGTGTGGCATATCAAGATGCTGATTAGACAGCATGATTATTTCACAGGTGTGCCTTAGGCTGCCCACAATAAAAGGCCACTCTAAAATGTGCAGTTTTATCACACAGCACAATGCCACAGATGTGGTAAGTCCTGAGGGAGGGTGCAATTGGCATGCTGACTGCAGGAATGTCCACCAGAGCTGTTGCCCGTGAATTGAATGTTAATTTCTCTACCATAAGCCGTCTCCAAAGGCATTTCAGAGAATTTGGCAGTACATCCAACCGGCCTCACAACCACAGACCACGTGTAACCACACCAGCCCAGGACCTCCACATCCAGCATCTTCACCTCCATGATGATCTGACACCAGCCCAGGACCTCCACATCCAGCATCTTCACCTCCATGATGATCTGAGACCGGCCACCCGGACAGCTGCTGCAACAATCGGTTTGCATAACCAAAGAAGTTCTGCACAAACTGTCAGAAACCGTCTCAGGGAAGCTCATCTGCATGCTCATTATCCTCATCGAGGTCTCCACCTGACTGCAGTTCTTCGTCGTAAGTGACTTGAGTGGGCAAATGCTCACATTCGATGGTGTCTGGCACTTTGGAGAGGTGTTCTCTTCACGGATGAATCCCGGTTTTCACTGTACAGGGCAGATGGCAGACAGCGTGTATGGTGTTGTGTGGGTTAGCAGTTTGCTGATGTCAGCATTGTGGATGGAGTGGCCCATGGTGGGGGTGGGGTTATGGTATGGGCAGGCGTACGTTGTGCATGGAGCGGCCCATGGTGACGGTGGGGTTATGGTATGAGCAGGCGTACGTTGTGGATGGAGTGGCCCATGGTGGGGGTGGGGTTATGGTATGAGCAGGCGTACGTTGTGGATGGAGTGGCTCATGATGGCGGTGGGGTTATGGTATGAGCAGGCGTACGTTGTGGATGGAGTGCCCCATGGTGGGGGTGGGGTTATGGTATGAGTAGGCGTACGTTGTGGATGGAGTGGCCCATGGTGGCGGTGGGGTTATGGTATGAGCAGGCGTATGTTATGGACAAGGAACACAGATGCATTTTATTCATAGCATTTTGAATGCACAGAGATACCGTGAGGAGACCCCGAGACCCATTGTTGTGCCATTCATCCACGACCATCACCTCATGTTGCAGCATTATAATGCGCGGCCCCATGGTGCAAGGACCTGTACAAAATTCCTAGAAGCTGAAAACATCCCAGTTCTTGCATGGCCAGCACACTCACCGGACATGTCACCCATTGAGCATGTTTGGGATGCTCTGGATCGGCGTATAGGACAGCGTGTTCCAGGTCCTGCCAATATCCAGCAACTTCGTACAGCCATTGAAGAGGAGTGGACCAACATTCCACAGGAACCAATCACCAACCTGATCAACTCTATGCCAAGGAGATGTGTTACATGAGACAAATGGTGGTCACACCAGATACTGACAGAATCGCAGAACGCCTGTCACCCAAAAAAAGTTCTTATACTTTTTTGAGCTTCAGGTGTTTTGCCTCAGGCGACAAAAAGCTTATATGTGAACAGGGGCCAATGAAATGAATGGAATTTTGCTTTTTGGGCGTTTTTGGAAGTTCAGAGATGAGCGTTTTTTACGAGCTGAAAAATGCTCAGGTGTGAACAGGGCCTAAAAAAAGGCAGTCTAACCACTTAAGGACCAGGCCTTTTTTCTGACACTTGCTGCTTGCAAGTTAAAATCAGTATTTTTTTTGCTAGAAAATTAGAACCTCCAAACATTATATATATATTTTTTAGCACAGACCCTAGAGCACATGTGTCAAACACAAGGCCAAGGGGCCGAATCCGGACCGCCAGGCCATTTTATGTGGCCCTCACACCTCTCCTGCAGCTACTGCACCCCCCCCCCCTCATCTCCGCCCCCATCTTGACTCAGCAGCTGGCAAAAGAGGAGGACGACAGAACTCCTCCTATAGATCCTGCACCTCTCTGTGCTGCTGCAGCACCCCTCTCTGCCTCCCTTGGTCTCAACATTTAGCAGACTCTAGCAGCTAACTCCAGCCCTCCTCTGCTTCTCCGCCAGACCCTGCACTTTCTGCTTCCCAGCTCCGTCCCCCAGCATCTTTCTGGAAGCAGAACAAAGTAAGGGGGGTGCACTGTGCTAAAAAGGAGGGTGGGGGACTCTTGACTTCTGATGGTGGGGTGCTCTGGACATCTAGTCTTACAGATACAACTGGTCCTTTGAGAGTAACTAAAATGCACATACGGCCCATGATGAAATTGAGTTTGACACCCCCTGGTCTAGAGAATAAAATGGCGGTTGTTGCAATATTTTTTCATCACACTGTATTTGCACAGTGGTCTTACAAACGCAATTTCTTTGGAAAAAATACACTTATTTGGATAAAAAATAAGAAAACAGAAAAAGTTAGCCCACTTTTTTCTATAATGTGAAAGGTAATGTTACGCTGAGTAAATAGATACCCAACATGTCATGCTTCAAAATTGTGCACGCTCCTGGAATGGCGACAAACATTGGTACTTAGAAATCTCCATAGGTGACACTTTAAAAATTTCTACAGGTTACCAGTTTAGAGTTAGGCCCCTTACACATGGGCTTTCCGCCCGGTGGACTCTGTTTTGCTCAGCGGGAATCGATCAGAGCAGGCGGATGACAGGTCCATCTCCACTTACGTTGCAGAGACAAACCTGTCAGATTCCTGCTCTCCTCTATGGGAGATCGGATGAAAAGGGACCGCCTGTCCATTTTCATCCGATCTTCCATAGAGGAGAGCAGGAATCTGACCGATCCGATCCTCCAGACAGATAGAAAATAGGGTTTCCATCCATCTGGATTTCATGGACAGGATCAGATCGGATAGCAGCGGGTGTCGGCGGAGATGCAACCGCTGACATCCGCTGCTCCATAGGGGTGCATGGAGCATCAGATCAGGTCCGCCTGAAAAACTGACAGGGACCGGAGCGGAAAGCCTGTGTGAAAGGGGCCTTACAAATGAGGTCTAGAGCTAGAATTATTGCTCTCACTCTAACGATCGCGGCGATACCTCACATGTGGTTTGAACACCGTTTACATATGTGGGCGCAACTTGCGTATGCGTTTGCTTCTGCACGGGAGCTCAGCGGGACGGTGCACTTTAAATTTTTATTTTCTTATTAACTTTATTGTTTAGTTTTACACTGTCCCTTTAAGAAAAAATTAAAACATTTTGATCACTTTTATTCCTATTACAAGGAATGTAAACATCCCTTGTAATAGAAAAAAGCAGGACAGTTCCTTTTTAATGTGACATCTAGGTTTAAAAAGACCTCACATCTACATTAAAAAGCAAAAAAATAAAAAATAAAATAATTTTTTTCATCATGAAAAAAAAATGGGCCCTTTAAGGCCGTTGGGGGGAAGTGACGTATGACATCGCTCCGGTCCTCCAAGGCCATAGAGTGGAGTCAGGGCCAGCTTGTTCTTACTCGACTTCCTGCCTAGAAGGGGAGAGGACTGGATTATTTTTTCCGTTACCAACAGCTCTGTTAAGTGGGGAAAACGACCGAGAATTGGGGGTAGTCTCTCCCGCCACCCATAAAAGTGATCCCGCGGCAAATCTGCTGCTGGGACCACTTTTATGTGAAAGAGGACCGCCCGCTCAGTAAAAAAAAATACCAGAGTTATGGCAGCTATCTGCTGCCATAATCCCGGTATTTAACACCAAAGTAGCGACGTAAATACGTGGTGGGCGGTCCGTAAGTGGCTAAATAACAATAAACGTAAGGCAGCAAAGTCAAGTAGAAAAATAGAAGGGAAAGGACAAGCGCAACATCCATAGTGTAGTAAACAAAGTGAACAATATTTATTAATACGTAATTAAGAACTCACAAACGGGGAGCTTGTGCAAAGCAGTGAAAGTCAAAGCTGCTACCTCTGGAGCCCGGAGCCGCTGTGGAATCCCCTGCTTCCCCTGTGAGCAGAGGGAGAAGAGCACAGGCAGGAGGGAGCCGCTGCTGCAGGGAGACAACCCAACCAGGGATAGAAGACGGAGCCCGGAGCCGCTGTGGAATCCCCCTGCTTTGGCCGTGAGCAGAGGGAGAAGAGCACAGGTAGGAAGGAGCCGCTGCTGCAGGGAGATAACCTGACCAGGGATAGAACCCGGAGCTGCTGTTGAATCCCCCTGCTTTGGCCGTGAGCAGAGGGAGAAGAGAACAGGTAGGAAGGAGCCGCTGCTGCAGGCAGATAACCTGACCAGGGATAGAACCCGGAGCTGCTGTGGAATCCCCCTGCTTCGGCCGTGAGCAGGAGAAGAAGAGCACAGGCAGGAAGGAGCCGCTGCTGCAGGGAGACAACCCAACCAGGGAGAGAAGCCGGAGCTGCTGTGGAATCCCCCTGCTTCGGCCGTGAGCAGAGGGAGAAGAGAACAGGCAGGAAGGAGCCGCTGCTGCAGGGAGACAACCCAACCAGAGAGAGAAGCCGGAGCCGCTGTGGAATCCCCCTGCTTCAGCCGTGAGCAGAGGGAGAAAAGAATAGGCAGGAAGGAGCCGCTGCTGCAGGGAGACAACCTGACCAGAGAGAGAAGCCGGAGCCGCTGTGGAATCCCCCTGCTTCGGCCGTGAGCAGAGGGAGAAAAGAACAGGCAGGAAGGAGCCGCTGCTGCAGGGAGATAACCTGACCAGGGATAGAACCCGGAGCTGCTGTGGAATCCCCCTGCTTCACCCATGAGCAGGAGAAGAAGAGCACAGGCAGGAAGGAGCCGCTGCTGCAGGGAGACAACCCAACCAGGGATAGAAGCCGGAGCTGCTGTGGATTCCCTCTACTTCGGCCGTGAGCAGAGGGAGAAGAGAACAGGCAGGAAGGAGCCGCTGCTGCAGGGAGACAACCCATCCAGGGAGAGAAGCCAGAGCCGCTGTGGAATCCCCCTGCTTCGGCCGTGAGCAGAGGGAGAAGAGAACAGGCAGGAAGGAGCAGCTGCTGCAGGGAGACAACCTTACCAGGGATAGAAGCCGAAGTTGCTGTGGAATCCCTCTACTTCGGCCGTGAGCAGAGGGAGAAGAGAACAGGCAGGAAGGAGCCGCTGCTGCAGGGAGACAACCTGACCAGAGAGAGAAGCCGGAGCCGCTGTGGAATCCCCCTGCTTCAGCCGTGAGCAGAGGGAGAAGAGAACAGGCAGGATGGAGCCGCTGCTGCAGGGAGACAACCCAACCAGGGAGAGAAACAGGAGCCCGGATGGAGAGGATGCCTGACACCGCTGGGAGATAGCGATGCGTTTCAAAGCATATCGCTTCTTCTTCAGCCTCCTCATTGTTTTTATATTTTGTAACTCAGTTTTAACATTGCAACTTTTGCAATCACCTTCATGGCTTGTTACACAACACACACACATTTCCTTGAGACCCTTTCACTCCCACCAATAAGTTATTCGCCACAACACTTGGCACATTTACACAAATTTTGCCCTCTGAAGAGCACTCTGCAGTGGATCACTCTTCAGAGTGCAGCTGACAGGGATTGAGGAGACGCTGTGTGGCGTGTTTTAACATTTTATACAATACTTGCTTTGCAGTGGGCTTTACAATGATCCCTGCGGGATTATGTGCTGCTGAGCAGTTTTTCTTTGCCCCTTGCTTTTTGTCCAAGTACAAAAACAGATTTGTCATCAAAGGCAGAGTACAAACAATGGCGACAATAACATATATAAGAAATGAGGGGTTTGAGGTCCTTTATAAATTCTGCACTTTGAATAGCTGTAGAGAAGAGATTGCTGCAGATAAACAGGTACAACTTATGTAGGAGGATTTTTTAATCTGTGTGTTACCTGAGGCCAGTCACTTCACTCGTGTATGAAGGGTTTACAACCACTTTCATTGAATGGGGCCGCTCTGCAAGCTCCCTGCAACTGAGTGCAATGCACACGGCGCTGGCGTGGCGGGGAGGTGGCGATACAACACCTCTTCACCGCCTGTCATAAGAGGAGGGATCTTAACACGGAGAGTACTGCTAATGTGATTGAGCCCTTTCAGAGGTTGGAGGAAAGCTAAGCTGGGGCTTGACATCAATGGGCCCGCTGTCTGAACCCAGAAGAGGCAGCGAACCTCCAATCCTTGCTGGTAGCGGGTTGGACCCCCTTTTGCCTTCATTCTTGGTGGCATAGATACAACAAGGTGCGGGAAACTTTCCTCAGAGGTTTTCCTCCATAGGGACATGATAGCATCACACAGTTGCTGCAGATTTGTCGGCTGCACATCCATCATACCAATCTCCCGTTCCACCACATCCTAAAGGTGCTCTATTGGATGAGATGTGGTGAGTGTGGAGGCCATTGGAGGACAGTGACCTCATTGTCATGGTGAAGAAACCAGTGGTGAGATGATTGGAGCTTTGTGACATGGTGCATTATCCTGCTGGGAGGAGCCATCAGAAGATGGGAGGAGCCATCAGAAGATGGGGACACTGTAGTCATAAAGGGATGGACATGGTCAGCAACAATACTCAGGGGGGGGGGGCGTGGGGTTTATACCACTAAAGGGGCCCAAAGTGTGCCAAGACCCCCCCCCCCCCACACCATTACATCACCACCACCAGCCTGAACCATTACCCCCCCTCCTCCCCCACACCATTACATCACCACCACCAGCCTGAACCATTACCCCCCCTCCTCCCCCACACCATTATACCACCACCACCAGCCTGAACCATTACCCCCCCTCCTCCCCCACACCATTATACCACCACCACCAGCCTGAACCGGTGATAGAAGGCAGGATGGATCCATGACACCAAATTCTGACCCCTCCCATCTGAATGTCACAGATGAAATCCAGACTCATCAGACCAGGCAATGTTTTTCCAATCTTCTATTGTCCAGTTTTGGTGATCTGTGCCAATTGTAACCTCAGTTTCCTGTTCTTAGCTGACAGGAGTGGCACCTGCTGTGGTCTTCTGCTGCTGTAGCCCATCTGCTTCAAGGTTCAATGTTTTGTGCATTCGGAGATGGTATTCTGCATACCTTGGATGTAATGAGGGGTTATTTGGGTTACTGTTGCCTTTCTATCATCTGGAACCAGTCTGCCCATTCTCCTCTGACCTCAACAAGGCATTTTCCTCCACACAACTGCCACTCACTGGATATTTTCTCTTTTTCCCACCATTCTCTGTAATCCTGAGAGATGGTTGTGTGTGAAAATCCCAGAAATACTCAGACCGGCCCGTCTGCCACCAACAACCATGCCACGTTCACAGTCACTTCAATCCCCTTTCTTCTCCATTCTGATGCTCGGTTTGAACCTCAGCAAGTCGTATTCACCACGTCTAGATGCCTCAATGCATGGAGCTGCTGTCATGTGATTGGCTGATTAGCAATTTCTGTTACCAAGCAATTGAACAGGTGTACCTAATAAAGTGGCTGGTGAGTGTATACTCTATATTTATACATAGTTACATAGTAGGTGAGGTTGAATAAAGACAATAGTCCATCCAGTTCAACCTGTATAGGTGTGTGTGGCCGTAATCATCTCTCATACCCCTGAATGTTCTGATCCTTGAGATGTAAGTCTAAGAGTCTTTTAAAAGTAGCCATACTCCCTGCAGTTACCACCATTTGTGGTAGAGAGTTCCACAATCTTGTAGCTCTTACTGTAAAGAATAGCCTGAGGTTCAATATATCTATTTATCATTCCCTGGTACCACACCCCCCCCACCACCCCACCCATCACTGCAAGCATCCCCCACACACAGTCTGTGGAAAAATTGTGACCCATGAGACGGGTCCCTGGTGTGGAAAAGGTTCGGGACAGCTGCCCTAGACTATTAATTGTGCTACAGAGAGAGAAAATGCTGTGTGCCTGGCTGCCTCTGCGCTAAGATTGGGGAAGAAACCAGTTTATTTACAGCGGATCCCATCTGGGGGGGTGGGTGCGCTACAATACATACCTAAAGATAACATATACTAAGCCATTATGTATTTCCCCCGCCCTGGTTTGTTTTACCCTCAACTTTTAACCACTTGCCGACCGCCGCCCCACTATATACGGCGGCGGTCAGCCACTCCCAGGCAAAGTGACGTACCGGTACGTCACTAGCCTGGGAGCGAACAGGGTTCAAACGCGCGCCGCCGGAGGCGCAATCCCGCCCCTGCTCGTACCCGAAGAAGCCGGCGTGTGTGACCGGCGGACCCGATGTCCGCCGGTCACTCGCGATCGTCGGGTAGAGAGGGAGAAAGGCAGGCGGCTAATGTAAACAAGCCACCTGTCATTCTCCCCTGTGTAGAAGCACAGATCACTCGGTCCTGCTAGGTAGGACCGTTGATCTCTGCTGTTACACACACAGCCACATCCAATCACAGTAAGAAGCACGCCCCTAGGGACACACTTAACCCCTCCCTCTCCAATAAAGTTAACCCCTTCACTGCCAGTGTCATTTTTACAGTAACAGTGCATATGTATAGCACTGATTACTGCAGTAATGTCACTGGTAACCCCATAAGTGTCAAAAATGTCAGTCAAGGGTCAAATCTGTCCGCTACAATGTCGCAGTCCCGCAAAAAAAAATCGCAGATCGCCGCCATTACTCGTTAAAAAAAAAAAAAACAACAAAAATGACAGACATCTTTCCCTTAGTTAGTAAACGCAATAACTTTTGCACAAACCAATCAAAATACGCTTATTGTGATTTTTTTTTTTACCAAACATAGGTAGCAGAAAACAAATTTTTCGATTTTTACATTTTTTTGGGGGGAATTTCATATAAAAAATGTGAAAAATATTGTTATTTTTGCAAAATTGTCGCTCTTTTTTTGTTTATAGCGCATGATCAAAAAATCGCACAGGTGATCAAATACCACCAAAATAAAGCTCTGTTTGTGGGAAAAAAAGGACTTCAAATTCATTTGGGTACAGCGTCGCACGACCGCGCAATTGTCCGTTAAAATCACGCAGTGCCGAATCGCAAAATACCCCCTGGTCATGAAGGGGGTAAAATCTTCCGGGGCTTAAGTGGTTAAAACACCCGATCGTTTTGTAAAGATCACGATAAAAAGATGGATAAGCAGACGTTCCTTTTAATGAGAACCGCATTTCAAATCCATTAGTAAATCCAGAGATATAAGCAGCTGAAATGATATGCTTTCCTTCAAACGTTGAACTTGACCTTCATCCAGGGTCTCTACTGGTCATTGAAGCTTCCAAACACTTAAAAGCCCCTACAGGAAGGAGCCGAGTTCCCCCTCCCCCTCCGCTCATTCTATATTCTACATGTCACATAACCATTTGTACTTTGGAAACTTATAAGCTCTTTTTATACATTCAAAGCCATCAAACAACTTTGTAAACACAATTTCTTGCCATTATCGCTTCTCCTCCATGTTCTCTGAGAGCTGTCATCATAAGAGAACATATCATTGCTCTGTGTACATTCCGTCTACCTACACCGTACAGAAAGATGCTTCTTCTCTGATTTAATGTCTTCAGTACCAGAAGAAGGAGTGAGCTGAGCTGCCTTGGTTTGGGTACAAGAAGTGTTCCGTGAGCTCTGAAGGTCGGATGCCGAAACCAAACTCCGTTGAATTCAGTGGGTGCTGAGACTGTCACATGAGAAAACTGGATTTTTGATTTACCGTAAAAATCCTTTTCTCTGAAGTTCATTGACAGACGCAGCTCCATATTCTTCTTGACCATTGGGTTATGCAGCCCCCTACAGGAATAGGACACTAGGCAGGAAAAATCAGTCCCTGCAGGCATAACCCCACACACTCTGCTATAGGATTTTGTTTTGTTGCAAGCAGTGTCAAAAGAAAAAAAAAAAACAACCCACTCATATATAGAGGGGCAGATGCTGCGTCTGTCTGTAAAGGATTTAACGGTAAGTCAAAAAATGGGATTTTTTACTTACCGTAAAATCCATTTCTCTGAGTCCACCTACAGACGTAGCTGCTGCTTTAAATCATAGACGGATGCGTAATAAGCCCCTCCCACTAGGAGTGACCAGGTAGAGCCAAAGGCTTTGACATGCCCAGGGGGCGGGGTCCCTGGGTTATTACCCCTGGCCTCACCGATGCATCTTCAGTTTAGTTGCAAGCAGTGAATAATAACCAAAACCCAACTCTTCAGAGAAAAGAGGGGTGTGAGCTACGTCCGTCGGTGGACTCAGAGAAATGGATTTTAAAATCCCATTTTCTCTTTCAGCCACCGACGGACATAGCTGCTGCTTTAAATCATAGACGGATGGGACGTCCAAAAGCAGTAACCACTGAGGGGTGGGGAAAGGACAAACTTAACCACTTAACGACCAGCCACGTAGATCTACGTCGGCTGACTTTGAGTGGTTATACCGGGATGATGCCTCTAGCTAGAGGCATCATCCCGGTACCGTTGTTTGAAGCCGGCGGTCGGCTTTCCGTCGGTAACGATCGATGCGGCTCGGGAGCCGCTCGATCGTTACCCGGGGGGGCGGGAGGGGACGTCCCCCCCCTCCCGCCGCCTTCCGCGGCTTTGCTCGGGGCTCCCGTCCCACCGGGAGCCCCGAGCACCCAGCCGGCACGTCCGCCGGCTGGATGGAGTCCCGATGAATGCCGGAAATGGCATCGATCGGGTCTCCGATGACGTAACCCGGAGGCGGCGTCCATGAAGTCACATCCGGGTTACTGTGCCGCAAAAGGCGGCAGATTTAAAAAACGGCTGTATGCAAAAATGCCGTTTTTGGCGTTTTGCATACAAGGAAGTGTAGTGGAGGGGTCTAGGGTCTTTTAGACCCTCGATCCCTCCATAAAGTGTACCTGTCACACATATTGCTGTCACAAGGGATGTTTACATTGCTTGTGACAGCAATAAAAGTGATCAGATTTTTTTTTTTTTAAAAAACCTGTAATAAATTTAAAAAAAAAGAAAAAATAAATAGGAAAAAAAAAAAAAAAAAAATTTAGCCGCCCCCGTCACCGTTAGCTCGCGCACAAAAAAAAACGTATACGCAAGTCGAGCCGCAAATGAAATCGCTGTTCAAACCACACATGTGAGGTATCGCCGCGATCGCCAGAGCGTGGGCAATAATTTAAAAAAAAGAGCTACACTCTAACTCAAAACTGGTAACCGTTAAATAAATTTAAAGCGTCGCAGATTGAGATCTCTATTGACCGTAGTTTGTCGCCATCCCACGGGGGGGCGCAATTTTAAACCATAACATGTTTGGTATCTATTTACTCGGCGTGACATGTTCTTTCACAATATACAAAAAAAATGGGCTAACTTTACTGTTTAGTATTTTTTTAAATTAGTGAAATGTGATTTTTCAAATTTTTTCCAAAAAAATGGCGTTTTAAAGACCGCTGCGCAAATACCGCGTGACAAAAAATTTTGCAATGACCGACATTTTATTCTCCAGAGTCTTTGCTAAAAAAATATATATAATGTTTGGGGGTTCTAAGTAGTTTTCTAGGAAAAAATACTGGTTTTAACTTGTGAACAAAAAGTGTCCGAAATAGGGCTGGGGGTAAAGTGGTTAAAAGAATGCAATTCCCACGGCTAACATAGCCAACTATATACTGTAACATGGAACCCAACAGGTAACAACTGGGGCTCAATTGCAGCAAAACCATAAAAGAGAAGGAAAAGTAGACTGCTCCTTAAATGGCGGCCTGCAAAACCTTGTGGCCAAAGGACGCATCAGAGGATGCTAACACATCCACTCTGTAAAACTTGGTGAGCATATGTACAGACGACCAAGTGGCTGCCTTGCAAACCTGCATCACTGACCCCTGATGGCGGAAAGGCCAAGAGGCACTCAACGCTCTCGTAGAGTGAGCCGTGACCGCGAAAGGAGGAACCTTGCCCTTAAGAGAATACGCCTTCACCACCGTCTGTCTGATCCATCGAGAGATGGTCGCCGCAGACGCAGCCTGACCCTTACGGGGTCTATCCGTATTCACAAACAGAGAGTCCGACTTATGAAAGGACTCAGTAATCTCCAGATACACCCATATCGTCCGAACCACATCCAGCAATGCAAGGCAATTTCCTTAGGATGTGAAGGTTTCGGACAGAGTGATGGAAGCACTATGTCTTTGTTCAGATGGAAGTCTGAAACCACCTTAGGAAGAAACGACGGATTAGGCCGTAACACTACTTTATCCCTGTGTATTACCAGATAAGGAGAGTGGCAAGATAGCGCCGCTAGTTCAGAAACCCTGCGCGCAGAGGTGATAGCCACCAAAAAGGTAACTTTCTGCGACAAGGCGAGCAAGGAAATGTGTCCTATTTTCCCGAAAGGAGATTTCTTAAGAACCAATTAAACCAAAATAAGGTCCCAAGGAGGTAACGGATACCTCCTGGGTGAGCCAAATGGCGAACCCCCTGAAGAAACCTAGGAATCAAAGAGTGTGTTGCTAAAGGGCCTTGGAAGTACACAGCCAAGACCGAGATTTGACACTTAAGAGTGCCCAACGCCAAACGTTGGTTAATCCCTTTCTGTAAAAAGGTCAGGATCCTGCTGATAGCAAAGAATCTAGGATGCAGCTTCAGCGATTCGCATCAAGCAATGTATGCTTTCCACGTACGATGATCAATCTTCAGAGAAGTGGACTTCCTATTAAGGTAGGGATCACAGAATCCTACAGACCCTTGCTCTCAACAGCCAAGCCGTTAAAGCCAGCGACTGTAAAGCAGGATGGTAGATCGGACCCTGAGATAGAAGATCTTCCCGTAGAGGAAGTGTCCACGGACCTGCGACCTTCAGCCGAATCATGTCGGCGTACCAGGATCTCCGGGGCCAATCGGGAGCCACCAGAGTTACCAGAATCCCCTCCAACTCGACCCTGCATAGCAGGGCGAGATAAAGGTTTCAACGAAGGAAATGCATAAATTAAAACAGAGCTAGGGCATAAAGGTCCCGGCAGGGAGCTGTGTGGCCACTCCTAAGACCGGGCAGCTAAAACTGAAGATGCATCGGTGAGGCCAGCGGTAATAAACCAGGGACCCTGCCCCCCTTGGCGTGTCAAAGCCTTTGGCTCTACCTGGTCACTCCTAGTGGGAGGGGCTTATTACCCTTCCATCTGTGATTTAAAGCAGCAGCTACGTCCGTCGGTGGACTAAAGAGAAATCCAGTTTTCTCCATTGTTCATTGACAGACGCAGCTCGATATTCTTCCTAACCACTGAGATGTCCCAAAGCAGTATTTGCATGAGCGGTGGGAAAACAACTCAGAAAAGAACATATTTATAAAAAACATGCTAGAGCCGCACTACTGACTAGGCAGAAAATATATATATTTTTTTCAAAATTGTAATCTTTTTTTTTTTGTTTATAGCACAAAAAATAAAAAGCCCACTGGCAATAAAAAGCTGTCAAAATCAAACTATTTGTGGGCTAAAAAATTAAATAAACTTTATTTGGGTGCAAAAAACGCACATTAGCAGTTATTCCAACAATCCAGGATGCGAAGGGCCAAACACGCCCTAAGGATGTTAAACAGTAAGGTGCCCCTTTGTATTGTCTCTGTTTCTCCTGCTAATGTTTTGAGTTTTCTTGGCATGTGTCTCTGAGAAATGGAGTCGTGTCGTCCCCGGGGAGATGTACAGGGAAGACAGAACAATATTAATATCCATTCAGAAGTCTTTCCGCCGTGCTGGCTCAGTTAATAGACTTGTTTTTTGAAACCGTCCGCCGGGCCGTGTTTTCATGGTTGTCCCAGCAGACGGTAAAATGTGGGCTGAATTTACAGGTACATCTCACAGCTGGCGCCCCTTTATCCTGCGTTCAGACAGTCTGCTCTGGAGGGCACATGCTGCCGGAAATATATCTGCCTGCTTGGCACAGACGCGGTGCGGAGCAAGTATACCGACAATAGCTTTCTATTCCAAATCTCTTTTCAGAAAAAGCTTCTGTATTTACTTGTGTGACTGAATAAATAGCTAAAGAAGCACTCCTGTCAGAAATGAATGGTAATAAACAGCGCATACTCAGACTGGTCTGAGGTAGTAAGCGGGGTGCCCCAGGGCTCAGTCCTGGGACCAACCTTGTTCAATTTATTCATAAACAACATTGAGGTCGGGATAAGTAGTTCTATATCAGTTTTTGCAGATGACACAAAATTGGCCAGAGCAATAACTGCACAGCATGAAGCAGATATCCTACAGAATGACCTGGACAAAATTACAGAGTGGGCAACGACATGGCAAATGAGGTTTAATGTGGAGAAGTGTAAGGTTTTGCACTTGGGGACTAAAAACATAAAAGCACAATACATGTTAGGAGGGGAACCCTTGGGGGAATCAAAAATGGAGAAGGATCTGGGAGTCTTGGTTGATGATAGATTAGGCAACAGCATGCAATGTCAAGCGGCAGATGCCAAAGCCAGCAGAATATTAGCATGCATAAAGAAAGGGATGTATTCCAGAGATAAGACTATAATCCTTCCACTTTATAAAACTCTGGTCCGACCGCATCTGGAGTATTCTGTCCAGTTCTGGTCGCCAGTCCTCAGGAGGGATGTGTTGGAGCTGGAGAGAGTCCAGAGAAGGGCAACTAAACTAATTAGGGGATTGGAGGACCTTGACTATGAAGAGCGTCTACAATCGCTCGATTTATTCTCCCTGGAGAAGAGACGTCTGAGGGGGGACATGATAGCAATTTATAAATATCTTAATGGGGATCCCAGCTTAGAAAAAAAGCTGTTCATTCGAAGGGATTGCATGAGGACTCGAGGGCATACAATGCGATTAGAGGAGAAGCGTTTTAACCTCAGGCAACGTGGGGGGTTCTTTACTGTTAGGGCTACAAGATTGTGGAATTCTCTACCACAAGAGGTGGTTTCTGCGGGAAGTATGGTGGCTTTCAAAAGACTCTTAGACGTACATCTCAAGGATCAGAACATTCAGGGGTATGTGAGATGATTACAGCCACACACACCTACACAGGTTGAACTGGATGGACTATTGTCTTTATTCAACCTCACCTACTATGTAACTATGTAACTATGTAACTATGTAAATAGTGTTGCATCAGCAATAACATTATGACCACCCACCATAACCCATTGAGGAATGGACTCCACTTGTCCTCTGAAGGTACGTTGTGGTATCCGGCACCAAGCCGTCAGTAGCAGATCCTTTAAATCCTGAAATTTGCGAGGAGGGGTCTCTATGGATCGGACTTGTTTTTTCGATACATCCCACAGATGCTTGATTGGACTAAGATCAGGAGAATTCGGAGGCCAAGTCAACACTTCCAACTTGTTGTGTTCCTCAAACCATTCTTGAATTCATCAGACCAGGCCCCCTTTTTTCGCTGCTTTGTGGTCCAGTTCTGATGCTCAGGTGCCCATTTTAGGCACTTTTGGCTGTGGACTCCATCAATCAGCCTCCCCTCCCACCTCCATCAATGATCCTTCCCTCCCCACCTCCATCAATGATCCTTCCCTCCCACCTCCATCAATGAACCTTCCCTCCCCACCTCCATCAATGATCCTTCCCTCCCACACCTCCATCAATGAGCCTCCCCTCCCCAACCTCCATCAATGAGCCTCCCCTCCCCACCTCCATCAAAGAGTTTTCTCTCCCCACCCCCATCAATGAGCTTTCTCTCCCCACCTCTATCAATAAGCCTTCCCTCCCCACCTTCATCATTGTGTCTTCCCTCCCACACCTCCATCAAAGGGCTTTTCCTTCCCCCACCTCCATCAAAGAGTCTTCTCCCCCCACCTCTATCAATAAGCCTTCCTTCCCCACTTTCATCATTGAGCCTTCCCTCCTGACCTCCATCAATGAGCTTTCTCTTCCCCACCTCCATCAATTATCCTTCCCTCCCCTACCTCCATCAATGATCCTTCCCTCCCCACCTCCATCAATGAGCCTTCTCTTCCCCACCTCCATCAATGAGCCTTCCCTCCCCACCTCCATCATTGAGCCTTCCCTCCCCCCCTTCATCAATGAGCCTTCCCTCCCCACCTTCATCAATGAGCCATCCCTCCCCACCTTCATCAATGAGCCTTCCCTCCCCCACATCCATCAACGAGCCTTCCCCTCCCTGCCTCCATCATTAAACCTTCCCTCCCCGCCTCCATCATTAAACCTTCCCTCCCCGCCTCCAACAATGAACTGTCCCTCCCCACCTCCATCAATGAACTGTCCCTCCCCACCCCCATCAAAGAACTGTCCCCCCCCCACCTCCATCAAAGAGCCATGGCTGCCCCTGACCCTGTCACCAGTTGGCCAGCTTTCCTTTCTTGGAGGGTCGCTGTGCCTTTTTCGACTTTGTAATTGTCAGTGTAAAAAAAAAAAAAAAAATCATTGCCACCAGCCACGTTTTAAAAAAAAAAAACAATTTTTGCACTGGTACATGATGGTCAGGACATTACAATTTTTTATTTTTTTTTTTTACAATCTCTTGCCTATTAGCCCTGAAAATGGCCATTTCTCTATCGTTCATTGACAGACGCAGCTCCATATTCTTCTTAACCATTGGGTTATGCTGCACCCTACAAGAGCAGGACACTAGGCATGAAAAATCTTTACTATGCCTATGGGGCAGTCCCTAGGGGTATACACACCCCACACTCTGTTATAGGCATTCTGTTTTATTTTTTACTTTCTGCTATAAAACATATCCAATAAAAAAATGCACTTCCGGGAGAATGGTCAAACATTCCCATAGACGCACTCCTAAACCTTGTGGACAGCCTTCCCAGAAGAGTCGAAGCTGTTATAGCTGCAAAGGGTGAGCCAACTCAATATTGAACCCTACAGACTAAGACTGGGATGCCATTAAAGTTCATGTGTATGTAAAGGCAGGCGTCCCAATACTTTTGGTTATATAGTGTATAGGTGATATTGCACAGGAGAGCCGCCCTGTAGCAGTAAATCTGCTATGGGGCGGACGGCAAGGGAAGTGTGTTGGAAGTGGGGGGGGGGGTGTGGGCTGGTTGGAGTCCGGGCTGAGGCTGTCATGCCCCTTCACACTATCCGTCCGTCGGACGGACTCCGTTTTTCCCAGCGGGGATCGATCCGCCGATCCCCCGCTGAGCAGGAGGATGACAGCTGTCAGTTCCCCATACATCTCTATGGGGGAATCGGACCGTCGGTCCGTTCTCATCTGATCCCATCCGATAGGCTGGACGGATGGAAAATAGGATTTCCATCCGTCCAGATTTGACGGATCGGATCGGGTGTCAGCGGACACGTCCGATGCCCCATAGGGATGCATGGGGGGGACCGTTCAGATCCGCCAAAAAAAAACAGACATGCGGATCTGAACGGTCGATGCCAATCTTCTTGGTCAGAAGCAACTTGAAGCTTCCAATCCTCAGCACAAGGAATGCGACTCAACAAAAAGGGGAGAAGGAAGCGCATCTCAGTATCGAAATAAAACACTTTATTAACATGAAATTGGATAAAACACGAGCAGTAATGCCGCTCGCAGTCCGCTGACGTTTTATCTGACTAGGAACATGCGAGCGACATTACTGCTTGTGTTTTATCCAATTTCATTTTAATAAAGTGTTTTATTTCACCAGTGCGCTGCACTTCCCTCTCCCCTTTTCTGCTATGCACATCACTCCCAGACCCAGCCACTATGGTCACCAATAGAGAGGGCAAATCCCCCCCATTGGAGACACAGAGAGCTCTGCAAACCTGACTAAAGGTTCATATTCCACTATAGTCTAAGAGAATAAAATCATATACACAAGGAGGTACAGCGGGTGTCAGGAGACGGTGTTGTGACCCCAAGAATTACCCACTTTGCCCCTTAATGACCAGGCCATTGTTTGCAATTCGGCACTGGGTTAATTTAATGGACAATTACGCGGTTGTGCGAGGCTGCACCCAAAAAAAATCAATATCTTTTTTTCCCACAAATAGAGATTTCTTTTGGTGGTGTTTGATCACCTCTGAGGTTTTTATTTTTTGCGCTATAAACAAAAAAAGAGCGACAATTCTGAGAAAAAAAAAACAATATTTTTCACTTTCTGCTATATAACATTCCCAATATAAAAAAAATTAAAAATCTAAATTATTCATCATTTTAATCCAATTTGTATTCTGCTACATATTTATGGTAAAAAAAAATCCCAATGAGTGTATATTGATTGGTTTGCGCAAAAGTTATCGCGTCTACAGACAAGGGGAAAGATTTATGTCATTTTTATTTATTTTTACTAGTAATGGCGGCGATCTGTGATTTTTAGAGGGACTGCGACATTGCGGCGGACAGATCGGACCCCTAACTGACATTTTTGACACTTTTGGGGGTACCAGTGACATCACTACAGTAATCAGTGCTAAAAATATGCACTGTCACTGTACTAATGACACTGGCAGGGAAGGGGTTAACCCAGGGGTGATCAAAGGGTTAAGTGTGAGCCTAGGGGGTGTTTTCTAACTTTATGTGGGATGGGCTTGTGAAATGATCACAGAGACCTGTGATCCTATGTATAAGGAACACAGGCGCTCTGTGTTCATTTCAGAGAGTAGAACAGTCTGCTGTGAATCGGTGCCACCGGTCCCGTGGATTGGCATCCTCGCTGCCTAGTGGGGGCGGGAGCGCACTGCTGGCGGTGCACGCTCGCCGCTACCCCCCCCCCCCCATGCACCACACGCGCGACTGACATAGAGCTACGTACGCTAAATATGCGGCGGGCGGTCGGCAAGTGTTTAAATAATAAATTATGCAATTAAGCCCAGGTCTGTTGGGAAGAAAGGGAAAGACGGGACGATTATACGTTCCTTCGGGACGATCACCAGGTCACTGTATTTTATGGTTGCTGGTCTCATATCTGGGAACTTGTGTATGTTGGATCCGACTGCTTGGGTATAATTCGGATTAGGGGGTCCTGCCTGGGTATCCTTTTTCTTTTATATCACATCCTTTGCTTGGCAATAAATAGATTGCTATCTCCCTACTTTTGTG
The DNA here is from genome assembly GCF_965119305.1 of Pelophylax lessonae. Taxonomy (NCBI): domain Eukaryota; kingdom Metazoa; phylum Chordata; class Amphibia; order Anura; family Ranidae; genus Pelophylax; species Pelophylax lessonae. The sequence continues at coordinate 5,285,115 of NC_138772.1, forward strand.
CCAATTTCATTCTAAAATCCAAGGTTTTATTATCCTCCTATGATATTGGTTGAATAAGCAATGCTAAGGGCTTTTCTGCACGCATATACAATTGGATCCTGAAGAAGCCCAGCGGTTTTTGAGCGAAACGCGTCGATCCACCAACCAGATCATGTGATGCATTATATGCATTTTTTTGTGATATATTAATTGTGACTGCTTTTTTATCCTTTTGTGTTTTGAATAAATATGGATACATTTCTTTTACGTGATTTTGTCTGATATATCTGGGCACGTGTAAATCCCCATTTCCAGGACTTGCTTGCAATCCCCCCCCCCCCATCTTCCCCCTTCCGTCTTTCCCTTTCCTCCCGCCAAACCTGGGTTTATTTGAATAATTTTTATATTCTCAGGGGACGGTGCCAGAATTTTATAATGAAGAGAGATAACACCGCTCAGGCTAGTCAAAGTCCACGATTGAACAAGCATGTAGCAGTCAGGTGAAACGCGTCTCCTGTCCCACCCTGCTGTATCTTCTACCACTTATGTGAATGAAGGAACTTTTCTTCATTGGATTCCGCGGTGGTGTGCGACCATTTTCTTCTTTAATGCTTCTCCAGAATTTTATAGACAGAATTTTACTCTCCATTCAATTTCCACCTAGATAAATAATAAACATGTTTTACCTACCTGTAATGGGTTAGAACAGAGTGGCCCCGATCCTCATCTGCTGGGGTCCCCACGCTCCTGGCTTCTCCTGCCTTTATGTTACCCTCCCCCCAGGAAGCCACTTGCTAGGGGGGATACTTGTGCGGGCTCGCTCTCAAGCCACACTATGTGCGTCCATTGACACACAGTGTGGCTCGGCCCCGCCCCCTCATCATCCTTGGCATTGATTGACAGCAGCAGAAGCCAATGGCTCCCACTGAGTCCAATGAGGAGGGAGAGAGCAAGCAGCACTGCTGCTCTCATGAACAGCGCTGGACCAAGGTAAGTATTTAGGGAGGAGGGGGAGGGCTGGGGGAGGGGAGCTGTACCTAATAAGGTCGTTTTACCTGCACAGGTGTCAAACTGGCGGCCCTCCAGCTGTTGCGGAACTACAAATCCAATGAGGCTTTGCAGTTACAAGTACGACTCCCATAGGCAGAGGCATGATGGGATTTGTAGTTCTGCAACAGCTGGAAGGCCGCCAGTTTGACACCCCTGCGGGCCGGGCTTACTGCATTCACCTTTTAGCCTTTACGACCACATTAACCGCTTGTGGACCAGCTGCAGTACATTTACTACAGCAAGTTGGCTCGTACAGGCTCAATCACGTACCTGTGCATCACGGCTTTCCTCCTGGAAGACTGCGCTGTCATTCGCTGCAACACAAGCCGATTAGCAGGTCCCGGCCAATGATTTATGGCCACAACTCACTGATCCGCTGAGCAAATGACAGAAAAGAGCTCTGTGTTGGTAAACAACACAGAGCTCTCTACAGACAGCAGCGATGTGCTGTTTTTTCCTCCCTGCAAAGCACATCGCTTAGTAAAATCACTACACATGGTTAGGCACATTTAACCCATTGATCAACCCCTAGATGTTTAACCCCTTCCCAGCAAGTGTCACTAGTACAGTGACAGTGCATATTATTAGCACTGATCACTATATTCTGGTCACTGGTGAGGTCAGTGTCAACCAGTCCCCCCCCCAGTGTCGGATATATATTTTTTTCCCACAAAGTTTATTGAACAGAAAAGTAATTAACAGAGTCCACAATTGATACATTGTCAATACAATTGAACATGAAAGTATGCAAAGAAATGACCGATACATTTATCAATTGGACTTATACCTGGGAAATTTAAAGCGGAGATTCGGCCTATTTTGCAACTTTGCAACTAGTGATTCCTGGAGTGCTCCCTATGCTGATCAAAAATTGGGCATTTTCAATTTTTTTGGGGGGTCCCTTACCTTATTTTAAGGGCATGTTTGATTGTACTTCCTCCTTCTCCCCCCTCTGTGGCCACGGCCACCGACATCACTTCCGCCTTTGCATTGCATCCTGGGAGCTGTTTGTCATCACTCCCAGGAGGCTGGAAAACTCCTAGAACACTCCCTGGAATCAGGAAAAACTCCCAGAACACTCCCTGGAATCAGGAAGAACTCCCAGAACACTCCCTGAAATCAGGAAGATCTCCCAGAACACTCCCTGAAATCAGGAAGATCTCCCAGAACACTCCCTGGAATCAGGAAGAACTCCCAGAACACTCCCTGGAATCAGGAAGAACTCCCAGAACTCTCCCTGGAATCAGGAAGAACTCCCAGAACTCTCCCTGAAAACAGGAAGATCTCCCAGAACACTCCCTGGAATCAGGAAGAACTCCCAGAACTCTCCCTGGAATCAGGAAGAACTCCCAGAACACTCCCTGGAATCAGGAAAAACTCCCAGAACACTCCCTGGAATCAGGAAAAACTCCCAGAACACTCCCTGGAATCAGGAAGAACTACCAGAACACTCCCTGGAATCAGGAAGATCTCCCAGAACACTCCCTGGGATCAGGAAGATCTCCCAGAACACTCCCTGGAATCAGGAAGATCTCCCAGAACACTCCCTGGGATCAGGAAGATCTCCCAGAACACTCCCTGGAATCAGGAAAAACTCCCAGAACACTCCCTGGAATCAGGAAGAACTACCAGAACACTCCCTGGGATCAGGAAGATCTCCCAGAACACTCCCTGGAATCAGGAATATGTCCCAGAACACTCCCTGGAATCAGGAAGATCTCCCAGAACACTCCCTGGGATCAGGAAGATCTCCCAGAACACTCCCTGGAATCAGAAGATCTCCCAGAACACTCCCTGGAATCAGGAAGAACTACCAGAACACTCCCTGGGATCAGGAAGATCTCCCAGAACACTCCCTGGAATCAGGAATATGTCCCAGAACACTCCCTGGAATCAGGAAGATCTCCCAGAACACTCCCTGGGATCAGGAAGATCTCCCAGAACACTCCCTGGAATCAGGAAGATCTCCCAGAACACTCCCTGGGATCAGGAAGATCTCCCAGAACACTCCCTGGAATCAGGAAGAACTCCCAGAACACTCCCTGGAATCAGGAAGAACTCCCAGAACACTCCCTGGAATCAGGAAGATCTCCCAGAACACTCCCTGGAATCAGGAAGAACTCCCAGAACACTCCCTGGGATCAGGAAGATCTCCCAGAACACTCCCTGGAATCAGGAAAAACTCCCAGAACACTCCCTGGGATCAGGAAGATCTCCCAGAACACTCCCTGGGATCAGGAAGATCTCCCAGAACTCTCCCTGGAATCAGGAAGATCTCCCAGAACACTCCCTGGAATCAGGAAGAACTCCCAGAACTCTCCCTGGAATCAGGAAGAACTCCCAGAACACTCCCTGGAATCAGGAAGATCTCCCAGAACACTCCCTGGAATCAGGAAGATCTCCCAGAACACTCCCTGGGATCAGGAAGATCTCCCAGAACACTCCCTGGAATCAGGAAAAACTCCCAGAACACTCCCTGGAATCAGGAAGATCTCCCAGAACACTCCCTGGAATCAGGAAAAACTCCCAGAACACTCCCTGGAATCAGGAAGAACTACCAGAACACTCCCTGGGATCAGGAAGATCTCCCAGAACACTCCCTGGAATCAGGAAAAACTCCCAGAACACTCCCTGGAATCAGGAAGATCTCCCAGAACACTCCCTGGGATCAGGAAGATCTCCCAGAACACTCCCTGGAATCAGGAAAAACTCCCAGAACACTCCCTGGAATCAGGAAGAACTACCAGAACACTCCCTGGGATCAGGAAGATCTCCCAGAACACTCCCTGGAATCAGGAATTTGTCCCAGAACACTCCCTGGAATCAGGAAAAACTCCCAGAACACTCCCTGGAATCAGGAAGAACTACCAGAACACTCCCTGGAATCAGGAAGATCTCCCAGAACACTCCCTGGGATCAGGAAGATCTCCCAGAACACTCCCTGGGATCAGGAAGATCTCCCAGAACACTCCCTGGAATCAGGAAAAACTCCCAGAACACTCCCTAGAATCAGGAAGAACTCCCAGAACACTCCCAGGAATCAGGAAGATCTCCCAGAACACTCCCTGGAATCAGGAAAAACTCCCAGAACACTCCCTGGGATCAGGAATATGTCCCAGAACACTCCCTGGAATCAGGAAAAACTCCCAGAACACTCCCTGGGATCAGGAAAAACTCCCAGAACACTCCCTGGAATCAGGAAGAACTACCAGAACACTCCCTGGAATCAGGAAGATCTCCCAGAACACTCCCTGGGATCAGGAAGATCTCCCAGAACACTCCCTGGAATCAGGAAGATCTCCCAGAACACTCCCTGGGATCAGGAAGATCTCCCAGAACACTCCCTGGAATCAGGAAAAACTCCCAGAACACTCCCTGGGATCAGGAAGAACTCCCAGAACACTCCCTGGAATCAGGAAGATCTCCCAGAACACTGCCTGGAATCAGGAAGAACTCCCAGAACACTCCCTGGAATCAGGAAGAAGGACACAGCAGATTACACTGCGGCTTCAGATGCCCACGTCTAAGATGGCTGCGCCCAGATAGCGTTTTTAAAAGTAAGATTTTGGCTAAAATCCAATACTGTACACCTTGTAAGTATGAGAATTGTGGTTCTGTAAAGGGCGATGGATTAGTATTATAGGGGTATTTTTAGTTAAAAAAGGTATTCGAGGCCGGAACTCCGCTTTAAGGAAAGAGCAGGTGAATGGTAACAATGGGAATTGGGTTAAATGTGAAAAACTTTTCCATAAGTGTTGGGCTCGGTAGTAAAATTAATGTGATTGATAGATGTACAGATAGTGTCAGATTATCCGCCGCACTATCGCTATGCCACAATAAGTCGCTGACTGCCACCATTACTAGCATAATAAAAAATAAATAAATTAAATATTAAAGTTTTCAGTATATATCTCATAGTTTGTAGGCGCTATAAAACTTCCACACAAACCAATTAATATACACTTACTGGGGTTTTTTTTTTTTTTTACCAAAGACATGTAGCAGAATACATTTTTTGCCAACATATATGAAGAAAGTTGTATTTTTTTTTTAATTTGATAGGTTTTATAGAAAACAGTTTTTTTTTTGTTTTTTTTTTTTTAATTTTAACAAAAAATAAAAACCCAGTGTTGATCAAATACCACCAAAAATAACTTTGTGTGAAAAAAATTTTAATAAATATCATATGGGTACAATGTCGCATGACCGTGCAATTGCTAGTTAAAGTAGCGCAGTGCTGAATAGCAAAAAAATGGCCTTGATATAAAGAAGGGTAAAACCTTCCAGAGCTGAGGTGGTTAAAGGTTTTTTTTAAAATAACAAACATGTTATAATTACCTGCTTTGTGCAATGGTTTTGCACAGGGCAGCCCCGATCCTCCTCTTCTGGGGTGCCCCCAGGGGCTGCTTTTGGGTCCTCCTCTTCATCGGGTGTCCCCATGGAGAGCCGCTTTCCATGGGGTCACCAGTGCGGGCGCGCTTCTGAGTCCTGCTGCTGCGTCTATTGACACAGACAGCAGAACTCGGCCCCGCCCCCCACGTCACTGGATTTGATTGACAGCAGCCTGAGCCAATGGCTATCAATCTATCCAATGGCGTTCTGGAACGTTCGGGTTCAGGTAAGAATAACAGGGGATCTGGGGGGGCAGCTGCAACCAAGAAGGTTTCTTACCGTAACCACTTAAGGACCGGGCCTATTTCTGACACTTGTTGTTTATTGCAAGTTAAGAATCTGTATTTTTTTGCTAGAAAATGACTTTGGGGGTTCTAACATTATATATATATTTTTTTTAGCAAAGACTCTGGAGAATAAAATGGCGGTTATTTGTGCAGCGGTCTTTAAAATGCAATTTTTGAGGAAAAAATCAATTTCACTGCATTTAAAATAAACTAAACAGTAAAGGTAGTCTAATTTTTCCCATAATGTGAAAGATAATGTCCCGTGGAGTAAATAGATATCCAACATGTCACGCTTCAAAATTGCGCACGCTCGCGAAATGGTGACAAACATTGGTACTTAAAAATCTCCATAGGCGACGCTTTCAAAGATCTAGGGGATAGAATTATTGCTCTCCCTCTAACGATCGCAGCGATACGTCACTAACGTTTAAACACCGTTTTACATATGTGGGCGCGACTTGTGTATGCGTTCGCTTCTGTGCGCGAGCTAACGGGGACAGGGCGCTTTAAATTTTTTTTTTTTACACTGTCCCTGTAAAAATATATATTTTTTTGATCACTTTTATTCCTATTACAAGGAATGTAAACATCCCTTGTAATAGTAATAATCAGGACAGGTCCTCTAATGTGAGATCTGGGGTCAAAAAGACCTCACAAATACACTAAAAAGCAAAAAAAAGTCATTTTTCTTCATAAAAAAAAAAATGGGCCCTTTTAGGCCGTTGGGAGGAAGTGACGTATGACATTGTTCCGGTCCTCCAAGACCATAGAGTGGAGTGGGGGCCAGCTTGCCGTCAATCGACTTCCTGCCAAGAAGAGGAGAAGACCGGATTGTTTTCCCCGCTACCGGGGAAGTGGCTCGTTATCGTCCAGCGACGTAGACCTATGTCACCAGATTCTCCCCTCTCTCGGCGGCGCGCATTGCCGCCATTACTAGTAAAAATAAATAAATAGAAATTCCATAAAAATTTCCCATAGCTTGTAGACGCGATGACTTTTGCACAAACCAATCAATATACTGTACACTTATTGGGATTTTTTTTAACCAAAAATATATAGTATACATTGTGGCCTAAATTGATGAAGAAATTTGATTATTTACATTTTTTATTAAATATTTTAAAGCAAAAAGTAAAAAATAGTGTTTTTTTCGTCACTCTTTATTTGTTAAAATTGTCACTCTTTTTTTGTTAAAATTGTCACTCTTTATTTGTTAAAATTGTCACTCTTTATTTGTTAAAATTGCAGCTCTTTTTTTTTTTAAATTGTCGCTATTTATTTGTTAAAATTGTCGCTCTTTTTTTGTTAAAATTGTCACTCTTTATTTGTTAAAATTGTCACTCTTTTTTTGTTAAAATTGTCACTCTTTATTTGTTAAAATTGCAGCTCTTTTTTTTTTTTAAATTGTCGCTCTTTTTTTGTTAAAATTGTCACTCTTTATTTGTTAAAATTGCAGCTCTTTTTTTTTTTTAAATTGTCGCTCTTTATTTGTTAAAATTGCAGCTCTTTTTTTTTTTTAAATTGTCGCTCTTTATTTGTTAAAATTGCAGCTCTTTTTTTTTTTTAAATTGTCGCTCTTTATTTGTTAAAATTGTCACTCTTTATTTGTTAAAATTGTCACTCTTTATTTGTTAAAATTGCAGCTCTTTATTTGTTAAAATTGCAGCTCTTTTTTTTTTTTAAATTGTTGCTCTTTATTTGTTAAAATTGTCGCTCTTTTTTTGTTAAAATTGTCACTCTTTTTTTGTTAAAATTGTCACTCTTTTTTTTTTTAAATTGTCGCTCTTTATTTGTTAAAATTGTCGCTCTTTATTTGTTAAAATTGTCACTCTTTATTTGTTAAAATTGCAGCTCTTTTTTTTTTTTAAATTGTCGCTCTTTATTTGTTAAAATTGTCGCTCTTTTTTTGTTAAAATTGTCACTCTTTTTTTGTTAAAATTGTCACTCTTTTTTTGTTAAAATTGTCACTCTTTTTTTTTTTTAAATTGTCGCTCTTTATTTGTTAAAATTGTCGCTCTTTATTTGTTAAAATTGTCACTCTTTATTTGTTAAAATTGCAGCTCTTTTTTTTTTTTAAATTGTCGCTCTTTATTTGTTAAAATTGTCACTCTTTTTTTGTTTATAGAGCAAAAAATAAAAAAATCGCAGAGGTGATCAAATACCACCAAAAAAAAAAAAAGCTCTATTTGTGGGGGGAAAAAAGGACATACATTGTATTGGGGTACAGCGTCGCACCAACGCGCAATTGACGCAGTGCCGAATCGCAAAAAATGGCCTGGTCATGAAGGGGGGGGGGTAAATCTTCCAGAGTTGAAGTGGCTAGGAAGTGACCCTGATCTCATACACAGATCCTGACATTAGCATATAAGCACCCAATCATTTCACGGAATCCTTTGTTATATATTTTTCTTTATCACAGGAGAATAAAGAATTTTTTATAGGACTGTCAAGGCCATAGAATTGCTCCAAGGTTAATTTCCTTCTCTGGAGATACTTTGTAAACCTTAAAGGTGATGGAATTTTTTATTTATTTTTTTCTTTCTGAAATCCCAACAAGCAGCATTTTGCAGGTGTCAGCACGCTGTGTCAGGGTACGGGGGGGGGGGGGGGGGAGGGGATGCTGACCTCCCCGCTCCGCAATGGAAGTATTCTAATTAATTACCAACCCGTCACATGGTCTCCTTATGACATGTGTAGAACACGCAGAATACATAAAAAGGCTACAGAAGAGCTGACGTGGCATTCTTACCGTGGGTCCAAGGGGAACACCGGCATTTCTTCTGCAAATCCATCCAACAAGATTCAAAGCCTTCATTTAAAGAGATATCCCCTGAAAAATATATAAAGATAACATGGCGCCAAGTGTTTTCATTCATTTATTTCTATTTTGCAGCCTGTATCTGGTTCTATAATTAATTCCCATATTAGAATGACATTTAACCATTTGCCCAGCTTTTGTATAAGTTGGAAGTTGTCTCTCACAGTACCTTTTCTCTGCCACTAGATGTCCTCAGTCTTCCAGGTGTAATGACAGCAAGTATTATTCAAGGTGAGCTCAGGCTGTCATGGACCCGCCTCCAGCCTATGACTGGACAGTGCAAGGAGAAGTGATTGATGAGCTCATCTCCCTGTCACTCTGATCTCCTCTACTATCAGCATACTCCTTGTCAATACAATAACTAATTTCCTTTTTTGTGCTGTTTCTCCCTCTCTCAGGCTGAGCTCTGCTCACATTTCCTGAGGCTGATACAGTCAAATGCAGGGACTTACAGTATACTGCATGCATTTAAATATAAATTTAAAGTGGAACTTCATTCAAAAGGGGTTCAGTTTTCCTGACACCCCTTCTTCCGCTCACCTAGGTGATCTGAGTAGGAGTTCGTCCCCGTCCCTCCTTTGCCCGCAGCCTTCTGGGACAAGTCACAGGTCCCACGAGGCTGCAAGACCATTCACAAAGAGCAGCGGGAAGCCACAAGGAGTCACAGCCGGCTTCCCACACTAAAGATGTCAGCGCCTGGGACCCGAAGACCCGTTTGGATGAGGATGACGCTGGACCCATGGACAGATAGGTGTCCTATAAAGTCAGCAGCTGTGATTTGTAGTTGCTGACTTTAATTTTTATTGTTCCCTGGATGTTTCCTCTTTAACTGCTTGCCAACCGTATAACTTACATATCCAGCGGCAAAATGGCTCTGCTGCGCAGGATCACGTAGTACCGACCCTTCTGGGTAGGGGGGAGTGGATGTGCGCCGCCAGCGGCCTACTAACGCTGTAATCATACATAGCAGGAGCTGATCTGCTGGTACCTCAGACTCGATGTCTGCCGGCACCCGCTGATCATTAGGCAGAGAGGCAGATCGCCATCCTGACAGGAGGGAAGGCATCAGGAGGGAAGGCATGGATACTGTGTCTCTGCAAAGCAGGAACATGGATCCATCTCTTCCCCTAGTAAAAGCACCTCCCACAGTACACTAAAACACTGGCTAGGCACACAGTTAACCCTTTGCTTGCCCTAGATGTTTCTTCCCAGAAGAGTTGAAGCTGTTATAGCTGCAAAGGGTGAGCCAACTCAATATTGAACCCTACAGACTAAGACTGGGATGCCATTAAAGTTCATGTGTGTGTAAAGGCAGGCGTCCCAATACTTTTGGTGATATAATGTAATATGTGATTCCGCCTGCTAATTAAGCACAGCAGAAGTCGATCTGCGGGTGCCGGACACCGGATGTCCCCCGGAACCTGCCGATCCTCCATAAAACACACAGAACTGAGATCTGTCCATATAAACAAGGCAGGGGAAAGGATGGATTCTGTGTTCCTGCACAGCAGGGAATAAAATCCATCTCTTCCCTTAGTAAAAGCACCGCCCACAGTAAAAAAAAAAAAAAAACACCAGCTAGGCACACAGTTAACCCTTTTATTGCCCTAGATGTTTAACCCCTTCCCAGCCAGTGTCATTAGTACAGTGACAGTGCATATTTTTTAGTGCTGATCACTGTTTTAGTGTCACTGGTTCCCACAAAGTGTCCGTTAGTGTCAGATTATCCACCGTAGTATCACAGTACGGTTATAATTCGCTGATCGCCGCCATTACCAGTATAAAAAAACAAATTCCATTCATTTATACCATAGTTAGTAGACGATATAATACACTTATTGGGAGTTTTTTTTTTTTTTTTTTTTTTTTACCAAAAACATGTAGCAGAATACTTATTGGCCTAAATTTATAAAGAAAATTGATTTATTAATTTTTTTTTTTTTTTTTTGGATATGTTTTATAGCAGAAAGTAAAAAATATTGTTTTTTTTGTTTATAGCGCAAAAGAAAAAAATCCCACCAAATGCCGCCAAAATCAAACTATTTGTGAGAAAACGTCAGTTAGTGTCCGACTGTCCTACGCAATATTGCTGCTATTACTAATAAAAAATAAATAGATAAATATCCCCTAGTTAGTAGACGCGATAACTTTTGCGCAAACCACTCAACATACGCTTTTTGGGATTTTTGTTTAATAAAACGTAGCAGAATACATATTGGCCTAAATTTAAAAAGAAATTCAATTTTTTTTAATGGTTTTTTTTAAACGCAGAGGTGACCGAATACCGCCAAAATGAAGGAGTGCCGGCTTCTATTTTCACATTTGATTGGACTCAGCTGATCACGTAATAAAGAGCCGCTGATTGGCTCTTTACCTCAATTTGTGATCAGCAGGGTCCTCTGAGCAAATTTATTTTTCTTTCAAAAAATTGTAGGCATGAAAGCTCTATTTGTGGGGAAAAAGGACATAATTTTTTTTTTGGGGTACAAAGTTCCATGACCGCACAATTGTGTAAAATAACGCAGTGCCATATCAGAAAAAATGGATTCGGCAGAAAGGGGGGTAAATCTTCCAGAGGGGAAGTGGCTAAAGATGTATTAATGATTACAGCGCTGCATTCATTTGTATCTTTTTATATCTGCCTGGAGTTCAAATTTAAAGGAAATCCATGGTTGGGGCTGCCAGTGCTCCTGAAGATGCCTATCGCCTGGCTGTCATGTTCCTCCAGTGGCTTTAGTCATTCCTCAATCACTGACTAAGAGTACAGATCAGGAATTGAATTTCCGCTCTGATTTCACCAGTTGTATGCTGGTTCTGGGATCCAAAGCAGGTCAGCACTGGTTGTCCCCATCACAAATTTTTCTTAGGGTCCTTTGACACGGCCTTTCTGGTCCGGTCCCTGTCAGTTTTTCAGGGGGACCCAATCGGATGCTCAATGCAGCCCTATGGAGCCACTGACACCCGCTGCTCTCCGATCCGATCCTGTTTACGAACTCCAGACAGATGGACACCCTATTTGCCATCCGTCTGGAGGATGGGATCGGATGAAAAGGGACAGGCGGTCGGTTCTCATCCAATCTCTCCATAGAGGAGAGCAGGGATCTGACAGGTCTGTCTCTGCACAGAGTGTGAATACAGAGCCATCATCCGCCTGCTCAGCGGGGATCAGCGGATCGATCCCCGCTCAGCAAAATGGAGTCCACTGGGCGGAAAGCCGGTGTGAAAGGTCCCTTAGTATCTGTTTTCTTTTGAAGGGTTCTATTGTAGTATCCTATCTGATCTTGGACGCACCCAGGACAATGGAGGCACCCAGGACAACGGGGGCACCCAGGACAACGGGGGCACCCAGGACAACGCAGAGACCCAGGACAACGGAGGCACCCAGGACAACGGAGGCACCCAGGACAACGGAGGCACCCAGGACAACGGAGGCACTCAGGACAACGGAGGCACCCAGGACAACGGAGGCACCCAGGACAACGGGGGCACCCAGGACAGCGCAGGGACCCAGGACAACGGAGGCACCCAGGACAACGGAGGCATCATGACAACGGACGCACCCAGGACAACGGAGGCACCCAGGACAACGGAGGCACCCAGGACAACGGAGGGACCCAGGACAACGGGGGCACCCAGGACAACGCAGGGACCGAGGACAACGCAGGGACCGAGGACAACGGAGGCACCCAGGACAACGGAGGGACCCAGGACAACGGAGGAACCCAGGACAACGGAGGCACCCAGGACAACGCAGGGACCCAGGACAACGGAGGCACCCAGGACAACGGAGGCATCATGACAACGGACGCACCCAGGACAACGGAGGCACCCAGGACAACGGAGGCACCCAGGACAACGGAGGCACCCAGGACAACGGAGGCACCCAGGACAACGGGGGCACCCAGGACAACGCAGGGACCGAGGACAACGGAGGCACCCAGGACAACGGAGGCACCCAGGACAATGGAGGCATCATGACAATGGACGCACCCAGGACAACGGGGGCACCCAGGACAACGCAGGGACCCAGGACAACGCAGGAACCCAGGACAACGGAGGCACCCAGGACAACGGAGGCACCCAGGACAACGGAGGCACCCAGGACAACGGGGGCACCCAGGACAACGCAGGCACCCAGGACAACGGAGGGACCCAGGACAACGGAGGGACCCAGGACAACGGAGGCACCCAGGACAACGGAGGCACCCAGGACAACGGAGGCACCCAGGACAACGGGGGCACCCAGGACAACGCAGGGACCCAGGACAACGGAGGCACCCAGGACAACGGAGGCATCATGACAACGGACGCACCCAGGACAACGGAGGCACCCAGGACAACGGAGGCACCCAGGACAACGGAGGGACCCAGGACAACGGGGGCACCCAGGACAACGCAGGGACCGAGGACAACGGAGGCACCCAGGACAACGGAGGCACCCAGGACAACGGAGGCATCATGACAACGGACGCACCCAGGACAACAGACGCACCCAGGAAAACGGAGGCATCATGACAACGGACGCACCCAGGACAACAGATGCACCAAGGACAACAGATGCACCCAAGAAAACTGAGGCACCAGGACAACGGACGCACCCAGGATAACGGAGGCATCCAGGATAACTGAGGCATTCTGCTGCACCAACCCCTATGTTCCACGTCCTGCTAAGCATAAAACTTTAGAGTTATTGGGTGTAGGGATGGGCTCAGGCGTGTTCGGATTGTAGTCCCAACCCACCTGAGCAATCCCACCAGGAAGCCGACACTACACACCGCCAATTATAGGTAGTGAGGCATTTCCTGGCCCGCAGCTGCACAGACCGAGAAATGCCTCACTGCCTATGACTGGCGGTGTGTAGTGTCAGGTTCCTGGCGGGATTGCTCAGGTGGGTTGGGACTACAATCCGAACACGCCTGAGCCATCACTAATTGGGTGTTGCACTGTAGTTCACAAGGCTAACACACTAGGAGAAGAATAATTATTTTTTCAGTTGAGTCCAATGAGTTTCTAGAGTAAGCCCTGGTTCACACTGCTGCAACACAAAGTTGTACGCAGGGATGCACCGATATATCGGCCCCTGAAAATTATCAGCTGAAAATAGGGTTATCAGCATTTTGCCGATAGAAAAAAAGATGCCTTTAAATGACATGAATGACTTCAATGCAAACTTGCTTCTTATTGACTTCAATGCAAAATAACCTCCAATTTACTTCAATGCAAAAATCGCATCCCATTGACTTCAATGCAAAATAGTGTCCTATTGACTTCAATGCAAAATCACGTCCCATTAACTTCAATGCAAAAACGCCCCTATTGACTTCAATGCAAAATCTTGCCCCATTGACTTTAATGCAAAATCACCTCCAATTGACTTCAATGCAAAAATCGCATCCCATTGACTTCAATGCAAAAACACCCCTATTCATTTCAATGCAAAATCGTATCCCATTGACTTCAATGCAAAAACACCCCTATTCATTTCAATGCAAAATCGTATCCCATTGACTTCAATGAAAAATTGCATCCCACTGATTTCAATGCAAAAATGCCCCCTATTGACTTCAATGCAAAATCACCTCCAATTTACTTCAATGCAAAAATCGGGTCTCAGTGACTTCAAAGCAAAATTGTGTCCTATTGACTTCAATGCAATACATTAATTACATATAAGCACTTCTGGACCCAAATATTTTCCCCCTAAATGACCAGGCCATTTTTTGCGATTTTAACTGAAAATTGCGCGGTCGTGTGATGCTGTACCCAAATAAAATTGATGTCCTTTTTATCCCACAAATAGAGATTTCTTTTGGTGGTATTTGATCACCTCTGCAAATTTTATTTTTTGCGCTATAAACAAAAAAAGAGCGACAATTCTGAAAAAATAAATAAATACTTTTTACTTTCTGCTATATAACATTCCCAATAAAAAAAAAAAAAAATAAAAATCAATTTTTCCATCCTTTTAGGCCAATTTGTATTCTGCTACATATTTTTGGTTAAAAAAAAAAAAAATCCTAATAAGCGTATTTTGATTGGTTTGCGCAAAAGTTATCGCATTTTCAAACTACAGGAAATATTTATGTCATTTTTATTTATTTATTTTTATACTAGTAATGGCGGCGGTCTGCGATTTTTAGCAGGACTGCGACATTTCAACGGACAGATTGGACCCCTAACTGACATTTTAGACACTATTGGGGGGACCAGTGACATCACTACAGTAATCAGTGCTAAAAGTATGCACTGTCACTGTAATAATGACATTGGCAGGGAAGGGGTTAACACCAGGGGTAATCAAAGGGTTAAATGTGAGCCTAGGGGATGTTTTCTAACTGTGGGGGGGGGGGCGGGCTTGTGAAATCAATACAGAGACCTGTGATCCTAAATAGGAGGATTGTTGTGATCATTCCAGAGAGAAGAACGGTCTTCTGTATTTACAACAGCAGACAGCGATTCGCGGGAACCTGCCGACCTGATGCCGTATATAGACGGCGGCTGGTCAGGAAGTGGTTAAATAATAAAAAAAAAAAAAAACTTTCCATTTCGGTGTCGATTATCAGCCAAGTGCATCCAGAATTTTCAGGTTCTGGCACCGGAATTTTCATTTCGATGCACCACTGGTCGTAAACACATTCATTTCAATGGTTGCCTTCCTAATCAATGTGACTGAAGTCGCAGCAACAACAACAAAAAAAGAGGGATTCCTGCACTACTTTTCTGCAACTTTGGTGCGACTTGAGTGCCATAGACTGCAATGTTAAATCACAAAATTCGCCAGGCAGTGGCAAGCAGGTTGTACAACTTTGGGGTCCCAGCAGTGTGAACCGAGCCTTACAGTGACATGGCTTTATTTAGTTTCTGCAGAAACTTTGTGAATTGTGCTTCATAAGGCGCTTTTCCACTGCATGGTACCACATGGTACGGGTTAGTACGGTTTGGTACAGCGGCGCTTTTCCACTACATGGTACGGCTCGGTATGGCTCGCTTAACCACTTAAGCCCCGGAAGATTTTACCCCCTTCCTGACCAGGACCTATTTTGCGATTCGGCACTGCGTGACTTTAACGGACAATTACGCGGTCGTGTGACGCTGTACCCAAACGGATTTGACGTCCTTTTTTTCCCACAAACAGAGCTTTCTTTTGGTGGTATTTGATCAGCTGTGCGATTTTTTGATCATGCGCTATAAACAAAAAAAGAGCGACAATTTTGCAAAAATAACAAAATTTTTCACATTTTTTTATATGAAATTCCCCCAAAAAAAATGTAAAAATCAAATTTTTTTAACATTTTAGGCCAATTTGTTTTCTGCTACATATTTTTGGTAAAAAAAATTGCAAAAAGCGTATTTTGATTGGTTTGCGCAAAAGTTATTGCATCTACTAACTAAGGGATTTTTTGTCATTTTTATTGTTTTTTTTTTTAACGAGTAATGGCGGCGATCTGCAATTTTTTTTTGCAGGACTGCGACATTTCGGCCGACAGATTGGACCCTTGACTGACATTTTTGGGGTTACCAGTGACATTACTACAGTAATCAGTGCTATACATATGCACTGTCACTGTACTAATGACACTGGCAGGGAAGGGGTTAACTTTATTGGAGAGGGAGGGGTTAAGTGTGTCCCTAGGGGCGTGCTTCTTACTGTGATTGGATGTTGCTGTGTGTGTAACAGCAGAGATCAACGGTCCTACATAGCAGGACCCAGTGATCTGTGTTTTTACACAGGGGAGACTGACAGGCGGCTTTGTTTACATTAGCCGCCTGCCTTTCTCCCTCTCCACCCGACAATCACAATTGACCGGCGGACATCGGGCTTCTTCGGGTACGAGCGGGGGCGGGAGCGCGCCTACGGCGGCGCGCGCTTGCCTCCTATTTGCTCCCAGGCTAGTGACGTACCGGT
Source organism: Pelophylax lessonae (assembly GCF_965119305.1). Lineage (NCBI taxonomy): Eukaryota > Metazoa > Chordata > Amphibia > Anura > Ranidae > Pelophylax > Pelophylax lessonae. The sequence continues at coordinate 5,301,547 of NC_138772.1, forward strand.
ACGTCACTTTGCCTGGGAGGGGCTGACCGCCGCCGTATATAGTCGGGCGGCGGTCAGCAAGTGGTTAAACAGTACCACCTCAGTTGGGGTTCCAAGCGGGCCGTACCTATACCATATCCCACAATCCTCTGCATGTAGCCTTTATAGTTTGTCACTACTAGCCACTAATTGGTCAGAGAATCGTTGTAATCCCACCCACTTACTACTTTAGTGGAAAAGCAAACCGAGCCGAGTAGAGCCTATACAGTGCTGAAACGCGCCGACTCGTACCACGCAGTGGAAAAGCAAACTGAGCCGAGCTGGGCCAAGCAGTGCCGAGTGGAGCCGAGCCGGTACTTGCAAGTAGAAAAGTGCCAATATTCTTGAAGGTCTTTGCTCTGACCCCGTTATAATGTTGCGTTCGATCCAGAAAAAGTACTAAACACGCCCCTTTGCCGTTTCCCCACACTTAGTATAATATAGGAAGAAAAACATGTTTGGGTAGGAGAATGTACAGAGTTTGTTTGTAGGTATATATGGCTTCAAGGACCCAGTGTGTTCATATTTTATATCTACACGTCTGAACATGAAATGAAGAAACAGAGAACACAGAACATCACAAAGTGCTCTCAAGCAGCCTCCTCGAGTATAAATGATTACTTCTCAGTCCTATTCCCTCACCAATTCTACATCATCTACTATCTCTCCATAAACCTCTTCAACAGCTAATTGGTACGAGGGAGATTTTCTTCAAAGTTATAATGAACCCAAGGCATAATGGACTGCCAAGCTCAAGTTTCTTGACTTTACTTTCCAGTAAGAGAAAATTCATAAAACCAAATATCTATCGGTGGGCTGACCTTCTCATTTGAAATGAAGGTCTACCTTAATGTTTGAATCTATCCTTTAGTCAACCAAACTGATTTGGGATGATACACAATATGGCCCAAATATGTAGACCCGCCCCCTCTCCCAATGATGGAGTTCAGGTGTCTCTAGTGAGGGGTCCTGGTAATACTCCATCATACAAAGGGATTGTAGACAACTGTGCCCCCCCCCCCAACCTTGTGGTAATAGTTTGGTGAAGAGCCTTTTCTGTACCAACATGACTGTGCCCCCCCCCCTGTGTACAAGGCCAGTTCCATAGGGACATAGTGTGACCAGTTTGGTGTGGAGGAGCTCAAGTTTCTTACACGAGGCCCTGATCCCAACCCTAATGAACACCTTTGGGATGAATTGGAGCACCAATAATGATCCAGGTCTTCTCAACCAACAGGTCCATAAAGACATGGCTTGGCCAGCTTGGTGTGGAGGAGCTCAAGTGTCTTACACATAGCCCTGATCCCAACCCTAATGAACACCTTTGGGATGAATTGGAGCACCAATAATGATCCAGGTCCTCTCAACCAACAGGTCCATAAAGACATGGATTGGCCAGCTTGGTGTGGAGGAACAGAGCCCTGACCTCAACCCTACAAAATACCTTTGGGATAAACTGGAACACTGATGGTGAGCCAGGGCTTCTCAGCCTACTTTACTTGACCTCAAACATGGGCACAAATTCTCACAGACACCCTCTAAAATCTTTTGGAAAGTCAGGAGGAAACCCGAGCTTGCACAGAAAGAACATGCAAACTCCATGTGGACAGTGTTGTGGTAAGGTACCATTTTAACCACTTTGCGCCTGCCCTACACCTGAAAGACGGCTACAGCGCGGGCTTAAAATGCCGGGAGGGCGTACATAGACATCCTCCTGTTGTCACGCCGCCCGTCCGTCCCTTGATCGTCGAGTCTTTGGGATTCAGCTGATCACAGAGCAGGGTAAAGGGCCAATCCCAGCAGGCCCTTTACCACGTGGTCAGCCAATGACAGCTCATCAGGGAAGTAAACAGAAGCCAGTTTTGGCTTTCATTTTTCTTCACGCTGTCAGTGTGAAGAAAAGAAGAAAGCTGTTAACCACCTCATCAGTGCAGCCTATCAGTGCCCATCAATGCCGTCTATCAGTGCCACCTCGCCGTGTCGCTTATCAGTGCCACCCATCAGTGCAGCCTCATCAGTGCCTCCTGATCAGTGCCCACCAGTGCCTCCTGATCAGTGCCACCTCTCTGTGCTGCTTATCAGTGCCACCTCATCAGTGCAGCCTATCAGTGCCCATCAGTGCCACCTATCAATGCCCATCAATGCCGCCTCGCTTATCAGTGCCACCCATCAGTGCAGCCTCATCAGTGCCACCTCCTCAGTGCCTCCTGATCAGTGCCCATTAGTGCTGCTTATCAATGCAGCCTATCAGTGCCACCTCATGAGTGCCCATCAGTGAAGGAGAAAAATTACCTGTTTGCAAAATTTTATAACAAAATATGAAAAACATTTTGTTTTTTTTTCAACATTTTTTTTTTTTTTTTTGCAAAAAAAAAAAAAAACGGAAAAGTGATGATTAAATACCAACAAAAAAAAACTCTATTTGTGTGAAAATTATAAAAAATGTAATTTGGGTACAGTGTTGCATGACTACACAATTGTCATTCAAAGTGTGAGAGCGCTGAAAGCTGAAAATTTGACTGGGCAGGAAGAGGTTGGAAGTGCCCGGTAAGCAAGTGGTTAAGCAATTAGGCCTAACGATAGCACACAGCACAGAGACGCAAGCTCATCTTTTCCTGGGTAGGTAAAGAAAACAAGAATAAGCTCGTCATCCTACTATGGGGGTCACTGCTGGGCAATTCCAAGGGCTGGTACAGAGTTATTCAGGGAAGCAGCCAAATGTTGTGAAGTAATGCAAGGAAGCAACTGAAAACTTTATGCAGAGCTCATCAGGGAAGCGGCTAGGTATTGCAGAGTAGCGACTGGAAGTGGCTGTAGATGGATAAAGACTTGGCAAACCAGTGCTGAACACACACCGATACCGGAAGTCCGGCGCTGATACTGGAAGTGGGATGATGTTAGACGTATAGGTGTGGCTACGTATTTCAGGGCCATTTACACCCCTGAAATGCATAACTATACCCATACGTCTGACCTCATCCCAGCTGCTGCCCTGGAGAGCTCTGCATTTGATCTTTAGCTGCTTTCTTGCATTACTCCACAACATCTGGCTGCTTCCCTGACGAACTCTGGACTATCCCTTGAAATTGTCCAGCAGTGACCCCCATACTGGGATGACAAGCTTATTTTCATTTTTATCACATGTGAATGTATTTGGATTTTTTTTATCCTTGTTTTTTTTAATAAATTTAAACTTAGATGGTTGCGCCCTTTATTTTTTTTCTTTGCTTGCAGTATTTGGATGCACAAGTTCTCTTTCATAGTCTGAGTTAAAAGCAGTTTGTAAAGGTAAAAAAAAATAAAAATAACTAACATGTCTAAACTTACCTGCTCTGTGCAATGGAAATGACATAGAGTGGCCCCAAACCTCCTCTTCTCTGGTCCCCCGCCAGTGCTCCCTCCTCTCTTCCCAGTGTCCCCATTGGGGCACTCGCGTGTGCTCGATCCCTAGCCTCGCCATTGACACATACAGCGGGACTCAAGCCCCCCCCCCCCCTTCGTCACTGGCTTTGATTGGCTCCTAGTGCCCCAGTAAGACTAGTGAGATTCGGAAGTGAGGGGAGAAAAGAGATGTACACGTGCACAGCACTGAATGGAATGATGGCTCGGGTAAGTAAAAGGGGGGAGGGGGCCGGTGTGGGGGGGGGGAAGGAATTGATTATTAACTGCTTGCCGACTGCCCGACGCAGATATACTGTGTGTGATGGTACTCACCGTCACTGGGAGTGAAAGAAGGCTACTTAATGGTTTGGATTGCTTCAAATGGGTTCTGTGTTTACATATAATAAGGCTGGATTCATCTCTTTTTCATGGATAGTGTAGGACCCACTGATAATGGGGTACTTTGACGCAGTGGTGGGCTTGAGCACGATATGGCCATATGGTGGGACCAAACCCCCATTTTTATTTATGGATTGTCTTCAGATTTGGTAGTAATTTCTTTTGCATTTGCGCGCTATTCTTTTTTAATATAATAATCTGTATTGAACTTCAATGTCAGAGACAGGCTCTCCCTATTGTTTGTCTATTGAGGTGAGACGTGTATTCTGTTAAGCCTGTCTGTTCCATTGTTAAATGTTAATGAACTGTTCAGATGGCTAAATAATTAGTTCAGGTTAATTCTATTTCTGTATACAATTTCATCTGCATAGGATAATGTAATCAGGCAACCCCTGACCTGTGTGTGGTAATCTAGTCAGGAGGGGATGTGCTCATGTGTGTATAAATTGAGTGTGAAACTGTTCAATAAAGGAGAAGATTCCAGTACAAGCTAATTTGTCGGCTAGCTTTGTATGGGGAGCGGCTGGAAAATCTGATATCTATGTTTACGACTGGGAGGAAGCCGTATACTGACGGAAGTCCACAAGTACAGTGTGGGTTGCGGTTCCGTTACACTGTGGCAGGCTGGCTAAGCTGCGCGAATCGCCATACCTGTACAGTGATCCGCGGCAGCGATCCTGGAGGTGCGCGCCCCCATTCACCAGCGAGGAAGCTGATTCACGCGATCGCTACTCGTGGAAAGAGAACGGAGGTCTGCTGTTGTAAACAGCATATAATGCCGCTATAACCACCGAACGTCCAGCGGGTACATCGCTAGAGGGGAAGTAGTTAAAGGGGTTGTAAAGGCAGAAGGTGCATTCTATGCATTAACCACTTGCCGTCCACCCACCGCAGATGAAATGCTGCAGGCTGGCTCGGCTGCGCAAAACTCTGTACCTGTTCACAGGAGTGCTTCTGGGGGCATTAGGCAGCGGGGAAGATGATCCATGGGGCCGGCTGCCGCGATCGCTCCCTGTGGAGAGAGAATGATGGTCTGCAGTTGTAAACACAGCAGACCGCTGTTCTCTCTGGAATGAACACAGAACGCCTGTGATCCTTCTATTTAGGAACACAGGCCTCTGTGTAAATTTCACAAAGTCCACCCCCACAAAATTAGAAAGCACCCCCTAGGCTCACACTTAACCCTTTGATTGCCCTTGTTCTCTCTGGAATGAACACAGAGCGCGTGTGATCCTCCTATTTAGGATCACAGGTCTCTTTGTTGATTCCACAATTCCCTCCCACATACAGTTAGAAAACACCCCCTAGGCTCACACTTAACCCTTTGATCACCCATGGGTTAACCCCTTCCCTGCCAGTGTCATTAGTACAGTAACTGCATATTTTTAGCACTGATTACTGTAGTAATGTCACTGGTCTCCCCCAAAAGTGTCAAAATTGTCAGTTAGGGGTCCGATCTGTCCGCCGCAATGTCGCAGTCCCGCTAAAAATTGCAGCTCGCCGCCATTACTAGTAAAATAAATAAATAAAACATAAATCTTTCCCCTCGTTTGTAGGCACGATAACATTTGCGCAAACCAATCAAATTACGCTGACTGGGATTTTTTATTTACCAAACCTATGTAGCAGAATACAAATTGGCCTAAAATGATAAAAAAATTTGATTTTTTATTTTTTTGGGGGGGAATTTTATATAGCAAAATGAGAAAAATAAATAAATAAATAAATATATATGTATATATATATGTGTGTGTGTGTGTGTGTGTGTGTATATATATATATTTTTTTCTTTCAGAATTGTCGCTCTTTTTTTGTTTATAGCACAAAAAAAAAAAAAATCGCAGAGGTGATGAATTACCACTAAATGAAGGCTCTATTTCTGGGGAAAAAGGACATCATTTTTGTTTGGGTACAGTGTTGTACAACCGCGCTATTGTCAGTTCACAAAAAAATGGCCTGGTCATTAAGGGGAAAATCTTCCGCTCCAGAATCGGTTAATGCAAAAAAAAATGGGGCTTTAAAACCATTTTAAGGGAACTGAAACCATCACACAAGTAACTGATATTGGACATTTTTACTGGACTTTGTTTTTAGGGGGCCATTAGTTCCTCTGCTATAGGACAGTGTTGCCATCGATTTTTCCTGGGGTCACGATCCAACGTAGGCAGGGATGTTCTGACTCAACCATATTCCACTTGAAGTGACAAAAGAAAGTGGCACAGGATCCAATCTGGTTGACTAACCCAGCAGGATCTGACCCGTGAAATCCTTCTATTACAAGAAGGCAGTGCTGGACTGATATGTCTTTTTTTCGCCTTCTCTGCAAGGATTTCCTCTCTGACACTAACAAATAAGATCTGCAGTCGCTAATAATGACAGCAATAAAACATTCAAAATGTAATTATTCAGAATTAAGTGGCCTTTGCACCGCAGCCTGTTCTCTGCAGAGCGCCCGGCGACATCATCTGCAAAAAAACTGCAAAGCCATTTCAATGGCGGATCTCAGGCACCACCTGCTGGACAATGATAGATTGCAACGTTCCGCAAATTGTTTTTCCAAGGCTGCTAATTAATCTGTTATTGTTTCATTGTATCAATGATCAAAAGTGCAGGAATATTACAGCCAATCCTGAGCGAGGGTTTTATGTAAGAGCCGTGAACAAGGAATAGAAACTATAAAAATAATGTCTGTAATTGTGTAATGAAGAAGAAAATGAAAGTGTGGAGGATATGACAGTGAGCGGTATGTACAGGAGAGGAGTGTGGAGGGTATGACAGTGGGCGGTATGTACAGGAGAGGAGTGTGGGGGGTATGACAGTGGGCGGTATGTACAGGAGAGGAGTGTGGAGGGTATGACAGTGGGCGGTATGTACAGGAGAGGAGTGTGGGGGATATGACAGTGGGCGGTATGTACAGGAGAGGAGTGTGGGGGATATGACAGTGGGCGGTATGTACAGGAGAGGAGTGTGGAGGGTATGACAGTGGGCGGTATGTACAGGAGAGGAGTGTGGAGGGTATGACAGTGGGCAGTATGTACAGGAGAGGAGTGTGGAGGGTATGACAGTGGGCGGTATGTACAGGAGAGGAGTGTGGGGGATATGACAGTGGGCGGTATGTACAGGAGAGGAGTGTGGAGGGTATGACAGTGGGCGGTATGTACAGGAGAGGAGTGTGGAGGGTATGACAGTGGGCGGTATGTACAGGAGAGGAGTGTGGAGGGTATGACAGTGGGCAGTATGTACAGGAGAGGAGTGTGGAGGGTATGACAGTGGGCAGTATGTACAGGAGAGGAGTGTGGGGGGTATGACAGAGGGCAGTATGTACAGGAGAGGAGTGTGGAGGGTATGACAGTGGGCGGTATGTACAGGAGAGGAGTGTGGGGGGTATGACAGTGGGTGGTATGTACAGGAGAGGAGTGTGGGGGATATGACAGTGGGCGGTATGTACAGGAGAGGAGTGTGGGGGATATGACAGTGGGCGGTATGTACAGGAGAGGAGTGTGGAGGATATGACAGTGGGCGGGATGTACAGGAGAGGAGTGTGGAGGATATGACAGTGGGCGGTATGTACAGGAGAGGAGTGTGGAGGGTATGACAGTGGGCGGTATGTACAGGAGAGGAGTGTGGAGGGTATGACAGAGGGCAGTATGTACAGGAGAGGAGTGTGGGGGATATGACAGTGGGCGGTATGTACAGGAGAGGAGTGTGGAGGGTATGACAGCGGGCGGTAGGTACAGGAGAGGAGTGTGGGGGGTGTGACAGCGGGCGGTATGTACAGGAGAGGAGTGTGGGGGGTATGACAATGGGCGGTATGTACAGGAGAGGAGTGTGGAGGGTATGACAGTGAGCGGTATGTACAGGAGAGGAGTGTGTAGGGTATGACAGTGGGCAGTATGTACAGGAGAGGAGTGTGGGGGATATGACAGTGGGCGGTATGTACAGGAGAGGAGTGTGGAGGGTATGACAGTGGGCAGTATGTACAGGAGAGGAGTGTGGAGGGTATGACAGTGAGCAGTATGTACAGGAGAGGAGTGTGGAGGGTATGACAGTGGGCGGTATGTACAGGAGAGGAGTGTGGAGGGTATGACAGTGGGCAGTATGTACAGGAGAGGAGTGTGGGGGATATGACAGTGGGCGGTATGTACAGGAGAGGAGTGTGGAGGGTATGACAGTGGGCAGTATGTACAGGAGAGGAGTGTGGAGGGTATGACAGCGGGCGGTATGTACAGGAGAGGAGTGTGGAGGGTATGACAGTGGGCAGTATGTACAGGAGAGGAGTGTGGGGGATATGACAGTGGGCGGTATGTACAGGAGAGGAGTGTGGGGGATATGACAGTGGGCGGTATGTACAGGAGAGGAGTGTGGAGGGTATGACAGCGGGCGGTAGGTACAGGAGAGGAGTGTGGAGGGTATGACAGTGGGCAGTATGTACAGGAGAGGAGTGTGGAGGGTATGACAGTGAGCGGTATGTACAGGAGAGGAGTGTGGAGGGTATGACAGTGAGCGGTATGTACAGGAGAGGAGTGTGGAGGGTATGACAGTGGGCAGTATGTACAGGAGAGGAGTGTGGGGGATATGACAGTGGGCGGTATGTACAGGAGAGGAGTGTGGAGGGTATGACAGTGAGCGGTATGTACAGGAGAGGAGTGTGGAGGGTATGACAGTGGGCAGTATGTACAGGAGAGGAGTGTGGGGGATATGACAGTGGGCGGTATGTACAGGAGAGGAGTGTGGAGGGTATGACAGTGGGCAGTATGTACAGGAGAGGAGTGTGGAGGGTATGACAGTGAGCAGTATGTACAGGAGAGGAGTGTGGAGGGTATGACAGTGGGCAGTATGTACAGGAGAGGAGTGTGGGGGATATGACAGTGGGCGGTATGTACAGGAGAGGAGTGTGGAGGGTATGACAGTGGGCAGTATGTACAGGAGAGGAGTGTGGAGGGTATGACAGCGGGCGGTAGGTACAGGAGAGGAGTGTGGAGGGTATGACAGTGGGCAGTATGTACAGGAGAGGAGTGTGTGGGGGATATGACAGTGGGCGGTATGTACAGGAGAGGAGTGTGGAGGGTATGACAGTGGGCGGTATGTACAGGAGAGGAGTGTGGGGGGTATGACAGTGGGCGGTATGTACAGGAGAGGAGTGTGGGGGGTATGACAGTGTGCAGTATGTACAGGAGAGGAGTGTGGGGGGGTATGACAGTGGGCGGGATGTACAGGAGAGGAGTGTGGAGGGTATGACAGTGGGTGGTATGTACAGGAGAGGAGTGTGGAGGGTATGACAGTGGGCGGTATGTACAGGAGAGAAGTGTGGGGGGTATGACAGTGGGCGGTATGTACAGGAGAGGAGTGTGGAGGGTATGACAGTGGGCAGTATGTACAGGAGAGGAGTGTGGAGGGTATGACAGTGGGCAGTATGTACAGGAGAGGAGTGTGGAGGGTATGACAGTGGGCGGTATGTACAGGAGAGGAGTGTGGGGGGTATGACAGTGGGCGGTATGTACAGGAGAGGAGTGTGGAGGGTATGACAGTGGGCGGTATGTACAGGAGAGGAGTGTGGGGGGTATGACAGTAGGCGGTATGTACAGGAGAAGACCTTGTACCTTCCATTATATGAACCCGGCCCCTTCCCTTCCATTAAATGAACCTGGGCTCTTGCACCCTCCATTATATGATGCCAAGCCCTTCTATTTTACATTATATGAAGCCAAGCCCTCGTACCTTCCATTATATGACACCAGGCTCCTGTAACTTGGGCTATTTTCCCTTCAATTATATGACTGCAGGCTCTTGTACCTTCCATTATATGAACCTGGGTCCTTGTACCTTCCATTATATGATCCCATGTCCTTGTACCTTCCATTATAGGACCCCAGGTCCTTGTACCTTCCATTATATTAACCTGGGTCCTTGTATCTTTCATTATATGACCCCGTGTCCTTGTACCTTCTATGATATGACCCGGGCTCTTGTACCTTCCATTATACAAACCCAGGGCTCTTGTACTGTCCATTATATGAACCCGGGCTCCTGAACCTTCCATTATATGACCCCCTGTCCTTGTACCTTCATTGATATGACCCCGGGCTCTTGTACGTTCCATTATATGAACCTGAGCCCCTTCCCTTCCATTATATGACCCCGGCCCCTTGCACTTTCCATTATATGAACCTGGGTCCTTGTACCTTCCATCATATGACTCCGGGTCTTTGTACCTTCCATGATATTAACCTGGGTCCTTGTACTTTTCATTATATGACTCCTTGTCCTTGTACCTTCCATTATATGAACCCAGGCTCTTGTACCTTCCATTATATGACCCCGTGTCCTTGTACCTTCCATTATATGGATCCGAGGCTCTGCACCTTCCATACGTGACTGGGGAACCCTGATCCCCTAAGATAACCAAAAAATATATATATAAATAATAATAAATAAAAAAACTCTAACCCTGATCCCCTAACCCTGAACCTCTAACCCTGAACCCCTAACCGCTAACCCTGAACCTCTAACCCTTAACCCCTCCCCCTGAGCCTCTAACCCTGAACCTCTAACCCTGAACCCCTAACCCTGAACCTCTAACCCTGAACCCCTAACCCTGAACCCCTAACCCTGAACCTCTAACCCTGAACCCCTAACCCTGAACCTCTAACCCTGAACCTCTAACCCTGAGCCTCTAACCCTGAACCCCTAACCCTGAACCTCTAACCCTGGACCTCTAACCCTGAACCTCTAACCCTGAACCCCTAACCCTGAACCCCTAACCCTGAACCTCTAACCCTGAACCCCTAACCCTGAACCCCTAACCCTGAACCGCTAACCCTGAACCGCTAACCCTGAACCCCTAACCCTGAACCTCTAACCCTGAACCCCTAACCCTGAACCCCTAACCCTGAACCTCTAACCCTAAACCTCTAACCCTGAGCCTCTAACCCTAAACCTCTAACCCTGAACCCCTAACCCTGGACCTCTAACCCTGAACCTCTAACCCTGAACCTCTAACCCTGAACCCCTAACCTCTAACCCTGAACCTCTAACCCTGAACCCCTAACCCTGAACCTCTAACCCTGAACCTCTAACCCTGAACCTCTAACCCTGAGCCTCTAACCCTAAACCTCTAACCCTGAACCCCTAACCCTGGACCTCTAACCCTGGACCTCTAACCCTGGACCTCTAACCCTGAACCTCTAACCCTGAACCCCTAACCTCTAACCCTGAACCTCTAACCCTGAACCCCTAACCCTGAACCTCTAACCCTGAACCTCTAACCCTGAACCTCTAACCCTGAACCGCTAACCCTGAACCCCTAACCTCTAACCCTGAACCCCTAACCCTGAACCTCTAACCCTGAACCCCTAACCTCTAACCCTGAACCTCTAACCCTGAACCCCTAACCCTGAACCCCTAACCCTGAACCTCTAACCCTGAACCTCTAACCCTGAACCGCTAACCCTGAACCCCTAAACAAAAAGCATGTAAAAAATGTATAAATAAATAATAAATAAAAGCAGATGAAAAAAAGATAAAGCTGAAAAGGATAGCAACAAATGATGAAACCGATGATATTTTTCTTTGGGCCAATTCACATCGCATGCAGTCAAGTGCATTTTTTTTCTGCATCAAAAACGCATGTAAAGTAGGTTATATGGTTTTCAATGGCATAGTTCACACCAGTGCTTCCAGTTCCAGAAACTAAAAGTGGAACATGCTGCATTTTTTATGCACTGGACTGTAGTGGAAGGCGGTAAAACGCATCAAAAACACACCTGAATGTACCAAAAACGCACTGGAACACATGTTCCTAATTAAGGTTAAGACAAAAGAGAGGGGAAAAATGCACCAAAAACCTCTCAAAAACGCGCATGCAGAAGAGCATCCGAAACGCATTAAGACATTTATATGGTGTGAACTGGCCCTTTACTGGATAAGATACACAGGGCAAAGCTCAAAAACGCTTTAAAAACGCTGTACAGAAACACTCAAAGATGCTCATAGAACGGGTGACTAAATGCCGTTAAAGGACGTGGCTCTCAGGTGTGACTTCCTATTCTTTACTTCTATCTCTCACAGTCCTTATCAATCCCTAACATGGGACTTCTATTACATCTCATCGTGATTCCAATACACATTCCCTGCTCACGTTTAGTCCCCCCTGTGACTCAGATCAGAGGTACTAAACCTTACAGATTCTTTGTAGACCAACCCTGCAGGTCCTAAAGTAGAACTACAAGCAAAACTTTTTTTTTTCTTTATTTTATTTTGGATAGAATAACAGGGGGTTATAATACAAAAAAGTGGCCACCAACCCGACCTATAACTGGACTTTGCAGGAAAGTGCACATAGAAGGCGATGCACATCACAAAGATTTCCCAGCACACTTACCAGCCAGCCTGCAAAATGCCTGAACTGGTCTAACAATTCACAATAAAAACAGAGGACGTCGCTTTTGTGTAAGCCTCAGTGCCTTCACCACGGTCCCTCTGTACACTGCGGTCCTGACTCTATCATTTCCAGAGTCTCCTAAGTTGGAACCTCAGTGCCTACGCCACGGTCCCTCTGTACACTGCGGCCCTGACTCTATCATTTCCAGAGTCTCCTAAGTTGGAACCTCAGTGCCTACGCCACGGTCCCTCTGTACACTGCGGCCCTGACTCTATCATTTCCAGAGTCTCCTAAGTTGGAACCTCAGTGCCTTCACCACGGTCCCTCTGTACACTGCGGTCCTGACTCTATCATTTCCAGAGTCTCCTAAGTTGGAACCTCAGTGCCTACGCCACGGTCCCTCTGTACACTGCGGTCCTGACTCTATCATTTCCAGAGTCTCCCAAGTTGTAGCACATAAAGCCATGGATAATGTGAAGGATGATGTTACGCCGAGTAAATAGATACATGTCATGCCTTAAAATTGCGCACACTCGTGGAATGATGCCAAACTTTGGTACTTAAAAATCTCCAAAGGCGATGCTTTAAAAATTTTAACAGATTACCAATTTAGGGTTACAGAGGAGGTCTAGTGCTAGAATTATTGCTCTCACTCTAACGATCGTGGTGATACCTCACATGTGTGGTTTGGACACCGTATACATATTGGAGGCGCAACCTACGTTTGTGTTCGCTTCTGCGTGTAAGCATAAGGGAATGGGGTTTTTTTAAAATTATAATTTTTTTATTATTGTTTATTTTTTTAAATATTTTTACACTTTCATTTTAAATTATTATTATTTTTATTTTAATTATTTTTTTTATTATTGTTTATTTTTATACCTTCACTTTAATTTTTTTTGATCATTTTTATTCCGATTACAAGGAATGTAAACATCTCCTGGAATAGGGCATAACAGGTGGTCCTCTTTTATTATGCTACTGTACTTTAAGGTGATTACTTTTAAGTAAAGTATCACCTCAATATAAGATTGTTCAATCCATTTTCCTTTTTGTTTTTCCCGCATACTCCGGGAACTCCCGGCACGGTAAGCCCCGAATCCTCCCTGGATCGGGGCATTTTAAAGCCGATCGGTCGGTCTCAGACCTTCCACCATCCCCATTGGGGATCTCGGCTTTTACTCCGTGTCGGCGGCCGTCTGGGCACGTCCGCACGGTCACAAGGGATGCAGCTCCCGCATCGCGCAGGCGCATCCCCCACCTGACCACGCACGCTGCTCATTGGCGTCACGCAGCGCACTACCGCGCATGCGCGACAGCCTTTAAAAGGCCGGGGAACATCTCCGAGTCCTCAGTCTCTCCCGGACCAAGGGAGGAGAGGACCTGGAGACTACGTGCTGCGATACCCTATTTGAACCACGCATCAAGCAAATGTAAGTATAGACTCGGAGAAGATTATCACATATCTTCTGACCAAGTCTAACTACTTACCTCCACTCTGCACCTTACTCCCAAACTTGCACATCTCGGAACCCTTGATGTATTACTCATCACAAGTACCATTTATATCTTTATTATAGAGGACCCTTATCGATGTGGACTCTCACCTATCCTGACCACATTGCATCTTGGACCCAAAAAAGCGTGGCCCAATAAGTAAAAATACTAATTTTTTTTTTTTTTTTTTTCTTTTATACTTAGTACTCCCAATTTGCTTAAATCTGGTAAACCTTAATATATATCCTCTCATCCAATACAGCACTGTTCCTGCAGCTCCCGGAGACATTCTGGGAAAACAATACTTTAGGAATTGGACAAAAAATATGTATGTAACACCACAATTTTTATGAACAAATTAAGTTGATTACAGCCATATACTGTTACCACTGACATTCTTTTCATTTACCTTAGAATCGGTAAAAAATCCTTGATAAAGGCCGCTACAGGCAGAAACATGTCGGAAATACCGATCAAGCCCGTTCTCTGCAATCATTCCTAATCTTGGATATGAGGAACAGCAGAACAGGACCAATTATCAATTGTTTCTTTAAAGTCACTCAATTCACGTTCAACACAACTTACTATTCTTCTTCACTATCACTATGGGACTGTACCCATTAATTCACCTGTGTTATGTATAAAACCTTAACATGGAATAAATTCTACTTTTTATTTAAAATTGTACTATTTCTGTGTACTTGTTTACTCCTGCCCTTAAAATCCCATACTTGACTTGAGGCACCACAGACCGACATACAGGTGGTCCTCTTTATAGGGAGATATGGGGTCTTAAAGTCCCCAGATCTCTCCTCTAAAAAGAAAAAAAAAAACAATCTAATGGCTTCCAGCTAAAATAATGGCAGTGTTTACATTTGTCAGCTCCATTTTTTTTTTTTTTTAATATAATGTGAAAGATGATGTTTTATCAAGTAAATAGAAACTTAACATGTCACGCTTTAAAATTGCGCACACTTGTGGAATAGCGCCGGATTTCGATACTTAAAAATCTCCATAGGCAATGTTTTACATTTTTTACAGATTACCAGTTTTGAGTTCTTGTGCTAAAATGATTGCTCTTAGTCTAACGTTCGTGGCAATACCTCACATGTGTGGTATGAACGATGTTTAACCACTTGCCGACCGCCGCACGACTATCTACGTCGGCGGTCAGCCCCTCACAGGCAAAGTGACGTAGGGCTACGTCACTAGCTTGTGAGGGTCTAGGGAGCGAGCGCGCGCCCCCGGAGGCGCGCTCCCGCTCCCGAGTGGTCACGGACCCCCCCGCGCGTGTGACCGGCGGACCCGATGTCCGCCGGCCACTCGGCGATCGGCGGGGGAGAGGGAGAAAGTCAGGCAGCTTGTGTAAACAAGCTGCCTGTCATTCTCCTCGCTGTATGAGAGCTGATCACATGGATCTACTATGTAGATCCGTTGATCACTCTGCATACAGCTGAAGCCCCAGCCAATCACAGTTAGAATCACGCCCCTAGGGACACACACAGCCCCTCCCTCTCAAATAAAGTTAACCCCTTCACTACCAGTGTATTTTTACAGTAACAGTGCATATGTATAGCACTGATTACTGTAGAAATGTCACTGGTAACCCCAAAAGTGTCAAAAATGTCAGTCAAGGGTCCGATCTGTCCGCCGCAATGTCGCAGTACCGCAAAAAAAATCGCAGATCGCCGCCATTACGCGTTAAAAAAAAAAACAACAAAAATGACAAAAATCTTTCCCTTAGTTAGTAAACGCAATAACTTTTGCGCAAACCAATCAAAATAAGCTTTTTGCGATTTTTTTTACCAAACATAGGTAGCATAAAACAAATTGGCCGAAAATTTTAAAAAATTTTGATTTTTACATTTTTTTTGGGGGGAATTTCATATAAAAAAAAGGGAAAAATATTGCTATTTTTGCAAAATGGACGCTCTTTTTTTGTTTATAGCGCGTGATCAAAAAATCGCACAGGTGATCAAATACCGCCAAAAGAAAGCTCTGTTTGTGGGAAAAAAAGGACGCCAAATTCGTTTAGGTACAGCGTCGCACGACCGCGCAATTCTCCGTTAAAGTCACGCAGTGCCGAATCGCAAAATACCCCCTGGTCGGAATGGGGGTAAAATCTTCCGGGGCTTAAGTGGTTAACTATGCGGGCGCGACCTAATGTTTATTTTATTTTTTGATCACTTTTGTTCCTATTACAAGGAATGTAAACATCCCTTGTAGTAGGAATAGAGATGACCGGTCCTCTTTATGGAGAGATGTGGGGTCTATAAGACCTCACATCTCTCCTCTATGCTGGAAAGCCTGAGATAAAAAATAAATAAAATTTGCCAGCACCAGAAGTTACATCATGACGTCGCTTCCGGCCTCCAAGGGTAAACCACCGCTGGATTCATTCTCCGCTTCCTTAACCACTTCCCACCTAGCTGTCAATGACCATAGCCTGGGCAGGAAGTGGTTGAATAGGGGGGGGGGGGGGGGCTCCCTCCAGGCATACCTGCCCATAATCTATCCACTGCTACTTGGGCTCCAACTTGGAAGGCTCTGAAAATTATAGAGTCAGGACCGCAGTGTACAGAGGAGCATTTGTGGTTCCGGTTGGACGTCATGACGGCCGCGTCCACTGGACACAACCTGACTGCTCAGTGTATCGGCCTGCTGCCAATATCATGTGATCGCTGTGACCAATCACAGCAGATCACATGACACTTGTAAACAATGGGTGGCTTACTTTAATGCCATTAATTGTGTATTATTGTATTGCTAGTTGTGATTGGTTAAAGTGATCACATGGTACAGACAGAGCCAATCACAGCAGATCACATGACACTCATACACAATGGGTGGCTTACTTACACAGACATCCCATTGCGGAGAAACACGCCGTTGGCACTAAGTGATGCTATTTGCTTTGACCTTTGGATTCATGTGCAGTCAGGGACAGCAGATGTCTCCCTTATTGAAGTTCTAGCTGTGTCACTGGCTAGCATTAGTGTCTGTACGCCCGTGGTTTGGGATGTGTATATATTTATTTTCAGCCTCCCCCTAACTGAAACATATCCAACGCTACCTCTGACATCTGTGGATTACATGCGGATAACAAAAAGCCCTGAAGAAGCGGGATGTATATACCGCGAAACAGGTTGGCATTTTTTTGCATGATTAGATGTTTCACCACATTCGATGTCACTCTATGTATAGTATGTTGTGGGCTTTATATGGCCCGCGTTTTTTTCTATGCCTATGTATACAATAATGGGTTTAATAAATTAAATTTTTTTTTATACTTTAACCACTAGCCGACCGCCCGCCACAGATATACTGCGTCAGGCTGGCTTGGCTGCACGAACCAACATATATGTATGTCGGCTCGCGGGAGCGCTCCTGCCTGCCCCTATTAGGAAGCGGGGAAGCCGATCCACCGCTGGGCTCCCGCGATCGCTCTCCGCTGTGAGAGAACGACGGTCTGCTGTTGTAAACACAGCAGATCGTTGTTCTCTCTGGAATGAACACAGAGCTCCTGTGATCCTCCTATTTAGGATCACTCTTTGTTGATTCCACAAGTCCCTCCCCCATACAGTTAGAAAACACCTCCTAGGCTCACACTTAACCCTTTGATCACCCCTTGGTTAACCCCTTCCCTGCCAGTGTCAGTGCATATCTTTAGCACTGATTACTGTAGTAATGTCACTGGTCCCCCCAAAAGTGTCAAAAATGTCAGTTAGGGGTCCGATCTGTCCGCAGCAATGTTGCAGTATCAATATATAGATTGCAGATCGCCGCCATTACTAGTAAAAAATAAATAAAAATTACATAAATCTTTCCTCTAATTTGTAGACGCGATAACTTTTGTGCAAACCAATCAAAATACCCTTATTGGGATTTTTTTATACAAAAAATATGTAGAATACAAATTGGCCTAAAATTATGAAAACATTTGATTTTTAAATTTTTATTTATTGGTAATGTTATATAGCAGAAAGTGAAAAATATTGTTTTTTTTTCCTTTCAGAATTGTTGCTTTTTTTTTTTTTTGTTTATAGCACAAAAAAAAAATAAAAAAATTGCACAAATACCACCAAAAGAAAGCGCTATTTGTGGGGAAAAAAAGGACAATTTTATTTGGGCACAGTGTCGCACGACCGCGCAATTGTCTGTTAAAGTAATGCAGTGCCAAATCGCAAAAAATGACCTGGTCATTAAGGTGGTAAAACCTTCCGGTCCAGAAGTGGTTAAATGAATTATATCTGTGTGATATTAGTGGTTGGTCTATGGGAGGTACCATCTAAAAAGCCCATTTTTGTCCGCTAAAGACACTCTAGTTTTATGTGGCGTACTTTAATGCCATTCATTGTGTACTACTGTATTGCTTGTTGTGATTGTACCATGTGATCACCCTAACCAGACAGGGCCAATCACAGCCCATCTGTACCATGTGATAAGCTGTCAATCACAATACACTCTGAATGAATCAATCATATTCAGTAAAAATTGTTGCTTATCACAGTGAAATTCACTGGTATAAGCAATCGGAATGTGTAAAAAAAAAAAAAAAAATCCTGATCACTTCCCCGGAGTAGTAGAGCATTACTATGGTAACACTGCATTGCACTGGTCACAGTGTATTAAAATAGAAATGTTAAAAAAGAAAACATTTTAATAAGAAAGAAAAAAAAAATGTAACAAAGATTGAAAAGAAAATATTATTATTATTATTTTTACATACTGTCACTAATCAATGTCCCTGATCACCACCACACCAGTTTTTTGATGACCAGTTATACGATGACGCTCTACTGCACTGGTGACAGTATGTTTAAAATAAAAATTGTGAAATTTTTGTTTTTTAATTTTTAAAATTAAAAAAAAAAAAAACTTGCCATGCCTCTTACTAAATGCCTCAGACTGTGTACTTTCCATAAATAAATTTAAAGTGCGACAGAGCTGAAATCTGAAGATTGGCCTGGGCAGGAAAGGGATGAAATGTTTGGTATTGAAGGGGTAAAAGTTTGCTTTTGGGTTGAACCACTTGCTGCAGAATCCAGTATCTGTACATCATTTTGCTCAAGTGGTTGTACCGGGGTGATGCCAGCAGCTGTATTGTTTTTTTAGAGCCGACGGTTGGCTTTTATGTAACAACAACCGATGCGGCTAAGCAGCCGCTCAGCTGTTATTACCAGCAGCAGGAGGGGGCATCCCCTTCTGCGGCCTGCCCAGGCTCTACCATCTCACTGGGAGACCAGAGCAACCAACCGGCACATCCATCGGCTGGCCGGAGACCCAAACAAAGCCGAAATCGGCTTTGATTAGGTCTCCAATGTAGTAACCCGGAAGCGACATCACTTCTGGTTTACCTGGCAGCCATTGGCGCCAGTTTTTAAAAATCCACACTATTCAAAAGCGCCAATCTTGGTATTTTGAATACTTTCAAGTGCAGTGGGAGGGGTTTGGGATCTTAGACTTCCGATCCCTTCATAAAGAGTACCTGTCACTGCTATTACTGTCACATTCCCCCCCCCCCCCCCCGATACCTCCATAAAGAGTACCTGTCACTCCTATTACTGTCACATTCCCCCCGATCCCTCCATAAAGAGTACCTGTCACTCCTATTACTGTCACATTCCCCCCGATCCCTCCATAAAGAGTACCTGTCACTCCTATTACTGTCACATTCCTCCCGATCCCTCCATAAAGAGTACCTGTCACTGCCTATTACTGTCACATTCCCCCCTGATCCCTCCATAAAGAGTACCTGTCACTGCCTATTACTGTCACATTCCCCCCGATCCCTCCATAAAGAGTACCTGTCACTCCTATTACTGTCACATTCCCCCCGATCCCTCCATAAAGAGTACCTGTCACTCCCATTACTGTCACATTCCCCCCGATCCCTCCATAAAGAGTACCTGTCACTTCTATTACTGTCACATTCCCCCCGATCCCTCCATAAAGAGTACCTGTCACTCCTATTATTGTCACATTCCTCCCGATCCCTCCATAAAGAGTACCTGTCACTCCTATTACTGTCACATTCCCCCCGATCCCTCCATAAAGAGTACCTGTCACTCCTATTACTGTCACATTCCCCCCGATCCCTCCATAAAGAGTACCTGTCACTGCCTATTACTGTCACATTCCCCCCCGATCCCTCCATAAAGAGTACCTGTCACTCCTATTACTGTCCCATTCCTCCCGATCCCTCCATAAAGAGTACCTGTCACTGCCTATTACTGTCACATTCCCCCCTGATCCCTCCATAAAGAGTACCTGTCACTGCCTATTACTGTCACATTCCTCCCGATCCCTCCATAAAGAGTACCTGTCACTGCCTATTACTGTCACATTCCCCCCGATCCCTCCATAAAGAGTACCTGTCACTCCTATTACTGTCACATTCCCCCGATCCCTCCATAAAGAGTACCTGTCACTGCCTATTACTGTCACATTCCCCCCGATCCCTCCATAAAGAGTACCTGTCACTCCTATTACTGTCACATTCCCCCGATCCCTCCATAAAGAGTACCTGTCACTCCTATTACTGTCACATTCCCCCGATCCCTCCATAAAGAGTACCTGTCACTGCCTATTACTGTCACATTCCCCCCGATCCCCCCATAAAGAGTACCTGTCACTCCTATTACTGTCACATTCCCCCCGATCCCTTCATAAAGAGTACCTGTCACTGCTATTACTGTCACATTCCCCCCGATCCCTCCATAAAGAGTACCTGTCACTGCCTATTACTGTCACATTCCCCCGATCCCTCCATAAAGAGTACCTGTCACTGCCTATTACTGTCACATTCCCCCCGATCCCTCCATAAAGAGTACCTGTCACTCCTATTACTGTCACATTCCCTTCGATCGCTTCATAAAGCGTACCTGTCACTGCCTATTACTGTCACATTCCTCCCGATCCCTCCATAAAGAGTACCTGTCACTCCTATTACTGTCACATTCCCCCCGATCCCTCCATAAAGAGTACCTGTCACTGCTATTACTGTCACATTCCTCCCGATCCCTCCATAAAGAGTACCTGTCACTGCCTATTACTGTCACATTCCCCCCGATCCCTCCATAAAGAGTACCTGTCACTGCCTATTACTGTCACATTCCCCCGATCCCTCCATAAAGAGTACCTGTCACTCCTATTACTGTCACATTTCCCCCCGATCCCTCCATAAAGAGTACCTGTCACTCCTATTACTGTCACATTCCCCCCGATCCCTCCATAAAGAGTACCTGTCACTGCCTATTACTGTCACATTCCCCCGATCCCTCCATAAAGAGTACCTGTCACTCCTATTACTGTCACATTCCCCCCGATCCCTCCATAAAGAGTACCTGTCACTGCTATTACTGTCACATTCCCCCGATCCCTCCATAAAGAGTACCTGTCACTGCCTATTACTGTCACATTCCCCCCGATCCCTCCATAAAGAGTACCTGTCACTCCTATTACTGTCACATTCCCCCCGATCTCTCCATAAAGAGTACCTGTCACTGCTATTACTGTCACATTCCCCCGATCCCTCCATAAAGAGTACCTGTCACTGCTATTACTGTCACATTCCTCCCGATCCCTCCATAAAGAGTACCTGTCACTGCTATTACTGTCACATTCCTCCCGATCCCTCCATAAAGAGTACCTGTCACTGCTATTACTGTCACATTCCCCCCCCCGATCCCTCCATAAAGATTACCTGTCACTCCTATTACTGTCACATTCCCCCCCCGATCCCTCCATAAAGAGTACCTGTCACTCCTATTACTGTCACATCCCCCCGATCCCTTCATAAAGAGTACCTGTCACTGCTATTACTGTCACATTCCCCCTGATCCCTTCATAAAGAGTACCTGTCACTCCTATTACTGTCACATTCCCCCCGATCCCTCCATAAAGAGTACCTGTCACTCCTATTACTGTCACATTTCCCCCCGATCCCTCCATAAAGAGTACCTGTCACTCCTATTACTGTCACATTCCCCCGATCCCTCCATAAAGAGTACCTGTCACTCCTATTACTGTCACATTTCTCCCCGATCCCTCCATAAAGAGTACCTGTCACTGCCTATTACTGTCACATTCCCCCCGATCCCGCCATAAAGAGTACCTGTCACTCCTATTACTGTCACATTCTCCCCGATCCCTCCATAAAGAGTACCTGTCACTCCTATTACTGTCACATTCCCCCCGATCCCTCCATAAAGAGTACCTGTCACTCCTATTACTGTCACATTCCACCCGATCCCTCCATAAAGAGTACCTGTCACTGCCTATTACTGTCACATTACCCCCCGATCCCTCCATAAAGAGTACCTGTCACTGCTATTACTGTCACATTCCCCCCCGATCCCTCCATAAAGAGTACCTGTCACTGCTATTACTGTCCCATTACCCTCCCCCCCCGATCCCTCCATAGAGTACCTGTCACTGCCTATTACTGTCACGAAGGAATGTTTACATTCGTTGTGACAGCAATAAAAGTGATCAGATTTTATTTACAGGTACAGTGTAAAAAAAAAAAATATAAATAAATAAAAAATAAATAAGAAAAAAAATCATTAAAGCACCCCCGCCCCTCCATGCTCGCGTACCAAGGCAAACGCATATGTAAGTCTCACCAGCAAATGTAAACATTGTTCAAACCACACATGTGAGGTATTGCCGCGATCGTTAGAGTGAGAGCAATAATTCGAACACTAGACTTCCTCTGTAAGGGTCCTTTTACACGTGCTTTTCGCCCAGCGGACTCCATTTTGCTCAGCGGGAATCGATCTGCTGATCCCCGCTGAGCAGGCAGATGATAGGTCCATCTCCGCTTACTTTGCAGAGACAGAGCTGTCAGATCCCCGCTCTCCTCTATGGGAGATCGGATGAGAATGGACCGCCTGTCCCTTTTCACCTGATCCGATTCTCCAGACAGATGAAACACAGGGTTTCCATCCGTCTGCATTTCACGGACAGGATCAGAGATGCCACCGCTGACATCCACTGCTCCATAGGGATGCATGGAGCATCCGGTCCACCTGAAAACTGACAGGGACCGGATCTGAAAGCCCGTGTGAAAGGGGCCTAACTCTAAACTGGTAACCATTAACATTTTTTAAAGTGTTGCCTATGGAAATTTTTAAGTACCGTAGTTTGTTGCCATTCCATGAGTGTGCGCAATTATAAAGCATGACATGTTAGGGTGTCTATTTATTCACATATATTAACATTATCTTTCACATTCTACAAAAAAATTGGGCTAACTTTACTGTTTTGTTTTTTTAGTTCATTGAAGTGTATTTTTTCCAAAACAATTGTGTTTGAAAGACCGCTGTGCAAATACAGTGTGACATAAAATATTGCAATGGCCGCCATTTTATTCTCCAGGGTCTCTGCTTAAAATATATATTATGTTTGGGGGTTCTAAGTCATTTTCTTGCAAAATATACTGATTTTAACTTGTAAGCAACACATCTCAGAAATAGGCCTGGTCTTGAAGTGGTTATTATTTTAATATACAACAAAGAACTATAAACTCCACATCAAAGGCTAAAAGCATCGGGATGTCAATGGCCGGAAGGACACTGTGTACGGCAGTATGGACACTGGGGGGGAATTTACTAAAACTGGAGCACTCAGAATCTGGTGCAGCTGCTAAGGTCTCTGCTTCTGCATTTCTCTCAGAACTTTTTTCCATAAACAAATACAAGGAGCCGATTGGTTAATTCAGGTCAGCAAATGTCATCCAACTGCAGAATTAACAAAGTTTCAAATAATCTTCCCTACCAGTCCTTGTTTCCCCAGAAATTATCCAGCCATGTGGCTGATTGGCATGGTCAGGGCCGCTGATAGGTCACGGCGCAACCTCGATCTTTGTAAAGAGTCAGTGACATGACTCTACCAATGTGATCGGCAGCCGGTCACATGTAAGTGAGGAAGTCCCGTTTATCGGCTCTCCTCGCCTCACACTGTCAGAGTGTGTGGCGAGGAGAGCCGATCAGCGGCTCCTCCTCACAGGGGAGACTAGGACAGGAAATCAGGGCACTCGTCATCAGTGCCCTGATTACAGAAAAGTAAAATAGAGTGTCAATCAGTGCCCACTATCAGTGCCCATAGTGCTGCAAATTAGTGCCCATCAGTGCCTGCTCATCTAGGCACTGACTGGCAGCACTATGGGCACTGATTGTGGGCATTAATGGTGCCGCCCATCTGTGCTCATCAGTGCCACCCGTCAGTGCCACCTCTCAGTGCCCATCAGTACAACCTCTTATCAGTGCTCATCAGTACAACCTCTTATCAGTGCTCATCAGTGATGCCTAACAGTGCCCCTCAGTGCAGCATATTAGTATCTCCTCATCAATGCCACCTCATCAGTGCCCATCAGTGCAGCCTATCAGTGCCCATCAGTGCCGCCTCATCAGTGCCCATCAGTGCCGCCTCATCAGCACACATCAGTGACGGAGAAAAATTATTTATTTTCAAAATTTATTCAGAAAATAAGAAAAACTTTTTTTTTTTTCAAAATGTTGTCTTTTTTCTTTGTAAGAAATAAAAAACCCAGTAGTGAAGAAATACCACCAAAAGAAATCTCTATTTGTGTGCAAAAAATGATAAAAATGTCATATGGGTACAGTGTAGCATGACTGCGCAATTGTCCTTCAAAGTGTGAGAGCGCTGAAAGCTGAAAATTGGCCTGGATAGGAAGGGGGGTGAAAGTGCCCGGTATTGAAGATAGAATATTATTACATAGTTACTTTTTTTCTAGCGTGGGCCGATGTAACTTTGTATATGCCATATCTGGTCAATGCCCCTGGAAACAGGAAATTACTGTAGTAGACACTGCTACTACCCCACTTCTACATTGCTACTACACCACTACTACTCTGCTTCAACAACACTTCTATACTGCTACTACACCCATTCTACACCGCTACAACACTGCTACTACACCCCTTCTACACCGCTACAACACTGCTACTACACCGCTTCTACATTGCTACTACTCTGCCCCTACAACACTTCTATACTGCTACTACACCCCTTCTACACCGCTACAACACTGCTACTACACCCCTTCTACACCGCTACAACACTGCTACTACACCGCTTCTACATTGCTACTACTCTGCCCCTACAACACTTCTATACTGCTACTACACCCCTTCTACACCGCTACAACACTGCTACTACACCCCTTCTACACCGCTACAACACTGCTTCTACTTCGCTTCTATACTGATCTAAATAATCACAGTGGGAGCAGACCCACAGGCGGCGCGCATGTGCGCCCCCAAACCTGGAACTGTTGGATCACATACTAAGTACGTGATCCGGCTCAGCATTGCCGCCCTTTATTTAGGTTATAAAATCAGCAAGTGGTTAAAAAAAAAAAAATGGAATTAGTGACTTAGCTAGAGGGAGGGGGTAAAATTTAGTGATGGAGTTCCCTGCACGGAGATCATCTTTAGGCATTTAAATATCCACTTCAAATAATCCCCACACATGGAAGTGATATTTCTTATTGTGAGTTAAATGAAGAAATCGATCTAAAATGATCAGAGATAAAATAATGAGCGTATCCACTCATGGAGCTAAATGTACCTTTATGTGTTTATTCCTGCACATCAGTTATCCAGAGTGCAGCTAACTGTTTTCATTAAGGAGGAGGAGGAGGAAGATGACCTAAAAAGAATGAATTGGTTCAATAGTCAATGGGCTGATTTAATGGGTCCATGTCATTTATTCTGCAGCCTGTAGGTGGCAGTAGTGTCAGTGGAGAATATGGAGCTGTGATGATGAATTGTCATCAGACATTGAATGTTCTCTCTAATGTGTTCTATAGTTACAGTGCTGTACATTGCTATGGCTGAAACAATATGATATAAATATACAGAGCGTCCGGAAATTATTCACAGCGCTTCACTTCTTCCACATTTTGTTATATTACAGCTTTATTCCCAAATGGATTCAATTCATTATTTTCCTCCGAATTCCACAAACAATCCCCCATAATGACAACGTGAAGGAAGTTTATTTGAAACCTTAGCAAATTTTATTAAAAATAAAAAAGGAAAACATCCCATGTACATAAGTATTCACACCCTTTGCTCAATACTTTGGTGAAGCTCCTTTGGCACCAATTCCAGCCTCCAGTATTTCTGAGTATGATGCTACAAGCTTGGCACTCCTATTTTTGGGTAGTTTCTCCCATTCTTCTTTGCAGGACCTCTCAAGCTCCATCAGGTTGGATGGGGGAGGGTCGGTGCACAGCCATTTTCAGATCTCTCCAGAGATGTTCAATCGGGTTCAGGTCTGGGCTCTGGCTGGGCCACTCAAGGACATTCACAGAGTTGTCCCATAGCCACTCCTTTGTTATCTTGGCTGTGTGCTTAGGGTCGTTGTCCTGTTGGAAGATGAACCTTCGCCCCAGTCTGAGGTCCAGAGCGCTCTGGAGCAGGTTTTCATCAAGGATGTCTCTGTACATTGCTGCATTCATCTTTCCCTCTATCCTGACTAGTCTCCCAGTTCCTGACGCAGAAATACATCCCCACACCCTAACACTAACCTTCCCTGTAACCCCAACCCTCCCTGTAACCCTAACACTAATCCTTCCTGTAAGCCTAACCCTGATCCTCCCTGTAACCCTAACACTAATCCTCCCTGTAACCCCAGCACTAAGCTTCCCTGTAACCCCAACACTTACCCTCCCTGTAACCCCAACACTAACCCTCCCTGTAACCCCAACACTTACCCTCCCTGTAACCCAAACACTAACCCTCCCTGTAACCCCAACACTTATCCTCCCTGTAACCCTAACACTAACCTTCCCTGTAACCCCAACACTAACCCTCCCTGTAACCCTAACACTAACCCTCCCTGTAACCCCGACACTAACCCTCCCTGTAACTCCAACCCTCCATGTAACCCCAACACTAACCCTCCCTGTAACCCTAACACTAACCCTCCCTGTAACCCCGACACTAACCCTCCCTGTAACTCCAACTCTAACCCTCCATGTAACCCCAACACTAACCCTCCCTGTAACCCTAACACTAATCCTCCCTGTAACTCCAACACTAACCCTCCCTGTAATCCCAACACTAATCCTCCCAACACTAATCCTCCTTGTAATCCTAACACTACCCCTCCCTGTAATCCCAACACTAACCCTCCCTGTAACCCTAACACTCCCTATATTATCAACACTATCCCTCCCTGTAACCCTAACACTAACCCTGCCTGTAACCCCAACACTAACCCTCCCTGTAACCCCAACACTAACCCTCCCTGTAACCCTAACACTTTTCCTCCCTATAACCCTAACACTATTCCTTCCTGTAACTGTAACACTATCACCAGGTACTGACCGGCCACGATCCTCTGACCTGACCTATCTATCTGGTTTGGTCTGGCCCCGCCTGTATTCTTCGTCAGGCTGGGCAGACAATTCACCCGTCTTCTCCTTTCCTTGTAAACTGTGAAGTAATCCTCCAAAATGATTTTATTTTCCCAGGAAGGCCCTCATCACCTTGAACTCGGAGCATGCGAGCTGAACCGCGGGAGAATGAAGGACGACCGCGACGCCGAGTGTTTATTCATCAAAATAAATCATAGTGAAGGAGTCCTGATAACCGGCCGGCAGATTCTTCCATGAGTGATGGGTGTCATTATCACCGTCTATAAACACAATCCGCGAACACGCGGGGAATAATTACCGGAAGAAGGGAGAGTGAAGAATATTGATGGGGCTTTGTGTAAAGTGATAAAGATGACAGGGCTCCGCTTATGGTTATGAAGTGAAATCTGCCTGCCATATTTAATATTAATGGACGCCATCCTCCAAATTAAAACATGAGGTCGGAGACAACTCTAAGGCAGCAATATGTTTTCTGTGCACAGATACGCAACTGGGATTTAAATAAAAAATATGACCTTCCACCAGGCTTTGGATGTTGCATCATGGTCCACTGATTTTCTTTTTTTGCCTTCCTCTGGATCAACTGTAAGTATAGGATTGTGTACAGTGCCTTGCAAAAGTATTCGGCCCCCTTGAACTTTTTGACCTTTTGCCACATTTCAGGCTTCAAACATAAAGATATAATTTTTTGTGAAGAATCAACAACAAGTGGGATACAATCATGAAGTGGAACAAAAACTATGGGATGTTTCAAACTTTTTTAACAAATAAAAAACTGAAAAATTGGGCGTGCAAAATTATTCAGCCCCCTTAAGTTAATACTTTGTAGCGCCACCTTTTGCTGCGATTACAGCTGTAAGTCGCTTGGGGTATGTCTCTATCAGTTTTGCACATCGAGAGACTGAAATTTTTGCCCATTTCTCCTCGCAAAACAGCTCGAGCTCAGTGAGGTTGGATGGAGAGCGTTTGTGAACAGCAGTTTTCAGTTCTTTCCGCAGATTCTCGATTGGATTCAGGTCTGGACTTTGACTTGGCCATTCTAACACCTGGATATGTTTATTTGTGAACCATTCCATTGTAGATTTTGCTTTATGTTTTGGATCATTGTCTTGTTGAAAGACAAATCTCCGTCCCGGTCTCAGGTCTTTTGCAGACTCCATCAGGTTTTCTTCCAGACTGGTCCTGTATTTGGCTCCATCCATCTTCCCATCAATTTTAACCATCTTCCCTGTCCCTGCTGAAGAAAAGCAGGCCCAAACCATGATGCTGCCGCCACCATGTTTGACAGTGGGGATGGTGTGTTCAGGGTGATGAGCTGTGTTGCTTTTACGCCAAACATAACGTTTTGCATTGTTGCCAAAAAGTTTGATTTTGGTTTCATCTGACCAGAGCCCCTTCTTCCACGTGTTTGGTGTCTCCCAGGTGGCTTGTGGCAAACACAGGTGGATTCTATTTATCATCATTAGTCATTTAGGTCAACATTGGATCATTCAGAGATCCTCACTGAACTTCTGGAGAGAGTTGGCTGCACTGAAAGTAAAGGGGCTGAATAATTTTGCACGCCCAATTTGTCAGTTTTTTATTTGTTAACAAAGTTTGAAATATCCAATAAATTTCGTTCCACTTCATGATTGTGTCCCACTTGTTGTTGATTCTTCACAAAAAATTACAGTTTTATATCTTTATGTTTGAAGCCTGAAATGTGGCAAAAGGTTGAAAAGTTCAAGAGGGCCGAATACTTTTGCAAGGCACTGTATATCAGACCTGGGCAATTTACGGCTCTTAGGTCACATCTAGCCCTGTGGCTGTCCCTGTCCCGCTCCTGTGAGGTCATTCAGGAAAACAGAAATCTCTGGATCCAGGCCTGCCAGTAAACAAGGTAGTGGCGGCAGTGCTTCTGTCCTTGTTGGCCTGCCAGATGCCAAGATGGTGGCTGTTCTTCTGCCCATGTTGGCCAGCCAGATGCCAAGATGGCAGCTGTGCTTCTGCCCTCGTTAATCTGCCAGATGCCAAGATGGTGGCTGTGCTTCTGCTCTTGTTGGTCCACCAGGCGCCAAGATGGTGTCTCTTCTTCTGACCTTGTTGGTCCACCAGATGCCAGATGTCCTGCTCGCGTGAGGTCAATGAGAAAATAGAAATCTCTAGATCCAGGCTTGCCAGTCAAAAAGGTGGTGGCGACAGTGATTCTGCCCTTTGTGGTCCACCAGATGTGAAGATAGAGGCTGTGCCTCTGCTCTTGTTTGTCCGCTGGATGCCAAGATGGCAGTGATTCAACTTCCACCCTTCAGCCATGTAGAAGGGGCTGAGTCGCCCCTTGAGCGACTGGTGTGGACCATTGGAGGTGGGCAACAAGGATATGAGCAAGGGCATGTGAGGATGTGTTGCCAGTATCCACTCTTCACCCCACAGCTAAGGGGCAGAGCCTACACTCTCACTAGTCAGCTTTAAAGTGGTTTTAAAGGCTCAAAGTATTTTACCTTTATGCATTCTATACATGCATTCTGTGTGCAGCGGCCCCCCCTAATAGTCACTTGAGCCTCCTCTCGATCCAGCGATGTGCACAAGAAATGAGCTTCTCCCGGGTCTCTCAGTCTTCTAAGGCTGAGACAGCAGTGGGAGCCATTGGCTCCTGCTATTGTCAATCCCAGCCAATGAGGAGAAAGAGGGGGCGGCGCCAAGCCGTGTCTCTTATGGACGCATAGAGCGAGGCTCAGGAGCGAGCAAGCACCAGGGCCCTGAGAGCAAGCGGCTTGCTACTGGGGGCACTGGCTGAAGAGGAAGAGCAAGGAGCGCTTGCAGGGGACCCAAAAAAAAAGAGGAGAATCGGGGCTGCTCTGTGCAAAGCCATTACACAGAGCAGGTAAGTATGACATGTTTGTTTGTTTTTTTTAATTAACCTTTAATGTCACTGTAACTTCAACCTTGCTGAAGAAGTGACGTCACATGCTGGGGGGGGGGTGTATAACAGTGAAGGGGGTCTATAAATATTGGTTTGGACCTCCACAACAGTTCCAATTACCCATGTGACCCCTTGCCCCCCTGGTGTATATGGAGGTTTTCTGTTGTTTTTGTTTATTTTCTATTGAACTAGATAAACTTTTGGCTTTTTTTCAAACTATGTATTCCCTTTTAGGGCTCTTTCACACCAGCGGGTGCATGATAAAGTGTACCAGTGACTGCAATGGCATAAGTTGCAATGCACTGAACAAAAGACATTGCAGCTATTGCTTTTTTCTCTTTTTTTTTTTACAACTATATGTAATTGTTATACGTTGGGATGCACTGTCACATGTCGCAACGTGCTATGCAGGAATTCAACATGTCCTATTTTTATTTTTAAGTTTCCACCAATTGTTGCTGGGGGCTGAAGTCATAGGAAATAAATCACGTTGCCTTGGGACTGTGCTGGGCAGCTCTTGTGAACAGGCCTCCTAACATGAGCCTGTCGATGCAACAAATAGAAGTGTTATTGTGCTGAAAGTCTGTTTCATAGTGCACTCACAGCATGAAGATTGAACTGCCGTCAACAACTCTTGGCCTTGTACAGAATGGCTTGCTATTTCCTTGGTGCCAGTGTTGGACATGTGGTGGACTGGGTAGACAAATCATTGGGACGGACCAGGAATGACCCAGTTGTTTTGATCAGTGCTCAGGCCAGTCGCTGGGAGGGACCAGGAATGATCCAGCTGTCTTTGTCCATGTTCAGACAAATCACTGGGAGGGACCGAGAATGACCCAGTTGTCTTGATCAATGCTCAGACCAATCCCTGGGAGGGACCAGGAATGATCCAGCTGTCTTTGTCCATGTTCAGACAAATCACTGGGAGGGACCAGGAACGACCCAGTTGTCTTGATCAATGCTCAGACCAATCCCTGGGAGGGACCAGGAATGATCCAGCTGTCTTTGTCCATGCTCAGACAAATCACTGGGAGGGACTGGGAATGACCCAGCTTTCTTGATCAATGCTCAGACCAATCCCTTGGAGGGACCAGGAATGATCCAGCTTTCTTGATCAATGCTTAGACCAATCCCTGGGGGGGGGGGGGGGGACCAGGAATGATCCAGCTTTCTTGATCAATGCTCAGACCAATCCCTGGGGGGGGGGGGGGGCCAGGAATGATCCAGCTTTCTTGATCAATGCTCAGACCAATCCCTTGGAGGGACCAGGAATGATCCAGCTTTCTTGATCAATGCTTAGACCAATCCCTGGGAGGGACCAGGAATGACCCAGCTGTTTTGATCAATGCTCAGACCAATCCCTGGGGGGGGGGGGGACCAGGAATGACCCAGCTGTCTTAATCAATGCTCAGACCAATCCCTGGGGGGGGGGGACCAGGAATGATCCAGCTTTCTTGATCAATGCTCAGACCAATCCCTGGGGGGGGGGGGACCAGGAATGACCCAGCTGTCTTGATCAATGCTCAGACCAATCCCTTGGAGGGACCAGGAATGATCCAGCTTTCTTGATCAATGCTCAGACCAATCCCTGGGGGGGGGGGGGGGACCAGGAATGATCCAGCTTTCTTGATCAATGCTTAGACCAATCCCTGGGAGGGGGGCCAGGAATGACCCAGCTGTCTTGATCAATGCTCAGACCAATCCCTGGGGGGGGGACCAGGAATGATCCAGCTTTCTTGATCAATGCTCAGACCAATCCCTTGGAGGGACCAGGAATGATCCAGCTTTCTTGATCAATGCTTAGACCAATCCCTGGGAGGGACCAGGAATGACCCAGCTGTCTTGATCAATGCTCAGACCAATCCCTGGGAGGGACCAGGAATGACCCACCTGTCTTGATCAATGCTCAGACCAATCCCTGGGGGGGGGGGGGACCAGGAATGACCCAGCTGTCTTGATCAATGCTCAGACCAATCCCTGGGAGGGGGGCCAGGAATGATCCAGCTGTCTTGATCAATGCTCAGACCAATCCCTGGGGGGGGGGGGGGGGCCAGGAATGATCCAGCTTTCTTGATCAATGCTCAGACCAATCCCTGGGAGGGACCAGGAATGATCCAGCTGTCTTGATCAATGCTCAGACCAATCCCTGGGGGGGGGACCAGGAATGATCCAGCTGTCTTGATCAATGCTCAGACCAATCCCTGGGGGGGGGGGGGGGACCAGGAATGATCCAGCTTTCTTGGTCAATGTTTAGACAAATTGCAGAATACATGGAAGATCGGGGATTCGAGAATTAATACAGAAGACTAGGCTGCAGATTGAAGGGAAGACCCTCCAGGGTTAGGCTAGGGGAAAGATTCATGGGACGTAAAGGGGTTGGATGAACTAGGATGGAAGGGGAGGGTGAGTTAAAATGCAGGAAGGCTTAGACAGTTGGTGGTATTTAGGGATTCCATAATAAGGAAGAACATTTTGGCACCAGAATCGACTCCACAGAATGGTTTGCTGTCTCCTGATGCCAGGATTGGACATGTGTTGGGCCAGGAGGACAAACGAATAAAAGTGACCGGTAATGACCCGGCTGTCTTGGTCCAAGCTCTGACCCATCACAGGAATACATGGAAGATGGAGGATCTCCAAAAACGAGAGGACTAGGCTGCAGGGTGAAGGAAGACCCCCCAGGGTTATGTTCTCAGGAATATTGTCTGCACCATACACAACACAGGCAAGTCAGCGGGAGCGTGGAGAGATGAATGTATGGCTGAAGACCTGGTGTAGGAGGGACAGAGTTGGATTTCTAGCGCACTGGTCTGACTTCTCATTGGGGTACAACCTACACGATAAAGATGGTTTCCACCTCAGTGGATGAGAGAGGGGTCTGCTGAGCTAGGGGAGAGGATCATGGGAAGGTTGGAGGAGTATTTAATTCAGAATGGGGGAGGGGGGGTTAAAAAGACATGTAGGAACACAGGGGGTCACCCCCCCTCCCCCCTATAATAAAGGTTCTCATCCTTTCATGAAATCTTCAGGCTGCACCAAGGAAGGAGCAATAGTAGAGTTTAAAAGTTTAAAGGGCAACTAAAAGGCACTGATGGAGTAGAGTGTGGGTGAGTGTATGTGGGGGGGAGCTTTAGCCCTAATGTCTAGCCATTGCACAAAATGCAACTAATTAACCACTTGCCGACCGCTCACGTTGACCCTACTGCGGCAAAGTGGCTCGATATCATCCAGCGACGTAGACCTACGTCGCTGGACTCCTCCCCTTGTGGGCGGCGCACGCGCGCCGCTGGAGGCTCGCTCCCACTGTATTCAGTCATAGAGGGAGTCGGGCCAGGGGAGGAGAGGCAGTGATCACCGCCGCTCTTCCCCGATCGTCGGGGATTGAGTGTGGAGATCCGCCCGCTTGTGTAAACACAAGTGGGCGGATCTCCTAAGTGACAGACAGTGACAGATTACAGGGTTCAGCATAGCTGAACCTGCGATCTGTGCCTGTGTCACACAGTCCCCTCCCCCCACACACGTCAGTAAGCACCAGGCATACATTAACCCCTTGATCACCAATAAAAGTTAACCCCTTCACTGCCAGTGTCATTTTTACAGTAACAGTGCATATGTATAGCACTGATTACTGTAGTAATGTCACTGGTCCCCCCAAAAGTGTCAAAAATGTCAGTCAAGGGTCCGATCTGTCCGCCGCAATGTCGCAGTCCCGCAAAAAAAAAAAAAAAATCGCAGATCGCCGCCATTACTAGTTAAAAAAAAAAAAACAACAAAAATCTTTCCCTTAGTTAGTAGATGCGATAACTTTTGCGCAAACCAATGAAAATACGCTTATTGCGATTTTTTTTTAACAAAAATATGTAGCAGAAAACAAATTGGCCTAAAATGTTAAAAAATTTAGATTTTTACATTTTTTTGGGGAATTTCATATAAAAAAATGTGAAAAATATTATTTTTTCAAAATTTAAGCTCTTTTTTTGTTTATAGCGCAAAAAGTAAAAATCGCACAGGTGATCAAATACCACCAAAAGAAAGCCCTGTTTATGGGGGGGGGAAAAATAATTTGGGTACAGCATCGCACGGCCGCGCAATTGTCCGTTAAAGTAACGCAGTGCCAAATCGCAAAATATGGCCTGGTCAGGAATGGGGTAAAATCTTCCGGTCTTAAAGCGGTTAAAAATACGCTCATTGAGAATTTTTATGTCAAAGACATGTAGCTAAATACATTTTGGCCTAAATATATTCAATATATTCAATTTTTGTCATATTTTTTAACTGTCAAAGTAGAAAAATATTGTTATTTTTTCAAAATTGTCGCATTTTTTTATTAATATCGCAAAAAAATGAAAATCGCACAGGTGATCAAATACCACCAAAAGAAAGCTCTGTTTGTGGGGAAAAAAGGACGTAAATTTCGTTTGGGTACGGCGTTGCATGACCGCGCAATTGTCAGTTAAAGTCGCGCAGTGCTGAATCGCAAAAAGTGGCCTGGTTGTAAAGCAGCCAAATCTTCCAGTGGTAAAGTGGTTAACCACTTACCGCATATCGACGTAGACCTACGTCGGCAGACTTTGTGGGCTTATACTGGGATGATGCCTCTAGCTAGAGACATCATCCCGGTACCGTGGTTTGAAGCCGACGGTCGGCTTTCCGTCGGTAACGACCGATGCGGCTCGGGAGCCGCTCGATCGTTACCCGGGGGGGGGGGGCGGGAGGGGACGTCCCCCCCTCCCGCCGCCTTCCGTGGCTTTGCTCGGGGCTCCCGTCCCACCGGGAGCCCCGAGCACCCAGCCGGCATGTCCGCCGGCTGGATGGAGTCCCGATGAATGCTGGAAACGGCATCGATCGGGTCTCCGATGACGTAACCCGGAGGCGGCGTCCATGACGTCACTTCCGGGTTACTGTGCTGCAAAAGGCGGCAGTTTTAAAAAATGGCTGTATGCAAAAATGCAGTTTTTGGCGTTTTGCATACATGGAAGTGTAGTGGAGGGGTTTGGGGTCTTTTAGACCCTCGATCCCTCCATAAAGAGTACCTGTCACTACATATTGCTGTCACAAGGGATGTTTACATTGCTTGTGACAGCAATAAAAGTGATCAGATTTTTTTTTTTTTTTAAAAACCTGTAATAAAGTTGAAAAAAAATAAAAAATAAATAGGAAAAAAAAAATTTTAGCCTCCCCCGTCACCGTTAGCTCGCGCACAAAAAAACGTATACGCAAGTCGAGCCGCGAATGAAATCGCTGTTCAAACCCCACATGTGAGGTATCGCCGCGATCGCCAGAGCGTGGGCAATAATTTAAAAAAAAGAGCTACACTCTACTGCTGGCCATACACGTATAGATTTTCGTCCGGAAATTTTCGTTTCAAGAAAATTCGTTTGGTTTTCTAATCGTTAGTGGGGTTAAATCGATGTCCTTTTTCGACTGCAGCAACGGGAAAATTCGTAGGGGCAGAAGGGAAAATTTTTCTCGATCAACGAATTTTCGGGCAGTGTATGTGGTAATCGTTCAGAAATTACATTCATTTTAAAATGAAATGTTAAAAGCAAAAGACAATTTTCGAACGACATTCGTCTATTCAAAGAATGTTCAAAGAATGTTCAAAGAATGTTCAAAGAATTTTCAAAGAATATTCCCAGCCGAAATTCTGTGCGTGTATGGCTAGCATAACTCTAAACTGGTAACCGTTAAAAAAATTTAAAACGTCGCAGATTGAGATCTCTATTGACCGTAGTTTGTCGCTGTCACCCTGGGGGGGGGCGCGCAATTTTAAACCGTAACATGTTGGGTATCTATTTACTCGGTGTGACATCATCTTTCACAATATACAAAAAAAAATGGGCTAACTTTACTGTTTAGTATTTTTTAAATGCAGTGAAATGTAATTTTTCAATTTTTTTCCCAAAAAAATGGCGTTTTAAAGACCGCTGCGCAAATACCGCGTGACAAAAAATTTTGCAATGACCGACATTTTATTCTCCAGAGTCTTTGCTAAAAATATATATATAATGTTTGGGGGTTCTAAGTAGTTTTCTAGGAAAAAATACTGATTTTAACTTGTAAACAAAAAGTGTCCGAAATAGGGCTGGGGCTTAAGTGGTTAAAGGGCAACTAAAAGGGACTGATGGAGTAGAGTGTGGGTGAGTGTATGTGGGGGGGAGCTTTAGCCCTAATGTCTAGCCATTGCACACAATGCAGCTAATTAAGGAGGATTTGCACGTGGCTTCAGTAGGTACATTTTAAATTTGTTAAAATGTATTTTAAAATCCTTATTTAACCCCCTCAATACCACGATTCTTCAGTTCCAAAATATTGTGGTAAAATATAAGAGTTCGCCTTGGGAAGTCAATTTAGCAGCAATCAGTGTTCGCACTGTCCTGCCATTTTTATCAACAATGATTTATAACGGAAAGAAAAAAGAAATAGTTTCTTCTCCCTTTTATTGTAAATAATAACCCCCCTCCCCCAGTGACTGATAAATATCAGCAAAATAAAACTGTCGGTCTAAAAAAAAAAAATGAAACAAAAATGATTAAAAAATGATAAGTACGGATCTTTATGGTAATGTGTCAGCTTTGTACATTGAGCCTCACACACACCACAATAAAGATTGTTTAAAAAAAAAAAAAACTGACAGTTATTTTCAGGCTGGCAGATTTGTATTTTGTCAGTTACAGAGGTAAACAACCTCACATGCAAGGCCATGTGACCTCATTTGCATACAGAGATAGCCCCTCCCCTTTTTCCCCCTATATAAAGGCCACACACAGCAACTGTCACTCGCTTGCCGATTTGTCTCTGACTAAGCAAGTAGCGATTTCTCTCTCTCTGCAGTGTTGCTGATTCTATTAGAACAATGACACAATTTCAGAGAAAGAACGATAACAAGGCGAAGAAACTTCTGAAAACCAACCAAGAAGATTCCGTTTTATTACTAAACGTGCGCCCATTAACAGAGGAGTGCCAGACCATCGCACCTCCCACCGCTACCGCCCCTAATAGGGGTGGAGCCAGGGCAATTGGGAAGAGGATCAGGTCTGCCATACGCAGAATCTTTCCCTTCCGATGCCACAAAATCACAATCACAAATCCAGATGACGTTGATGGTAAGTAGTTTATGGCTAAGTTTACACCTCTGTGTGCACCGGAGGCATTTTTTTTTTTTAGTTTTTGCAGCACTTATTTTTTTTTTTCCAAACAAGCTTATTTCAATTAGCAAATCAGAGTGCAGCACATATTTTATACTTTTTTGTTTTTTAAACACAAAACCCCAGAAAAAAAAAAAATACACATACAAGCGTTTCTCATGCGTTTTTCTTCCACTTTCATTGAAGTCTAATGACCTGAAAATCACTGCTCTGCGTGTAAAAAAAAAAGTCCCTGGACCTTTCCAAAAAACACAATGCAGGAAATTGCATAGATGTGAATGGGACCCATAGGAAATAATGTCACATGGATTGGCATGCATTCCCGGGGTTCAGCAAACGCACTAAACCCCCCCAATAGGTGTGACCCGAGCCTAATAGTAAAATATAATGCTCATCACTGCAAGGCAACTTAATGGGTGTCATCCACACAGCATTTATATATACAGATACATATATAGATAGATATATATTAGGGATGCACCGAATATTCGGCGGCCGAACATTATTCGGCCGAAAATAGAGAAAATAGCACTTTCGGTGTTCGGCCGAATAAGTCAAAAGACCCAATAATTTTGTGCCGAACAATGTCAGCTTCCGCCCTGGACCGCTCTCCTTCCTCATTGCGGCTCCCTTCTCACACGCCGCCGGTGTCCTGTCCAGCCGCGAGTAGGGGGTGTGATGTCACGCGCGCGTCCCGCCCCCTGCTCCTGACTGCGACTCCTTCACACTAGGTCCAGCGAGCGTGACACTATGTGCACGCCCCGCCCCCCTGTTCGCGGCTTTTGGCTCCGACCTGGCTGCAGTTCAGGTATGTGGAGCTGAGCACGTTTGGGGGAGAATACGGTAGCTGCACAAGCATTAGTGTGCAGACTGCCATATGTTGTTGCCACTTGCCATGCTCATTACATTAGAGTGCCCTATAAAGTGCCCCTTAAAAAAAAAAAGAAAAAAAATGTGCCCAACAGAGTGCTCCCTTGACATAAAATGTGGCCATCAGCGTGCCCCTTATTTTATGCTAAGGGGCACGCTGATGAGCATATTTTATGTTAAAAAATGCGAAACACCGCGTTCGGTATTTGGCCTTCGGCCAAGCATTTCATTATTATTCGGCTTCGGCCAAGAATTTCATTTCGGTGCATCCCTAATATATATATATATGTTAAAGGGATGTGTAAACTGTTGGTGTTATACAAATCCTATATAATAACAATAATTGATAATAATAATATGCAAATAAATAAATATATATATATATATATATACACATAAAGTATGTGAACCCCCCCAACCCCGATGACTGAGTTCAGGTTTCCCAGTGAATCTCCTGATAATATTATCAGATTTTGGGAAAATAATACTCCTTATGGTGAGATGTTACATTGTAGCTTTGTACATTGAGCCTCACACACACCAAGATAAACATTTGTTTTTGTTTTTCAAAACTGACAGTTGTTTACCAGGCTGGCAGATTTGAATTTTGTCAGTTGGAGTGAAAAATAGAAACCTCATCCAGCTGTTAAAGCTGTGTGTATACACTCCATAGACAGGACTAAAATGGTTTTATTATGGGCTGGATACAGAAAACAGATGTAAAATGAGCAAAGATGCCCCATATTTCATTTATTGATAAAATAATTGCCAAATAAACCCGACATAGCAAGCCCAATGGCTTTCTTTACCAGATATTGTGGTGTGGTTGCAGTAGCAGGGTCATGTGACCTCATTTGCATACACAGTGATAGCCCCTCCCCTCTGAGAGGAGAAGAATCTTCTGAACACCAACCAAGAAGATTCAGTTTTATTACTAAACGTGCGCCCATTAACAGGGGAGCGCCAGACAAATGCACCGCCCACTGCTACCGCCCCTAATAGGGGTGGGGCCAAGGCAATTGGGAAGAGGGTCAGGGCAGCCATAGGCAGAATCTGTCTCTTCAGATGCCACAAAATCACAATCACAAATCCAGATGACGTTGATAGTAAGTAGTAGAATGAATAAATATAATGCAAGGCACTGTAAGCTAACATAATGTATATATATACATTTGGGTCACATCCATATACACATAGCGCAAGCACCCTTTAAGACACACCCAATATTTAGCACAATGTAGCCACACCCCCATATATATTCTTAGTGCATTTAGCACCATGCAGCAATGTATACAGAAGATACGTTTTTATGAATGTGTTGGGGGTAGAGCAGAAGTTTTCCGTGTGTTTGGAGGTGATCCTGCCACCTCCTATATGCATTTCTTTTTAAAAAAATTGACCAAAATGTAAAAATTTGGGCTGATGAGACGCGATCACGGCTGTGGTATCAGTACTGCCCCCTCCGACTGTCATAGTAGGATTTAGTATGGGAATTCGGGGGGGGGGGGGGTGATCACTGTTAGAGATGTTGGATGCATTAATAACCCCCAACACAGGTATCAGTGGACGCATTAATAACCCCCAACACAGGTATCAGTGGACGCATTAATAACCCCCAACACAGGTATCAGTGGACGCATTAATAACCCCCAACACAGGTGTCAGTGGATGCATTAATAACCCCAACACAGGTGTCAGTGGACACAATAAACCCCCCCCCCCAGCATTGATGTCAGTGGACGCACTAATAACTCCAAACACGGGTATCAGTGGATGCATTAATAACCCCCAGTAGAAGTGTTAGTATGGAAATTGAACCCCTCCCATGACCACCAATGTAGGGGGAGGGGTTAGTAATACTGACATCACCACAAATACAGAAGGGGGAGGTGGGATAAAATGGCAATGCCATAAGGACAATACAAGGTGGGGGATGAGGGGGGGTTAACTTTCACTGCCACTGACTCCCCCCATCTGGATGTGGCAATGTTAACCCCTTCCTCACTTCCAGCCTGCTCTCCAGTCCCATTCTCATAGTGCTCTGGCAGTTAGGTACAGTCAGCTGATCTTACCTCAGCACACACTTTCTCCTGATCATTAACATCTCCCTCCGAGTTGCAGCAGGTGGCAGGCCGGGCAGGCGGCAGATGATTCAGGTGGGTGGGCGGCAGATGATTCAGGTGGGTGGGCGGGCAGTTCAGACATGTGGGTGGGCGGCAGGTGATTCAGGTGGGTGGGCGGCTGGTTCAGACATGGAGGCAGTAGGGTGGGATCTCCCAAGCTGGCCACATCCCGATCCCACCTACACAACAAGAGCCTGGCAGCCAGAGGAGATCCAGTCCCACCCTTGGAAAAAGGGGGGGGGGGGAGCAAAAATCAAACCTCCTGCACTGTGCTATGACAAAAGGGAGTGACTGCAGTGTCACTCCTGTCGTGTAGGTAGCTGGAGAGCGGAGCGCACATCTGCTCTCAGCGTCCGCTTTCCACATAGCGCCCCCTACTGATGTGCGCTCTAGGCCGGGGCCTACCTTGCCTATAGGTAGCGCCGGCCCTGGCTGTGTGCATGGATGCAGAGAATGGAGACGGGAAGTCATTAAAGCAGCAAAACTCATTGACCCCGCTGAATATTTTAAAGTGAACAGCACAGCGCTAACTAGACAAAGTCCTTCTATAGAATATGAATGATTTCCCTATAAAAACCTAAACCTGAGTACTATTGTGTGCAAATCACATCCTGATAGGAGCTCATCTTCTATAATTAGGTAACCAATGGGGGAGATTTACTAAAACTGGAGCAAACAGAATCTGGTACAGCTCTGCATGGCAGCCAATCAGCTTCTAACCTCAGTGTCGACAATGAAACCTGGAAGCGGATTGGTTTCTATACAGAGCTGCACCACATTTTTCTCACTTCAGTTTTAGTAACCCCCCCCCCCCCCCTTATATATATTAATATGCAGTGAAAAAAAGCTTGCATTGCACATAAATAATGAATGGATGATGCTACAAACACTGTGTGACTACAGGGGGCAGCACATCCACTCATTTTCAGCCGTTGTTTGAAGCAGATCTTCAGCTTCCCACCCCCTCTTTTTTTTGTACCCCGGCTTACCTTGTGGCGGGTTCTCCACAGTTCAGATCCTCCCCCACCCAGCGGATCCAGCGTTGTCCTGCTGAGATCCAATTCTCAGGAGTCGCAGTAGATGGGTCAATGCATGAGCTGGGCAGGGCTGGTACACAGGAAGGACGGGGACCAGAAAATGGACCTGAAATATCACACAAAATCAATCTTGGTTTTATAATAAAAGCAGCCACAGCTTTAAATAAAACAATGAAAGTTATTCTGTACATTGTTGTAGCAATGACTTCTGAAGGAGCTGCTGGAGGAATTACCCCCCCCCCCCCGAGTCTTCCTACAGGTGGTCTGCCCTGTAACTGCACCCCGACACCCACCGACCCCCCGATGGTGGCAGACCGACAGACTTCAGTATCCAAATTCCTTTCCATGCAATTGATTGGCTCGGTTGTCTTAGGAAGAGAGGGGGAGGGGTACAGGATTCCCAAAACAGCGTTCCTTCACAAGGAGGAGGAGTCAGGGGCGGTGCCGGGACACCGCAGTCTTATGTTTTTATACTGCTCACATCTCTACTCTCCTCCCCTCACTGATTCTACCAATAAACATCATTTATATGCTGGGTGACGCTATGTGCCTTACTTACTATATTCCATGATGTATATACAGTATCTCACAAAAGTAAGTACACCCCTCACATCTATCTTTTCATGTGACAACACTGAAGAAATGACACTTTGCTACAATGTAAAGTAGTGAGTGTACAGCTTGTATAACAGTGTAAATTTACTGTCCCCTCAAAATAACTCAACAAACAGCCATTAACCACTTGACGACCTCTTACTATATATATATATATATATATATATACGGCGGCAGGGTGGCTCGTACAGGCAAAACAGCGTATGGATCCATTGTTTGCTAGGTGGAAGCTAGGGAAGAGTGCGCGCCACCCCCGATCGTCAGCGGAGAAGCTGATGCAGCGGGCAGGCAGCTCCGATTGCCGCCTGACACCCACGATCGATCCCCGGTAAGAGAGAAGGACGGTCGGCTGTTGTAAACCGTTCTTCTCTCTGAAATGATCACAGAGCTCATGTGATCCTTCTATATAAGATCACATGTCTCTATGGTCATTTCAGAAGCCACGCCCCCCACATTTAGAATCACTCCCCTAGGCTCACATTTAATCCCTCCATCATAGGGTTAACCCCTTCCCTGCCAGTGTCTTTATTACAGTGACAGTGCATATTTTTTAGCACTGATTACTGTAGTAATGTCACTGGTCCCCCCAAAAGTGTCAAAAATGTCAGTTAGTTACATAGTTAGTGAGGTTGAAAAAAGACATCAGTCCATCCAGTTCAACCTATGATGTGTGTGTGTGTGTTTGCTTTTAACCGTACATTGTATACCCCTGTATGTTGTACATTGTATACCCCTGTATGTTGTACATTGTATACCCCTGTATGTTGTACATTGTATACCCCTGTATGTGGTACATTGTATACCCCTGTATGTTGTGGTCTTTAAGGTGCCCATCTAATAGTTTTTTGAAACTATCAATGCTCCCTGCTGATACGACTGCTTGTGGAAGAGAATTCCACATCCTTACCGCCCTTACAGTGAAGAACCCCTTACGCATTTTAAGGTTAAACCGCCTTTCCTCTAGTTTTAGTGAGTGGCCACGTGTCTTGTTGTATTTCCTTACTCTGAATAGTTTGTTCCTTATGCTCGGGTCGCCAGTACAGTATTTGTACATTGATATCATATCCCCTCTCAATCGTCTCTTCTCTAGAGAGAATAAGTTCAGTCTTTCCTCATAGCTGATGACCTCCATTCTCCTAATTATTTTTGTTGCCCTTCTCTGGACTTTCTCCAGTTCCAGCACATCCTTCCTGAGGACCGGTGCCCAGAACTGGACAGCATACTCCAGATGTGGCCGGACCAGAGTATTGTAGAGTGGGAGAATAATCTCTTTATTTCTGGAGTGAATCCCCTTTTTTATACATCCCAATATTCTGTTGGCTTTGCTTGCAGCTGCTTGGCATTGCATGCCACTACCAAGCCTGTTGTCTACCAGTACCCCCAAGTCTTTTTCCATCCTAGACTCCCCCAGAGGTTCCCCCCCCTAGTGAGTAGCTTGCTTTCTGGTTTCTGGCCCCCAAGTACATTACTTTACATTTATCAACATTAAACCTCATCTGCCATGTAGTTGCCCACCCCGTTATTTTGTTTAGGTCCGCTTGTAAGGTTTCCACATCCTGCATAGAAGATATTGGCATGCTTAGTTTAGTATCATCCGCAAATACTGAGATTGTACTCGATATCCCCTCCTCTAGATCATTTATGAATAAATTAAACAGGATTGGCCCCAGGACAGAACCCTGGGGGACCCCACTTTCCACCCCCGCCCAATCCGAGTACTCCCCATTAATCACCACCCTCTGGACTCTCCCCTGGAGCCAGTTCTCTATCCAGGTACTCACCTTATGGTCCATACCTACCTTCCTTAGTTTGTACAGTAAGCGTTTGTGGGGAACGGTGTCAAAGGCCTTTGCAAAGTCCAGATACACCACATCCACAGGCTTACCTTTATCTAGATGGCAGCTCACTTCATCGTAGAAGGTTAATAGATTGGTTTGGCAAGAACGATTTTTCATAAATCCATGCTGATTACTACTAATTATATTGTTTTCATTACTAAAGTCTTGTATGTGGTCCCTTAACATCCCCTCCAAAATCTTGCAGACTACAGATGTTAGGCTGACAGGTCTATAGTTACCCGGGATACACCTCGGCCCCTTTTTAAATATTGGTACTACGTTGGCCTTTTTCCAATCTGCTGGCACCATACCCGTCTGTAAACTATCCTTAAAGATCAAGAATAATGGTCTGGCAATCACCTGGCTGAGCTCTTTAAGAACCCTCGGGTGCAAGCAATCCGGTCCCGGTGATTTATTTATGTTAAGTTTCTCAAGTTTAGTTCTAAGTCTGTCTTCTGTTAGCCATGGCGGCACTTCCTGAGGTGTGTTGTTTAGATTGGCCTTACAAGCTGGGTTCGTGTAGCCCCCCGATTCTTTAGTGAAGACTGAAGAGAAGAAATTATTTAACACTTCCGCCTTTTCTCTGTCCTCAGTGGCCATATTTCCTTTGTCATCTTTTATGGGGCCAATGTGTTCTGACCTCGCTTTCTTACTGTTTATATACTT
Source organism: Pelophylax lessonae (assembly GCF_965119305.1). Lineage (NCBI taxonomy): Eukaryota > Metazoa > Chordata > Amphibia > Anura > Ranidae > Pelophylax > Pelophylax lessonae. Next base: position 5,345,829 of record NC_138772.1, read on the forward strand.
AAAGAACTTCTTGGGGTTCTTTTTACTCTCTTCCGCTATATGTCTCTCGTGTTCTATTTTAGCCGCCCTGATTTCATCTTTACATTTCTTATTACACTCTTTGTAATGCTTAAATGCTGCCAATGACCCCTCAGCCTTGTATTTTTTGAAAGCCTTTTCTTTAGCACTAATATGCATTTTTATGTTGGAGTTTAGCCACCCAGGGTTTAATTTTGCTCTTTTAAATTTATTTCCCTTTGGAATGCACTGGTCAATCCCCTTGTTAAGTATGCTCTTGAAGCACTCCCATTTTTCCTCCGTGTTCTTTGTTTCCAGGGTTCTATCCCATTTGATATTTTCTAGCAGCGAGCGCAGTTTTGGGAAATTGGCTCTTTTGAAATTCAGCGTCCTTAAATTACCCCTCTGCTTCCTATTACTATAATTAATACTGAAACTTATTGACCTATGGTCACTGTTTCCTAAGTTCTCCCGTATTTCTATATCCGTGAGCAGGTCTGTATTGTTGGTAATCAGTAGGTCAAGTACCGCATTGTTTCTTGTTGGTGCATTCACCATCTGACCCATGAAATTGTCCTGCAAGATATTTAGGAACTGCCTAGCCTTGGCCGAATGCGCGGTTCCATCTGCCCAGTCTATATCTGGATAATTAAAGTCCCCCATTATAATGACATTTCCCATCCTTGCTGCCAATCCTATCTGTAAAATGAGGTCCGCCTCCCCCTCCTCCCTCAGGTTGGGGGGCCTATAGCATACGCCCAATATTACCTTCCCCACTGTGCCTTCCCTTTGAAGCTCTACCCATAGGGATTCTGCCTCATCCTTAGCTCCATTATTAATATCATCCCTCATATTTACCTGCACACTGTTCTTAATATACAGACATACCCCTCCTCCTTTTTTACCCTCTCTATCTCTGCGATAAAGGGAATATCCCTGAATGGTCGCCATCCAGTCATGAGAGCTGTCAAACCAAGTCTCAGTTATCCCCACAAAATCTAAGTCCTCCTCCAACAACAGCAGCTCTAGCTCTCCCATCTTGTTGGCCAGGCTTCTGGCATTGGTATACAAACCTCTTAATTTTGAGCGGCTACATATATCCTCATTTGATGTTTTTAGGTTGCCCTCCTGATTTTTCCCCATACCCATCCTGGGTATAGGAGCTCCGTACACCCTACCGCTAGTGCCCCCATTTCTGCCCTCTGCAACTTGCTTTCCACTGGCTAATTCTACATCTGTACCCCCCCCCCCCATTCCCTAGTTTAAAAGCCCCTCTAGCTTTTTGGCCATCCTCGCACCCAGTACGGCTGCACCCTCCCCATTTAGGTGCAATCCGTCCCTACAAAAGAGCCGGTGACCGACTGAGAAGTCAGCCCAGTTCTCCAGGAACCCAAAACCCTCCTTACTACACCAGTTAGGGGTCCGATCTGTCCGCCGCAATGTCGCAGTCCCGCAAAAAATCACAGATCGCCGCCATTACTAGTAAAAAAAACAAAAAAAAAAAACAAATAAAAATCACATAAATCTTTCCCAAAGTTAGTAGACGCGATAACTTTTGCGCAAAGCAATCAAAATACGCTAATGGTGATTTTTTTTACCATAAATATGTAGCCGAAAACAAATTGGCCTAAAATGTAAAAAAATTTAGATTTTTATATTTTTTTTTTGAGAATGTCAAATAGCAGAATGTGAAAAATAAATAAATTATTAAAAAAATTATTATTATTATTTATTATTAGGAATTTGAAAAATATTGGAAATGTATGAATATATATGTATGTGGAAAATATATCATGTTTTTGGGAGTTTTATGTAATCTTTATGCCTAAAATAATTTTTTAAGAATGTCTGCAAAAGTGGGGAAAGAGATCGCCTCAAAGTGTCCATTTATCAGCAATCAGTGTTTGCGCTTTCCTTTCATTCTAATTTACAATGATTTATAGCGGAAAGTAACAAATAGCTGTTTTTTAGTAAATAATCCCCCCCCCCCCGTGATTAATAAATATCAGCAAAAATAAATAATAATGTTTAAAAAATGATAAGTACGGATCTTTATGGTAATGTGTCAGCTTTGTACATTGAGCCTCACACACACCACAATAAAGATTGTTTAAAAAAAAAAAAAAAACTGACAGTTATTTTCAGGCTGGCAGATTTGTATTTTGTCAGTTACAGAGGTAAACAACCTCACATGCAAGGCCATGTGACCTAATTTGCATACAGAGATAGCCCCTCCCCTTTTTTCCCTTATATAAAGGTCACACACAGCAACTGTCACTCGCTTGCCGATTTGTCTTTGACTAAGCAAGTAGCGATTTCTCTCTCTCTGCAGTGTTGCTGATTCTATTAGAACAATGACACAATTTCAGAGAAAGAACGATAACAAGGCGAAGAAACTTCTGAAAACCAACCAAGAAGATTCCGTTTTATTACTAAACGTGCGCCCATTAACAGAGGAGTGCCAGACCATCGCACCTCCCACCGCTACCGCCCCTAATAGGGGTGGAGCCAGGGCAATTGGGAAGAGGATCAGGTCTGCCATACGCAGAATCTTTCCCTTCCGATGCCACAAAATTACCATCACAAATCCAGATGACGTTGATGGTAAGTAGTTTATGGCTAAGTTTACACCTCTGTGTGCACTGGAGGCATTTTTTTTTTTAGTTTTTGCAGCACATATTTTTTTTTTTCCAAACAAGCTTATTTCAATTAGCAAATCAGAGTGCAGCACATATTTTATACTTTTATGTTTTTTAAACACAAAACCCCAGAAAAAAAAAAATACACATACAAGCGTTTCTCATGCGTTTTTCTTCCACTTTCATTGAAGTCTAATGACCTGAAAATCACTGCTCTGCGTGTAAAAAAAAAAGTCCCTGGATCTTTCCAAAAAACACAATGCAGGAAATTGCATAGATGTGAATGGGACCCATAGGAAATAATGTCACATGGATTGGCATGCATTCCCGGGGTTCAGCAAACGCACTAAAACCCCCCAATAGGTGTGACCCGAGCCTAATAGTAAAATATAATGCTCATCACTGCAAGGCAACTTAATGGGTGTCATCCACACAGCATTTATATATATAGATACATATATAGATACATATATAGATACATATATAGATACATATATAGATACATATATAGATACATATATATATATATAGATAGATATATAGATACATATATAGATACATATATAGATACATATATAGATACATATATGTTAAAGGGATGTGTAAACTGTTGGTGCTATACAAATCCTATATAATAACGATAATTAATAATAATAATAATATGCAAATAAATAAATATATATATATATAAATATATACACATAAAGTATGTGAACCCCCCCAACCCCGATGACTGAGTTCAGGTTTCCCAGTGAATCTCCTGATAATATTATCAGATTTTGGGAAAATAATACTCCTTATGGTGAGATGTTACATTGTAGCTTTGTACATTGAGCCTCACACACACCAAGATAAACATTTGTTTTTTTTTTTTTCAAAACTGACAGTTGTTTACCAGGCTGGCAGATTTGAATTTTGTCAGTTGGAGTGAAAAATAGAAACCTCATCCAGCTGTTAAAGCTGTGTGTATACACTCCATAGACAGGACTAAAATGGTTTTATTATGGGCTGGATACAGAAAACAGATGTAAAATGAGCAAAGATGCCCCATATTTCATTTATTGATAAAATAATTGCCAAATAAACCCGACATAGCAAGCCCAATGGCTTTCTTTACCAGATATTGTGGTGTGGTTGCAGTAGCAGGGTCATGTGACCTCATTTGCATGTACAGTGATAGCCCCTCCCCTCTGAGAGGAGAAGAATCTTCTGAACACCAACCAAGAAGATTCAGTTTTATTACTAAACGTGCGCCCATTAACAGGGGAGTGCCAGAAAAATGCACCGCCCACCGCTACCGCCCCTAATAGGGGTGGGGCCAAGGCAATTGGGAAGAGGGTCAGGGCTGCCATAGGCAGAATCTGTCTCTTCAGATGCCACAAAATCACAATCACAAATCCAGATGACGTTGATAGTAAGTAGTAGAATGAATAAATATAATGCAAGGCACTGTAAGCTAACATAATGTATATATATATATATATTAGGCTTGTGACTGTATCAGATTTTCATGCTGCGATTAATTGTTTAAGGTTTTGCCACGGTATACGGTATTATCACGGTATTCTATTATTAAATTTAAATTATTAAATTTCTACCTCACTTGAATTTCATTGCTGAATTTAGGGGCTTTGGTTCACTTATGCACATTATTATATAGTCAGTCAGTACAGACTCTGTGAACCAGGCCTAAAATAGGTCATCAAGCAGTGTCTGGCCTAACTGGTGATAACTGGTCCTGGCGCTCGGCTCCGATCCGATGGCCTGGTCATTAAGAGGGCAAATCCTTGTGGTCAAGAAGTGGTTAAACCTGAAGGAGGTGTTGTTTATAAATTACTTTACTATTGCTTTAGGCCTGGTTCACATGTATGCGGGTTGGTGGTTCGCATGTATGCGGGTTGGTGGTTCACATGTATGCGGGTTGGTGGTTCACATGTATGCGGGTTGGCGGTTCACATGTATGCGGGTTGGCGGCCCACATTTGCACAGGCATAGCAGCCCATTGATTTGAACGGGCTGCTATGCCCTCATTTTCCGCAGAAAAAAGGTGCATGCAGCATTTTTTTAGAATTCAGTGGCCTTGAAATCCATCCTGCTTTTGCACCATGCGACTAACCTGCAGTTCCTGCTCTGGCAAGCTTTCTGCATTTTTTGTATACGTGGGCACGGCATTTAAAAACAGTTTGCGTGTGCAGCAACGACAGGTAAGTCGCATGGTGCAAAAGAAGGATGGATTTCATGGCCACTGCATTTTTTTAAATTCTGCATGCACCTTTTTTCAGCTGAAAACGCAGGCATAGCAGCTCAAGCCCATTCACATCAATGGTTGTGGGCCCCCAACCCGCATACATGTGAACCAGGCCTAAAGCAATAGTAAAGTCATTAATAGATAAAAACACCGGTCCTCCTGCAGGTTTAACCACTTCTGGACCGCAAGGATTTGCCCCTTTAAAGACCAGGCCATCGGATCAGAGCGCCAGGACCAGTCATCACCAGGTAGGCCAGACACTGCTTGATGGCTATATAATAATGTAATGTGGGCTGCTATGCGTGTGTGTGTGTATATGTACATATATATATATATATATATATTAGAGCTGCACGATTCTGGCCAAAATGAGAATCACGATTTTTTAGCTTGGAATAAAGATCACGATTCTCTGTGTAACAAAAAAAAAAATTGGGATAACTTTACTGTTACGTTTTTTTTTTTTATTCATTAAAGTCTATTAATTGCGTTTGAAAGACTGCTGCGCAAATACAGTGTGACATAAAATATTACAACAATCGCCATTTTTTTCTGTAGGGTCTCTGCTAAAAAATATATAAAATGTTTGGGGGTTCTAAGTACTTTTCTAGCAAAAAAAAAAAAAACAGATTTTAACTTGCAAGCAACAAGTGTCAGAAAAAGATCCAGTCTTTAAGAGGTTAAACTTCCTTTCTCCCTGGCAGAAGGAAGGAAAAGATACAATGTAATCATTTTTGTTTATAGTTACTGGGAGAGCTGTGTGAGTGAATGAGTCATCCAGCTCACTGAAATGTATCAATTCACAAGTCAGACCCAGGAGCAGAGGAACTCGGTATTTTAAAAATGCCACAATAACAATACCGTGGCTATGCAATACCGCGATATATCGAATTACCGAAAACCGCCATATGTCTAATATATATATATATATATTTTGGTAATAGATATTTGGGTCACATCCATATACACATAGCGCAAGCACCCTTTAAGACACACCCAATATTTAGCACAATGTAGCCACACCCCCATATATATTCTTAGTGTATTTAGCACCATGCAGCAATGTATACAGAAGATACATTTTTATGAATGTGTTGGGGGTAGAGCAGAAGTTTTCCGTGTGTTTGGAGGTGATCCTGCCACCTCCTATATGCATTTCTTTTTAAAAAAATTGACCAAAATATAAAAATTTGGGCTGATGAGACGCGATCACGGCTGTGGTATCAGTACTGCCCCCTCCGACTGCCATAGTAGGATTTAGTATGGGAATTCGGGGGGGGGGGGGGGGGATCACTGTTAGAGATCTCAGGGGGACCTTTTAGCTTAGACTTGTTTTGGCATAGAAAGCCATGCACTGAGAATGCCCCTCCCCCCCCCCTGTCCCGGTACTGAAAAGTCCCATATTGTCCATGTATATAGAGCAGGGGTAATGAATTAAAATTCAAGGAGGTCCGGTTGCTAAAATTTTCTTTGGGCCGAGGTCCGAATCTGAAGTCTGAGCTATGACTCAGAAAGATGGGCAAAACAAAAACGTGTCCATCAGCGTTGCTCTTAACATAAAATATGCCCATTTGAGTGCCCCCTAACATAAAATGTGTCCATCAGCGTGCCCCTTAACATAAAATAAGGAGCACGCTGATGGGCACATTTTATGTTAGGGGGCACTCTGATGGGCACATTTTATGTTAGGGGGCACGCTGATGGGCACATTTTATGTTAGGGGGCACTCTGATGGGCACATTTTGTTAGGGGGCACACTGATGGGCAAAACAAAACGTGTCCATCAGTGTTGCTCTTAACATAAAATGTGCCCATCAGAGTGCCCCCTAACATAAAATGTGCCCATCAGCGTGACCCTTAGCATAAAATTTGCCCATCAGCGTGCCCCCTAGCATAAAATTTGCCCATCGGCGTGACCCTTAGCATAAAATTTGCTCATCAGCGTGCCTCCTAGCATAAAATGTGCCCATCGGCGTGACCCTTAGCATAAAATTTGCCCATCAGCATGCCCCTTAACATAAAATATGCCCATCAGTGTGACCCTAACATAAAATAAGGGGAACGCTGATGGGCACATTTTATGTTAGGGGGCACTTTGATGGGCACATTTTATGTTAGGGGGCATTCTGATGGGCACATTTTATGTTAGGGGCACTTTGATGGGCACATTTTATGTTAGGCGGCATTCTGATGGGCATATTTTATGTTAAGGGGAACTCTAATGGGCATATTTTATGTTAAGGGGAACTCTAATGGGCATATTTTATGTTAAGGGGAACTCTGATGGGCATATTTTATGTTAAGGGGAACTCTAATGGGCATATTTTATGTTAAGGGGCACTCTAATGGGAACATTTTATGTTAAGGGGAACTCTAATGGGAACATTTTATGTTAAGGGGCACTCTAATGGGCATATTTTATGTTAAGGGGAACTCTAATGGGCATATTTTATGTTAAGGGGCACTCTAATGGGAACATTTTATGTTAAGGGGCACTCTAATGGGAACATTTTATGTTAAGGGGCACGCTGAAGGGCAAAACAAAACGTGTCCATCAGCGTTGCTCTTAACATAAAATATGCCCATTAGAGTTCCCCTTAACATAAAATATGCCCATTAGAGTTCCCCTTAACATAAAATATGCCCATTAGAGTTCCCCTTAACATAAAATATGCCCATTAGAGTTCCCCTTAACATAAAATATGCCTATTAGAGTGCCCCTTAACATAAAATTTGCCCATCAGCGTGACCCTTAACATAAAATAAGGCGCACGCTGATGGGCACATTTTATGCTAGGGGGGACTCTAATAGGCATATTTTATGGGGCACTCTAATGGACACAAATGTGTGCCCCTTAACAAAATATGCCCATCAGTCTGCATTTTATAAAAATGTGCCCCACATACCTTTGGGAGCAGAAAATGCGGGAGCCAGGAGCAGCGAACATCAGAGGGGCAGGGCGTGCTCGCGGCTAGGCTGAGTGTGAGAGTCAGGAGCCGCAGTTAGGAGGAGGGGGGCGGGGCCCGCTCGTGACGTCACGCCCCAACTCGCGGCTGGCTGGGAGGGAGCCGAAGAAAGAAGCAGGGGGCGGGGCCCGCTCGTGACGTCTCGCCCCAACTCGCGGCTGGCTGGGAGGGAGCCGAAGAAAGAAGCAGGGGGCGGGGCCCGCTCGTGACGTCTCGCCCCAACTCGCGGCTGGCTGGGAGGGAGCCGAAGAAAGAAGCAGGGGGCGGGGCGCACACCCGTAATGTCACTGGTTGCTGGGACACCCGCGGTCCCAGCAAACTAATAACTACTTACAGTGGCGGCCTGACGGGTCCGGGCGGAAGCATCGTGCGGGCCGCTCCTGGACCGCGGGCCGCCATTTAGTGACGGCTGATATAGAGAATCACCATGATGACACCCAAATATGTAAAAGACAATCCATCTAAATATCCACAGATTCTGGGTAAGATCGATCAATGACGTGGAATGAGCAATAATAATAATGACTGTTTTCTTCTCTCTCCAGGACAAATTCAAGATCGTCTCAGCGTCAGACAGCCTTATATACGGATTCCGTACACCAGTAAGGCTGAACTGGATAAAATGATGGAGGATGAACAACACCAAATCACTCCATCCACCAATGATGACCAGAAGACTGTACAGGTCCCAACCGTGGAGGATAGTGACATGCAAGTCACTCCATCCACTAATGAGGACCAGGAGATTGTACAGTCTTGGACCATGGAGGACCACAACACTCCAGCCAGTCCATCCACCGAGGACAATACTGCAGTAAGTTCATCTACTGAGGACAATACTGCAGTCAGTCCATCAATGGAGGACAACACTGATGCAGACAGTCCACCCATCGAGGACAACAATACTGCAGTCAGTTCATCCAGTGGGGACAATACTCCAGCCAGTCCATCCACTGAGGACAATTCTCCAGCCAGTCCATCCACTGAGGACAATAATACTGCAGTCAGTCCATCTACCGAGGACAATAATACTGCAGTCAGTCCATCCAGTGAGGACAAGAGAGCAGCAGAACGGAGAAGCGTCAAACTAATCAAATCGCTCTCACTCTCACGCCACAGTGCAAAACCAGGCCATTTACCTTCATTTATTGCACTCAGCAGTCATGTTGAGAGTCTGCAATCTTCACCCATCAGCAGCACAAGCCATGAGATGGCCTCACCAGTCCTTTCCAGCGTTGTCATCAAGGTCCCGCCATGCGTACTCTCCTTTAAACAAATGACCTGTTATAGAGTCCTTGGAGAGGGGTCCTACGGGAAGGTGGTGTTGGCCACTCATCCCGCCATTGACCAGAAGCTGGCAGTTAAACTTGTGGAAAAGAAAAGATTACTTGACTACGATGACGATTGTGAGATGCTTTTCTTAGAACGTGATGTGCTGAAGGAAGCCGGGGAGAGTCGATTTATTACACATCTGTTTGGAACGTTCCAGACAAAGGTAAGTCTTTTCACCTTCCAATTTCTTCACCAGACCAGAGCAGACAAAACTAGCGTTGCAAAAAAGACAGCAAAGGCAATGGCGGCCTATGTAGTTTCTCTGTTCGCTTTTCCTAAATTGTGTGTGTGTCTCTGTCTATTCCTCCACAAAATGAAATCTGGCATGTCTATAATGTAAACTTTACCTCTTCTATTCACACAGCATCATCTCGTCTTTGCCATGGAATGCCTAAGCAGAGGGGATCTTTGTAATGTCTTGGATGCAGATCTAATTCCTACGCAATCTATAAGGTAAGTTTAATGACCGGGTCACTCTGGAGACGGGGGTGACTGACCACTGAGGACAGCAAGTGACATAGTCAGCCCCTTCACCTGAGCCCCATCCCTCTATAACTCTATGTGCTACAGGGGGAAATCATTTCATTTTTAGATTTCATTGGTCTGAGATGATTTGTGATGCTAATTTATATTTCTCTTTCTCCATCAGATACTTCATAGCGGAAATGATTTGCGGTCTGCAGTTTCTGCATTCTAGGAAGATCGTCCACAGAGACATCAAGCCTGCAAATATCCTCTTGGATGACGCTGGCCACATAAAGATCGCAGATTTCGGCTTGGCAGAAGTCGGTGTCACAGAGTCCAAGAGGACTAGAGAACAATCAGGGACACCAGGGTACATGGCGCCAGAGGTAAGTAACATACCTGATTTTCACCGGATATTAGACCTAATTGTAATATTTGTTATTATGGGATATAGAGATAACCTAAAGGGAGCTTAATTTTCACTAAATGAAGAATTTCTCCACTGGTGCCCTTGTTGCTTTTAGTGGGTTTCCAGGCTGGAACTATATTCAAGTTGTATGCGTTCCCCATTGGTTTGTATTGGTGACCAATGTCATTGGGTAAGAAAGTGAGGGGAGATCCAAAATGTTAGAGTTTTCCCCAGATGAGGCGAGGAGAAACCTTGAATGGGGACACCTGTTCTGGGGAAATTCACCTCAATTTGGAAGATTTCAGCCACTTTCCTTTTTTGTCTCTGCGAGACCTAAAGCCCCTCCTCCAATATTCACAACTCCGTCTTAGTTTGATGTTTTTTGAGCACAATTTTAAGACTCCTGGGAGTCTTCATAGATCCCATACACCAGCATGGAGTCATCTCTGTCCTCTACCGGACAATAAACTCATCCTTATTTTTCTCTATTATGTTTCTACAGGTCCTTCAAAAGATTCCATACTTTGGTATGGCTGATTATTTCTCCTTGGGAGTAATAGTATATCAGATGGTGTTCGGCTTACATCCATTTCTTACCGGCAAGGAGTCCTTCCTAGAAATACAGATGATAGTGACCACCATGGAACCGTATTATCCAGAGATAAGTGGCACTGATCTCCATGACATCATTGACAGGGTAAGTATACACAGAACTTTTACATCTTTTAGGGACAAAGTCCTTTCCATATATCTTTACAGGATTTTAGAAAACACGATTTCACCTTCTTATCGGCGCACATTGGTGGAGGTCACAGCAGTACTTTCAGCAAGCTGACTGCTTAACCACTTAAGCCCTGGAGGATTTGGCTGCTCAAAGACCAGGGCCTATTTTGCGATTCGGCACTGTGTGACTTTCACGGACAATTGCGCGGTCGTGCAACGCTGTACCTAAACTAATTTGACGTCCTTTTTCCCCCACAAACAGAGCTTTCTTTTGGTGGTATTTGATCACCTGTGCGATTTTTATTTTTTTACGCTATAAACAAAAAAAGAGTGACAATTTTGAATAAATAACAATATTTTTCACATTTTTTATATAAAATTCCACAAAAAATATGTAAAAATCAAATTTTTTTTCATTTTAGGCCAACTTGTTTTCTGCTACATATTTTTGGTAAAAAAAAAAAATTGCAATAAGCATATTTTGATTGGTTTGCGCAAAAGTTATTGCGTTTACTAAATACGGGAAAGATTTATGTCATTTTTATTGTTTTTTTTTTTTAAACTGGTAATGTCGGCGATCTGTGATTTTTTTTTGCGGGACTGCAACATTGCGGCGGACAGATCGGACCCTTGACTGACATTTTTTACACTTTTGGGGGGACCAGTGACATTACTACAGTAATCAGTGCTATAAATATGCACTGTTACTGTCAAAATGACACTGGCAGGGAAGGGGTTAACTTTATTGGTGATCAGTGGGTTAAATGTATCCCTAAGGGCGTGATTCTAACTGTGGGGGGGGGGCGTGGCTTGTTAGATCATAACAGAGACATACGATCCTACATAGCAGGATCGCATAGCCTCTGTCATGATCTAAGGGAGAATGACAGACGGCTGTGTTTACATCAGCCGTTTGCCTTTCTCCCTCTCCTGAGCGGGATCGAGAGTGGCCGGCAGGATGCCCGTGAACGAGCGGAAGTGCGCCTCCGGCGGCACGAGCTCGCCCCCTACAGGCTCCTGGGCGAGCGACATAGTCCTATGGCAGTTTGCCCAGGAGAGGCTGACTGCCGCAGTAAATATACTGTGGGTGGTCTGCAATTGGTTAATGGAAGGATCTGCCTTCACCTGTCATAAGGAAAACAGAAGCCTTTTTATCCCTTTAGCAGTGGTCACAGAAAGTCCAATCTAAGAAATGAAAATCCAATTGCAGAGGATGTGTGAGGAAATCGGCGGCCCTTGTGTCTCCTAAAATCCAATTGCAGAGGATGTATTTAACTTAAATTCACAGTCTGGGGGTTCCCTTGGATAGTGATGGGGCCAATCGCACACACAGCAAATTACATTTCTGGGGACATTCCTTACACAGACAACATATAGAACTACCCTGGGGCTGTCATTATCAGAATAAAAAATCATGGCAGCTGCAGAATTCATAGAACTATATTTTTTAATCCATTCCTCATAACAATTCATTACAAATCAGCTGATATTTATTGTCTTTAAAAAGTCCTCTAAACTAATATGACACAAATAAGACACCATGCTACCATCCAATACATTTAGGACATATTAGCAGGTTAGAAAGCAAAATAAAGAAAACTGCAGGGTTCGGACACATTTTTACCGATAAAATTCAACGACTTTTCCATGACTTCAAGTAAATATTTATGACCTAATGTTTCATGGAATGTCTATGTAACTATTGTAATTTAACCAATATTATCAACTATATTCGAATATACTGGAGAAAGAAAAAGATTTGATGGGCGCTCCTGCTTGGGGATAAAGCTTCAGTTCAGGCAGTCATGATGGAGGTGCAGCCGGACTGCTATGGATGGCACAGATGCACAAATGTGGCGCTTACATCGAGGGCAGCTCTTTGTTAGGCCGAAGCAACAGTCCCACGAACAGGCAGAAAAGAGAGAAAGGCACCACTCAGTGTAGCAGATGTAAATCATTTTATTGACACATATTAAAAACTTACATGGAGGTAAGCGTCTATCTTCATAGCTCAGCGTCCTTCCGGGTCCGCGGTGTTTCCATCCATGACGGGAGATGACACTAGGGGAGAACCAATCAGGGGCTCAGTCAGATCGAAGCAGCTGTGAAGCGCATACCTCACTGAAGGGCCGCACGAACGCGATGACGCGGGGGGGGGGGACGTTAACCAGTTTCCAAGCATGCGTGAACCGCTCCAGTGAGGTATGCGCTTCACCACTGCCTCGATCTGACTGAGTCCCCTGATTGGTTCTCCCCTAGTGTCCTCTCCCGGGTGCTGGCCAGCCTAAGGGATGGAATCACCGTGTACCCGGAAGGACGGCGAGCTATGAAGATAGACGCTTACCTTCATGTAAATGTTTAATATGTGTCAATAAAATGATTTACATCTGCTACACTGAGTGGCGCCTTTCTCTCTTTTCTGCATATTCGAATATACAGTGATTGTGAAACAAATTTCCATGACTTTTCCAAAACTTTGTGGGTTAAATTATTTTCCAAAACTTTTCCAGGCCTGGAAATTGCCATTTTTAAATTCCATGACTTTTCCAGGTTTTTCATGACCGTAGGAACCCTGTATGTAACTGTCAGAATGAAATAATACAATTTTCAGAGATTGCTCATGTTATTGCAGTGTGTCTTATTATATTTTGTTCTTTTGTACAGTTCCTATGTAAAGACCAAGAGAAGCGGATGAGGCTAGTAAGAGATATCAGAGAACACCCCTTCTTATGGAAGGTGGACTGGAAGGAGACAGAGAAGGGGAAGTCACCGCCTCCATTTCCATCAAAACATGTAAGTATATAGATAAGGGAGGAGTCCCAGCACAATGGGGAGATTTCTAGGGATTTTTTTCTGTATCAGAAACATTGACAAAATATTTTTTTCTCATTCCAGATTTATGAGGAACATCTGACCAAAGGAGTGCCAGGCGATGTATTCATTCAACGTGTAGAGCATGGGAGACTGATAGATCCATGGAAGCAGAAGAAATTCTTTGGCTTCACCTACATGAGTGGGCAATTGAATTGCAGCCGGAGGCCTGATAACCACCATTGGAAAACCAGTAACATCAACACAGAGCCTCGTCGCCACTATCATAGGGGCAATGACATTAACAGAGAGCCTCGTCGCCATGATCAAAGGGCAGAGCCTCATTACCACCATCCGAGGGGCAATTACATTAACAGAGAGCCTCCTCGCTACCATTTGAGGGAAGAGCCTCATTTCCACCATCCGAGGGGCACTGACATCAACCGAGAGCCTCCTCGCTACCATTTGAGGAAAGAACCTCATTTAAAGCATCCGAGGGGCACTGACATCAACAGAGAGCCTCCTCGCTACCATTTAAGGGAAAAGCCTCATTTCCACCATCCGAAGGGCACTAACATCAACAGAGAGCCTCCTCGCTACCATTTGAGGAAAGAACCTCATTTAAAGCATCCGAGGGGCACTGACATCAACAGAAAGCCTCCTCGCTACCATTTAAGGGAAGAGCCTCATTTCCACCATCCAAGGGGCACTAACATCAACAGAGAGCCTCGTCCCCACTATCCGAGGGGAAATTAGGTCAACAGAGAGCCTCGTCACCACCATCCAAGGGAAGAGCCTCATTGCCACCATCCGAGGGGCAATTATATTAACAGAGAGCCTCCTCGCTACCATTTGAGGGAAGAGCCTCATTACCACCATCCGAGGGGCACTGACATCAACAGAGAGCCTCCTCGCTACCATTTGAGGGAAGAGCCTCATTACCACCATCCGAGGGGCACTGACATCAACAGAGAGCCTCCTCGCTACCATTTGAGGGAAGAGCCTCATTACCACCATCCGAGGGGCACTGACATCAACAGAGAGCCTCCTCGCTACCATTTGAGGGAAGAGCCTCATTACCACCATCCGAGGGGCACTGACATCAACAGAGAACCTCCTCCCTACCATTTAGGGGAAGAGCCTCATTTCCACCATCCGAGGGGCACTGACATTAACAGAGAGCCTCCTCCCTACCATTTGAGGGAAGAGCCTCATTTCCACCATCAGAGGGGTACTCACATATACAGAGAGCCTCCTCGCTACCATTTGAGGGAAGAGCCTCATTACCACCATCCGAGGGGCACTGACATCAACAGAGAGCCTCCTCGCTACCATTTGAGGGAAGAGCCTCATTTCCACCATCCGAGGGGCACTCACATCAACAGAGAGCCTCCTCCCTACCATTTGAGGAAAGAACCTCATTTCCAGCATCCGAGGGGCACTGACATCAACAGAGACCCTCCTCGCTACCATTTAAGGGAAAAGCCTCATTTCCACCATCCGAGGGGCACTGACATCAACAGAGAGCCTCCTCGCTAAGATTTAAGGGAAAAACCTCATTTCCACCATCCGAGGGGCACTAACATCAACAGAGAGCCTCGTCGCCACTATCCGAGGGGAAATTAGGTCAACAGAGAGCATCGTCGCCATGATCAAAGGGCAGAGCCTCATTGCCACCATCCGAGGGGCAATTACATTAACAGAGAGCCTTGTCCCCTCCATTTGAGGATAGAGCCTCATTATCACCATCCGAGGGGCACTGACATCAACAGAGAGCCTCCTCCCTACCATTTGAGGAAAGAGCCTCATTTCCAGCATCCGAGGGGCACTGACATCAACAGAGAGCCTCCTCGCTACCATTTAAGGAAAGAACCTCATTTCCACCATCCGAGGGGTACTCACATCAACAGAGAGCCTCCTCGCTACTATTTGAGGGAAGAGCCTCATTACCACCATCTGAGGGGCACTGACATCAACAGAGAGCCTCCTCGCTACCATTTGAGGGAAGAGCCTCATTTCCACCATCCGAGGGGTACTGACATCAACAGAGAGCCTCCTCACTACCATTTAAGGGAAAAGCCTCATTTCCACCATCCGAGGGGCACTGACATCAACAGAGAGCCTCCTCCCTACCATTTGAGGAAAGAACCTCATTTCCAGCATCCGAGGGGCACTGACATCAACAGAAAGCCTCCTCGCTACCATTTAAGGGGAAAGCCTTATTTCCACCATCCGAGGGGCACTGACATCAACAGAGAGCCTCCTCACTACCATTTAAGGGAAAAGCCTCATTTCCACCATCCAAGGGGCACTAACATCAACAGAGAGCTTCCTCCCTACCATTTAAGGGAAGAGCCTCATTTCCACCATCCGAGGGGCCTGGACATTAACAGAGAGCCTCCTCCCTACCATTTGAGGAAAGAACCTCATTTCCAGCATCCGAGGGGCACTGACATCAACAGAGAGCCTCCTCGCTACCATTTAAGGGAAGAGCCTCATTTCCACCATCCAAGGGGCACTAACATCAAAAGAGAGCCTCGTCGCTACCATCCAAGGGAGGAGCCTAATTTCCACCATCCGAGGGGCAATTACATTAACAGAGAGCCTCCTCGCTACCATTTGAGGGAAGAGCCTCATTACCACCATCCGAGGGGCACTGACATCAACAGAGAGCCTCCTCGCTACCATTTAAGGGAAAAGACTCATTTCCACTATCCGAGGGGCACTGACATCAACAGAGAGCCTCCTCGCTACCATTTAAGGGAAGAGCCTCATTTCCACCATCCGAGGGGCCTGGACATTAACAGAGAGCCTCCTCGCTACCATTTAAGGGAAGAGACTCATTTCCAGCATCCGAGGGGCACTGACATCAACAGAGAGCCTCCTCGCTACCATTTGATGAAAGAACCTCATTTCCAGCATCCGAGGGGCACTGACATCAACAGAGGGCCTCCTCGCTACCATTTAAGGGAAAAGCCTCATCTCCACCATCCGAGGGGCCTGGACATTAACAGAGAGCCTCCTCCCTACCATTTGAGGGAAGAGCCTCATTTCCACCATCCGAGGGGCACTGACATTAACAGAGAGCCTCCTCGCTACCATTTAAGGGAAAAGCCTCATTTCCACCATCCGAGGGGCACTGACATTAACAGAGAGCCTCCTCCCTACCATTTAAGGGACCTGTGACTATAATGAACTCATACTCCAGCCCACGAACTTTCAGATTACTGCACATTAAAAACAATACCGATATTTCCAAGGATCCAATACATGATCGACCGAAATCGGGCAATCAATATCCCGCGGCCAGATCCTCAATCATTTCCTCCAGCATTGCCCCTTCAGCAACCGGTGTGATGAGCCGACATTAAGAAACTCCCACATCACGATCAAACCTGAGTTAGTACAGCTGAGAAGATCAAAATAAAAAGGGATCAACCGACAGACTCAATCATGTGCAGACGAAGCTACGCAAGAGGAAGCAAAACGCATCGACATCACAGCCCGGCGGCACACTCTTTCATCACTCCCCACAGACTACGGACTCCAGGGAGAGCGGAAGCCAACAGACAGCCCGGACGGAGGTCGGACGCGGGTCAGTAACGGCAAGGCAGGTGTACTCGCTCCACGGACCATCGATAAGGTACATGGCACTCGCATAACAGGGGTGAAGAAACGGCTCCAGGCCGTCAGAGCTAACAGGACTAACACTTACCAATATACTGAACCGCCATACTTCACTTACAGTCAGTGGGAAACAGGGGCATTGAGCCGATCATTACTGACTCTGCTTAAATTCCACACCATTAATACTAACTAATCAGCCTGAGCAATACCTAGCCAGGAATAGGGGTGAAGAAACGGTTATATACCGTCAGGGATCAGAACAATCACGTTAGATCTCTGCCTAGTCCCCATTAAGCACGGTATTCGCTCAGCTAAAGTGAAGTAACAGCTCATAGCTGTTAGAAGACAATCAAAGGTATCTAACCTGATCATCACCGGCTCTGTCATAGCCCCCTGCACTTATGCATACCGCCATATCACAAATACTAGCTAATAAGCTGTAACCAAGAGCGACACCTAGCCACTAACAGGGGTGAAGAAACGGTTATATACCGTCAGCGATCCAGGCATTTGTCAGATCCCTGCCTAGTCCCCACCAAGCCGTACTAGCATATGATTAGTGTATCACTATACAGCAACTGCTCGAAACAATTATACTGTCTCACCGAACCGCCTGTCGGACCAAAAAGGTACCTCCCAATCCTCTCCCCAAAAAACTGAAGCATACCAATAATTTCATTCCGAGTGATTTCACCAGATGAATACTTAACAATAACGGTATACTCCGAATACCCACTTTATTGGCGCCCTAATGTCCCACAAGGAGTCTCTTCAAGAACATTATGAATGCAAATTTGCAATTGATTGATCACACATGTGTTGAGAGTCTTGAAGTACATTTAAGTGCCGGCCGGTTTTTGTCACTATATGTTTAATGTTAATTACGTCTTGCTTCTTGTCTTTTGCACTGATCGTAACCACATATACTGTAATCTTGCAGGGTTATCACACCCCAGAATTTTTTATCAATAAATGTCTATGATCACTTTACTTAGAGCCCGTCATCTTTTGCTGACCAATAACCTGTCTTTCCTTCTGTGGTCTATACAGAAAATATTTTGTTTCTATGCTGTTTTTTGGTTAAGCCAGCTAAACGTAAACGGAGAACACGGGCATACACATAGACTCAGCTAAATCATACTCCTAACAAAATACTTTATATGCATTTAAGGGAAGAGCCTCATTTCCACCATCCGAGGGGCCTGGACATTAACAGAGAGCCTCCTCCCTACCATTTGAGGAAAGAGCCTCATTTCCACCATCCGAGGGGCCTGGACATCTACAGAGAGCCTCCTCCCTACCATTTGAGGAAAGAACCTCATTTCCAGCATCCGTGGGGCACTGACATCAACAGAGAGCCTCCTCGCTACCATTTGAGGGAAGAGCCTCATTTCCACCATCCGAGGGGCACGGACAAAAACAGAGAGCCTCCTCCCTACCATTTGAGGAAAGAACCTCATTTCCACCATCCAAGGGGCACTAACATCAAAAGAGAGCCTCCTCGCTACCATCCAAGGGAGGAGCCTCATTTCCACCATCCGAGGGGCAATTACATTAACAGAGAGCCTCCTCGCTACCATTTGAGGGAAGAGCCTCATTACCACCATCCGAGGGGCACTGACATCAACAGAGAGCCCCCTCGCTACCATTTAAGGGAAAAGCCTCATTTCCACCATCCGAGGGGCACTGACATCAACAGAGAGCCTCCTCGCTACCATTTAAGGGAAAAGACTCATTTCCAGCATCCGAGGGGCACTGACATCAACAGAGAGCCTCCTCGCTACCATTTAAGGGAAGAGCCTCATTTCCACCATCCGAGGGGCCTGGACATTAACAGAGAGCCTCCTCGCTACCATTTAAGGGAAGAGCCTCATTTCCACCATCCGAGGGGCACTGACATCAACAGAGAGCCTCCTCGCTACCATTTGAGGAAAGAACCTCATTTCCAGCATCCGAGGGGCACTGACATCAACAGAGAGCCTCCTCGCTACCATTTGAGGGAAGAGCCTCATTTCCACCATCCGAGGGGCACGGACAAAAACAGAGAGCCTCCTCCCTACCATTTGAGGAAAGAACCTCATTTCCACCATCCAAGGGGCACTAACATCAAAAGAGAGCCTCCTCGCTACCATCCAAGGGAGGAGCCTCATTTCCACCATCCAAGGGGCACTAACATCAACAGAGAGCCTCCTCGCTACCATTTGAGGGTAGAGCCTCATTTCCACCATCCGAGGGGCACGGACATCTACAGAGAGCCTCCTCCCTACCATTTGAGGAAAGAACCTCATTTCCAGCATCCGAGGGGCACTGACATCTACAGAGAGCCTCCTCCCTACCATTTGAGGAAAGAACCTCATTTCCAGTATCCGAGGGGCACTGACATCAACAGAGAGCCTCCTCGCTACCATTTAAGGGAAAAGCCTAATTTCCACCATCCGAGGGGCACTAACATCAACAGAGAGCCTCCTCGCTACCATTTAAGGGAAAAGCCTCATTTCCACCAACCCGAGGGGCACTGACATCAACAGAGAGCCTCCTCCCTACCATTTCAGGGAAGAGCCTCATTTCCACCATCCGAGGGGCCTGGACATTAACAGGGAGCCTCCTCGCTACCATTTGAGGGAAGAGCCTCATTTCCACCATCCGAGGGGCACTGGCAAAAACAGAGAGCCTCCTCCATACCATTTGAGGAAAGAACCTAATTTCCAGCATCCAAGGGGCACTGACATCAACAGAGAGCCTCCTCGCTACCATTTAAGGGAAAAGCCTCATTTCCACCATCCGAGGGGCACTGACATCAACAGAGAGCCTCCTCGCTACCATTTGAGGGAAGAGCCTCATTTCCACCATCCAAGGGGCACAGACATCAACAGAGAGCCTCCTCCCTACCATTTGAGGAAAGAGCCTCATTTCCAGCATCCGAGGGGCACTGACATCAACAGAGTGCCTCCTCCCTACCATTTGAGGGAAGAGCCTCATTACCACCATACGAGGGGCACTGACATCAACAGAGAGCCTCCTCCCTACCATTTGAGGAAATAACCTCATTTCCAGCATCCGAGGGGCACTGACATCAACAGAGAGCCTCCTCGCTACCATTTAAGGGAAAAGCCTCATTTCCACCATCCGAGGGGCACTGACATCAACAGAGAGCCTCCTCGCTGCCTTTTAAGGGAAAAGCCTAATTTCCACCAACCGGAGGGGCACTGACATCAACAGAGAGCCTCCTCCCTACCATTTAAGGGAAGAGCCTCATTTCCACCATCCGAGGGGCCTGGACATTAACAGAGAGCCTCCTCGCTACCATTTGAGGGTAGAGCCTCATTTCCACCATCCGAGGGGCACGGACATCTACAGAGAGCCTCCTCCCTACCATTTGAGGAAAGAACCTCATTTCCAGCATCCGAGGGGCACTGACATCAACAGAGAGCCTCCTCGCTACCATTTAAGGGAAAAGCCTAATTTCCACCAACCCGAGGGGCACTGACATCAACAGAGAGCCTCCTCCCTACCATTTAAGGGACGAGCCTCATTTCCACCATCCAAGGGGCACTAACATCAACAGAGAGCCTCGTCGCCACTATCCGAGGGGAAATTAGGTCAACAGAGAGCCTCGTCACCACCATCCAAGGGAAGAGCCTCATTACCACCATCCGAGGGGCACTGACATCAACAGAGAGCCTCCTCCCTACCATTTAAGGGAAGAGCCTCATTTCCACCATCCAAGGAGCACTAACATCAACAGAGAGCCTCCTCCCTACCATTTAAGGGAAGAGCCTCATTTCCACCATCCAAGGAGCACTAACATCAACAGAGAGCCTCGTCCCCACTATCCGTGGGGAAATTAGGTCAACAGAGAGCCTCGTCACCACCATCCAAGGGAAGAGCCTCATTGCCACCATCCGAGGGCGGAGCCTCATTACTATACATAGCATGTCTACATTGCACCATACACAACACCCTACATTGCATGTCTACATAGCACCATACATAGCATAATACATATCACCATATATAGCACCGTACATAATCACCATTTATAACTCCATCAGGACCTCCAATAAGGGGGTACCGCCAATCCTCTTGTAGTGGGCTGGGCACAGACGACATGAGGAATTGGTTCGCCGGGTGGATGCACTGATCAGTGGGGGGGCACTGATCTCTGCAAATGCTCAATGCATATATTCTGAATGATGATTGTGAACAAGCAGATACGTGTGTTTCATTACATATATACCACAATACATATCACCATATATAGCACCATACATAGGCACCATTTATAACTCCATCAGGACCTCCAAAAAGGGGGTAGCACCAGTCTTCTTGTAAGGGGCTGGGCACAGACAATATGGGGAATTGGTGCGGCGGGTGGATGCACTGATCAGTGGGGGGGCACTGATCTGTGCAGATGCTCAATGCATATATTCTGAATGATGATTGTGAACAAGCAGATACATGTGTTTCATTACATATATACCACAATACATAGCACCATACATACCACCATACATAACATATGTCGAGGAGATGAACTGGGCACCCTAGACTGATGATTCAGGGATATTCTGATCGCCTTAGGGGGTCAGGAAGGAATTTTTTTCCCCTTTGGAGCCCATGTGACTGAGGGGGTTTTTCGCCTTCCTCTGAATCATCAGAAGGTTTAGGAGTGTGAAAAGGCTCCTCCTCTAAGGAGTCCGAGGATAACAGTGACCGATCTCTGATGCTCTCCGAAGAATGACAATCATTTCCTTCTATGTATTTATCTCCAATAAAAATTGGTTGTACCTTAATTATCTTTGTGAATGTTCTTTCTTCTTTACTCTAATGATAAATATAATGAGGAATGAATGCAGGGTGAGGAATCTCGCCCCATATTTCACTACTAGATCATCCTTCAGCCATGGGATGTTGTTGGTAAACACCATAAGGCTCAGCTTACATACAGTATTTGCGGCTTGGATGGATTTTGAACCACATCCGATCGGCATTTCATGTGAACCAGCAGCCTTTTCTATGGAGCTGGTTCACATATATGAGGTGCAGCAGCAGTGCGAATTTGCTGCAAATTGAAAGAGTCCTGTGTGTTTTCTGAGCACTGTGGTGCAGTTCAGATGGGAATTCCCAGCTATTGCCTTCTATTGAATTGCATCTGATTTGCACGTTATCAGTTTTGAACATAAATTCCATCCGAAAAAAAAAAAAAAAAACAGCGGTGGGGGCCTCCCCCCATCCATACCAGACCATTATCTGAGCATGTATCCTGGTAGGCCAGGAAAGGGGGGAAATGAGTGAGCACCCCCTTCTGAACCATCAACGTCAGGTCGAGGGCAATAATTCTTGCAGTAGACCTCCTCTGTAAGTCCAAAGTGGTAACCTGTAAAGACTTTTAAAGGCTTTTAAAACCGTACGTAGTTTGTTGCCCTTGCGCAATTTTTAAAGCATGTCATGTTTGGTGTCTATGTACTCGGCATAATATCATCTTTTAAACTTTACCAAACAATAAGGAATTATATAGTGTATTTCATTAAATATAAAAAAAGTGTTTTTTTCCGCAAAAATTGCATTTGGAAAATCTGTGTGCAAATACCGTCTGACGAAAAAAATTGCAACATCCACCATTTTGTTCTGTAGGGCCTCTGCTTTAAAAAATATATAATGTTTGGGGGTTCAAAGTTATTTTCTAGTAAAAAAAAATATATTTTTTCATGTAAACAAAAAAGTCACAGAAAAGGCTTGGTCTTTAAGTGGTTAGAAGAGTGGGTGATGTGTGGCTAAGATTGAGCATAAAATGCCAGGACAGTTCAAACAACCCCCAAATGACCCCTTTTTGGAAAGTAGACACTCAAAGCTATTTGCTGAGAGGCATATTGAGTCCATGGAGTATTTTATATTTTGCCCTAAGTTTCGGGAAGGTGACAATTTGTATTTTTTTTACACAAAGTTGTCACTAAATGATATATTGCCCACGCATGCCATGGGTATATGTGAAATGACACCCCACAATACATTCTGCTCCTTCTCCTGAGTACAGGGATACCACATGTGTGAGACTTTTTGGGAGCCTAGCTGTGTACAGGACCCTGAAAACCAATCCCCACCTTCAATCTTTCTAAGGGCGTAAATTGTTGATTTCACTCCTTACTACCTATCACAGTTTTGAAGGCCATGAAATGCCAAGATAGCACAAACCCTGCCCCCCCCCCAAATGACCCCATTTTGCAAAGTAGACACACCACGGTATTTGCTAAGATGCATGGCGAGTATTTTGCAGCTCTCATTTATTTTGGAAAATGAAGAAAAAAGACACTCAACATGCCTCTCGGCAAATAGCTTGGAGTGTCTACTATGCAAAATTGGGTCATTTGGGGGGGGTTTTGTGCTATCTTGGCATTTCATGGCCTTCAAAACTGTGATAGGTAGTCAGGTGTGAAATAAACAATTTATGCACTTGGAAAGCCTGAAGGTGGCGATTGGTTTTCGGGGTCCTGTACTCGGCTAGACTGCAAAAAAGTCTCACACATGGGGTATCCCCATACTCAGGAGAAGCAGCAGAATGTATTTTGGGGTGTCATTTCACGTATACCCATGGCATGTGTGAGCACTATATCATTTAGTAACAACTTTGTGTAAAAAATAAATAAATAAATAAATAATAATAATTTCCCGACTTTTGTGGCAAAATATAAAATATTCCATGGACTCACCATGCCTCTCAGCAAATAGCTTTGAGTGTCTACTTTGCAAAATGGGGTCATTTGGGGGGGGGGGGGGGGGTTTGTGCTATCTTGACATTTCAGGGCCTCTGAAACTGTGACAGGTAGTGCAGAGGTGAAATACACAATTTACACCATTAGAAAACCTGAAGGCGGTGATTGGTTTTCGGGGTCCCGTACACAGCTAGGCTCCCAAAAAGTCTCACAAATGTGGTATCCCTGTACTCAGGAGAAGCAGCAAAATGTATTTTGGGGTGTTATTCCACATATACCCATGGCATGTGTGAGCTATTTATCTTTTAGTGACAACTTTGTGTTAAAAAAATTAATTAAAAAATAAAAATTTTATTTTCCCAAAACTTGTGGCAAAATATAAATTATTCCATGGACTCACCATGCCTCTCTGCAAATAGCTTGGGATGTCTACTTTCCAAAATGGGGTCATTTGGGGGGGTTTGTGCTATCTTGACATTTCAGGGCTAGGCTCCCAAAAAGTCTCACATATGTGGTGTCCCTGTACTCAGGAGAAGCAGCAGAATATATTTTGGGGTGTAATTACACATATGCCCATGGCATACGTGAGCAATATATCATGTCAATGACAACTTTTTGTATAAAAAAATTTTTTTTTTTTAGTCATTTTTCAAACACCTGTGACAAAAAAAATGAAATATTCAATGAGCTCAACATGCCTCTCAAAACATTCCTTAGGATGTCTTCTTTCCAAAAAGTGGTAATTTAGGGGGGTTTTGTACTGCCCTGCCATTTTAGCACTTCAAGAATTGAGATAGGCGGTCAGAAATTAAAGCTGCGTAAATTCCAGTATTTACACCATAGTTTGTAGACGCTAAAACTTTTGCGCAAACCAATAAAAATACGCTCAATTTTTTTGTCAAAGACATGTAGCTAAATACGTTTTGGCCTAAATATATGACAAAATTGAATATATTGGATATTTCTTAACTGTCAAAGTAGAAAATGTCAAATTTTGGAAAAATTTTCGTTGTTTTTTATTAATATCGCAAAAAATAAAAAGCGCAGAGGTGATCAAATACCACCAAAAGAAAGCTCTGTTTGTGGGAAAAAAAGGACGTAAATTTTGTTTGGGTACAGCATTGCATAACCACGCAATTGTCAGTTAAAGTCGCGCAGTGCCAAGTTGAAAAAAGTGGTCTAGACATTAAGCAGGAAAATCCTAAGGTCTTAAAGTGGATTTGGTGGAGGTGGGGGGCGGTGAATATTTTTGTGGCGCCTCTCCACCAATTTCTTCAGCTCTGGTCCACAGGCCCGCACCTGCGCCTCTGGACCTGGCCTGAAGACAAATATTGGCGGCACGAGCCGTGGTCCGCAGGTATAGGAACAGGCCAGGGTAGTATACAGATAGGCCAGGGTAGTATACAGACAGGCCAGGGTAGTATACAGAAAGGCCAGGTTAGTATACAGACAGGCCAGGGTAGTATACAGAAAGGCCAGGTTAGTATACAGACAGGCCAGGGTAGTATACAGAAAGGTCAGGGTAGTATACAGAAAGGTCAGGGTAGTATACAGAAAGGCCAGGGTAGTATACAGAAAGGTCAGGGTAGTATAAAGACAGGCCAGGGTAGTATACAGACAGGCCAGGGGAGTATAAAGACAGGCAAGGGTAGTATACAGACAGGCTAGGGTAGTATATAAACAGGCTAGGGTAGTATATGGACCAGGTAGAGTTGTGTATGGACAGGCTAGGGCAGTTTAGGGGCAGGCTAGGGTAGTATATGGACCAGGTAGGGTAGTATATGGACCAGCTAGAGTTGTGTATGGACAGGCTAGGGTAGTATAAAGACAGTATTTGTCCCAGGCGAGAGGCTGCAGTGCAGGCAGGTGTCTACTCCCCAAGTGTGTCAGTCATGGGGCATTGAGGAGGGGGGGGGGTCTTATGCAGACACTCCCAGTTATGGAGTGCCCCCTGCAGCCGGTGCGGGGTTGGGGATCGGAGGTGTGTGTGTGGGGGGAGGGGAGGCTGGTACCTGTACACGCGTCACTGTGGATACTCTGTGGCAGATCATCAGCTGTCACCGACAACACTCTTTCAGCTGCATTTACCTGGGATGCTGGGATCCGCCATCAGGCAACCTGGACAGGGGGAGATATGGAGCTCAGTGGCGGAGATGCCAATTTGTGCCCCCTTCTCGAACGCATGAACTGTCATTGAACCAAATTATAACTCCCAACATTGATGTCAGTGGACGCAT
Organism: Pelophylax lessonae; assembly: GCF_965119305.1. NCBI lineage: Eukaryota > Metazoa > Chordata > Amphibia > Anura > Ranidae > Pelophylax > Pelophylax lessonae. The sequence goes on from NC_138772.1 coordinate 5,371,994, forward strand.
TAATAACCCCCAACACAGGTGTCAGTGGATTCATTAATAACCCCCAACAAAGATATCAGTGGACACATTAATAACCCCCCAACACAGGCATCAGTGGACGCATTAATAACCCCCAACACAGGTATCAGTGGACACATTAATAACCCCCAACACAGGTGTCAGTGGACGCATTAATAACCCCCAACACAGGTATCAGTGGACGCATTAATAACCCCGAACACAGGTATCAGTGGACGCATTTATAACCCCCAACAAAGGTATCAGTGGACACATTAATAACCCCCAACACAGGTATCACTGGACGCATTAATAACCCCGAACACAGGTGTCAGTGGACGCATTAATAACCCCCAACACAGGTATCAGTGGACGCATTAATAACCCCCAACACAGGTATCAGTGGATGCATTAATAACCCCCTACACAGGTATCAGTGGACGCATTAATAACCCTCAACACAGGGATCAGTGGATGCATTAATAACCCCCAACACAGGTATCAGTGGATGCATTAATAACCCAAAACAAAGGCATCAGTGGATGCATTAATAACCCCCAACACAGGTGTCAGTGGACGCATTAATAACCCCCAACACAGGTATCAGTGGATGCATTAATAACCCAAAACAAAGGCATCAGTGGATGCATTAATAACCCCCAACACAGGTATCAGTGGACGCATTAATAACCCCCAACACAGGTATCAGTGGATGCATTAATAACCCCCAACACAGGTATCAGTGGACGCATTAATTACCCCCGACACAGGTATCAGTGGATGCATTGATTACCCCCGACACAGGTATCAGTGGACACATTAATTACCCCCGACACAGGTATCAGTGGATGCATTATTATCCCACAACACAGGTATCAGTGGACGCATTAACAACCCTCAACACAGGTATCAGTGGATGCATGAATAACCCCCAACACAGGTATCAGTGGACACATGAATAACCCCCAACACAGGTATCAGTGGACACATGAATAACCCCCAACACAGGTGTCAGTGGACGCATTAATAACCCCCAACACAGGTGTCAGTGGACGCATTAATAACCCCCAACACAGGTATCAGTGGATGCATTAATAACCCCCAACACAGGTATCAGTGGATGCATTAATAACCCCCAACACAGGTATCAGTGGACGCAATAATAACCCCCAACACAGGTATCAGTGGATGCATTAATAACCCCCAACACAGGTATCAGTGGACGCATTAACAACCCTCAACACAGGTATCAGTGGACGCATGAATAACCCCCAACACAGGTATCAGTGGATGCATTAATAATTCCCAACAAAGGTGTCAGTGGGTGCAATAATAACCCCCAACACAGGTGTCAGTGTATGCATGAATAACCCCCAACAAAGGTATCAGTGGATGCATTAATAACCCCCAACACAGGTATCAGTGGATTCATTAATAACCCCCAACACAGGTATCAGTGGATGCATTAATAACCCCCAACAGAGGTGTCAGTGGACGCATTAATAACCCCCAACACAGGTATCAGTGGACGCATTAATAACCCCCAACACAGGTATCAGTGGATTCATTAATAACCCCCAACACAGGTATCAGTGGATGCATTAATAACCACCAACACAGGTATCAGTGGACACATTAATAACCCCCAACACAGGTATCAGTGGACGCATTAATAACCACCAACACAGGTGTCAGTGGACGCAATATTATCAACAAACACATGTATCAGTGGATGCATTAATAACCCCCAACACAGGTATCAGTGGATTCATTAATAACCCCCAACACAGGTATCAGTGGACGCATTAATAACCACCAACACAGGTGTCAGTGGACGCAATATTATCAACCAACACATGTAACAGTGGATGCATTAATAACCCCCAACACAGGTATCAGTGGACGCATTAATAACCCCCAACACAGGTATCAGTGGATTCATTAATAACCCCCAACACAGGTATCAGTGGACGCATTAATAACCACCAACACAGGTGTCAGTGGACGCAATATTATCAACCAACACATGTATCAGTGGATGCATTAATAACCCCCAACACAGGTATCAGTGGACGCAATAATAACCCCCAACACAGGTATCAGTGGATGCAATAATAACCCCCAACACAGGTGACAGTGGATGCAATAATAACCCCCAACACAGGTGTCAGTGTATGCATTAATAACCCCCAACAAAGGTATCAGTGGAAGCATTATTAACCCCCAACATAGGTATCAGTGGACGCATTAATAACCCCCAACACAGGTATCAGTGGACGCATTAATAACCCCCAACACAGGTATCAGTGGATGCATTATTAACCCCCAACACAGGTATCAGTGGACGCATTAATAACCCCTAACACAGGTATCAGTGGACGCATTAATAACCCCCAACACAGGTATCAGTGGACGCATTAATAACCCCCAACACAGGTGTCAGTGGATGCATTAATAACCCCCAACACAGGTGTCAGTGGATGCATTAATAACCCCTAACACAGGTATCAGTGGACGCATTAATAACCCCCAACACAGGTATCAGTGGACGCATTAATAACCCCCAACACAGGTGTCAGTGGATGCATTAATAACCCTTAACACAGGTATCAGTGGACACATTAATAACCCCCAACACAGGTATCAGTAGACGCATTAATAACCCCCAACACAGGTGTCAGTGGACGCATTTATAACCCCCAACACAGGGATCAGTGGACGCATTAATAACCCCCAACACGGGTATGAGTGGACGCAATAATAACCCCCAACACAGGTATCAGTGGATGCATTAATAACCCCCAACACGGGTATGAGTGGACGCAATAATAACCCCCAACACAGGTATCAGTGGACGCATTAATAACCCTCAACACAGGTGTCAGTGGACACATTAATAACCCTCAACACAGGTATTAGTGGATGCATTAATAACCCCCAACACAGGTATCAGTGGACGCATTAATAACCCCCAACACAGGTATCAGTGGACGCATTAATAACCAACAACACAGGTATCAGTGGATGCATTAATAACCCCCAACACAGGTGTCAGTGGATGCATTAATAACCAACACAGGTGTCAGTGGACAAATTAATAACCCCCAACACAGGTATCAGTGGACGCATTAATAACCCTCAACACAGGGATCAGTGGATGCATTAATAACCCCCAACCCAGGGATCAGTGGATGCATGAATAGCCCCCAACACAGATATCAGTATCAGTGGATGCATTAATAACCCCCGACACAGGTGTCAGTGGACGCATTAATAACCCTCAACACAGGTATCAGTGGCGCATTAATAACCCTCAACACAGGTATCAGTGGCGCATTAATAACCCTCAACACAGGTATCAGTGGACGCATTAATAACCCTCAACACAGATATCAGTATCAGTGGATGCATTAATAACCCCCGACACAGGTGTCAGTGGACGCATTAATAACCCTCAACAAAGGTATCAGTGGACGCATTGATAACCCCCAACCCAGGGATCAGTGGATGCATGAATAGCCCCCAACACAGATATCAGTATCAGTGGATGCATTAATAACCCCCGACACAGGTGTCAGTGGACGCATTAATAACCCTCACCACAGGTATCAGTGGACGCATTAATAACCCTCAACACAGGTATCAGTGGACACATTAATAACCCTCAACACAGATATCAGTATCAGTGGATGCATTAATAACCCCCGACACAGGTGTCAGTGGACGTATTAATAACCCTCAACCAAGGTATCAGTGGACGCATTAATAACCCCCAACACAGGTATCAGTGGACGCATTTATAACCCCCAACACAGGTATCAGTGGACACATTAATAACCCCCAACACAGGTATCAGTGGACGCGTTAATAACCCTCAAAACAGGTGTCAGTGGACGCATTAATAACCCCCAACACAGGTATCAGTGGATGCATTAATAACCCCCAACACAGGTATCAGTGGACACATAATAACCCCCAACACAGGTATCAGTGAACGCATTAATAACCCCCAACAGAGGTATCAGTGGATGCATTAATAACCCCCAACACAGGTATCAGTGGATGCATTAATAACCCTCAACACAGGTGTCAGTGGATGCATTAATAACCCCCAACACAGGTATCAGTGGATGCATTAATAACCCTCAACACAGGTGTCAGTGGACGCATTAATAACCCCCAACACAGGTGTCAGTGGACGCATTTATAACCCCCAACACAGGTGTCAGTGGATGCATTAATAACCCCCAACACAGGTATCAGTGGACGCATTAATAACCCCCAACACAGGTATCAGTGGACGCATTAATAACCCTCAACACAGGGATCAGTGGATGCATTAATAACCCCCAACCAAGGGATCAGTGGATGCATTAATAACCCCCAACACAGGGATCAGTGGATGCATTTATAACCCCCAACACAGGTATCAGTGGACGCATTAATAACCCACAACACAGGTATCAGTGGACGCATTAATAACCCCCAACCCAGGGATCAGTGGATGCATGAATAGCCTCCAACACAGATATCAGTATCAGTGGATGCATTAATAACCCCCGACACAGGTGTCAGTGGACGCATTAATAACCCTCAACAAAGGTATCAGTGGACGCATTAATAACCCCCAACACAGGTATCAGTGGACGCATTTATAACCCCCAACAAAGGTATCAGTGGACACATTAATAACCCCCAACACAGGTGTCAGTGGACGCATTAATAACCCCCAACACAGGTATCAGTGGACGCATTAATAACCCCCAACACAGGTATCAGTGGACACATTAATAACCCCCAACACAGGTGTCAGTGGACGCACTAATAACCCCCAACACAGGTATCAGTGGACGCATTAATAACCCCCAACACAGGTATCAGTGGACGCATTTATAACCCCCAACACAGGTATCAGTGGACACATTAAAAACCCCCAACACAGGTATCAGTGGACGCATTAATAACCCTCAACACAGGTGTCAGTGGACGCATTAATAACCCCCAACACAGGTATCAGTGGACGCATTAATAACCCTTTAACACAGGTATCAGTGGACGCATTAATAACCCCCAACACAGGTATCAGTGGACGCATTAATAACCCCCAACACAGGTATCAGTGGACGCATTAATAACCCCCAACACAGGTATCAGTGGACGCATTAATAACCCCCAACACAGGTATCAGTGGACGCATTAATAACCCTCAACACAGGTGTCAGTGGACGCATTAATAACCCCCAACACAGGTATCAGTGGACGCATTAATAACCCTTTAACACAGGTATCAGTGGACGCATTAATAACCCTCAACACAGGTGTCAGTGGACGCATTAATAACCCCCAACACAGGTATCAGTGGATGCATTAATAACCCTCAACACAGGTGTCAGTGGTTGCATTAATAACCCCCAACACAGGTATCAGTGGACACATAATAACCCCCAACACAGGTATCAGTGGACGCATTAATAACCCCCAACACAGGTATCAGTGGATGCAATAATAACCCCCAACACAGGTATCAGTGAACGCATTAATAACCCTCAACACAGGTGTCAGTGGACGCATTAATAACCCCCAACACATGTATCAGTGGACGCATTTATAACCCCCAACACAGGTATCAGTGGACGCATTAATAACCCCCAACACAGGTATCAGTGAACACATTAATAACCCTCAACACAGGTGTCAGTGGACGCATTAATAACCCCCAACACAGGTATCAGTGGACGCATTAATAACCCCTAACACAGGTGTCAGTGGACGCATTAATAACCCCCAACACAGGTATCAGTGGACGCATTAATAACCCCCAACACAGGTGTCAGTGGACGCATTAATAACCCCCAACACAGGTATCAGTGGACGCATTAATAACCCCCAACACAGGTATCAGTGAACGCATTAATAACCCTCAACACAGGTGTCAGTGGACGCATTAATAACCCCCAACACAGGTATCAGTGGACGCATTAATAACCCCCAACACAGGTGTCAGTGGACGCATTAATAACCCCCAACACAGGTATCAGTGGACGCATTAATAACCCCCAACACAGGTGTCAGTGGACGCATTAATAACCCCCAACACAGGTATCAGTGGACGCATTAATAACCCCCAACACAGGTATCAGTGGACGCATTTATAACCCCCAACACAGGTATCAGTGGATGCATTAATAACCCCCAACACAGGGATCAGTGGATGCATTTATAACCCCCAACAAAGGTATCAGTGGACGCATTAATAACCCACAACACAGGTATCAGTGGACGCATTAATAACCCTCAACACAGGTATCAGTGGACGCATTAATAACCCCCTCCCCAGGGATCAGTGGATGCATTAATAGCCCCCAACACAGATATCAGTATCAGTGGATGCATTAATAACCCCCGACACAGGTGTCAGTGGACGCATTAATAACCCTCAACACAGGTATCAGTGGACGCATTAATAACCCTCAACACAGGGATCAGTGGATGCATTTATAACCCCCAACACAGATATCAGTATCAGTGGACGCAATAATAACCCCCAACACAGGGATCAGTGGACGCATTAATAACCCCCAACACAGGTGTCAGTGGACGCATTAATAACCCCCAACACAGGTATCAGTGGACGCATTAATAACCCCCAACACAGGTATCAGTGGACGCATTTATAACCCCCAACACAGGTATCAGTGGACGCATTAATAACCCCCAACACAGGGATCAGTGGATGCATTTATAACCCCCAACACAGGTATCAGTGGACGCATTAAAAACCCTCAACACAGGTATCAGTGGACGCATTTATAACCCCCAACACAGGTATCAGTGGATGCATTAATAACCCCAACACACATATCAGTGGACGCATTTATAACCCCCAACACAGGGATCAGTGGACGCATTTATAACCCCCAACACAGGTATCAGTGGACGCATTAATAACCCCCAACACAGGTGTCAGTGGACGCATTAATAACCCCAACACAGGTGTCAGTGGATGCATTAATAACCTCCAACACAGGTATCAGTGGACGCATTAATAACCCCCAACACAGGTATCAGTGGACGCATTAATAACCCTTGAACACAGGTGTCAGTGGACGCATTAATAACCCTTGAACACAGGTGTCAGTGGATGCATTAATAACCCCCAACACAGGTGTCAGTGGACGCATTAATAACCCCCAACACAGGTATCAGTGGACGCATTAATAACCCCCAACACAGGTATCAGTGGACGCATTAAAAATCCCCAACACAGGTATCAGTGGACGCATTAATAACCCCCAACACAGGTATCAGTGGACGCATTAATAACCCTCAACAGAGGTATCAGTGGATGCATTAATAACCCCCAACACAGGTATCAGTGGATGCATTAATAACCCTCAACACAG